>NC_134374.1:22320797-22945797 GCF_035582795.1 Mycteria americana | reverse complement strand
TTACTTCATCCCCTGGCTTTTACCTAGAAAGTTGGAAGTTTCAAAAACATGGATGCTTTTATTTCTCATTTAATATAGGGTTCAGCATGAACTTCCTCTAAGCATGGAGGTCAATGGAAAAATTCAGATCTTTCTGCTAATGTCACGATCTTTGTAAAACTAATGATTGTAAACACTGGTAAGCCATTTCTCTCTTCAGGATAACATGCTCAGAGATAGAATCATCTGCTAGAATCTTAGAAAATGGTGCAAAATAATTGCAGGCTCATAAAATTTCAAAATGCAAATACTAAATCATAAGAATATCCCTACCTTGTCAGTCTTTGCACCGGCAGTGTGCAGTATTATTCTGCTTGTTTCAGACAGAGAGACTACTTATGTTACCTTATCACAGTAGCGAGTCTCTTAATTAAAACTAAATCTGTGTTATCATCTAACCTTCATTTCAAGTCATTAGCATGACTAAAATGACCTGTAAGATTTTAAATACAGTATCATCAGCGAAGATTTCAGGGACAAAATATCTATGACTTTAGAATTATTAACTTAAAAGCAAAAACTAATTAATTGTTTAGTTCTGTCAAAATAAACCTTAACTCCCTGAAGGTTTCTTTCCAACAAAAAAAGCAGAACCCACCTACCTGCTTTTAACTGATGAGAGCTTTCATTACAGAGACAAAGCAAAATATAAATACAAACCAAAATACATCCCACAGATCTTGCTTTGGAAAATATTACTGAAAAAAAATCATACTCTGAAAAGGGAATTAAAGATTTCCTGGGAATGGCAGGGACCTCAGTAAAGATATTATAATGTGGCATTTGATGTTCTAGAGGGATTTCAACAAGTTTTGCATGGTCAAATTCCATTAATAAGTTGGCTTTCTTCCAAGGCTGCGTGTGTCCCTCTCATCTGCCATAGTGCCCTAACTGTAAGGAAACCTCACCTCACCTGCTCAGTCACATCTTAGCAATTTTAATTGCTTTTTCTTGCTTGTTACGGTACCAAACAGGCTTAGAAAAATCCTGCTATCTTATAATGCAGATTATGCAGGTTATGAGTAGAACAGTAACAATTTTGGTGGTGGTGCGAGAGGATTACAGAGCATATTGGTGAGGAAATGCCACGTGGATGGATATTAATGATGGTGTGAGGGGGAATAAGAGAGAATCAATGGAACTGGGTTTTGCAAGTAACTATTCAGGGAGAACCGCTATTGCAAGTATTGTCACTACAGTGTTCTGTAATGGATGGGTTTTACTCTCGAGCCACGCTAACATTTGAATTATAAATACATATTTACTGTTCCTTTCATTTTGCAAAGCTTGAGTATGTGCAGACTTAGATTATAGCACATTCTGAGCAAGTCTGACTCACAGTTTTTTAGCAGATGACCTTTAATTAGTGGGAAGATATTCTATCCATATCATATTCGTTCACTTGTCTTACTGGGCATTAGATGGCTGCTGTGAAGCATAAAGGATTTTTTTTGTCCTAATCCCTGTGATGTGACATGATTAATGAGATGAAATTCCCATTTGGAGTTTCCTACCAATCAATAGGCAGATGGGCAGTAGTGGATGTCGAACAACAAGACAGCAGGAGTTGCTTAAGCTCTTGCTACTTTCATGGAGAAAAAATATTTAGAGACATAATTTAAAGGAACAGATAATATCCATTTTTCACATTTCTCTCCTCCTTCAGTAATTGTTTCTTTGTTTTTAATGTACATCAAAAGACAAAAATCCTAACTTATGTGTACATACTATATTAAGTTAAAATAAGTATGTTTGAAAATCTTACAGATGTCACTTATGCCAAGGGGGTATACTGCATTGGTATTGAAAAACCATTTGCAAAACAGCGAATCTGATTTTTCTCCACATCCATACGGATATAAACAAACAGATACATCAGAGAAGCCAACAGAATTACAAAATGTTAGAATAAAACCAATATGAATATAAAATTAAGCCAGAGATTTTTTTGTTTAATACTCCAGTGAAAAATCAAAGACATTTTGCATATCTCACAAAAGATACCCTTTTTCAGGAACTTCAACATCCCACCCCCTGACCCCATAGTCTTCGATACCTAATAATGGACATATAACGTGAAATAAAGGAATAATCTTCTATAGGTTATTCTCAGCTGTAAAAAATTTTGGTTTAAGACTATAAAATCTGAAAAAATAATGTGATTTCAGGCCTTTACAGTTTAAGTCTTCCCTTTCTTGCTAGTAGAATTCATTTATTAGTATGGGTAGCTTATTAAAATAAATTATATTATACAATTTTACCTTTATGTCTCAAGATTTAAAAAAAAAAAAAAAAGCCAAATACCTAAAAGGAAATCATAAACCAAAAGGCAAAATATGGCAGAGTGGTGGATCTTTGCCAACCAGATTAAATCTGAGGAAACAATGCAAGTTTCCAAACAGTAGCAGCAACAGGTTTCAGGAGACTTCTTTCATAGCCCTCACATTGATGCTTATTTTCTTCTGCGCAATACTTTTCTGCTTCTTTTAAATAGGAGTATTAATATTTAGTTATTTTGTATGTATAAATGATTTATCTTATATTTCCTTCTCATTGCCTTGCTCTCCCTCCCTCTCTCTCACAGACAAAGATGCACACAGAGTAAAATTCATAACACACTCCTCCTAATGAACAAACTCCCACCGAGCACCAAAGTGCTTAATGATGCTCAGCAGGCAGAGTTCTGCAGTTCCCCTATGTGAGCCAATACATAATCACACCACAAGTTAAAATAATATTTAGGTTGCCAAGAGAAACACTGGAAATGTAAGACATGCTAGACTTAAATTTTTCCAAACTTCAATTCTGTTCCTTTGTGTGCTCATCCAATGTCATTGGGAAAAAAAAAAAAAGGTACACTGGATAAAGAATACATGATTATGAAATTAAAATCTCTGCAAGACAGCCAAAGTAAATTTAGGCAAACTGCGTTAAATCAGCCTTCAGTAGTTTGCAACCTCCTCTGTTTCAAATGGTTTTATATATGCAGTACACGCTACATATATTTATCTCATCTTCTTTTCCTTAGTAATGTCTATAGACCAGGTTCTGCAATTAATCAGCTCTGTAGGTGTAATCCCACCTGCAATGAAGTTTACAATTATTAAAAAAAAGATTTTTGAAGTGGTCTTTTATTAGGGGGTTCTTAAATTAGAACTGGCAGTAAGAAAACTAGCTATCATGGTCCATTTACAGGTACTTTCTAGGACTGCTATTCAAACATATATCAATTTATCCTTGGAAGAATAAAGCAAGCAGACCCTTAGACCGGATGGTGGTAGGCTGCAGCTTGTTCCCATCTGCTGGAAAGTTATGAAGATTTAGCTGACACAGGTGAAACGCTGCAGGTCCCCCTTATGTCCTCAGGCACCTGGGGCTCTCTCTGTTCTTCCCTGGGTGGGGGTACTTGGTGAACAGGTAAATGTGTGCACTGTTCTGGCTTTTTCTTAGACCCATATCCTTGCGTTCCCTCAGTGTGAGGGATCCTGGAACAGTTTATTTTTTTCCAGGAGAAATTTATGTGTACAGGTGCGGTCTGAAGTAAGTTATGGATTTAGGCTACAAGAGGGATTTACAACCCGGTCTCTACCAGCAGTGGGTGAGGCACTGCATGGCTGGGGCACCCAGATTCTCACAACGATCACAGCTGGTGTCCAGCAACCACAAGCAGTTTAGAGGTGGGGATGCTCAATAACTTGTTGTATCTGCAAAAAAATGGCAAAGGCCAGGAGAAGAAGAATCAAGAGGCCTGTAAAAATTTGGCAAAAATCCCGTCAATTGAGACCAATCTCTGTCACTGCTATGGTCCCATGCCAGTGACTATTGTCCTTATGTGGAAACACAAGGGTGCTTCTGTAGCTACCTTTAAATAAAGGAAAATACGTGGGACTATTACGTGTTCATAACAGAGCATCTTTTCCTCATCTGTTCAGTGATGCTCCTAAAAGGCGGGCATGGAACAACACTGCCCCATTTGGACTGTATCATCAAAGCCGAGAGGCGAGTATGATGTGTGAGAACAGCTATGGACAGGGGTAGGTTATGAACGAGGCAACAGAACATGCAGGCTTACAGCTACGTACAGGTACACATAGCAAAGGAACTGATTCTTTGTTAGGTGGTTTAAGAGATTGTTGGATTAGATGGCAGACAAGCAACGAGTAAGATATTTTAAGAGGTTTACTTGTATAGTACATCACACCCGCCTGTAAGGTCCCTTGAAATCAGATAGCCAAGAGTAGTATTTTCAATTTTTTCTCTGAAGTCTTACTTCACGCTCAGGGTTTTCTTCATGAAAAGGCAATAGTCATTAGTGCGTCAGTTTAGCAAAACCATTAAGCATACTAAAACAACGGACTTAAATGTTTTATTTATTTATGGTATGGCTCACTTATATGCATGACCACTTACTCTGTTTTCTTTTTTTTTTTTTTTTTTCTTTGGATTCTGGTGCAATGCATGGTTGCAAATTGTTTTACACGTTTCTATTCTCTAGATCCTTGACCATGTGAGAGCATGCAGCAAGTTCTGTTGAGGAAGTTCACACTATGAACGTCTTACCGCTTTCTGAGCATTAGAGATTTTTTTTTCCTGCTCTAAAAATTAAATCATTTAACTAAATGCTGCAAATTTTCTCCATTTCACATTGATTTAGTCAAAGCACTACAAGAATCACACAGCTGAAGAGCTGGATATAGTAGGCAAGGATGCTTTTTTGTTTCCCCAAGGAATGACATATTCAATCATATATTGGGGGTCCGATTTCCTAAAAAGGCTACATTCAGGAAATATTGGTATTTCAGTCATCTTTGTATTTGACCACAGTCTGAAGTTGGATGCATTCCCAAAGCCAACAAATGCTTCTACTGCATTGACCACCCAGCCTCCTAAAATGCTCCATTAAAGGCCAATGCTTATTATTTATCCAGTGCTCATTCTTTGTGTAGCCTACAATTTTCACTGCGGTAAAGTATGCAAGCTTTATCACAAATAAACAATTTTTTTGTGGTTTATTTTGTTTATTGATTTTTTTCTTTATTGGGGGAACTCAGGTTCAGTCCTCCTTCTCCTGTTTCATGACGACTGCAACACTTAACAGAATATAAGGCATAGTTTCCCCACTACTGATTACGTAATAGGCAATGCCGATATAATTCTCATCATAATGTAATTGTTCAGTACACACATGTGATGACACCTTGCAAATACCTTTGAGAAATTCTGTAAGCCTATCTGTTACTATACAGATTATACAGATTATTTCACTTAAGTGAGGAGGAAGAGTTTTAGGCATGTTCCAGTGTGATAGATTTGGACCATAACGACTGAATAAACAAATAGTTTGGAAAGTGAAGTTCATAATTGTCCATATAAAAATAGATTTTGTGTGGTACACGGATTTGTTGAGAATGAGAGTCCATTCTTATCTTAAAGAAGTGCTCTGGAAGTATGCAAAGATGAAAAGCCCAAGTTTGAATATTAACTACAATGCCTCAGGTTAAGATGAATATTTATTGCAAACTTCTTTTGAGAAATGGGAACAGTCTAAGCCATGTCCCCCAGATTTTTATTTTTTTTTTTTCCACCAGAACATAGCAGGAAAATACTAAATATTTTAAGGTATTTCAGTAGGTAATACGAGTATTTTTGCTATGCAAAAATATTTGGAGAGATAAAGATTTTGGTTTTCAAAGGGAAATGGAAGCTAGTTGCTTGAAAGAAACTTGTATTTATAAACATCAACTTTTACTGTTATAAGAGAAAATGAAGGTAGTTGTAAGGGGGAAAATGGGCAATTGCTCTGAACTTCTGCACCATTAACACTTGTGCTCCGTGGAAGAAAGAATAAATAAGGTTTTGTTTTGAAGAAGCTACTTATGAGCTGGCAATTACAGCTACTGCCTCAGGCTCCTGAAGAAAAAAGCTTTCAAGTGCCAGACTCAGCTGAGGTTGTTGTATTAAATAGACGGTAAGTAGAAGGTATTTCACAGGCAGAAACAGGCTTGCTCTGCCCCTACTTAGCTAGATGACTAAAAAACCTCTGAACATTTTTAATACAATGCTGAACTGACTTAGTACAGCCTTTTAAAAGCCAGAGTACATTAGCTTGGGCCCAGTGTTACCGCTGAGGTTCAGCATGTACTGACTGTGCTCCTGTTGCTCTGCCTAGCTCGGAGCACGGGCAGAGCAAGACTGTTTCTGCCAACAAAATCATACGCAGACATGCTGATAGCCCGAGCGTGGTATGAACTGCTACTATGGCTCTGCCTGCAGAGAGATGCAGGAAGCCTATCTGCTCCACAAAGGTCATGCTTACCCTGGCACTTGTGATAGGAAAAGTTTAAACATCCATGCTTTTCTCAGCTTTTTGGATTGAGCCTATCTTTATACCTCAGGAACGTCAAAGAGCTGGTGGCACGTACAATACTTGCAAAAAAAAGTTCTTTTAGTATTAATTTTACCTTGTTGTGAAGAAACAACAGCTTGTCAGTTCTCGTTGACTAGCCAAGACCCCTTGGTGGTGGGGAAGATGAAGAGGAGCTCTCTCTATTTCCCTACAGTGACTTTTTAGGAGGAATTCTCATTAGCTGCCTTAGAATTCACAGGAATCCATCTATGTTCTCTTGTATGTCCATATAAAGCTACAGACATTCCCCAACTGTGGTTTATTGTCCAATAGTCCTTCTGTCAGATGGCTCTGAACCAAAGTCGACTGGCCACTGCTTTCACTGGGTTTGAGTCATACAACCTGAATTATCAGGAAAACTAAGGAAAAGGGCTCGCCTCAACTACTCATCAGAGAGCAATCAAGAAAAAAGTAGAAAGTTCCCACCACATTCCAGAGAAGGTATACTTATATATGATCTGTACGTTAAATATATGTTACATTTGAGTAAACTTAGATTTTGTTTTTATTTTATAAGCCTTTCTGTTTAAAATATCTGAGAGTGTATCTGTTTTCGCATATCTTGCTTCCATAGGGACGCCGAAATAGAAGTTTTTTTAACAAATAGCCACCTGAAAAGATAGTCCTACTGCATGTTTAGACATACAACTAGATGTCTTGATTTTCAAGTGCATGAAGCATCCTTTGGCTCCCAATAAAACAAACGCAAGATAGCAGTGATTAATGCTTTTAAAAATCAGATGGTCTTCAGGTATTGAACAGACCAGCAAAGGAGTTGATGTGGAAATTCCTTTAAATCCAAAAAACCCATGTCTCTGTTCTACGAAAAAGACAGACATTTAAGATTTGCTTACATTACTCTCTTCTTACTCAAATATAGAACAGTCTACTTCAGATATCTAGTACTTCCCCTCCAAGTAGAGGCTTGACTGGAAGCCTTAAAAACCCCATCCCATCAACTCTTTAACTTAGCCATTGAAGAGCTGAAGAACCAATAAGTCTCCCAGCTAAAAACACCCTTCGTTCCTTTAAAATGCAAGTTAATACATTGGACTTTATATTCCTCAACAAAAAAAAAAAAACCTTTGAAAAATTAGAAAAGAACTAATTGCCCTACTTAAGACTGTCCATGATTCGGGAAACAGGAAAATCTATAGTGTATCAAAACCATGCAACTGCAAAAGTTGAAATTGTGCAAATCCAGCCAATTTCCCACCAGGCTTGCACACGCAGAGTTGCTAAAGCTCATTACAATGTAGCGTAAATGGAGGTCTAATTAACATAAGAAACTGATCCAAAAGAAAATCCCATCAACTTACGTGAAAACGAACCTGATGTGTTTGAAATTCAGCCAACTACAAATTAATTCAACATAGATTACATATACAGGGAGAAAGAGACTCCAGCAGAGTAACTGGCATTGTATGGGTATATATGCCAGGAAGATTCCCTCTTACCCTGAATCCCCTCCCACTCACTAAGATGAATTATATTTGTGCACCATATGTTCCAGCAAGAAATGAAGCAGTGGTCAACCTCTTATTCTGGATCACTGTAATTTCTTTATAAATTAATTTGCATTGTGTCCCTTTCCCCTTTCTAGATTACTGATTCTGGGCCAAAGGCAGCTATATTGTGGTCTTGTGACAGACTGGACCCCTGAACTGTCATTCACAGTTGCTGATGGCCTTGCTCCAGGCTGGTGCCACAGCAGTGTACGTGGCTCCATGGGAATACCGGTGTAGCAGCAAGGAAGGATGTAAAGATGCCTCAACTGTGTCTAAAATAAGAATAGGCTGAGAGAAGTGCTGTGTTGGCGTGGCTGTATACTCCAGTATCCAAACTAGTTTTACTGTGAGCGTTGCTCTGTGCTACGGAGCTAACAGCAGCAGTAAGAGCAGATAGAAGTGCTGACTACAGGCACGTCTACAAACTCTTATCATGCACGTGATAACCAGCTGTGTGAAGGATGTTCTGACATAATCCTGATGAAAGCAATTTTGTCTGCTGCTCCAAACTCACACTACTATGTTAACTCTTAGGGTTTGTTTCTATGAAGTTTATGTGAAATAAAGTAAGGTGTGAATTCACAGAGCTCCAGTTATCCTACAGAATTACTGCCCAGTACTACCTTGACATAAACACTCTTACCACATCATAAGTGTTCATATGAGCAATTAGTGCAGAAAATTCACACCGTAGCCACTGACAGACTTGTTTGCCAAAGGCTTTCAGAAACATCATTTCATGTGCCAAGTACAACCAGGTGCAGAGTACTCAATCACACTAGTTAGAGTACAGTGCAAGTACCTGAGCCATATCATTTGAACAAAGTAACTTCAGAAATCCTGTTTCTACTCAGCCTGCCGCTATGTGACTGAACAGCAGATATTTGTGTCCTCATGCTGGAGGAAGAACCATTTTTCTTCCCTTTATTGCTATGGTCTCTAGATCTCAAATTATCTGAAATACTGTCTTAGTTAAGTTCATATTGCTCTGCCCTTCAGGTCACAGCTGATGCCAGGGCCAGAACATCCTCTAAAACACTGGCAGATGTTTGTTTGAGTGGACTTTTATAGTCTGAAGCCTCATTAGTTGTTTTCATGACCTGAATACTAATTTAGCAGGGTGATTCTTAGGCTCTGGATCTGACGACTCAGGAAATTCTGATGAATGTCACTCTATGGGTACTAGTTGTCATTATTTAGAATAATATGGATTAATTTAATAAATACCTTTTATGCCAATAAACATTCTGTTTGAGTATAGCATATGATTAACGAAATCCCTATAATAAAGCTAAGTATTTTAAGTCAAGATGTCCCCGTAAAAAATAAATTGTTGGGTCAAGTGGCAAATGAAAGATATTCAGGATTGGTAACACCTCATTAAAAACCATTTCGACTGCCCTAAGGCAAGATGTTAATACACAGTAATTGTCTACCCAGAGTGAATCTTTTTCCAGTTACATGAATAATGCAAAGTAAGTATTTAAATATGCTTGTTTATATCTTTAGCAGATTTACTATAGCTTGAAAATGAACGACTAATTTTTTAATTTTTTATGCTACTATCAGAAGTTCACAAATAGGAGAAAGAAGAATAAAAACACTCTCCTCTTCAAGTACAAACTTCCCTTGCAGAAAACAAAGTAAGAAAATAATTTAATTAGAATATCTGTGAATCCCAAGGAATTAGTGCTGCTGCTACATCTGCATTCATCTTGTTGCTCCAATAAAACTGTAAACAAATAATAGGACACCAGTAATAGTAATTTAAACAGCGTGAGTGATGTCTATCGCTGTACCACAGAAAATTACAAAATGTTTTCCAATTGCCTATGTAAAGTTTTGTGTGTGTTCAGCATTTTAACAACGAATATCAGTAAGTAGTGGAACAAAAGTGGCTTTTAATGTAGGTTAGCTCAAATTCTGATAAATTTCAAGCACCCTCACAATCAGAAGACAATCTGCCTCTTCAATGTGCCTGTAGAAAAAGATTTCACGCAGCACTATCCTTAACAATAAATAAATGATGATAATGTTGTTTTCATTATTCTGCTACATAGTGCGTTCAGTCTTCTATTAAATGTTGATTGGCTCAATCCTACAAGCACTCTGTACTCTAGTGTGCTGATCCCAATCCCAGGGAGCAAAAAAGCTCCAGAGGCTGAACCTGAAGTTTCCTGAAGGCACTAATACAAGTATAAAAATGATGCTGGATTCCTTTGAAAAAAAGCAACTTCCCAAGGTGGGCTTGACTTGGTTGCGTCAGGATTCCAGAACACTGAAGGAACGATTAGGAAGAAAAAACAACTGATTGCTGTATCAGAGTGAGAAAACTTCAGTGAGACTCGTACTGAATAGTAAGTGAGGTTTCTAACAGTAACAGCATACATATGCTCAAAAAACCTGTAGAGTTTTCCAAGTTAGAGATCATATGCAAAACTTGGGGTATCTACAACACATTACAGTATGTGATAATGCTTTTAATACACAGCACACTGGGCATACTTGTAGTATCAAAGGAAACAGTATTATTTTCTTAATAAAGTTATTTTGTTTAGATTTAAGTAAGTATATTTATTATGATGCATTGTGCTAATTGTATCACGATTCTCAGCCTTTCATGTTTTAAAAATTAGTAATGGAGTTATGCTGACATCTGCAAAGAAATGTAGCAACCGTGCAGACGAGAGATGTAAAACACAGCACCAAAATATAACCTTGGAGGTGCAATGGGATTCAAATTTGCAAATAGAGCAGAACAGTTATAACAAAATTAAACTAAACCAGACAATACTTAAATAGTTCATCATAAAGAGATAATCTGTAGGAGCAAATCTTGTGACAGATTTATCCATCTCGGAATAATATTTTGATGTTTTAGACTCTGAATGGCTGGAAAAAGGAACTTTGCATTTCTGCTTGGATTACTATTTTGTAAACTATTACCCAAATTTTTGGAAAAACTGAAGTTCCTGACACTATTTCCTAAAATTGATACTTCACAAGATATTTTATAAAAGTTGTCTTGATAAATGTCTTGATATGCACTTAACATTGAAATAAGTAGTTTACAGCTTGGGCCAAGAAAATTTGTGTAGTTCTTATGTAAAATAATTTTTGCAAAACCACTTTTGGCTGCAAACACTTGATCAATGATACACAATTTGTATAATGCTAATGCTGACTGTAAGTTGAAAACAAGGCTTAATACAGTGCTCCAGAATATTAGTCATACACAAAGATTTTATGTGTTATTCATGCCTAGTAATTAGTCAATATTACTGTTTCTTGTGTGTCCGCTCTACTGTAAATAGCTCAAAGACAGGATCTCTGTTTTGCTTTCCAAAATAAATATTCTGTTTCAGTTGAACAAGAACGTGTTACCACTGGATTGAGTTTTTCCATTAGCAAGAGACGCAGTGGGTGACAAACACTAGCTCAAAGGCTTGTCATTCCCCAAAGCAGCCCACTCTTTAGAATTAAGTGAAATTTCCTGCTCATTTCTGGTAGTCTATCCTGAAAGGTTTGTATTAATTAGCATACAAATATAATTTAAGTAACTGTAAATTGTCTCAGTAAAGAACCTTTTATGCTCAGGAAAGACAATTTCCTCTAGTAACTACATTATCCTATTGACTTGTATGGGTCCTGTAACAATAAGCCACACAGGGCATGAATCCATAGTGTGGTATGCGGGGAATTTAAAATCTCTGTTGTGTTAGCAAACAAGCTGGTCTTTTAATTAGACTTCTTAAGCTATATATTTCACTGTCTATATTCTGAATTTATGATGTAATCAAATCAGGATAGGAAAAATAATAGGAGAAGAAATCAGGAAGTTAGGATAAGACGACTGATCAGAATCCACAAAAACGATGGGTTAAGGACATTACCACAAAGAACAGCAGAGAATGAGGGAGAAATATGCAGCCAAAGAGGACACTTGCCTCATCTCTAATGTGTGGTCTCTCCACTTTTTAAGTTAGATGTGTCAGGATGCTGCTTTACATAGGTGAAGTTTTTGACCTGTGCCCCACTAAAACTACACGGGATAACAAGGGAACCCAGGCTCAACTAGCAGATTCTTTGGTGTCATGAATCACAGTATCAGTCTGCTGCTTAAGTTACTGCTTCCAACACAGACAAACAACGAAACACAATTCCATGTTTTACTGTACAAAGGTCCTCCCTACTATTTATTTTCAGTGTCTTACTGGACAGCCACCTATAATCGAAGGTTTCCAAGCAGAAGTTGAAAGGAATACCAAGTTGTTGCTACTGTTTCTCACTCTTCTGTGTGAGTGGCATTTGTATGTCTCAGTCACCAACAATATTTTCAGTCTTGAAAGCTTTCACCAAACTACTGTTTCTAATATGTTTACATGACGCTATTAAAATTAGTTGGAACCTTTCTCTTAAAAAAAAAAAAAAAAAAAAACCAAAAAAAACCCCACCCAAAAAAACCCCAGTACAAATCAGTGTCTAGTAAAAGCACTTTCTTGACAATTACTGACTTATGATTAAGCTTCCTGCAAAATGTAATAAACTAAGATAATTTGCAGGACTCTTATTCAAAAGTGTTGGGTTTTTTTCCCCAAATACAACAACATTTAATTTTCATATTACTGTCATTTTTATGATAAGTAATAGTGATGTAAACATGACTAAAGTGTAATCTGGAAATCCCCTGACTGCCCAAACAGGCAATGCATGCCTTAGTAATAGAGAAAACCATCTGGGTTTGCACAGATTTTTCAAAATGTAGGTATCAACGCTAGAAATAGATATCAGGTAAGTACTGCGCAGTCTGAAGCCCTCTGAAGAAATCGGGAACAGTTGTGCTCTCTCTCCTATTGACGTGTTTCAGCCTTGATTTGAAAGGTCTGTTTTTCAGACAGGCAAGGACAGTTCATGCCTACCATACCCTTGGCCTTCCCTGCTGAGAATACCAACAAGAATGTCTCATCTCCATGTGATATTTAATCTAGACTGTAAGCCCCTCAGGGGCAGAGATCACATCTACTTGTCTGTAAAACCTAATGTGCACATATGGCACAGAACAAATAGTAAAAAGGATCACAGGAAATATGTGATGCTAAGTTTTGTTTACCTTTCCAACATGAGAATATATTTACGCCACAATTACTTCCCAGAATACTTAAGCCTGATAAAGCCTGTGCAGCTCTAGTCGAAATGCACACAAGGGTGATGTGACACCATTCAGTGCAGTAACATGAAGTTTTATCATCAGCCTTTCTGAAGCAAGAGTGTTCTGTTAATAGTGTTTGATGTTGAAAGGCTAGTTAGGAAGACTGAATCCTTTGTTTTTTCCTAATGTATATCTGATGTGACAGCTGCTACCTGATTTAAGGAGAACTGGAGAAACTCCAAAAAATAGCAACAGAATTTAAAGTATGTAATGACAGAAGTTTTCAGCTTTTCCAAAATTTTTTCCTATCTCTTTCCCCAGTCAAAAAATAGCATACAGTAGCTGCACGCTGTCAGCAACGCACTACTGAGAATTGTTAATCTGTGAATAGGGATCTGGAAAGAATGATGTTACTCAGCAGTGTGCTAATCACCTGACCACGGCAGTTAAAAATGTCTTCAACACAACAAAACCGCTCATTGCTAGCAGGCTATCACAGGGTGGGTTTGACTATTTTGTTTCCAACTGGCGGTTTTGCCAGGAAAAGCTAGCGTTGCACTTAGAAGTAATTTAAACAAGCAGCCTGCTTTGGCCAACATGACAATAATCTGAAATAATGCAGGTGAAAAGCTAAAAATTGCCTTCCAAACGCAAACACCCTCTGTTGAAATCATAAAGCATGCACATGATCAGTGGGTTAGAGCCGGGAGCCAGCTTTCTGCCAGAGCTGGCATAGTAGTAGAACATTATTTGGATTCAAAAACTATGTTAGATAGGACAACAACATTGTCTTTATGACTCATTTTTGTCAGACTGGATTCAAAACTTACACCAACAAATTTGACATTTCATACTGCTCTGCAGAAAGCAAGTAAAATGAGTCCATGTTTTAAAACAGCAGGGAAGCTTCCAGTGCTACAATTAACTGGTAACATATGCCACTGCTGCCAAGAGGATTTTTAATCTCTTTAAACATTAATGTAGCATTTTTGCTTCTGTCGCAATAAGGCAGCCATCTGTGTTTGAACCTGCTGGGAAACCAGGGATATGTTTACAGAGAGAGAAATAGAGAGAGGCAGAGAGGGAGGTAGACATCCATGTTTCAAGACCCAGCATCAAAAATAACAATTCAAACCTTTTAAATGGTATTATTAAGGTGTCATAGAGCAGTAGGAAGATTGTTAAAATGCTCAAACTGCTCAATTTAAAACAGTATGAAAAAGTAACCCCCAACGCAGCACATATTCTCCTTATTTAATATACTTGCTTTTCGGCATAACTGTGAACAGTTAATAAAGGCTTTCATTACAGACTTATTTCCAGGAAAATCCCAGTCCTATGACTTTGAAAGAAACTTCTCATGCTTGATATTTCAAGCAACAGTAAAAAGGTAAGAGTTCTGTAAATCCCTTCAGCACGAGCCTCCAATTCTGCATTTCTGCAAGCACTGTATTCTAACATCAGGACTCATTTGAATGGAGTACACCTTTTAAAGTGAATTCAACTCTTACACAATACAAGGCATTAAAATTCTGTACCCAAAACCATGTTCTGTATTTACCTCTACAATCTGAGGCTGTTCTGATAAAATATCACATCATCTGCGTGTCTTCTTCCTATCCGAAGCTCAGTTGACCTTCCTTCTAGTCTTTCTCACTCTGCACTGGCACTAATGCTCTGCTCTGGGCTTTAGCCTGGTTTCACAAATGCCATGTGGTCGTCATGTCTGTCTGTCCTTTCCCCTCCTCCAGGCCCTGATAAGGTTGAAGCCACTGGCCAATTTTAGCTAAATAAGAGCCACTTCAGAGAGAATTATTACTCTAGAACTGTCATGAAATGGAGAGATGGAAAGAAAGCCGAATTTCCCCATAGCAGGAAGGTCTTCGACCAGAAATAACCAGGCAATCGAGGCATGTAAGAGCTCAGAAACAAGCACGGTCCCATTGAGTCCTGTGCTCTGCTGTTTAAGGAAAACGGGTAGGAGTGGAGATACTCTGGACCAGGGAGGACTGAGGAAGGAGGGAAACTCAAGTGCTGGGGGTGGTATAGCAAGGAAGACAGCACTGGGACAAAGACATAGGAACCGGATCTCTTAGCCATGTTTTTAATTTAATTATTTTTTTATTAGGAACTAATGTCCTCTGACAACCAGATACAAAAATGCAAGCTCACAGCTACCCTCTACAAATGGGCTACAGATTCACCCATCTTGGAAGAATGTCAGCCCTGCTTTTTTTCTGTCTACACTCCTTGGGACGACAGCCTTCAAAACGTGAACAAGTCTCAGGAAAAGAAAAAGTGCAAGGGATTTGGCTTAAGTAGCACGCGCTTCACTCAAAACCACGTCTTAAAAACCCACCACCATTGATCTCTTTTGCTCCTGGGGAAGATCCCAAAGGAGTTCACAGCTGCTCGGATGACTGCTGCTGGCTCTAGAGCCAATGTACCCTCAACAGCACAAGCCAGCTGGATCCCACCAGGGCCAGCTACCCCACCGAGCAACACGTGGGACAAGTAGCCACAAAAATAACTAGTTGCAATGGCATGAAGACCATCCCAAACCAAGCATGGATTCCTGGTAAAATGCTAGCCCTGACACAGATTACTGTAGCCTTTATGAATTCACATGGTTAATATTTTTAATTTGGTGGACTAAATTGTTAAGTGCTGACATCCAACATCTTTTGATGAAGCTGCAGGTGCTCAGCAGTTTTAAAAATGTAGCCACACATATTTGGGCCCATTTGTTTTTCCTGGCTACAGCAATTCAGGTGGGAGATTTTAAAGAACTTAAGTATGCTTTTTGCTGCTGGGTTATTGCTGGTTGCTGTGGATATATTGACTAATGGATGGAAAGGGGATACAGGAGTGGTCTATTGTGTTATTAAGACCTGTCAAGCAGGAGATAAACCCCCTTTTAAATGGATATGTGCATAGGTTAAAATACATCAGCGTGGATTTAGACACAACTGTATAAACCCTGGAGTGATATTTTTGGCTACAGCTCCTAAGTTAGTTTAAATGTAAAATGGCAATAAATAATAGTTATTTCTCACACAGACAATTAAGTACCTAATATTTATAAAATACTATGTAACACACAGACCTCTCAAGTCTGGGAAAAATCTTATACTGACTTTTTTTGTGATTTATTACATCCTATATATTTCCTGTTACATGCCATATCTTACCTAATGAAAGAAAACCTATATGAAAAGAATGACTTCCTTTCTCATAATACTTGTTTCAATTTTACCTCTTTTTGTTTAAAACTAGCCTATTCTGAGCCCCTTCTTAGGTTTCCTGAACTTGGAACTGGCATGTATCTTTATTATCTGTATCTTTATTATCTGTTGAATTCAACCATTAATAGGTAAGTGTAATGCTACCACAAACTAGTTCATCTGCCAACAGTTAAGCTCTGGCTACAATTGTGAGCTGCTTAATTTTGAATCACTAAATATACACTTAAGAGTTCCCTACATTTTTTGCCATTATATCTTAAAAAAATATTTTATCACAAACCAATTGTCTGAGAACAAAACTAAGGTAATCCAGGCAGACAAAAATAATAGCAAGACTAGTGAGAGAAACTGAAAAGAAGGACAGCAAAATTTCTGACAATGACAGTATTTATGAGCCATCTGCACAGCACCAGTGTAATTTGTCTAGATGACTCATCACTGCGTTTTTTAAACTATTTTGTCTATCTGCTTTTTAGTACTTGGGGTTCCAGCTAGATTTTGGCTTTGAAATGACATATTCCTTGGAGTATGAAATGACATACTCCTTGGAGTATTGAAATACTCCTTGGAGTATTGAAATGACATACAGCCTTGGAGTTTGCTTTCTGCAAAATATTTGAGATAAAAATCCTGCTTCAGAACAAAAATTATTTATTATTTTTGTTTCATAAACTCTTGCAGAATTCTAACTTTCCACAATCTCTATGAACAGAGTCTTCCTGCATTACTGCTTAGTGGCAAAGAAAGGATGCTGATCCTGCATATACTTGTGCAGATACTGACTTGCTAAAAACATGACGAGTTTGATCGAGCTATTCATATGCCCAAAGCTAAACATACGTGTATATTTTTCCACACATAAACTGAAGGGTACTCTATTAGTTAGCTAACTTAAAAAAAAAAAAAAAGCCTTTACTAGATATTTAATTCAATGAACACCCATGGGTGGTAGGTAATAGCAAAAGAATATTAAGGTTTTGTGATGGATTAATTAAGGACCAAAAGATTAACTTAGAGAAAAATATTGATAATAAAAAGCCCAGCATGAAATCCACTGATAAAACAGCTACTAAAACCTATTTGTCTTCAATAGTGTTTAACGAAATACTGATATTCACTCAACAGCAAAAAAACCCAACGGACTAATAATATTCTGTATTTAACAGAGGTGGTCCAGAGAGACTGTTATTTTAGCACAGAAAGCAATCGGGTTGGTCACGTATGATTTGCTCCTGTTCAACCCATACTGATTTACCCCAGTCACCTTTTCCATCTTGTATCTGAAAAGGGTTTCCATGAAGACTTTCTCCATAGTCTTCTTCAGGCCTGAGGTTAGGTTGTCCAGGCCATAGTTCTCCACATCCTCCTTGCCTTCAGGAAGCACAGAGCTATCCCGCCTGTGAGTCTTAGAGCCAGATTCAGACATTAAAGTAATTTCTGATGGCAGGAAGAAAAGATCTCTGCCAGGTGCCAGTGAAGGTTGTCAAATATAAAACAACACAATGGTTGGCAGTGTAGTAAACGTGCTTAAATTATTTTTTTTTCTTTTTGAATTTTTCAGCCTTGACTAAACTGACCTCCCTTTGATTGGGAATGTCAACAGAAATGCTAAATAAATCAGCATGTCAGCTTTTTAAAGGCATAAAAATAAATTAAAACTTGAAAATTTGGAATCAACAAGTTGGTAATAAGTTGCTGATCTTTTACAGAATGGAATATTACAGGTGTTCATAACTACCCTCCCTGAAGGCCAATCTCAGTTACATAGTTTTATCTCAACTAAATCTGAGTTATTTGATAATTTGTCAAATTGAGTGAGTCAATTTTCAACAGTCTACTCTATCAACTGTTAAATACACCTCTGAATATCTTAGTTTGTCGAGTACACCAGCTTTCTTATTATTGCTTAGAAGGATAACAAAGAATACGTCTATTGGCACATGTGTTTTCCTGTTTCAGTTCTACTTCTGCTTTGCCCCAATCAATGTTTAAGCTTCCTGGATGCAAATAAAGACAGTTCAAACAGCCCAGCCAGTCTTTACTGTAATAATAAATCAGAAGCAGAATCAAGATTTTCAAAGACAATTACCTATGGAATTAACCATCTCCGGTTATTTTCTGTAAAATCTTCATTCCACTTGGTGAGCTAAACCACCACACACAGTTCTCACACTAGATGGAACAAGGCTCCCTTCTTCACTTAAATAGGCTTCCACACTCAAACAAACAAGATAATTTAGAAGGATAGCAATGTTTAATGGGTATTCATGTTGTTAAACACAATCATGAGTATAACTAACGGTGTGAATATATTGAAGTGATTCGACATACAGTTCTTACTCATTTTTATGCCAGAACTCTATCAGATTTGAACGAGTACAAGACAAAGCTATTATTCTGCTCCCTATTCCACTACTGGAAAGCTAAACTCCGCCCTACAGCTCTCAGACATATTCATTGTCTTTATATTAGCACTCAAGGGGGGTCTTTTGTTTCTTTGGGTTTGTTTGTTTGTTTTAATTTTTGGTCAATGCTGCTTTCCAAAAACTAGTAGTGTTAGCTCACATATGAATTACCAATCTGATTGGAAGTTTACTAGTGCCATCTCACAGAACAGAACAATCTTATCTCATGCAGGACACTTATCAACTGCTACAAATATCACGTTCAAAATCATGTCATGACCAAATTCAAAGTCCATTTCTTCTGTCATCAGTTCTCTACCATTGTCGGAGCTTTCTTTACACACAAATCAAACTGATTTTCCCTCTCCCTCTGGATCAATTTCCTTCCACAATAAAAATCAATTCTCAGTCACTTTGTCCTCCACAGTCAAAGTCAATTCCCCTCACGCTGACATACATATTCAAATATCTCCCTCTGTAACTCAACACCACATAGTGCATGCACCATCAGCATCAATTCAACCCACAATCAAGTCTTTATGAATTGATTTGGTTTACCCACAGCCAAACAAAATTAATCCCCACTCACACTTGCTGGATCAATTTCCTCATCCCGGTTGAAATCTCTTTCCCCTCACTGACCATTCTGTTCCTCCCTTGATCACGCAGAAATGCATTTCTACCCTGACTTGTGCCCTTCAGAAGCTCTGGTCTCCTCCTACTAGCATGTCCCTTTCAAGTTTTTATTCCAGCTTTCCCCTTTCTTATTCCTTGTTCCCAACTGGTAGAAGTCCCAGAATACATATTCCATTCTCCTCTTCCTTTACATGTCTGTCCGCGGTCTCTTACACAGTATTCCTTCCTAATTCAGTGCTCCGTAATTTTCATACATCTGTTGTTCTTCACTGTGGCTTCCCCATCCCTTGTTAAAACTCCACTAGCCCTCCTTTTCCTTAAAGCATCTAGTTGTATTTCACAGGGTGTAGATCTTACCGTGTTGACTCCAGTAAGTGGCTGAAGCCTGGACTGAGGGCTGCTAAGGCATTAGGGGCCTCTTCTTGACATGTAGGAAGAATACCAATCCATCCCTCTTAAGAAATTACTTCAGCAACAGAACTCACTAGCACTATCACGCCTACACACGAGACAGTCCAGCTCTGACAGGTGCAGCGAGAGTAGCTACATTTCGCTTCTACGGAATTGCAGAAGGCCTACTATGGGTGACAATTTGGGAAGATATTTTCAGCTTTAGAAGGCCGCTCAATATTCCTTAAAACCCCTTAAACACCTTTTAATTTGCTGTTGGAACATGATAGGACATGGTAGGCTTAGGAAGAAAACTTTCAAATTCACATACTATGCCTCTGTAAAATAGTCTCATTGAGTCTCTCAGAGTTATAAAGAGGTTCTTTTCAAAGTAGCATTTTTAAATTTTCTCAACATACATTTAGCATAATCCCATTTCACTTTATTCTGTTTCAACTATAAAGAAGAAAATATACAAACTGTGTTCACAATGTTATCTTTGTAGTACCCATTACTAGTATCTTGGCAAGTAATTCCAAAACTTAAGTAGTGACAGAATAAAATGGAAAAGGGTATGTTACGGAGTCACAGCACATTGAGTTTGAAGCCTATTCATGTACAGGAATGAATTTCATTAAGAACATCCTACAGTTCTAAATATCTGGCATATTTGCCTTTCAAAACAAAAAGACCTATGTAGTGGTCCACTAAGTTTAGGTAAATAGAAACTGAAATACTTCATTTGATCAAGTAATTAATTCTACCTGTACCTTTTCTTCCCTTTTATTTATTCACTTAGTTTGCTCAAGGTGCTAGTACTCTCTTACATACTGATCTTTTGAGATTTCAATACATAGCTCTTGGAAACATATCCCAGTTGGTGTAAATTGTCACAATTCCATTAACTATCTTCTCTGAAGATCTCAGACCCAATCCTTCCCTCTAACAAATATTTGTGGGATGTCATTTTTTTTTTTAAAATGTTTTACAGATGGACTCCGAAGAAAACCCACCCACTCATCATATGTCTCTCATGGTGGTTTTTATACCTTTTTGTGGATTTTCTTCCAGTCTTTTCTGACTATGTTTTGAGAATCATTGCTTTATAGCTCAAGAATGAAGGAAAAATGAAAACATAAGCAAATATTCTAAATGTGATCCAACCAGAGTTTCACCATCATTCAGCTTTTGAGTAAGACTTCAGCTGAAGTTAGACAGATATGATAGAAAGGTGCATGCAGAAAACAAATGAGATCAATATTCAAGTTTTGGTGTGAAATATTAGATGTCATATCCAGGATATCTAAAATAAATTATGTGGTCTGATGATATTCACCTTGAATCTTATTTCAATGCATAAAAGCGGAAGACCTGCAACTACAGTGGCTACCCTGTGTTATTGTGCTAATGTAACGTGCTTCAAATTTTTTTTGACAAACACATAATGATACCGATCACAGAATTATACTTGTATCTCACTTACTTCCAGAATACTAGTCTATTTGATACATAACTTCAGATGACTTTGCTCTTTCTAGCAGAACAAACAAAGGGCTTTCACCTTTATTTTTTTTCCCAAAATAAAATTTACACTATTTTAGGAGAAAGTAATTTTATTTGTTCACGATTGTCTTCAGCTATTGCCTCTACCAGCATTTAAAAACTGTAATACTATTTATGTGTTCTGTTTGTAATTAAACTCAGTGCAAAAAAGGGAAAAGCTTTCAACAATCATCATAAGTGCAAACAACAAAACAAACCAGTTATTTTGTTGGCATACAGCAAGTCATGGCTGACTGCTTTCCTGGAAACCTAGTGTATGAGGGTTCCAGTTCCATCCTCTTTATAAATGTATTAGTACCTATTGTTTTAGCACCAGGTGCACATGTTTGTCTACAAATTATTTTCCTTCTGAAGGCCAAAGGACAAAAGCCAAAAACCCCTAAATTGGAAAATAACCTCATCCAAGCTCATATACAGGAAATCCAACACTCTCAGCTATATCTTTTGAAAAACCACAAAGACAACGCAAGGGAACTGTTGTATATGCATTATAGAGAGAAAAAGGACAATATTTACTCAAGAAAACTCATACAGTCTCACTGAGAGATTAGGGGAAGAAATGTTCATTCCCTTTACAGCAAGCCAGTATGAGTCTTATGAGCCACGCTGCCAAAAGATGTGAGGGACACAGAAGTAAGGGACTCCCATTTCTGACAGCAGGTTCACCCAGGAAAACTCCTGCAAAGCTTAGCGTGACCCTGGAGCTGCCAGCGCTAACGGGGACATTCTCATTGCACCGAGAGGGCTCACGAGAGCCGACGTAGTCCCCAACGTGTTCTCAGGCACTGTCTTTCATTCATATAATAACCACTAGTAAGGTATCTTCTGCCTTGCACTGCCCCTTCTGAATATGTTACTTCTTTAATTTAAGATACATCTGGTTACCCACTTTCTTCTCAAGTACCAAGTCTAATGTTGTCTTTTATTTCAATAACAGTTTGATCTAATTATTTAGCAATAAGATAAAAGTCTGAAGTTTATTTTATCACTCATTTTATCATAGGTCTTGCTGTACAGTCAGAAAAATGAAATTCTTGCGTTAAATGACTGAAAGCGTGTTTAAAATGTAAAGTTACACAATGCTTTGGTTTTGCCATTTTCTTTTTTCCTCTCCAAAGACTTGGTTGAGAGACTGCACAGCTGAAGCGTTGTGCCCATGTAAAAAAGGATCAGAGTCATAGGAAGAAATAGATGAATGGAATGGCACTAAAAAAAGTGAAGATACTTTAAATTTCATAGGAATTTGTACAATTTTCTCACTCCTGCAATTCAAATTAAATAAATCCTTTCAACTCCTTGTGATCACATTGTAATGACGAACAAGGGATACAATGATCTGAAGCAATTTTGCAAAACATTACACAGAAAATCTAGAGCAGATCTTCGTGCCCTAAGTGTTTCACGTCAGAAGCTACCGAGAAGTCCACGCAGGTATTGCCAGTATTCTGCAACTCTGGTTTTCCAATTCTGAATTATTTTAAAGAAGACACTTCGAATATTCAGATAGATTTTTAACAACTTACATAGAGTCACCTAAGAGAAGAAATTAATCCTCTTACACTATGGTAGTACAACCAGCAGCACCAGTGCTATTAAGAAGCAGGTATTCATCAGGATATAACCAAATAAGACTTCAATTTAAGCTTTCATATTTAGAGATCTTCAAAGATCTGACACTGTTACTCCTCCAACAAAAAGCTATGAAGAGATGCAAGGTGAATTAGCTGTACCATAAGAATCTGGGAAGGGAGGGACTTATCCTGACAGATCAGAACAGTGTCAAATCCACTGAGCAAAGTCACTCCTCCATAGGGAAGTATTTAATTTAGAAAGGCCATTTCAGTCCTATGTGAAGTCAAAAGAATACATCACTTTCGCCTGCGATCCCTTTTTGCTTAAAATCACAGAGGTAACATCAGCAGCTTAGAACAGGAGAGCAATGTGTTACAGTTGCCAACAGTGATTTCCACGAACACAGTTCACTCACTTCTATGTTAAACACTTTTTAGAAAGCCTCTTTCCTGTTGAGGAGCATAGGCATGGGTTTAGTATTCAGGGGTACAGGTACCGATAACATTGTGCATTTGATTAGCTTTCACTGAAATATGCTGCTTGGCTCAGTAATGACACAGTTTAGAAATAGACATCTAGAGAGTCGTTAAGGGTTTAAGCCATATGGACAACATTCACCTCCGAGGCAGTGACAGAGAAGTAATCGTGTGGAATAAAGGCAGAAAGCGACTTGGGAGTGGGTAGACAAGTTTGCTGCTCAGAGAAAACACAAGAACAAAGGAATGGGAAAGAGGAATTTCTTGAGAAGGGCAAGAAGAGGCTTTAGAAGGGGAATGTCTTCACTTACTTTTTTACCCGTCCCGGTTCAGTTTGTCACCAGTTGCTCACCATACAGGGCCATCTCTCCTGTGAAGAACCTCTGAGCTCTTTTCTCCTCCCATGCTGAAGCTCTGTGTCCACAAGTCCCATTCCAGTCTCCAAAAAGTAGTCCTAGGTCGGTCTGTGGGTAAAATAGGTGGATGTTTACTCTGCGTGTACTTTGAACCTCCTCTGTGTATAGGGATGAATGAGGCAGAGTAAGGAAAATGTAATAAAAGTCACAGCAAGAAGGCCCATGGTCGGGCAGTCTCTTCCTCTAGAGGTTCAGAACTGGGTTTAAATGAGTAAGTGAATCTTAGCTAGAAATAACAAGTAATGTCCTTCTTTGGTTATATGTAAAACAGAAAATAACTCTAAGAAATTATTACTGCCTTCCTAAGTAAAATGATTTTGTGAAAAAATGAATGCAGAAAAAGGTAGGCTCCAAAAAAGTCTCATACTTGCTTTTTTAGGTGGAGGAAATAGGGGAACAGGGGAACACTGCAAACTCACCTGAAGTGCAGCAGCAGAAAGCATAAAATGAAGCCAAAGCAATTAAGCATGTGTGAACTACTGCTAGCAGGGAGGATGCAAATCACTCACCTGTATATCTGACTTTCCAAATTATTAAGGAATGTTGGGAAGGGAAGTCATCAGTCCTGGGGGCAATGGGATCAGCTAAGTATCTGGGAACCCAGGAGGGAGCAGAGGGGAGAAAGGAATGTTTTTCTGCCTTTAGAGGGTTTCCGCCCCCCCCATAAAAACAGCAGTGGAAGTAACAGTAGGTGAAAGGAAGAACCTGAGAAATAAGGTACGATTCTAAAGTTTGATACAGAAGGAGACAATTCTCTTGTCTCCAGTCCCTTAAACCTCCCAGCAGAGGAGGACAGTACTATGCCCGTTGTAGAAGGCAAAGGAAGGGTAGCAGCTATCATGTGGAAACAATTAGGGCAGGAACGACAGCCAGCGTCGCACAAGTTCTGGGGTGAGGCGAGTTTAAGCAAGCCGCTGCGGAGGTGCGGCAGCCCGTACTGCCAGGGAAGGAAGGGCACTGCCTCTGCCAGCCGCCTGGCTCGCGACGAGCCCCTCCTGCTTTGGTATGGAGTAATGCGGACAGAGAACGGCAATTCCGAATTTTCCTTCAGAGGCCGTTTCTGTTTAATTGAGGAATTAGCTTCTGTTACAGTCATCATCTGTATAATGACATAAAACTAAAGAAAATAAAGACAATTTAAGAAAATAACTTGCTACGTTCTCAATGTATTTGTATTTCTGTGCTACAATCTGGCTCTTAAATATTTAACTTAGGTGTACTTCAGAAACAAATTTATTTTTGTTCCTACTTAGGGACTGTAACCGGGCCAATATGTGTTATTTTCAACTGTTCTCAGTATTACATTTTCCTCTCTTAATATTTGTTTTCAGGTATCGTTGTTGGCTCAATTTTCCAGAGCTCAAAGAAGTGTGGAAATTTCATATTCCATTCAGCACTTTCTCATGAGATATGAAAAGAGTATTCATAGAAAGCAGTTGTATTTGGGTTTAACATTGTTAGCATTTCCTCTCATGAGGGATATTAAATAATTTCATGCACAACTGCTCAAAATATTTTTTAAACTTCTGTAAACATAAGATTGCCAAAATCTAACATATGTTATGTGGTATTTAATCCTCAAGAGGAACTGAAGGAACAAAACACTTCTGCTAAAGTAATTAATAAGCACCAATACAGATACCTAGAAGCTGTTCCATCAAAATGAATCATATCCTCCTGTAAGTCACACCCAATATTTAGCAGTCTAAAAAAGAAAATTCAATACACAAGAATGCCGGCTAAAACAAGTGCTGAAATCTTATGTATCGAGATCAAATCACCAAAGCTGTGCTACCTTCTGGTGCTCCTGAATTAGGAAAAATAGGGAAGTTATTTGTAGAAAATTAATTTTGCCTATGAGAAATCTGTTTTGGCACAGCATATGAATCCTGTGGGGACTGGCGATTAAGGTTAAAGTGTATGCTAATGAATTATTGAAAGTAAATTAAAGACCAGGAGAGTTCCCTAACTCCATTATATTCGTAAAGGTATTTTTAGTTGCCACTTACAGAAGCGACAGATAAGTCTTACTTTTCATTTTACTGCAATTTACAGTGTGCAAGATTCTCTGGTAAGTGAACCCCATTATAATACGTAGTAAGTATTTCCAGTACTTCACATATTTTGCCCTAATATTTATTAAGCAAAAATAGAAACAGTTGATAGTGAAGTCAGTGGATTAAGCTCAGGTCATGTGTGAATCTTTTAAATCAACATAGATTCCCTCAGGGTGTAACAAAAAGTTAGAGCTCTTTCTATCAGCTCAGTGGAAAAGCTCTTGCCTGTAGTTACTGGGCAGTGCTGTTTGGTGAGGGCTACGGGACAACGCTTCCAGGTCAGGATCCACAGCCTCAAACCTTCTCCTTTCACTCCTTTCCCTTCAAAGTGCTAAACAGGATTTACTCTATTCTTGTGGTTTAACCCAGCAGGCACCTAAATACCACACAGCTGCTGGCTCAACTCCTCCATCCCCAGTGGGATGGGGGAGAGAATTGGGGAAAAAAACCCTCAAATTCGTGGGTTGAGATAAAGGCAGTTTCATAGGACAGAAAAGGAAGGGAAAATAATAGTAATAATAATGATAAAAGAATATATAAAACAAGTGATGCACAATGCAATTGCTCACCACCTGCTGACCGATGCCCAGCCCATCCCTGAGCAGCGATCGCCGCCCCCCAGCCAACTCCCCCAGTTTCTATACTGGGCATGATGCCATATGGTATGGAATAGCCCTTGGGCCAGCTGGGGTCAGCTGTCCTGGCTGTGCCCCCTCCCCGCTTCTCGCTGGCAGGGCCTGAGAAGCTGAAAAGTCCTTGCCTAGTGTGAGCACTACTTAGCAACACCTAAACCATCCCTGTGTTATCAACATTATTCTCATCCTAAATCCAAACCACAGCACTATACCAGCTACTAGGAAGAAAATTAACTCTATCCCAGCCGAAAGCAGGACATCTATAAAACCTTTGTGAAGATGCTGTTGGTGTTAGCAGGAATGTCGTCTTGCGTATTAGGCAGACCACTTATCAAAGAAGAGACCAGATTCAATTTGCTTGTTAGGGTTGAAGATCGCACCTGTAGCCTTGGGACTCTGCTGCACCTGGCCACAGAGGAGCAAGGGAAAAGGTATTTTCTCCTCCTTCTTTCTAGGTATAACGGCACAGAGAAAATAACTTAAAACTCAATGAACCGGAGAAGGAATAATAGGGAGAGTCTGCATCTTAATTGATGAGGTATTTCATTGGATTACCATTGCTATTTCTGAAATTAGAACTGCTTAACTGTTTTATGCTGCACTGAAAGAACACTTAAAGTAAAAAATAAAAATCAACTTCTGAGTCTGTATTAGAATCACGGACACCTCCATAGGTGGTGTCACTAGGCTATAAACTCATGCGCCTTGGTTTTAATATTCCCTGCATTATTTTTTTTTTACTATTTACCATATGAAAGTTTTACACATAAAATCTAAGTGTTTGTATATTAATATTTGTGTTTTTACTGTTTATGATAATTCCAATATAATTTTTTTATGACTGGTTTGGATTTTGCTCTGTTCTTAATTTTAAAGTAAACTTTATTGAAAGGATATTTCTAAATAAAAAAATTATTTTTGTTGGTCCTTGGTTTTGTTTTTGATAATCCTCTTGATACTGAATACAGAAGTCTGGATAGTTTAAGGTATGATTAATAAAATGCAAGGCCTTACTAAAATAAAAAGCCTAGATTTCTTTGTCTTCACAGGATAAAGAATGGAAACTTCCTGCTTACAGCTTTAAATGCTGTCCAGGTCAATTGTCATGTAAAGACATTATCGTAATTAAATAATGTAGTTCTTATGGTTCAATTCCAAGAAGCTATTTCATTCAGTTGCCATTATTTGGTCCTTGTTTTGGTATCCTGAATGCGATAGAAATTGAAATTTCTTTTTTGTTTACAGAAGGTTCCTCCGATTCAGTATTAAGAAAATTAGTTGAACTGCATAACTAACTGTCACTGCCTTTTTCATATGTGCTTCTGCTGTGGAAACATTCTGTATGCTTTTGCAAAAGTAATACATTAATTTAAACTAATGATACAACTACTATATTATTACACAATTCTTCCCACTACCACCTCTACACAGGCTCTATCCCCGTGGATCAAAGTCAGCACTCCTCTAGCTGGAGTTTCGCTGCTTGCTCTAGGGCACAATTTAGCTCACTCAACAGAAATATGTATAATTTATTTATTTTTATTCTTAGTTGAAGAGGCTCTTAAATATCTTTACCACAAAGCAAACTAAAGCAGCCATGAAAGTTTGGCTCATCAGTGGATGAGGTGTACATTAACCTAAGCTGCCTGTGATTAAACAGGCTGAGAGCAGAGCAAGCTTAATTAAAATGATGGAAGAATTTAAGAATCAGATTAAAGAACAGAAGATGAAAACCCCATGATGCTGAACCCTTTATTTAACAGAGTATTTATAAAACAGGTGTTTAACAGATATAATTTTTGTATCTTCTATGCAGGACGTGGTTCTGCAAAGTATGGTTTTGAAGGTTTTAGAGACCAAAATACACTTTTCTATAGAAAAAAATGTGGGAACTGCCTACTAGGCTCCTTTCAACTACATCACAAATTTCATTTTTCACTAAACACAATGCATTTTTATAGATGATGTTCTTATTTTTTTTCTTATTTTGAAACAACCTGGCCCTTCCCCCAACAACAAGACTTTTGGATCCACTTGTCAACTTCAATTCAACCAGCAGTAGAGGTCTCAAAGATACAAAGTTCAAGAACTATGAAAACGGGCAGCTTGACAGGAAACCCACTGTCTCTACAGAAGGAAAGCTTGAGAGTTCAACATGATAGTTCTCTTTCACCAAACAGCGTATTTTAGCTGGCCACTGAGCGCTCGTCAGCTGCTCACCCACCGCAGCACGGTGGTGCCTTCTCCAGCCGGTAGCGAGGGGCTGCTGGAACCTGCCGACACCATCTCGTGGGTTGGTGAGCAAAGGAGAAGTACTGGGCATGAGGAGAACTCTGGTTCCAGGTCTTCTGTTTTGTGAATGTAGGATACACGTTTGCAAGAAATCAGGCTTCCTTGTTTCACAAGGTATCTTTCCAGGTTTTCATCATATAGCAAGTCTTTGTTTGTCACAAAGCTGAAGCTGAAATAGTCAAAAATCAGGTTCTGAAAGAAGCTGCGCTGAGAACTTCACATTTTTCCCAGCTCAGCAAACACTGGCATGGAAAAGCTCTGTTAACATGGTCCACATATTTGTGCTGAAAATAACATTTAGCTGTAGACATACACATCAAGACAGAGATGCAAAAAATTCCAAATATTTTTCCACATAAATTCAGAATGACAAAATATAATCTGCTAACACAAAGCAGAATAAAAAGAATAAAATCTCATTTTGCTAGGTATTTAAGCTCACTAACTGTCTAAATGAAAGGGCATTTTTCACTCCTCGCTTTTAAGAAACCAAAATTTATAGCAGTATAGTAGGAGCCTTCAAGGTCAAAGGGTATATAGTCTGCTTGCTGCAATATAATCTGACATGATAAATCATGTACAAGCAGCCAGCACTGCTGCTATCATGAATTTGTAGAAGGAGAATAGAAAATGATTTTTACAAAATATTCATTAAACTATACAGCAATTTTCATTTTTTATGTGTTCTGTTTTACTGCTTTGTTTTTCCTTCACAATAAACAATCTTTAAAAAAAGCCCTTTCTCTTTCTTATCTCTCCTCCAACAAACGTTATGCCACAGAGAAAAGACTGCTAATAGAATAGTTTTAGAGAGAGTAGGTAGAGGCTTTCTTCGGGACTATACCAGTACCATATAAAAAGGATTTTTCATGAAGTATGAAAGAAAAAGTGACACAGATTCAGTCTTTTTTGTTGTTGTTGTTATGAAAAAAAACCACATGCATAACATTCCTGAGGATGATGGCAGAGGATCAGAGCTTTCAGAAACACCTGAATCTGCTGCTTGCTCTATTTGTGTTTCACCTGAAGGAAGAAATAATTAGAAGGTCGACAAAAAAAGTTATTGAATTTGTTTAGTGCTAAATCCTGCATATATGTTAGGATGGCTGAAAGCTATAAAGAAGCCAAATCTCCACAGAACCAGTAACGTAATATGGGAGCACCTGAAAGATATGTTTTACAAGATACAAAAGAAGATCCCAAAACAGCCTATGCCATGACTGAAGGGTGGGAGTGGGAGGGAATTTGAGTCTAGCATGTAAAATCTTTGGACTTTCAATACAAGCTTTTATGGGCAATCCAGACTAATAAAATTGCAATAAATACTAATTAAAATGGGAAAAATACACAGAATCCAGTGCATTGATCAAAACAAAGCAGCTGAGAATCACCTTACTCTCAGATAGGATGGGATACAGAGAATCAGAGAGAATTCCATTCCTTACAGCACTAGCTAACTTTTAGTTGTACTGCCAGAATTGGCTCTTAAGGTGCTGTAGAAGAAACACTGCCTTTTTTCTCCATCTCCTTACACAACTTAGGCAGTGACCCCTAAGAAGGCTGACTTTAATCCATTGCTGTGTGAGAGGGAATTTTTTCACATCGAGGAAAAAGAAGTGGCCATGGCTCCTCGTAATTTAACCACATTAGGAAAAATTCCAAGACCTCATACCAGAATGAATCATCCACTAGCAATTTTTTCTTTCTTCCATTATTATTTTAAATTTTCAGATGACATCATGTCAGCACTTTATACTGCTATGTTATACTTCATGTTCTTGGTCATTTATAAACCAGTACTTTAAATTTCTCTTTATGATGATCTTTCAGTGGATTTAGATTACTTCTATCCATATTATTTGTTCAATGAAATGAGGGTAGATAGAGCTGGAAATAGTTACAAAGGTGGGACGGGGAACAGATCTCAAGGGATGAATCTGATCCATTCCCACTGTATTAAACAGCCTTTGCTACTGACTTAATTAAAAGGCTCTGAATATGGGGAAAGGGTTGCCTATCAGTCTTCTAGAAAAGATTTTCCCCATCTACTTTTTTTATTTCACTTCTTGTGTGTATTTAAAGAGAGTTAAAAACTCTATGCATCTACTAGAAAAAGAATGAAAATCCTAATGCTAACTGTACTTGTTACCTGTTGCAATTGATTATTTGTAATTGCTAAAACTATTATCTTTTTTGTTGCTATTATCTGTTAAATTCAGGCATGAAACAAAGTAAATGAAATGTATCTTTTCTGTTTCTGTTTCATGAAAAATCCAAGAGAAACAAGTTAATTGTTTTTTTCCCCTGTGAATTTTCCTAAGTACCTACAAATAGTTATTTCAGTACCTCAGAGTTTGGAATTGAACTCTCTGATTAAAAGGAAGAGGCTTATTTTTTCTCTTGAGTGCGCTAATGTTTTCAGGGAATACACCCTTTTCTCCTTGATGATCTGGATGCATATTTTGGCATACCTTTGCAGCTCGTATGTGGAATCATATAATGACAAGACTATTCTATGGTGAAATGGTAGGAGCTTGCGGGCATAGACACCTGGACCTGGACCTCTGTAGAATAAGTGGACTGGATGCAGTATTCTCGTGCAGCAGATATGATCTGTAAGTTTTTTGACGGACCATTTAAATTTCAATAATACTTTAATGGAAGATTCTTCCTTTATTACACTTCTGAAAAATCGGCACTGTCCACCAAATGTGTTTTTTATTTACAGGCTAGCAGCTGATACAAATAGTCTGTTTTATAAATGTGATGGCTGGCTATTTGACTTAAATGTTTCGTTTATTATTATTATTATCATCTTTTAGGAACCTTAAGATTCATAGCTTAGATCCTTTGTTAGCTTGTCAGAAAGAACTAAATTCCTAATAAAAGAACTTTATTTTATGATATCCATAGCCCCCTTATTTGACACTCTTTAATGCTATTTCCAGTGTTAGCTGGTGCCTGCAACTAGCAATAATGAAGATCAGTAAGTGTTTGTTCATTCAGGACAACTGAGGATATTCACATTGGCCATTTACTTCTAAAGAACAAAACTGTGTGGATTACTCAAAAGTTGGTAATTTAAATAGACATACGTAACAACGTTATTAATTCCAATATTTATTTCAGGAGTAAACTATTTATTACACAACTTCACTGATTCACTTACAGCTAATAATACATAAAGGCCAACCCCCCAGTCTAGGAAATATCTGCCATTTCTATTTGGACTATCACTGATAGTATCGGCATTAAAAAAGGAAAGAAAGACTGGACTAAACCAACCCTTTTCCTTTATTTCAGGAATGGCAGGAGTGAAGTATTTATTAGCCAACTGTACGCATTTTGCATCTTACTGCCCGTATCCGCTAACTCAGAACACCTGGGCCACATGACCATCTGCCTTTCAAGTTGCAACATCAAATGCAGGGCTGCTCCGCTCCCTGGGCAAACTCTAGCAGGACACCAGATTACGGATGTTAAAAGCTCTCATTTTTACACAAGAAGCCTACTAGTGGTACTTATTAACTGAGAAACTATTTTGACTCTTTTTATATGGTGAAGCTTGAAAACATTATCCCTGTGAGGGACATATAAATGGAAATTAGATGCTGCTTTTTGCCCAGAAAGCAAGCAACTGTCAGCACCATTGAATGTTTGCTTTTCCTTTTCTTTTTAATTCTTTGGAACAAAAAGGCCAGCTGGCATTATTTCCATTTCTATTATTTTCTCAACATTTAAAGAGTAAGCCAAACTCACAATTACCATACATCTAGATAGCAGACAGTCAGTGTGTAATAGATAAATCTACCAGCATTGAAGATTAGCCTTTAGCTTTTGAGAAGAAATCCTGCTCACATTGCACTCATAATTTAATTTAAAATATATCATATGAAAATTAAATGCACCTCTCAAACCTGCTGTGATTCTTCATTCCACTTTTTTTCTCTGGGTGTGATCACATTCATTATAGTAACTGTGGGCTGCCATTTATAACTTTCCAGGTCTTTTGTGTCCAGCGAACGAGAAATAGCTCAACCCAGTTCATCTGACCTACTGAATAGGTGCCTTTACTATAATCAGAGGCTAACAGAGCACATTAAATATTATTTTGAGTCACTAAACACAGAAGTCTGCAGTAAATGCACGATGATATCCTTCAGGCCAGATTTACTATTCATGTAGGTAGGCATAATCCCATCTTCAAAGACTGAGTAATTTGCAAGGAAACTAAAGTTCTGGTAGAACTGATAAATTTTGGGGATAGTACTGTCGTACCCATTCTGATTCACCCTCATAGGTCTAAGGGTCCTGTGCCATGTGAAAACTGCACAGGGACTGGCAGAGCCTCCAGCTCTTACACAGAAACCTTCTCAATTCCACAGAAGGGGGAAAGAAGGCCTAACTTAAGTCCTAACTTCCAAGCTCCATCCTATTCTCAAGAACAGTATCTACAGAAGCAGTGCTTACGAGTTCCACAGAAGCCAGGACTGGGTGCTTTATTGCTCCCAAACACCTAATAATCAGTGGTAAGAGAGCAAAAATTTAAGCTCTTCTGAAACCAAGTACTAAATACCACTGTTAAATTCTCCAGAATTAGAACAGTTGCTGAAATTTTTGTTTCATGCTTTTCACTGGCAAACACGACCCTCACCCGTAGTTAACAAATAAATGCAGCTTGTTCAAGTAACTTCAGAAAACAGTCTTTAAAAAAAAGCCTAATTGCTAATTTTTATCATTCAAAATACAGCATAAAACCAGACCTGGTTGTATCTCTATGCTCCCCCCAAACTGGACAGCGTAAGTTTTAAAACCAAAAGCTGATCTGGTTACTAAGGAAGTGGCTTGGGAACTGGAACATCAAGACTATAATCTGAGCTGTGTTACAGACGTCCTCAAAGGACCTGAAGGACGTTTCTATTCCCTATCCTCAAAATATGGGTAGTAAAACTATTCTAAGTCAGAAAGGTATCAAATTCCCACCAGTTAACATTCCAGCCAAAATGACCAGAAATGCCCATGTATAAGTTTTTGAAATTTATAATGGGAATATCCTGTTGACTGCAACAGTAGCTGCCATGAAAGAGCTGTGCCTGGTATCTGAGATCACCACCATGCCTCCCCAGTCTTTGAGTGGACAGATGGTCCTGTCTTCGGATTCAAAGGCCTTAGAAAAGCATTCTTTCACCAAACTGTTGACCAAAAATTAGTATGACTAACATAGTAATCAATAAACACTAATCCAGCAATTGTATCTTTTTTGCTAGTCTACAGAAGTACCTCTCTGCTGCAGATGTCTCTTTTCTTGTACAGACCAAAATGTATGTTGCTGTGGAAGTTGAGCTACCTTGCAAGTGCAATATAGCTAATATGCTTGCTATGTCATTAATAATAATGAAGAGAAATCCCATGATGCATTTCTATTTTAAATCCCAAAGAGAATTAAAACGTTAATGCAGAGGTTTCCAAACCTAGAGCTCAGCACATATAAATGGAAATGGAAAGGGAGTTCAAACTCACACACAACCAAAGATCTACAAAGGGATCTGGGGTTGCACCCTTCCACTTGAAGTAATTAAGGGCAAATCTGGAAACTGCCGTCTTAACAGCAAAATACATTGCTGCAAATTTTTAGCTTTTAAGTGTTTTGGTTACTCATTGACCAAACGAGTCTGCAGCTAGTGATTTTCAGATGTAGCCATTTGGTTTACAGAGTGACCACAGTACGTGGAAATCATAACCCTGGATTACAAGTTATCAAGAGTCTTTACTCAAAATAGTACAATTTATAAAGAAAAAACACTTTGTTGGTCATTACTGCAAAATTCTTTTTTACATTGAAACCTGTGCCTGTTCACCTGGGAAGAATTTTAATACAGAAGCATTTTAAACGTTAACACCTACATAATAGCCTACAGAATGTACCTAATAAAGGCTGATTTACCACCGTATTTGATTAAACTGTATCTCCATCCGCAGAAGGTAAATGGATTCTTAAATTACTAGGGATAATTATAGCCCACAAACCTTGTAGGCCCCTTGCATCAGTCCCTATGCAATGAATAAGGCGGCAGCTCCACCCCATCTTACTGTCTGCATACCCTGAGTTGTATAATGAATGCTGCCATTTTATCTCTAAGTATGAAATTAAACCCAACGAATCAGTTGAGTATCGCAAGGTACCCCCTTTCCAAGAGCATTATAAGAAGCTTAGTCAGTACCCTACACCAGTGCTGACCCTCGGTGCAAAGCAAACATTTCTCCTTACTACGACCACTGAATCCCCTTTCGAAAAGAGAACAAACCCCAAAATATATCACTGGAAACATCTAAATCTGCACCAAAGATCATGTTGTGACAGTTACCACGACAGAGGAAAAAATGTTATCATATCAATATTTTGATCTTCTAAACTACCTATATCCCAACATCTGCAACAGTTACTGGTTCCCACATTTCACAAGAAAAGTTATCCAGACTTTTAATAATTAAAATCAGAAAAACAAGACATGACTGTTGCTCTTTTTCCTCAATCTGTCTGATGTTTCTCTGCTTACACGTAGTAGTACTAGTAACATACAGCTACACTGCAATTCAGATCTGACAGATGATTTGTAACTCACTCTCATAACTTGTGCAGAAGTTCTGGTCTTCGAAATGACCCCAGAAAAGGAGACAATAGAAATTCATAACAGAAGCAGAACAATCAAAAGAGGTTGTGGGCTTTGGTTTTTTTTTCATTAAATGGCTAAAACACTAAACACCCCAAAATGTTCCAGTAAAGCTAAGCTGAGCTGAAATTTTAGCAGGCAAATGTTTTGAACTCAGCCAAACAAGGTTATTTAAAGTAATTTCACCTAAGCATCAAGGAAAGTTTAGCAGATAGAAGGATAATTGTTAGATAATTATTGAAAAAACAATTCTGTTTAAAAGGGACACACCATCCTAAACTCAATGTTTCTGCATTCATGATGTACAGAAGCTGATTTTTAGACAGAATCAGACTAACATACAGATTGTATTTTGATATCACATTTTCCAACTCCAGTTAAAGAAGGCAGGAAGAGATTTGAGGACTTTTGAATCCCACTCTGCATGCTGTAGTCAGTCTTCTAGAAAGGACAAAGTGAGAAAAAAGGGGCGATAAAATGTTTTCTTTTTTGATAATGGGAGAAAATTGTCCAGTTTCCAATTTTGTTGTTGACTTTGCTGATAAAAAAATCTGCTGTTAATGAAACCTTTGATGATAATTAATTTAACAGCAAAAAAAGTGATTCATTGTCTTTTAATTTAATGCCAAAATTTACCCTTTTTGCTGGTATTTTATAAAAAAAGTCTGTTTCCCTTGAAAAGCCCCTAGGCAATAGTTTTAAAGACTACAGAAAGTAGAGAGAGGAAAAGGAAAAGATTTGGCAGGACACTAATATTAAAAAAAAAATTAAGAAGTTTAAGCCAAAAGATCTTGACAATAAATATCTATCAAATGTTTATTATTTTTAGAAAAGCTGTGTTAACACACTATGGGAAAGCTTAGGGTATTGCAGTAGCACTTATGCGTAACGCCACAGCTGTTACAACTATAGCACAAACTTTAATATATTTGATTCTGCATCACTTCTGAAACACACCCAAGTATTATCGCTGTTCCAAAGACATGTAAAACTAAAATGCAAGGGACTGGGTACATCTCACCTGGTTTTAGACATGTAAATGAAGCAACCAAGTTAGAATCTCCTGTTCCTTTAAGGACAGTAGAAAAGACAAGCACATCTAGAGTGCTAATTTTATGATTCAGAGGGTCTCCTGGAGATGTTTGTCCTCCTTCATTGACTATAGAGGAGACCTGTAACAGTTAAGCACCTAACTTAGACACCCCAGTTCAGTACTTAAAAGTTAATCTGGGCCAAAGCAGCTTAGAGATTTTCTTTACGATACGACAACTGCAACAGAACTGGGAACAGGACCTCCTCAAGACTCTTGTCAGAAATGCTCCTGATAAAAATCAGTCAGGAAAAAAGGAAAATAACCCTCCCTTCTTCCCAAACTATTTTCTATAAGGTCACATCTAGAGAATGAAGTTACATGTAACTGCATCAGTGAGAAAGCACTACATACAGCACGAGCGATTCACTGTGTCCAGTCCTCACCTATCCGTGCCTGCTGGGTTGTCCCAGACGGTGCTAGTGCTCCTGCAGAATCATTTCAGGTACCTCCGACACCCACGGCCCTGCTCGCATGTCAATCCATGCAGCACTGCCTCTTCCACTCATACACTGCAGAATAAGGGATGTAAACAGAATAAGGGCTAAGTGATCGCAGCCTGAACTACACTAAGTTGCTTACACTGGCACTAAATCAGCCCAGATACAGTTCACATTATATATTTCACTGATATATTTCACATTATTTAGCTCTGCAGAAAACAAGCTATCCAAAGAGAATTTGGTGCACATCTCTAGATGGACAAATTATGTTCCATTTTGTGAGGAAATTTCTACACAGCATGGTTCTTCCAAGCAAATCTGATCAGCAACTTTTGCTTGCATCAATACATTTTAGAAAAATAAAACAAATCTGAAGAAGATCAATTGGCGTGTAAGCAAAAACATAAGGAACATGACAAATGAAGAATATGTTGGAAATAGGTTAGTTCAGGTCTCAGAATTTCATGTCAAGGATGTAGAACAACTGAATTCCTATTTTTAATTATTGTTTTATGTAGTACTCTCACTTGAATCTTAACTCCAGAATGAGTGAATAATAATAAAATAAAAAAAAAAAACACAAAACCCAAACCACATCAAATGTAGCTCAGTAGGAAAGAAAAAAAATAACTGCATTACTTTTTTGGTTTTGTTTTCCCTATGCCAAGTATTTGAGTACTATGATTGAGGAATCCAACAGCCATAACACAAACTATGCAAAAAGGAAAAAACAAATTCCAGCAGATTTTAGATTGGAACAGACATTTAACTGCTACATTCCCTAGCACTGAATGAAAGATGTTCTGAGGGTGGCAAATGAAATTAAGGTTTGAGGTACAACATGTAACGTCACTACAAGGTACAGGGTGATTCTGGACCTATCACACAGATCAATGGCTACTGAAAGGAATTCCCAGTGCTTAGTTGAAACATTACTCAATGGACAATTAAAGCTGCTTGAGAATCTTCACAGTGTCCTGAAATTATACATATTTTCCAAAATAATTTGGAAAACGATGCTATGACCTAATAGTTTTCATGCAATATATTTTATTTAATAAAAAACCCTGGGAGTTACTATGACAACTACAACATACTCTGATTGTTTTTCTAACACACAGGCACATTAAAGGAGAAACACACTCCTCAAGTCACATATGCTCTATTGTAAACTTTCAATTTTGCTCTAACAGATGGGATGGCTGAATTACAATAGAATCATTTATGTGTGAGGGAAACTGCAATTTCTTCTTCAGTCCATGTTTTATTTGTCATAGTAATTGATGCTGGGTCTTTTGACAACAAACAACTTTTTAGCCTGTAGAATTTCCTTATGCTATGCTAGTAATACTGATACTGCTCCTCATGCTATGCAATGCCTACAGAGAGAGAATACAGAGAGTAGAAAATGTAGCAATGAAATGAATGACCAGTGAAATATGTCGACCATGAAATGCAGCCTGACATACATCTCACTCAGTACTGAGTTACCTTAGACATTTCAGTGTCCTTGGTTCATGCTTGTGGACTGACCTGGTACAACTGCGTGAAGCTTGCTTACACCTCTCTGTACTTTCTCAGAAAGTGGATGACCCAGTCCAAACACAGTACGTCGCCTTGCCATCTTTTTGCAACAGTCAAAACCAGTCATCTTTTGCAAGGAAATTAAGAACTCAAACATGAAATAATTTTGTATCCGAGACTTCCTGTATTATTCACATTTGCAAGTTGACATCAGGTCAGCTTTAGCTAACACTAAAATATTTCTATGTATGACAATTCCAGCCACAGTTAATGCTCTTTTCTGCAACTAAGGGTCCTGAGGACATTTAAGAAAATTCCTCCTCCAAACAGAAATTAAAGTGTACATAGTTTTAATACACTATTTTGCTATTTTTAAGGTCTTTTAATGACAAACATAGAATCATAGAAACATTCAACATCCCTGCCCTCCCTGAAAATTCAATGGCTGTTCCAACTTTGCTAAACTGTCTCAGAATTGTAAACTGCTGCTGATCATAAAAATCAACAAGAACTGATTAATGTCTAATTGTATGTAACACAACACGCTACAGAAACAAACCACACCCATACAGCATCTCTGGAAAGCTGTATGTGCAAAACACTGCCGTGTAAATGACGGCCTGATGTATTTCATTCAAGTACCAAATTAATGTGTTAAAAAACAGCAGGAGTTTTCAAGAACAGGCAATAGAGGAAAACAGAGCAAATAAGAGTTAAGTCGCTATTAACTATATATGTATTGAACCATTACGTTTACTTCTGGATAGAAATATAATTATCAGCATGTATTCAAGCCAAGAGAGTCAGGGACATAAGGATGTCCTTTGCTAATGCCAACACAGATTACAGAAAACTACTACGAAAATTACCACATAACTGAAAAAAGGCCCAAGGACACAACGGCTTTCCAAATGATGTAAAGAATGCAGTGGTTGATCAAACCTAGCTCAAATCTAGCTCAGAAAAAGCAAAGCAGAAACACACAAAACTTTTAAGCAGGAAAAATATACTGAGAATTATTATATTAATCTGGATAAATTACTTCTACCAAAACAAGAGAGGAAAAACACAATATAATTGCAGCCTTGTCCATTCTGATAAAAATCATCCTTTTCTCTTGAAGGTGTTTAAATGCCTTTAAAATTATTAATTTTTAACGTTCAAAAATAGCACTTCACCATTTCATTGTTACACCAGGAACGAGGACAAGCATCTTCCTACTCTGATGAGTGCTACATAGATTCCAGTCTTTACTTTTTAGGGCAGCCTACAGCGCTCACAAACTATTTTAGTAAGTGACAAAGGTGAACAAATGGATAATTAAGCTAATCTTTTACGAAGGACCAGATTCTCTTTGTATTAAAATCAACAGCCAAGTTGGTTTATCAGATCATAAATAAAGGTACACACATTTACAATTGGAAATACAACAATTATCAATGGTAAATGAGAATATTCTGCTGCAATAAATTCTGAAAATCCAGTGATAACACAGTGAAAAATTAATGCTATGACTCTGAAACAGCTGAAAGGAAAAGGCTTTTCTCAGCTGATTCAGTGAGGATTGAGGATCTCAAGGCTTTCCATTGCCTTAGCTAAACTTCTGCATCTAAGAACATAGGAATTTATATTTAGATGATAAGTTCTAAAATTGTACTAACACTATTTCAAATCTTGAGCTCCCCATTAGTTAAATACTGTGTAGATGTGACACCTCCAAGATTACAGATGCCTCGATCGTGTATATGTTAGTCATTTTCTGTTTTTACAGAATTCTGTTATTCATCAGAATTTTCCATTTACGATGAAAAAATGCCTTTCACGCCTAAAAAAAGAAAGCATAAAAAAGAAAATGCAGCTTTGAGTTTCCAAAAAAGATACTCTTCTTGAACCCCGAAACTAAAACTCGGTTATAGACTCTCTCCTATAAAAGAGCTGCACGTGTGACTGAGGGCGAGCCAGGGACTTCAGGGCACCCTGCACAAGCAGGGGGGCTGTCTGATAACGTCTTTCAGGGTGTGATAGTTCTGTTGGAGCAGTCTTGGGAGGCCACGTTACTGGTCTGCGTGTCACGGCAAAAAATGCGGGTAGCGTAATGCACTCTGTGAATAACTCAATTTGGAAGTTAAGCTAACAGACTTGTTGGACAGTAGTAAATCACTGTCAAACAATGAGAGACACATTGATGGTTATAACTCTTTTCTCTGTTGACACATCAATCTGTCTGTCACCCAGTTCAGAAAAGAATCCATTACATTAATATGTTTCCACAGGCAAATTGAGAAATTCTGATTTTAATCTAATCAGGGTGGTTATTTTTGTAAATATCAATTTTAGCTTGTTTAAATTTCCTCTTATAAGAAATGAAATTTTAGTTTAAGAAATGAAACATTTAGAGCTGAAAAGAACTAAATATTAGTGCAGCTAAATTACTTTTTTTTTTTAGTAATATTGCTTCTGGAGAAGGTAGTATTTTATAAAACAGAAATTAAGCTGCTACAAATATTATCTTCCTCAAAATGACAATATTCTTATCCACAAGGATACAGATGCACCAGGTATTTCAGGTGTATTAAAAATTCACAAGAGTCTTTCCTTACTCATTCATCGAATAGAATTAGCTGATACATATTTTTTCAATCAGATACATACTAACGCGCCATCAAAGAACTAACTCAAAAAGGCATAATTCTACTGAATCAGTGGAGCTGCCCCTGTAGGCCCAGATGGAGATGAAAATCATAGAAAGCTGAGAGGCCGGCTCCTTGAACTCATTTCTAACACCAAACACTGCACATTTTCCATAGAAGCTCTTTTTTCAAGTTCACACCTGCATTTGTGGAGGAATTTGATTCAGACAACCATCAGAACATGTGATGAATCTGAACTAGGTCTGTGAGAATTCAAGCTTTTGCATCTTCAGAAAAGAGTAAAGCGTTTCATGGTATTTCACCTTTAAAGTGGAGGTTTCTTCTGGTATGGACAAAATCAAACCTAAACACCTGAAATGAGGTTCTTTTTTCTCTGAAATTTTATTCATGATCTTTATATTTTCCGGTTAATACTGCTCTCTGAAGATCCTTTTAGTGCCCAGTCAAGTGTAACTCATTTCCTTTCTGGTCCAGAAGCACAAAAATACTCTTCCTTAATTCAGTCCACATGGTTAGAACTTGAAAGCTACCTTAATGAGACTAATATAATTGGTTTTAGCTTTTTGAATATTTTCATTAATGACAAGGAAAAACGTGGACATTCACAAACTAGCAAGAGTATCCTGGGCTAAAGGAGCAAAATAGCGATTTTTTTTCCAATAGACTGGATCACACAGGTAACCTTTGCCATTACTATGTATGTACTTTAAGAGAAGACAGCATTAAATTATACAATGCCAGATACGTAGAAATAATTTCATACTGATATTATTCTCTAGGCAGCTTCTCTAAAACAATGGAAAGGTTATCTACCTTAAAAAACATCATCACGTTTCTCGGTATGTCAATACTGTGTTGGCCCCTGTGTTAGCATTTTTATACACTTGTGGAAGACCATGGTGAAAATATATGGCAATTGCTTACAGAATAAAAATGTGTTACTGACTCCTATGTCATTTATTGTGAAACTTGTCTAGATATCATAAAGCTTACAAAATCATGATAGTTGCACATGAATATTGGCAGATGTGATAATGTAAACTTTAAGGCTCAAGCAGGACAAAGAATTTATATTTGTCTATAGCCCGTGGTCTGTAACTTATTTATCTCCACATATACTTTTATCTTTGTGTAAATAATTTTGCATTTTACCCTGTGTCATGGTTTAACACCAGCCGGTGACTGAGCCCCCCCCAGCCGCTCGCTCACTCCCCCGCAGTGGGATGGGGGAGAGAATCGGAAGGGTAAAGGTGAGAAACTCATGGGTTGAGATACAGACAGTTTAATAATCAAAATAAAATAAAATAATAATAGTAATAATAGTAATAATATACAAAGCAAGCGATGCACGGGACAATTGCTCACCAGGACGCCCTGCTGTCTACTTTTTGGGCTGTGTCTTCCATCAGGTATATTTTAGGTTACTACTCAGTACAAAATGCTTGACATGAACATTTAGGTACCATTGCTTTCATGGTAGGCAATCGAGACAGAGAATGCATATTTTTTTCCTCTTTTAACCTAGAGGTGACCTGCCACTGGAATGCAGTTTCCTCTTTCATCATCATTATTCCATAAAAACGCTAATAGCACTATGTCATGCAACATTTAAAAAAAACCCAAACAAACAAAAAAACCCTCACAGACCAGTAATTGCATTACTACTTGGCTAATAAAGAACGGGAATTTTCCTTCATGGCTCAGAGGTAGACACAAATGTAACAAATAATGAGAAAGAAATTTAGAGCATGTTTTTCCTGTGACACGGCGCTACAGACTGCAGCCAAGCAATACTAGCATGAACTTGGGGACAACTGACAGAGTCACCCAGAGAAGCAGAGCCCACACGCAGACGCGAGCTCGCCCACCAGAAGGGGCTGGCTGGAGTATACTGCAACTAAAGGTATTTTTCAGAAGCTTAAAGTTTGCCTGCAAACACTCACTTTGGACAAGAAATTGAAACAGAACAGAAAATCTTAGGAACTTTTAAACTTGTGTCCGTCCACACTTAAAATCTTTAAAAAAAGTTTTGGTAATTGTTTAACACTGCTAGGTAACCAGAATTATTTCTCTTTTACGTGTACTGGTGCAGCTCGTAAGCACGGGGTGCAGAGGAGGCCCTCTGTGCTGGCAAACAGAAAAGAGAAGCAGTAAGTGAGCTCTGATTCCAACTGTGACTGCACAAAACCACAGACAGCGAGGGACACTTAAGGAAGTACCAAGGCGTTATTAATCAGCATGACAGGCAACAAGCATAGCACATCAGCAGCTGTTTGCTTGAGAAATCTCGAGGAGTTAACCCTGCGAGGTTTCATGTGCCAGGTATCCTGGGGGATGCATGGTCTTTCGGTCCCCGAAGGTTAGCCATGTGGGATGGTGCATGGAGATGAGGACTGTTCTTCAAAGGGAAACTACTAAAACCCACTAAAAATAATGGAGGGAGCTCAACTGCCATATAGTTCCAGAAATGTATAGCCATGCTAACAAAACTAAAACAGTTAACAGTGGTTAGAGGGAGTGGATATAGAAGACTCTATGCACTCTATTTGGAATTTCTGCAAACCTGAGACAGAAGTTGTTATTTCTTTTGCAGTATTTCCTAACAGTTATTTGGGAATTTCCAACTCCCTGCAGGCTTACAGAGATCTCAAGAGAAGCATAAAATCATTGAATTAGTTTTCAGATATGCTAAGCCTTTTAGCTCACATTAAATCAATGGCAAATGAGGTATACCACATCTCCAAAAAGCAGATTACTCATTCAGGATCAAAATACAACTTCGAAATAGCTGGAATAAGCATTTCTAAAATTCAAAATGTATCAGTCATTAATATTTTTGGTAAATTCAAAAGTCTTTTGAGAGGGATTTTCATTAGATAAAAAATTCCACATGACAGTTTAAAATGAATACTACTGGAAAAGATAATAATAATTGCACATGTAATTTTCAGAATTGGGTTTTTTTGGCAAATAATACAAACTACCATAGCAACGACAAATAAATATATTATTTCCTCAATTCATAGATTTTTTTCCATTGAGAGAGGGAAAAATGGACTCTGTATGTAAATTATTCTTCTGTTCTATTTGTGTTAATCTTATGTTCCAATTTAAATTAAAACTTGTTTCAGAAGACTCTTGTGTAGTGAAACAAAACAAATTTTAGTGTTTCAGTTTTGGAGATACGATTTAGCATTCAAAAAGCACCTTTACAAACCAACTCATTCTGCTGCATTTTTTAACTTTTGTAAACAGATTGCAGAGAAGGAGCCAATGCAGATCTGGACATCTTGTATGTCATCAGGCACAGCTTTTGAGTTTTTTATTGCATAAGGGATGGATTTCTGACAACACATTTTAAAAATTGCTTCTTATCCAAAAAACGACAGGCAAGAAAATTACTCATGAAGAATAATCTTTGTTCAGTAAGTGTAGTCCCCCCACATTCTCTGCAACGGCCGAGTAAGGTGGCTATGGGCGTGGAACACCATACGGATCGGAGGGGACAAAATCTACCCAAAACTGTACGCCACAGCGTGTTTCCACAGCAGTTCGTGGCTTCCACTCTAGCCCCTGCGCTTGTGAAGGAGCACAGACATCTGAGCTTTCCATAACCAGGGGTCTGTAACTACCAAATCTCTTTGTATAAGAATAAAGTCAGATCTTTTAGATACCTATCACTGGACAATGCACTCTTACGAAAAACTCACAAATTTTATTGATTTTTCAACAGTTTTATGACAGTTGTATGGATTATGATAGTTTAAAAAAATATTTTTAAAAAAGTTGTTAGTTTTTCAACAGCATTTATTAAGGAAAATAAATCATGAATGAGGGAAAGTTTTTTTAAAAATATCAACACTATCTAAGGAGCTGGAAACATTTGGTAGAAGTAAGCGGTCAATGTTCATCGTGGCAAAGAATGAACAGAGTATTTCAAGGTTTGGTGTCAAGGCGTATAAAATACACTACATTTATAAACATAATAACACTTGTATCAAAAAACTATTTTAGCTAGTTATCATAATATTTTCATAAGAAAAAGCAAACCTATGCATAGACTTTACACAATTCTAAATTAATGTCATCAGCTGTATCAAGGGAATTCAACTTCTCCCTAGGCAGATCCAAAGCAGCTGTATTCAGTGCACAGGTGTAATCAAGAAATAAATATTATTAGAGAATGATGTGGGAGAAAGATGAAACTATAGTGCTGAAAAGTGTATGCTACTTCATAAAAAAGTTCTGCTTTTATCTGTAGTAATAAAATCTCAGAAAGATGATGTAAAAAATTTTAGCAGCATTTAAAAATTCTTACCTGAGGAGAACTTGGAAAGACTAGGAAGTCTACTTCATAAAGCTATGAATAAGGATACATCATAGAAAACTCACACTCATTAATTGTATATCTAGAATATATGCAGAGTTCCTTCCTGTGCGTTCAGGAGTATATCTGAAGAACATCCAAATATCAGGTTTTTCCTCTCCACTAAGCTTGTGGTCTTGCCTACATCATCTGCACTATGTATTTAGTATCTCTGTTTTCTTCACCTGGATTTCCTAAACAGAAATCCTGTCTCACTTCTCTTCTACATAATAACATATTATTCAAGCCCTTCAGCACTTCAAATTCTCTGCAAAACAGACAATTTTCGTGAACACGAACCAGCCACAGCCCAGTGACAGCATCCATTTCTTCATGTATTCTCCTTTCCTATTTATTGGTCTTTGGCCCTGCAGGGCAATCCACAGTTCCTATGAATGTATCAGTCTGCAACTGCCCACTTCCCTTCAGCCTTCATCCATGGTCTCACACACCCGGCAATCCTCTCCTCTAGCAGCTTTCCTTCCTTCCCAAAACAGTAACACCACATACACTGAAACTCCTTTTCTTTAAGTACTACTAATTACAACCCCTCAACTACTTTTTCATTTATAACTCGCTGCCCTTCTCCAGCATGTTACAGTAGTGTAATTAACTTCCAGAGAACAGTGTTCCTACTTTGTCCTACCCTTTTGCCTTTAATCCATCTAACAAATTAATTCATATCTGATGGTCAGAGACCTAATCCTGGCCAAACCAGAGGTTCTTTCTGTTCTGATCTTTTGTAAATTCTCTGCTTCTCCCTCCTGTTATCTCTTCCCTTCATAACATCTTGCACAACTCTTACATATTTGTTCTTTGTATTACTTGACACTATTTCAACTACAGAGTCAAAAATTTACCTATCTTCTCATTAAAAAAATAAACATAATCTTTGAAATATAGTTCACTAGCAATCATCTAAATAGAACTTGAGTCATACAGTGAAAAAAACCCCAGTTTCAATTCATGCACGGTATCTGTTACATCTACACCAAACAGAAGAATGAGCTGAACACAAAATGAGCTTCTTGTTTTCCAACAAATGCTACTTAGCTGTAGCTCATAACATTAGCTGAGAAGATTAGGCCTATGAAATCTCAATTTTCCCAGTCCAACAGGAATAGTGGACAATAGTACATAACAAAATAATAAAACCAGCCTGGTTTTACTTAAAAAAACCTAACACTGTGTCAACGTCCTCTTCCAGGGATTGATAGAGTAATATGGAAGTACACCAAAATACCAGTTTTGCTATCATTTAGAAAAACAAACATATTGAATTCAATCAAAGAAACAATTGTACAGATAAAAAATACACTGACAAGGCAAGAACGCAATACAGTACAGAAAAGTATGGAGAAGTACAGAGATAGCAGTGGTATTCTGTTAGCTGCCCGACTAAGCAGGAACAAAGTGCTGACAGGCCCTAGTAATGCCATGGAAAAATGCAGAAGTCAAAGCTGAAAATCCCCCAGGGCTTTTTAGGCCCTCCCTTCTACGATTGTCTTGTTGATAAAGATGTACAAGCTCCCATGAACTAGGAGCACATCTTGGGTCACAGCTCTTGCACAGTGCAGATGAATCAAGGAAAAGAAAGTGCTAAAGGGCCTTGGCAGGCAGGCAGCAAGAGTTGGAGGGACAGGCATTATGCCCTAGACCGCTCTATCTCGTGCACATCGGATGCACTATGGAAGTGTCTTCAGGGGTTAAGGTGTGGGCTCCAGCAGGATTCTTCAGCAAGAGAAGTTTTTAATAAAGCAGCCCTTAGAAACAGTGTGGATGTGACTATGATGAACCAAACCCAGAATAGTTTTCAACATTTTAAAAGAAACTAAAAATAACTGCTGAAATTCATAATACAGATCTGATCTATTACAAAAAGTCTTACTGAATCTTCAACTTCATTCATATGAATCTGCCTTCTAAGTTTTGTAGCTCATTTATTAAAATGCTTAACTTCGGTTCAGAACTCCAAAAGCTATGTAAACGGATGCATGAATTCTTACACCTGCTATTAGAAACACCTGCATTAGTCACAGCCTGGACAAGCATGAGCAAACCTACACAATGGTCATGGCTAAAGATGGCAATGGCTGATTTGGTAATCATGTGGACTCTTCTGTTCTTGGAAACCATCCATATGATTTAATATAGTTTTCCTTAATTTTGTATGCTGTCACATTCTTATTTTACTCCTGCCAGGTCAGGAGAGTGTTTGAGCTCTTTCCTGATTAACTTAATGGTTAATGTTTGCTTAAGTTCCAAAATCAGTGTGCAGTGCTGCGGGACTACAAATCTTCCCATAGTACTACAACGTTCTTGAATGGTTTTGTTACTGGAGAGAAGAATATTTAACCTAGAAGGAACAAGGTCTGTAAAGAACACAACAGAATTATAAACTCAAAGAAGTCTGGAAAAGAAAGGGAACAGTCCACTAGCTCTATCTGACTTGAACGATAGCATGAGTTAGGGGAGAGCTATGAAGCAAGGCAGGTAAAATCGGAAGGAGATACTATTTTGAACAAAGGCAGAGAAGATATCAGCTGTGAGAGGCTGACAGTGAAAAGGATCTTGTGCTGAGGACCTGGGTTGTCAGACTCCCAAGTTAGCTTAAAGGTCACCTCTGAAAGATAGCATTTCAAAGGGCAAGAATTATAAGGTTGCCCTCTCTGCTCCTACAGCTGAATTAAGCTTCCAAGAGCTCGACTTTGAAGGATAGCACTCTAGAGTTTTGCCCGAATTGGCCTCTTCTCTTCCATCATTTTTCTATGTTAGAAGACAACAGTTTATATATTTGCTTCAAGATCAGCAACGCAAAGAGCAGGATTACATACAACGATAAAGAACATATGCATTTGTCATGATGACTATCTACTACAGAATACCAGATCAAGAAAATGAGGTGGATGAGGCTTTTTTGAGAGATGCTGGTAGAATCACTAAAAACGAGTTTGGCAAAACAGAGAGATTTTACATACGTGGATGTGTTGTAAAAGAAATAAAACACAAATTGGCCTGCAAATTCTTAGAAAGCATCAATGACAGCTTTTGCAACTGAAGGAGACAGCTACAAGAAATGCTCTTATTGTTTGTAGAGAGAAACTTGCTGAGAATGGGAGGGTATAAGGTAAGCTGAATGAGATGAGAAAGTTCAGACCCTTAAAAAAGAAAGAAAAGAAAACCAGCAAAATAAAATCCGTGCATTTTGAGCAGGCAGATCAAATGATGAATTCACTAAATGTGAATTACTCACTGATCTCACATAGAAGAGAGAAGCACACAGAAAGCGGAAATGAGGTCAGATGGCTAAGGCAATCCGTAAAAGACTAACATGGGATTAATCTCAGAAGGACACAGATGCAAGTAGCAAGAAACATTAAAGTTATTAAAGAAAAAACCGGAAGTCATGCTGTAAGCACATCACCAGTAGGAGAAATGTGGTTCACTAGTTCAATATTCAATGGCATTATCAACAACTGACAACGTGCAGGCTAAAGCTTTCAACATGTGCGCCTACCTTCACACAAAGGCCAATCATGTTGGTGACTATCACAAATATTAACAAGAAAGAGGTGAAATCTCAGCCCGGAGTAGAGAAATAACAGGTCGGAAAGCACTCACTGAGATAGACCTTTTCAAGTTACCAGGACCTGGTAATCTGCCAGCTGGTTAACTGTCCACAGAATCTCAGGACAAGTAATGGTATCTTAGAGGACTGAAAAAGGCCAAAGTACTGAAAACCTGACAATCAACATACATTGCCTACAAATGAACAGGAAATGGGAAGTGGAGCTGGGAATTACAGCCAGATTCATTCTGTGGTACTTAATTAAAGACGTTACTTGTAGATACTGGTAACAAGGAAATAAGAGTCAATAAACATTACTTTGCAGAAACAGTGTGAAGCAAATCCAGCTCATTTCATTTTATACAGCATTTCTTTACTGCATGTGACTTAAAAAAATGAAGAAAATAATAAAAAAATCTGGAAGGTTCTGACTTCAGAGACTTGCAAATGATTCTTAGGTTTCTAAAGATGGGTCTTCAAAAAATTAAATGCTGTCTTAGGAAAATGGAAGTGCTTTAGCTGAGCATTAGAGACAGACATCTACAGGACGTGGCAGGGACCGCAGGGCAAGCCACTCCACATGGGAAATAATAGCATTGTGCAGAGATGTTTAATGGTCTTGAAAACAGTGTCTTGACTTTTAAACATTTGCTCTTACCATGAGACAAAACTCCTTTAGGATTCAAGACTGTATCATTCTAAAAGTTCTTTAGCATAAATTTAAGTGCATTTTTACATTGAAAAGTGACAAAATAAAATTACATTTAACTGTCAGAAAATTGTCCTCTTGGCCCAAAACATTTTTTAACTATAAAGCCTCCTTTTGACATTGATATAGTTCCAAGATATTTCTAATTTCATTTTACTACTGCTGTAAAAGAAAGCCAGGGAAAGATCCTGGTCCAGCACAGTGTTTTATGGTAAGCAAATCCACACTAAGTGAGCAGAGCATTTGGTAAGTGATCAGATCACGCAGATGTCCTCATCCAAGGCAAAAGCCTTCCCTACTCCAAATTCCCTATGAATCTCCCAATCACTGCCTATTTCTTCTTTTCACACTTTGATCACAAATTCCACTGTGCACCTTTGAAAATTCTCCTAATTCTTTTTCTAAGGAAAAAACATTTTTCTTAAACAGCTTCTGCTTTGCACTAATCATCTGCCTTCATATTGTCATCTTTCTACGCTATCTAGAAGCGTGCTTAGTCTGCAGAAGTAGAGTGGGGAGATTTTTAATTCTCCTTTGAAATACCTGGCACTCAGCAACGTAAGGTGAAAGAAACTGAATTCTGTGGAATATCATTTGGCTTTGATACAATTTATCCTACGTTGTACGCTAACTCTAAATTGAAAATCAGTGTTTTATCCAAGACCCCTTCTCCAAAAAAGATAAACTGTAGGCAAGATACCCTCTTTCTGTTTTCTCACAGGTGTAGTCACCGATCCCTGAATATTTGTCCCCTCATCTTAGGATATAAATGGCTTTGTTATTGACCCTCAGAGTTTCTGACCTTGCCACTTTTGTGAAATAATAGCATAAGCTAGTGGAATTTTCTTTCAAATGAAATGTTTACTCTATAAACCTGTAACTGCTATATTGCATTATATTTTTATGTTTATTGTTATGAAATGATGTTATTTGTAAGTATAATTCTGTAATAAAAAGAAAACAAAGATTGATGCTGAAAGAGAATGAAATTTCAGAACATGCTATAAAATTAATCTAATACTGGAAAATCATAAAAAAGTGCAATTACTCTATTTACAGGTGAAAAGGAAAAACAATTGCATACATAAAAATAAAAGCTTTACTGTTATAGTAAAAAGCTTATGAATATCAAAACGATCGTGAAATCCTCTTACGAACAAAAGGGTTAATCTTAATTGTGCATCAGTTTTGACTATAACACGGACTTTATGTTAATGCTATAAAACCTCTTTCTTTACTCAAAAGTCCCTTTGCAGAATGAATGTTGTAGCTATTGCAGAAGTTGTCCAAGTCTTTTCACATAAATCACACTGCAGTCAACCTCAACTCCTTTTGTTTTGCAAAGCTGATGCTCAATCATAACATCCTCTTTGATGCCATTCTGAAAGTACCAATTGGTACTGATGAAAAGCAGATTTTAAAATTTACCTAGTAAATATATTTACAGCCTTCAGAAGTATCAAAGGAGGATGCAAAAAAGATATTTTGGTATGGGGATGGTTGGAACAACAGCATATTACTTGTTAGGGATGGGAGAAGGAGCAATTATGACTACTGATTTATCATGGGACACCTGCTAACACATCTGGGAAGCTCATGGGCTAGAGATTACCTGTTGAAGAGTTTAAAAGAATGTAAAAAATACAGTCCACAAGAAACATGAATGCTTACTGTTCTAGCAATACTTTCAGTTTCGGACATTTCCTTGTTAGAGGAGCTACTCTGGGAAAGTTTCAAGGAAACATTTGTTGCAGTTTACTAGGCAATCAATAAAAACCACCTGTGATTTTACACCACTATCCTCAAAGGACAAAGAAAATGCCTCCATGTGACACAATATTAATAATCAAGGAAACAGAAATATTTGGAAAGATCTGAGGGCAAAGTGGCATGCCTGTACAAAGCTGACTTTGGGGTCACATCCCTTCTCACCGGAGTGTACTTCCATGGCATAAAACAAAGATAAAAAGATAAAGATTAAAAAAAACACCACTATGCATGACTCCTCAAATTTACCCCTATGCCTACATATAGCATAAGGAAAAAAACCCCCAAGTTCTCTGCCGAAGTTCTTGAGGTTGGGTACTACCATCTGAAATACCCACCAACCACTAATGAAGTTTACAACAACAAAAGTGGCTGTTGTTATAGCCAAGGAATTTACTTGTAATGGAAGATCACAGTTCATCCACCAGAGTCAGAACACTATATCCTCCTTTTGGAATTTAACGTCCAAAAAGATAAGAAGGAACCATATTAAGTCAAAGCAAAATGGAAAAAGCCTGTGGAAAGAGCTACTTCCTGAACTATAGTAATTAAAAGCCTTGACATATCTATGAAAGAAGGAATGGATAAGCTTTATTATACTGTAAGCAAGGCAAATGGCAGATTGATATCCCTTGGCACAGGAATACGCTACTAAATATTTGAAGACAAGCTGTGACTTCAAATATCACATCCAACTGCAACTTTAATTTTTTTTTTTTTTGCAGAAAAAGCAACTCATGCTGAGGAAGATATGGCTTATTTGAAACTTATTTACTGTCATAACAGATGGTGAAGACTAGAGAGAATATAAATGAAAAATATGGGGGCCCAATAAATGTCAAGGCTCCCAACTTGGTTTGTAAAATTAAAAGAAAAAAAAAAAAGAAAGAAGCTATATCTATGCAAGATACAAAAACTTAACAGAATAGATTAGCTTTTTAACATCTTGGAAATAACCATTTTTCTGCCCACACAATGCAAGATTCAAAATTGCACTGATGTTACAGTCACGGTCATCCTGAAAAAGGTTATACCGTTATTCAAAGCTCCTTTTCCAGGTATTTATCCCCAAACCTCTGGCGGACCGTGAACATTTTATCAGTTACATCTAGGATGGTCAAGATAGTTTCCTGTGAATCCATGCAGCAGGGTAGAAGGTCTGTTGGCCGTGTTTGTAACCCGAGGAACCACAGCCTCAGGAAGCAGGTCAGAGCTAGAGCCAGAGCTACAGATCCAGGGCCTTCTCTTGACTGGGAATTTTCAAGTCTGCAGTTCTCATTTCTAAACAAAACAAAATTTTAAAATAGCAAAATCTTCTGCAAAACAGAATTGTTCTTTATGCTCAGCCCTCTCTAACACTCACCTCAACCTCTCTTAACTTCGGGGAGAACTGAGGACTCTTAGGAGTCTGTAAAAAGCACCTGGCATCCTATAAAATTGTACTTCAGATCCTCTTCACAGAAAAGGATGCTTGCGTGATGCATCCTTCCTTATTTTCTGAGGTATGCAGGTGACATAGGAACCACTGAAGAATGAACCATATCCATGCACTTATGAAGGGAAACTGCATTTCCATTGTTACTGGAGCCATTATCATCTTGGCTATGCTTTTGATACAAAAAGCAAACAAAATTACGGCAGAACTAAACCAAAGTGAAAATGACATTCAGGAAAGTCTGAAATAAGTTGTCAATGTAAACTTACATAACGAAGCTGAAGCTGAACAAGTATACCTCACTGGAAAGTGGAGCTTTCACGGCTATGCTGTACAATGTATTAACCCTGTAGTTCACGTAAGAGTACAAAGCCAGCGACAAAATGAATTGACATTATTCTATAGTTAGCTTCTCTGTTGCTGTTTTATATCACCTAGATGACTAGAAAATACACCACTTGAATGCAATCTCTCATTCACTAAAATACTTCACAGCTAATTTTACTTTAAATCTAGTAATGAATTTCAGAACACGGTAAGAAATGGAGTATTAAATACCCTATAACAGCACAAAGAAAAATAAAAACAGGAGTACATTTTTATATAGTTTTTCTTAATGAAAAACAAGGAAACATACACAAAGTATTTGAGGTTTTCATGCTGCTACCTTTTATGTTTTCTGTGCATTGTATTTGAATGCTGTCCTCTTGATTATATTCTCTGAAATACTTGTTTGAAGTAAGATACTTTATTTTAATAAGTGGAACAAAGCTTTGAATAGCTTGGTTCAAAAAACAGTTTTAAATGAAAGGAGCTGTTGCTAAGCACAGGGATCTTTGCCAAATACTTTTTAAATGGTTTATTGTGCCCTAGCAATCCTGAGATTAAAAACATCTCTTGAATTACAATGACACATCAAAAAATAAAATTAATGTGGGGGTTTTCATTACAAGAATTGAGCCTCTGTGTGTTATTCTTTCCATTAGATAAGAAAGAAACATACTGTGGTACATTGTTTTTGCTGTCAGAGTGAGCTTTTAGGCAAATATACAATATCACACTATATCCCTCATGTATTCAATCACGTACTGTACAAGTTCTTCTATTAATTCAACTTAATGCTGTGGATTTAAGGGATAGACTGTATATTTTCACATATTTTTCTGTACTGGGGATGAGTTATTTTTAGACTCCATAAGTCTTCATCAAAATCAGAAGATTGCACTGCCTCATACGACTCCAATATGAATAATAGTATTGCCTCACTCTGTAATAAACATTTAATTTTCCACAGTTCTTGCAACAGTTACAAAACAATTGTTTTGCCAAGCTCTTATGTTGCAACACGGCGGAGCATATAGATCTCATTGTCAATGAGAAACCTGAATGCAGAGAGCTAGACGTTTTAAAGAAAAACAAAATCAATAGCATTTCCTAGCTAATAAAGATGTCCAAACCAGTACTCTTAACAGTGTTGGCCTCATAGTACACAAATTATGATTTAGAATAGGGAAAAAGGAAGTAGCAAAGACAACAGAGAAAACAGATGCTAATTGATTTTAAACCAAACTTGATTTCCACATCCTGAAATCCTATTTTAGTTTGTATCTGGGGGGCTGCAAATATATGACAAACCAAAGACAGAGCTCTGGATATCTCAAGCTGGATATGAAAGCAGGGGCATACAGATTGTTGGGATTTTTCTTGAAATCACTAACTATTGTGTTTTGCCCAACATTTCATAAGACACCAGTGAACGACAGCACATGTACCTTGCTAGATAACACGTGGACATCGCTACTGTATGGCTTTAGCTCACAGGTTTTATTTGTCAAAATACACTTTCCTGCTTTATTTCACAAGGACAAATAAAATAGGTCATCTGCAAGTTATAGATTATAGCAATTTAAAACAAAACACATTGTACATATTAAAACTGAGTAAAATCCAAACTAGGTAAATTGGCAGACATAAACACAATAATGATTGGAACAAGTGGGTTAAATTCCATTTGTCTTGTTACTCACATCCATAACACCTCAAGTTATTCAAATAATAAATGCAAGCATATCTAACTCAGAAGAATTGCAGTGAAATCCTGCCACTTTCAGATCTCATATACTCTCATGGATAATCCACTGTGAAGATATCTATTCAGGTATTTATTAACCCCAGAACATTTCTCTCTCAAAGAATTTCTGTATTTTAGTAATTTTCCCCCAACGTGACACTCTTCTTTTAACAGAATTGGAACATACAGGTAGACAGCTTTTTTTCTTCCCCATCTTAAAAAGGAAATACATGAGAAAGATAAGAGCAATACATCAAGAGGAAAACCAAGGTCACCTTCTCAAATTGGCCACAGATTCTTTGCCTCTCCAAGGTGGTACAAGTGCTTGGGATTCCAGTGGGGACCTAAAATGGCCAGAAAGGTGTTCCCTTGTTGTAAGGGTACTGTCTGTTGGCACAACATTGACGTTACTGGAGCTCCCATATTTAGGGGAAGGGAGAAGGACAGTGAGAACAGAGAAGAGGCATGACAGATGAGATCCAGTGCATCTATCTTCCACTGTTGTAATTTACAGCAACCTTCAGCTACTAAACATTTTCACGAAAGGGTGAAGAACGTGACTTTGGATCAAGAAGTCTAGAAACAGGATCCTGGTCCACTTCCCAAGCAGTCGCCAGTGCTGAGCCAAGCTGATAGGCAGACTCTGGCCATACAGCAAGACTGGGCACGATAGCAGTGGGGAAGGTAACTGGAGAAAAGAGAAGGCTTACAGTATAAAAATCACGAGAGTGTACCCAGCATATCCTCAAAGCCAGCAGAGAAAAGGTGACAACAGTGAAAACAACAAAAAAAGGTAAATGCGAGTTCAGCATAACTGAATCAAAATACTTGCATTAGCAGATCCTGAGTTAACAAAGGACATCACTTGGGGATGATACCTTTTCTTCACAGAGGTTCCACTGGGTATTGTAAACTATTCAGAATAATCTTCTACAATGAAGTTTGCCTATAGTCTAGTACAATGGGTTCTACTTTCAAACAAAAGAGGAATTTCATATTAATATTGCCTCACCTAGCATTGCACAAACTATGCAACGACTGACAGGGATATGCATGTCTTTGTGTCCGAAACTTGCACAAGCTTCAGAAAGTGCAGTTTCAGACTCCCAAAGGCCTACTCAACAGGAGTGAACTTGAAGTGCATGTCTTTTAAAAAAACAGATATTAAAGATGCTGTATGTTGGTCAAGTTGAGAAATACCTGTACGAAATGATATTTTTAAGATAGTTTATTCCAACTAGAGACACTCTATAGCTTAACTTTCCTCCTTCAGGAGATCCCTGCTGAATCCACTCATACACATAATCGGGGTAATCAGGACTCTCATTGCCTTCAGTCATACCGGACCAGGGTCCCATTCTTCAATTCATCAAGCCACTCATCTCGGGGGGAGGCCAAAGGCAATGAATGCCACCAGGAAAAACATTCCTAAACCAGCCCCATTCGATTCCCTGCTCCGATAGGAAGAAAGAAATAAAACACTTTAAAAATGAATCAGATCCCTTCAACCTTTGCTGAAAGAAGGCCATCACAGTTTATAGCGCTCAAAAGGTGAGGAAGAAATATAAAAAAAGATGAAAACAATTACAAACCTTTACATGCCTCTTCGGGAAAGATATACTTTTCTGTTTTTCTCTGATAATACTACATAACTCCAAATTTCTACAACACAACGAGACACACTCCAGTCTCACATAAAACATCCATCCACTAGGAAAGGCTTTTATTGGTCTCAGAAGCCAGATATCACCAAAACCAAAATGCACCATTATTTGGACAAAGATGAAATGAATTGTCATGACGCTCTAACCTTGAAGAAGACACACTTTTCATTACCAGTCAATATTCAGTAAGGCTCATTAAGAGAAGTTAATTGTGGAGGCTTTGAACATTAGCACTGGAACTCACAGACTATGGCAACTTTGTTTATTCCTATTTAGTTTTGTGGATTCTTGTTTATTCAGTATGAGAGACGCCATATAAAGTAAGTCTGAGCTAATAATTTTATCATTTCCTAAAAACCTCAACTATGTTAATAATTAAGGCATTTTTTTCTTCATACTGATTTAAAAAGGAATTAACATAACTGAGTAAGCAGTAATTCTTCATGATCAAATTTCCAGTATTCTCTAAAGCATGAGATTAATTTTCATGTTTGAGTTTTCTCAACTGACAAGGATCAGACTGCAATCTTTCCAGGCATCAATATATACCTCAAGCTTAAAAATAAAAAAAAAAGCCTGTGTTGAAATAAGTATTTCGAACAAATTATACAAATGTTTAATATATTAGAAAAAAATCAAAGGCAGAGTAAGTGAAAGTGGCTCTTTGCTAGTAATAGCCTACTAAGAGCAAATTGCCCATCCCCCATTAGCTACCCAAGATAAATACTTCTTTCTTAACCAAAAGTACAGCTTTTGGGGGAAAAACTTACGAAAATGGAAAAACATGGAGTAATTGCTGAGGCTATTGAATTGTCAGGAAGGCATTTCTGTATAAATTGTCCTTATTCAGACAGTGTTAGTTTTATTTTATCTCCTCAAGTAGCATGATAGTTTCTTATTAGGGTACTTGGCTTAGAGCTTATTTTTTAAATTAAATTTCAGTTATAATAAACTCTTGCATAGATTAAAGCATAATATTATAGCGGTAGCTTGTAGATGATGTTATTTCAGTGAAGAAATGTCGTAAGTTTAAAGTTTAATGTTTCTCTAATGATAGCTCTGTTAGTTAATTGAAACAAGGTCTGTCGGGACATTTCTCCTCTTTTGGCAATTGCCGTTTTTACTAACATTCAAGTAAAAAGTAAACACGCTTTGGGTACTGGAACCTCCTTAAGCCCTTTTGTAAACCGAATACTGAAATTTCAAAATTAATACTAAATTGAATTACTTTTCAGAGCGTATTTTATCTTTTCCTTCATAAAACACTGGAAGAGAGTCAACGAAGCACAGATGGAAAACTGGGCGGCAGGCACACGCAGCTGGGCACCGCGGCCACGGGGCTCCGGCGCGGGCAGCAAGAAGCCCCGCTGCACGCATTTACTAGTTCTGTCATCACGGCCAACGATCAGCGCTTCCCGCTTCAGACGTCAAACAGAGCGTCGGCCTTTTAAAATACATCCGCTGAAATTATCTTTCGCGCCTGAGGTCTCCTGCAGCCCTTCAGCCAGTGGCACAGGCCACCAGCCCTCCGCAACCGCCGGCCCCACGGGCTCCGGGCACCTGCTCACTGGTGAGGCTCTCAAAGGGGAAAAGCAGCAGGTGCCCGGGATGCCGAGCGGCCGCACCGCTCCCGCCGGTGTCCGCCCGAAGGGCCGGGCCGGGCCGGGCCGTGCTCAGCGGCCGGAGCGGGGCAGGCGCCACCAGCCCGGGCCGGGCGCGGCGGGAGGGGCGAACCCCACCCCGCCCCGCCCCGCGCGGCCGCCGCCGGCCGGGCCGTGCCCGCGGCGCCACCTGGCGGCGCGGGGAGGGGCGGCCGCGGGCGCGCTGGGCGCTCGGCCGGCAGCGAGCGGCTGGGGGAGGCGGGCGGGGTCCCGCGGGCCTCCCGCCGCGCGTGCGGGTAGCGCCCAGCTGAGGCGGCCGGGGAGGGCGGGTAAGCGCGTGGCCGCGGGCAGGGAGCGTGCCGGCACAGGTCCGCCCGCGCCGCGCCTCTGAGGAGCGGGCCAGGGCTGCTCTGGACTGCTTACGGGGGGAGCTTCCACACAGAAAGACGATTTTCGCTAACTTTTTTTGCTTCAGAATAGACTTCACTTCGATTTTTGTTCTCCAGATAGAAGTACCTATTTATTCCGGGACAGTTCTCCATATTTCAGTATTTTACATCACGTGTGGCCTTTAGAGCCATTCCTTCCTTCCTGTCTCTTCTGTAACACGATCTGCTCTTCACTGTCCCGTGATTTTGTACGAGACACCAGCCGACATACCTACTAAGGATTTTCCTTCTACTCATTTCTACGATGTTACATGTGACTTGTTTAATATTTTAAAGTCTACAGTACTAGGTTAGCTCCAGAACTTCAAAATATGCTGCTTACTAAATACACAGGGAACAAATGAAGTATACTTCCTTTGAACAGGACAACTACAATTCGTAACATTTCCTTAGACACTTATTAGCCACTAATAATCTACAAGCAATGCATACATAGCTCTAAGTATACAAGTCTGTTATGTGTAACTATATATAATTTTTATACGGTATGTACTATAAATTGTTCAACAGTATAATAACTGAAAGTTATTAGTCCCTAATTTAAAGTGACAATGCAATATCCCTTATGGAAGCGACCTGTAAAGCGATTTCCATTCTGCAGACATTTGGCAAGTACTCTTTGGGAGCACCACGACAAGACCCACTTGAAGCGTCTTCATGCTTCTGAAGTCCACACAGGCTGCTTTTCTTTTTTTCCTACAAGCATTAACGGATCCTTAACTTTCCCCTGCCTGCGCAAAGCCTTACAAAAACAATGTGCTGGTTGAGTTTACCTTTATTGCATGGCATGGAAAAGAAATTCTGCTCTTAGGAACTTACCCCAGTCAAATAGACTTGGGCAGGGAAACAGTTTTACCATTGTTTGGGCAATTACAAGAAAATATGCACTTCTCAACCACTCAACAAATCCAGAACATCTAGTTGCTTGAACAGTTACTTCAACAGGAGAGCGCTTGGGCTATTCTATTGGGTCTGGCTGGTGACTCCAAGCAATATTAGAACCCCATGAGCCACAAGGCCTGAATCTGTTTGTGGATTCCTTATCCATTTTCCCAGGCTCTGTCTATGGAAATCAGCTTGGAAGTTGAAGATATTGTATTTTAGGAAAATATTTCAACCTATTTTTTATATATGCTTTTAAACCCATGGAATTTTAAAGAACTGTTCCTCACTGAACAAGTGAAATCAAACCAAAAGAAATCATACACACTAAAAACTACTAAAATTATTTTAAATGTTTCCCTTAACCCACACTGCCTAATGATAGAACATCCTTCTGTCAGCCTTTTTGTGCATCCTTATTCCCTTGCTTTTCTTTAGTCTCTGTCCACACAATCTACATACTCTTAACTAAAATGATAGCTGCTTATCTGTCTGTACATCTTGTATAAATCTTTCTGAATTTGGCTGCATGACCTCTTGTTTTTCATGGCCTGCCACTCCCCTGCAACACAGAAACCAAAGGCTGTGCTATCCCTTGACTGTACGGTCTTTTCTTTTTTCCAGACCATTGGTTTATAAAATGAACAAAATTGGTCCTAATACTGATCTCCTGTAGCACTCCACTAATCACTTTCCTCTTTCCCAAGCCACTACCCACTCACAAATACCTCTGTCTTTGATGTCTCAGAAGATAATTTATCTATTCACATACCTCAGCTACTATAAAGTATCAAAATTACAGACCTTGCAGATTATTCTTTTGTGTTTTGCTCCATCAACAGATTTCCTAAATGCTAGGAAAATTATGTCTATGGACCCAATTTACCTTGTTACTGCATAGCAATGATTTGTTAAACATAATCAAATTTTTGTGGCTGCCTTTAACTGTAATATTCCAGGTGCCTCCACTGGGGCCTGGTATAAAAATAGAGTAGGAAAAAAAATTAAACATGAAGATCATTCTGTGCACTTATTTACCATCAGAGCTCAGGTAGTATCATGTCTCAACAGTTCTCCTATATGGAAAATTTAAAAAAAAACCCCAACGAACGATCAACATCATCTCTTACATCTAGACAGAAGCGTGCAAGCATACAAATACATGCACACTCCTTTTTGCTTAGGAATCCATACCCTGACTCAAATTGTAGCACCAATATGTATCTTTATGACTCTGGAAAGGATTCTGGTCTACTCACAATACGGTTATGGTCTATCTTTAACTGTACTCCTCTTATTTTCCTTATTCTACTAGTAACTTCAGCAGTTTTTCAGTCCCACTTACCCAGCTATTTTCCCCAGAAACTGTTACTCCCTTGGGCTTACCCAATGTTTTCCACGCTGCATTTCCCCAAGACGTGTCAGAAATGGGCCCATTTACAGACTGGTCTGGGGGAGGGAGCTGAATGGGGTTGGCCCCATCATTAGCACAGGCTGCTGGAGCAGCATATGGGGATTCTTGCCTCCTTCCACTATTCCAGCCCATTCTGCAGGGCCTTAACTCCTTCCTTACATCATTATATACATCTGCCTTATAACATAGGCTATTAAGTCTATTGTTGTAAAACAATCTATTTAGCGAAGAGAAATGTGCTATTTCTGATGAGTACAAAGCAGATGATCCAGGAGAGATAACCTGCGTGTTTTCCTTGCACACGCAAGGTCTACGTTTCACAAGCTAGTCCCCACCATACTCGTACCTTTTTCCCCACACAAGGCTTAAAGTACTCCAACAAAAGACAGGACCTACGTTTTCCAGTTCAGCCGGTAGCTATGTGTATTAGTCCGTCATTCTCCCACTCTTGCATTCAGTTATTGTGAAGCCCTCAGGGTGCTTTCCCTTGTGTTTAACTATATGTGGGTTTGAAAAAGGAGTGAATGAAAAGTACTCCCTCTGCTCCCACATCCTTGTTTCCCACCCCTGGTGGCAGGGTCTCAAGGAAAGCAGAAAGCCTTGTGTGTGCTCTCTGTGGCCACCTTCGCTTCACTGCAGCAGAAGACGGGGCAAGAGACAGAACACATTCGGAAGGGATTCCCCAGCCAATACTGTGAATTATGAAAGCACATCAATGATCAAAACACACATATGTTCTGCTCCACCCACCTTGCATTTTAACAATATTATTTCCCATGGCTGTGACCATCTGTGACCTGGCGTAGTTCTTTAGGCAGTAACTAGGCCAGATTACATATACTAAGTGCAGACATCATGCATAAGCATTCAATAGTATCATAATTTGTATATTTTACATCTCAGGATATCTTAAGAATGTACAACTTCTTCTATACCTCACTTCTTAACGTGTAAGTTGTTAAGCAGTCAGTGAGCAGTGACATACCGCCTCGTGGAGTAACAACTGTGAAGCACAGGTAGAAGTAAAGATTTCAAACAATGAGTGAAGAATATTGATGGAAAGGTGTGCTCTGAGCTGCTGACATCCTCTAGCTATAAAGAAAAAATAAAACCAAAATAAAGTCTGGAGAAAAATAAAAGTTCTGTTTTATATTTACTCTGTGCTCACAAAATTCCTTCTTTCTTTCCTTGACTAGTCAGAGACATAAAAATTCTATTACAACAAAAGAATTTGTTCCAGACCCCATCAAATGTCAGAGGCGTTCTGATACCTAAGTGCCAACACAAGATAAAGATTAATAGATTAATAATAATGGCAGCAACCTCCTTTACCAAGACTTCTATAAAGAAAAGGGAGAGAGAATACCAATGTAGCCATATACACAATTCTTGGCTGCTACCTTTTCATCTGTGTTGATTCCAGTGTAAGCCTTATCATGAGTCCCTTAAATTATTGTCAAAATTCCTGTGGGTTATAATGACATGATATCACCACTTCAACCTTTTTCCCCTCAGCAAAAAAAAAAAAAAAAAAAGAAAAGGCTATGTCACAATGCAGAAATATTGTTTTGTATTCCAAACCAGTAACACACATTCCTGCAAACACAGCGACTATATGGATGTTCCACTCATGCATAAAAAGATCCTTAACAGGCTGTCTTTACTCACAGGGCCCTTCAACAGGTATTCCTGCTTATGTCTGCTAGTGATATGTATTGTAAACGTGTACACCATCTTATTTTATATTAAAACAGAAACAGATTGTTTCATATAGTTGAAATAACTGATAACAGAAGGCATAGCCATGCTAATTTATGTTGATCAGGATCTGTGCACATTTTCAAATCTTTGAAGAAAAGCAACTCTAACTTAAGCTGTTACGTCTAAAACCATCGCATGAAGCCCAATTGGAGAGAGCTGAAAAAACGAGTTGTGCAAGAAAAAAGATACCATAAAAAATAGTTACATTCTTGTCAACTTCAAAATTGAATCAAGATTACACTAATTTCTACGCTAAGATTGAGAAGCACCCCTGCATTTCGATCATGAACTAGAATTAATGGATAGATTAAGATGCAATGAAGTGACTTCAAGTAAGCCAGAAACTCTTAAGCTAACTATGAATTTAGGAGAGAAAAGTACAAATATCCTATTTTAATTACATAACTGATGATAGAAATCTTATTTCTTCTAAGACATTCACAAGGGTTATTCCCCCCCTCTCAATTTCTACCCTCAGCATTACTAATAAAATAATGACCGCTGTCCCTGGGTCATAATGGAGTCATACTACCAAGGTGTGTATATATAAGTATTTCCTGCACTGCTATGGTATTACCAGTGGTAATTTCAAGCTCCATAAGAAACAAGACAACAAATCAATGTTTATCAAATGGGAAAAAAAAAAAGTAAGAAAAAAATTTAAAAAGCAGAGTTAGGGGGCAGCCTTCTGAAATGTATTACAGAGGGAGAGAATTACACGCAGTTATTTGGCAACACTGAAAAGAATAGGAAAATGCCCTTGCGAAGAGCAGCGGCTGTTCCAGTATCAGTGGCAGCGTGTCTGCTCTATTTCTGACCTCCTCTGACTGTGCTGGTAGGGAATTACCAGGGGTTAATCCTGGCAAAGTAGCAAAAGAGGCAGCTTGAACGGGCTCTGAAACTTAGTCCTCCACGAGGCTGGAACAATTAGGACAACTGATAACAGCCAAAACTGGTTCTTATCACTTCAAGAGTAAATTACCACAGGGATGGGAAGTTAATAGGCAATTCAGCAGCAGATGCTTTTTGCTGTGGACATAGGCACACTGAGCTAGGCTTGGGAGACAGTGTTTCATTCTTCAGTGCAAAATCACATTTTTAGATAGCTAAATATATTAAAGCATGCAGGCAGATACCTATACAAAACAAATACGGAAGCTTGGGCTTTTGCTAGGATGGAGATTTTCTCATCACCATCCAACCACCTGCTTCACCAACACAACACACTGGCAGAGTACACGGTTTTATTCTCTGATTCCAAATATACTTTTAGAGTACCAGAGATGACATCCATTTTATAAATACAGGGCTAAAGAATCCCTAATTCATGCATTACTAATGACTAAAAATGGCTGAGGATTCTTCCACACTAAGAAAAAGGTAGTTATTAGAAGCTGGATTTCTAAAGTCAATTATCAGGCCAAGAAAAACTTAAGATTTTAACTTTCATAAGTATATCAAAATAAAACCAAGAAGCCCTTAAGTGTTTTTCTGTTTTCAAAAAAATATATAAAAAATTTCATTGGCTGCCTAAAAACCCCTTTGAAACTACTGCTTTCATTTATGAAGAAAACAGAATTTTCTTTCCCTTGCAGTGTTTGACAGAGGCCTTGCCCCAGCTCTGCCCTACCATGGGAAATACAGAGAAAAAAGGGATTTTATTAGAGAGGTATTAAATTAAGGTTTTAGTCCTTAATAATGAATGTAGAGGTGCAGAACCTGGTACTATTGAAGCATAAGCATCATATAGGGATTTAAAAAAAATGTATTAACAATGATTTGGAATGCAGGGGTGGGTGCAGCCCTGGTCAGATGGGGATGCAGCTGTGTTGGAGGAACACTTTGTAAACGGCTAGCTGTGTTGACAGTGAATGAGACAGCTTTTCTCTCCTTGGTACCTCCCTGCTCTTTTATGTCCTCTACCAGTAAAACCAGGGCTGATTTGTATAAAGTAACTCAGAGCAGAAAAATAAAAGTGGATATTTTCTATGCTGCACATCACTTGAGAAATCCCCGACAGACTCAGTATTTACAGGAGACTGAATTGTTAACTTTTAGAATTACAAATAGAGCATCATTCCATATGGCGCTACTTTTCAAATAACTTTCCAGTAAATCACAACCAACAAAGGACTGATTCATCAGCAATGCCACTAACTGTGTCCACGACATGCACTCAAGCTCCTCGCAGAACTGAAGAAGTTAACATGTCCCAATAAGTGCCCAGTGTGAACTGTAACTCAATTCGCTGCCTTCTATGTCCCTTTTTTGTTTGTTTGTTTGTTTTAAATCCATAGCCATTTCTCAAGCTTGTGCTTTTATTTTAATTTTTGTGCTTTTTTGGAACTCCTTGGCTCCTCACTGGCTCTTTACCAGGTGGATAAAAGATCCAGTAATATTCAGCCTAAGCATTTTTCTGTAAGTTTTATGCAAATGAATGAGGACATCACCAGCATCAGCTGTACTAGTGTAACGCTACTGTTTTAATCTCACTTTCTATTGGTCAAGTACCAATTATTTAAGTAAGGTACCCTTATTTAAACTAAACATCTTCCTTCCATCACCCCTGTCACAGGACCCGGAGTCAGGCACAATCTAGAAGCGAATCTGCTTTCACGTCGCAGCAACCTCCACAAAAGTTTTCTGTCACCACTGAAGACTGGCTGGATATTTGCGCTCTTCCCAGCTGCGTACTGCGCTCACTCTGTAGCGTGCACAGCTGTGCTGCTCTTGGGAAGCCTACGGCAGCTCAGGGAAGATGCCCTCCTCCATCCAGTCCGACCATCCCACCTAATGGGGGCTGCAGCAGCCAGCACGCACACCTCCTGGGTGCCTGTGCCTATGTAAAGAACATACAGGACTGTTTGGACATTCATAACAAACCAGCCAACAGAAAATAAAACAGGTAACGTCTATAATCAAGCCTCAGGGAGCTTCACTCTGTGATATCAGAATTTCCTCTCTTCCCCAAAAGATTGCTTCTTTTCTGGGGCATCCAGACAATACTTTTCTCTTACATATTTATTGTACTCCATTGACGATTCTGAATATCCCTCCACACTGCTTCATGTTTGGAATAGATCTGTGTAAGTTTTACACCTATAGACTTCTAGCAACTAGAGTACAAAAAAAATCAAGTTTTCAGCAGCACTAGTAACAAACCCCATTTAATGTAGAGTGACCTACTAACTCAGTCAGTTGCAGGATCTGGAGACAAATAGAGGGCTTTGCTTTCTTCAGCATCTCAGGCTTTTCCAACACACGGACGTGAATTCAATATAGTGTTATGGAGAAATATTATACCTGTGGTTTTTAGCTTTCCAAAATATGAAGACTTTCCAAGAATGACAGAATAAAATACCTTTTGTTTTCAGTAATTCCGATTGTGAATTAGTTAAAATTTACAGTACAGTAGGATATAACCTTTGAACAACACAGTAGCATACTATTATGTAGTGAACTGTAGCATCCACATAACTCACTTCTGAGGTTATTTCATTGCCATCTGAAGCACGTATGGAGAGACGGGGCCTGCTCTAATTACAATATTGTAGTTTTGACTGACAGACAATATGTCTACAATCAACTCATTTGAAAGCCATGTGTTGCAACAGTTACTTATCCAACTCCAAAGTGTACAGAATTGAGGCGAATCAGTGCCTTGTTACTATACACTAATCTCACAGTAAAAAAAAAAAATCCTAGAAAACACATGTATACAAAGAACAGCAACATGGGCCAAGATGTACCCTAGGTTTTTTGTATCTTTTCCTAATTGTTAATATCTGTTGACTTTTTAAACAAGGCCAGAGTCATGGAATAATACTTTAAAACATATATCCCCCAAACAAAACTTCTGTTTCCAAACTTCCCGAACTTCACATTTGTTATTCTAAATCAAAGTAAATTCAAATATGAAAATTTTAAAAACTCCATTTTTGAGATTAGAAGAAAAAACCTTTGACATTATGACACATATTACTAATGCACACAAAAATATAGCTGATGCTGAAACAATGTTTTTATTCTGACCTCACACAGGCCTGCATAAGTATAATTATTATGCAGCATAATATGACAGAGATATCTGTCATTAGTAGAATTTCTGGAATTTTGAACATACATTTCAGTAGCCTAAGTGGACCTAGCTTGGCAATTTAGCTGACCCTGGAAAAGAGTGCCTTATGTTCATCTTGTGCAATCTGTCCAGTAACAGATGTACACCATTAAGATGTAAAGTGAGGTGGAGGAGGAGGGGAACAGCAGGGGAAGAGTCAGGCCATTTAGCAGAAGAGCCATGAGTTTCAGTAGGCCAGCATGAAGGAAGCACAGTAACATACAAATCATTCAAAACAGGTTTCAAGTAAACCTGTGATAAACAAATTACTATTTTTAAAGTATTGCATTTACTTTATGTTAAATGATATGTAAACATTAAAAAAAAAAAAAAAAAGGGATCTGCACTGGGTTTGTGGTGAGAGCATGAGACAGGAAGAGAATGCAAAGAGATTTAGGTATAACAGGGGGCACCACTACAGCTGAAGGAGCGTAGTGAATTCATCCAGCTTAGGAAGATACATTGGTGTCAGATGGAGACGCTTTCCTCCAGCACCGGGGACCTGGGTCGCCAGGAAGCATGAAGCCTACAGGTGGTAAAGTTCTCCAGATTAACAGTTTGTGTTGATGACATGTTCAGATGTTTGAATTACTTCGCCATAGCAACAGACACAACCTGTCATATTATTAACTCATCTTCCTTATTACTGCAATGAATATACTGGAAGAATTTTACTGGATTTAAGCTCTGTGTTGCCTATTGCTTTCTGTGAAATCTTCTCACCTGTGTTTATTCAGTTACTACCAGAAATGTGTAGAAACAGACAAGACTTGCAATTAATTGTTTTTTAAAATGTTCAAAGTGCCACTTTCCAGGATGATCGCAACATAAAAATATTCATCATATCTGCCCACACCAAATGTTGATATAAATTATTAATTTAAGGCAAATGTGACAATTAAGCAGATTTATTAGCCTTAATACATCATGCAATTACTAAATGACTTCTTTTTAAAGCCTGTCTTCTCTTTTTCTCTGCAATCAAAACTTCTTTTGTTTTAGGTACTGTATTTTATTTATTGATACACATCATTTTGAGAATGAGCTATCCAAGTTAATTATATGCTGTCACTACAAAATTTAACACACAAAGTACATACAGATACTTACTAGCATCACAATGGCAGTCTCAAGGGAAGAAAAAAGCCTCTTTCAGACCGAGTTTTCAGTAAATAATTAACAGACAAAACGATCACCGTCACTGTTGCTAAAATGCACCTTTATTTGCAGTCTCAGTACACGGACCACTAATTGACTGAGGCTGGAGTGTTCATACCTAGAAGTAGTCTCTTTTGCCACAAGGCTGATACCCACAGATGGGAGAATAATGGCCAAGTTTGTATTTCCCTTGCCTATGGCGTGATGTCTACTCTGTGAATAATAGAGTAGAAATATAGAGGAGAATAATAACAGTAGTTTTCAGGATTGTCCAGGATGAAGATTTTCATGTTTTCAGAGGTATGAGAGTCCCTAGTTATCAATATATTAGAAATATAGATAGAAAATTTAAAAATCCACTGCATTATAATAAACACAGATAAAATACAGCTCATTGGACAACTCTGGTGTTTACCAGAAACACTGTTTATTCACCACATATTCCTTTGGGCGTCCTTTATAAAAAAATAAGCGTGGTTGGTTTTTTTTTTTTCTTCCCCCTCACACATTACATGTTGCTCTGGGAGCTTAGATATTGTTTTCAGCTGAGCAAAAGGAAATGTCAGGGATAATTTTGATAAATGTGAGCTATCTCATATTTTCTGTTAACAAGTGCTTTGTGTGTCTAATAGCATGCACCTGTGAAGCTGATTTTTCTTCTTCATGTGACCTCAAAGAACTAAAAAGAGACTGTACAGTAAAAAGAGACTATACCTACTGCTAGGTCAATAACATTGATGAAAAGACTCAATCAATGCAGAGATAAAATAAGGCCTTCTAACCCCCACCCCACTCGCTGTCCCTCACCTTATTCTCAGTCATTTTCTTGTCTGCTTGTCGTGGTTAGCTGGCTAAGTACAAACCTGGACCCACAGACGTTGTGCTGTGATGAACATGCCCCAACACAGCCCTGAAGTGAGCACCCCTCAGTAGCAGCCATTAGCGATAAGTGCAAAACCTTTAAACCGATACAAGACCTTTAAACTGTACCTCTACCACTTTTCAAAGGAAGTATACTCTTTTACGTAAACTACTATGACAACCAATAATTCCTTCTTTCTAACAGACCCTTTCTAGGAGGTGAAAAATGCTACAGCATATAATAAGAATTTATAATAATTTGTTCAATATTTTGAGTGCTATACTCATTTTCCAGTGTATTATTCCTTGTAGCTAAATGCCTTTGATAATGAAACAGAATGTCAAATTGTAAAGTCCAGGAAAATTCATTGCAACTCCAACCTTCTTTGGTTTTCAATCAAACGTACTTACCATGAACATACTACATAGGTTTTTCCTCATGAGCTATCAGACAGCATTGTTCCCCCTAAGGGATGAACTGTGGGCGTCTAAAGTTTTCCGAAACAGACTGTCAAAATTTCCTAGGTCTACTTTGTTAAAGATGATTAGGGAACAGTGTATTTTCTTGTTTTGCATAGGTGGCTCTGGTTTGGTTCTGTTGTTCTGAGCCGGATAAAACATTAGAAAGAAAGAATTATAGCCTGATCTGGAGAATTCTAATGAAACAAAAATATAAGACTTCATTTATTTAAAAATTCAAATTTCCTACAGAACATCTATAGATACCTTTATCACAAGCAAACAGCTTCAAAGTTTCTATTTTGAAAGGTGTTTCGTTTTTAGTCACGTAAAGGCTCCTGTGAATCTAGGAAAATAGTAATGAGTTTCTTTCAATCATTTGACAAGTACAAAAGAAGTAACTCTCCACTGGCTAATATGAATTAAAAAGAAAATTGTAGTCTAGCTGGCTTCCTATAAAAAGATTTTCCTAAACGGAATCAGTAGAACTCCAAGTGACAAAATATTTTTGCTTTAGATGAGACAACTTTCTCAGCTTTAAAGCAGTTCTTTAAAAACAGTTAAACACATTTGATATAAATGTTCTCCCATACAGATCCCAACATTAAAATACTTCACAACTAAGAGATATGTCCTGTACTATATTAATTTGCACAGACTTAATCTTAGTCTATAAACCTAGACTAGGATTCAATGTGCCTGTGAAGCCTGACTGAATAGAAATCTGCTTTTTAAATTAAGTGGCTTGTAGTCGAATTTTATTCTTACTCAATCTCTGCTTCTGGAATCCTCTAAGCAAGGTTGTTTATTTTAGGAATGCTCTTTTAGTCAATTATTTAAACTGTAAAGCTATACAACAGGATATATATAGTCTGTGGGGATTTGTTCTGTACCAAAGGGTCATTTATTTATTAAATTTCTGTGCTCTACGCCTGTTAAAATACTGGTGTTCTTCCCCTTTGCTCCTTTTTCTGATTTAATAAAATGGTAGGTATTGAATTGAATTAATTTACAGATTAGCCATTACAGTGAAGTCTTATTTAATCATTAAAAGGGGAAACAAAAGAGGGTAGTCAAAAGAGGAGAAACAGAACTCCGGCTGATAGAGTTTCTGGAGAAGTACAGCTATTGAGCTGTCGGGAATCCTGGGAGCAGTTCAGAACAAAACTTCAGTGAAGTCTCATCCACGTGTTGGTTTAAACACTGTCTACCTGGGTTATTTTTTCTTATGAAGGAAATGTCAGTGTCATCTGCATCACTCACTCTCCATCTCTCCCAAGGAGGTGACGCATAGTTTATAGCCTACCCTCACAGATGCATTTGATTTAGGTGCTGTAGTAAAGTGGAAGTGTCAAGGTGATTCATCCGTCTGCCACCGCTGACAGCTGTGTTACACAAAGTGCCTGTGTGGAACACATTGATTGGGCTAAAGAAGTAGGTATTCCAATATCAAAGGGAAAGGCTTTCTTTGTCATTATAAACATAACACGGGCTTTTGACCAGTGTAACAGATATAGCCTGCATGATCATTACGTTGCATATTCTGAATATGTTTCCAGGATTCTCGCACTACGCCAGGGACCAACAGCAGGCTATCCCCTTGTAAACTTGCTTGAAAAAGAAATTGTGTTGCCATGACTAAATTTAAAAAAAAAAAGGGAAGTGATTACAAATATATTGGTTTCATAAAACAAAACAAAACCAAACCACTTGATCATTACACTCTTGATCTGTCACATGTTTTAAAACAACATCCACTACTAGGTAAAGTGTTAAGTTAATTTAATTTTTCTGCAAATCCTGCAAAATATCTGGTTTTCTTCCAGTGTGTTTCTGAAGTTTCTCAGCATATTCCCATTCATTTATGGAATATTATCACCTATTATCTATTTTGTGAATTGCCACTGCTACTTTTACCAGACAGCTACTTGTACAAAGTTCTCATGTTAGTAAAACATTTCCTAGATACTGCTGTTTTGTAATCTAATTCCTGTCTTTTCATCCATACGTGAGAAATGAACCTTGCTGGTCAAGTTGAATGATAGGCATGTATACATATATGTAGTCTGAGGTGTCATTTGTAAAAGAATGAATTATTAGAAGAGGTAATGGGAGCAACCTATGATGATACAGTGTCAACTAAAGCTATTTATCCATCATAATCCCTGCCTTTATGGATTAAAAATAGTTGTATATTCAAAAGTAATCTGAAATTCAGTGTATCGGTTGTTGATGTGTCAGTAATTTATCTAAAATAGTCCATATTTTATCATAATATCCCCAAAATATTGCGAGTTCATTTAATACTGTGCTACACTTTAGAAAAATATGTAGTTCCATTTCAGAAAAACCATTACGTTCAAATTTTTCTTGGTGTCCTTGCTATTTTGAAAAAGACAAGAGACTTTGAAATTCTAATACATAGGTGTTTAAAGAGCTTCAGAAATGACATTTTGCTATAGTAATATGAAAAACAAATGCAAGGAAAAATTATAGTTTTCCATAATAAAACTATAGAACTATTACAGTCTCTAGACTAAAATGCAGCTCATGAAATAATAAAAGAAAACCTTTATGTATATATTTGATCAGCTTTGAATTGTAAGTGCATAGAGAAAATTTCAAAGATTGTAAAATTGTAGTCTGCACTTCCAACAACTTCTAAACATAGCTTATAATGAAAAATTGGATCATGAGGCAGCCTCTGGTTTCACCAAGAAGTTGGGAGTCAAGACCTCCTGTATTTGAGTCAGGGCTTGACACCTGACTCTGCAGTCTTAGGAAATCCGATTTCCTTTTCTCTTTCAATTTTCTACCTGTAATGCCACATTTCCCTTTCACATAAGTTTATAATCAAAGGAAGAAATATCAGCCTCAAAATGTGCAAGTAAAATCTGGGACTTATTGTTGACCATGAAATCCTAATTACTAAGATGTTTACCAGCTTAGTAAGCTGGCTGACAATGCAGTGTACCAGCAGAGTTGGATCGCTAATTGTAATATATTAGGAGCCATCAAATTACTTCAGAATGCTATTATGATTTTTAATTCTGAACTGAGAGTTAGAAACCTTAAAATACTATTAAAAAGACCCTTTTTTATCTTGCCAAAATAAGCTTATAAAAGTGATTAAAGGAAAATGAGGGATGAATGGACTGATGAAAGGACAGATCTTGTAGGATGCAAGCAGGAAAGTATATAGTGTAGGAATATTTAAGGATTTGCATGGCTTCAGGAGCCAATTTAAAGGTTTTTTCTGGATATCAGATGACCTAGTGGGATATCAGCATAGCAGCCACCTTACATAGGTCTACTGAGGTAAGAGCATCTAGAGTATCTTGTTAGCTCTCCAACATACTTGAGGAATGACGAGTAGCAAGTTAAAACATTCCTTCTCTAATATTTACCAGTTGCTCTACTGATCACCTGCTCCATAACTTCAGTCCAAAATTGACCAGTTAAAACTTATGTAAACAAATAATGAAAATAATGACTGGAAAGTAAGAACTCCTAATACTAAATTACAACGTTCGTTTGCTAGCAGCTCGAAACCGAGCATTTTCATTGTGTTTTAGCTCTTTAATTGAACATTAGATTCAATTTAAACAATTAGAATACTTATATCATCAATCAGAATTTGCAATTTAATGCAAATAGCAATATGTAGTATGATGAAAAATTCTAATGCTATGTTAGAAAAATAAGGCTGGCATTGCATTTTTAGAATAATGCAGATCAGGAATCTGGCCATGTGCCACGCTATGAAAATTTGAGCTTGGTACAATCTGGATCTCACACAGTCAGCCTCTGGTATGGGTGCAGATCAATCGGTTATCTGTTAGAGTAAGTTTATGCAGAAGTGAAGCAATCGGGGACATTGGAGTCGGGGTTTGCTTTCTGTATGGGAATGGCTGGGCTAGTGTGGTATCCACTTGCTAGGTACAGCAGGCATGACCAACTTGTAAGTTACACTGTACTATTATTTGCTAAAATCTCACGATTGCAGTGAAACAACTTCACATGGTCTGTTGAAGAACCTGAGCAAGTTCATAGAAGAGAAATCCATCAAAATTTATCCAAAAAGTCAAATCTCTGAGTAGCCGTTGGGGACCAAACTGCTGACAGGTGGGAAAATATTCTGGAGAAGTATCAGTCTGGGCTTGCTCTAGTCTCATTATGAACATTGGCCTAATTTTGAAAAGTACCCTATCATAACATGACATTCAGTTGCCAATAACAAACCTGTTCTGAAATAACAAAACCTTGAGGAAAATCAGAAATTTTAGTGATAAACAACGACCAAATTATTTTTAACTAAGAAAATGTGTCTCAACCTCTCTGAACACTAATTGTGAAGGCAAAGAAAAGATATTTCACTGCTACTTTTACTGTTTTTACTGTGACTACTAGCCAACTTGCTGACACTCTTCCTTGTGATATTTAGTTTCTTCCTGAATGAACCAGTGCTCTTACATAAAGGGGCACTTTGTTTTTCTGGTCTTCAGGGAAAAACCCTGCCCTTAGACCTCCAAAGATCAAGTATTCACATGACAGCTTATAAAATAGCACAAAAATTGTATTTGTTCATGTTCTCCTATAAAAATATTTTCCCTGTGCAAAACAGTTTAGCCTCAATGTTTCAGAAAGTAAGCATTTCATTGCAAGAATTCCTATAATTTGGCAAAGAATATCTTTGATCCTGAATCTTACATACAAGGCACTCTCACTATATCCTTTGAAGCAGCTCAGTTTCTTAACTTCTACCTATTCAAGTCATATTTGACCATTCTTACATATTCCTTTTTTTAAATGCAGAAATACTCAGTTATTTTGCAAGGCTGGCTGATTTTCCCCAGTTATCTTTTCATTTGCTGTTAGAACTGTAACAACTTGTACATACTTTTTTTTTTAAAACTACTTATGTCTCTATAGCTTAGTCAACAGACAGTGGTTCAGAAATTAAGATTTCTGATTTGCTCTTTGCCTATGTAAGGAATCAAATCCAACATCTGGTGTACAGAAATAACATGCATGCATCTCTTTCATATGATTTTCAATAAAGAAAGCTATTATTCTGACAACCATCCATCACGTAGTAGGGCTGTTCAAGGAATTCAGGTAACTAAAAATCAATAAAATAGTGAAAAATACTTAAAATTCTTTACAAATATACTAACTGACTTCAGTTCAAGCTGATATATTTAGACTAAAAATACATTAAAATATTTCTGAAACACACCTTTCTTTAATCTATGCTCCACGAACATTCTATCTATGCAGTGTGCATTGAATGGAACTTCACTCAGAATATTTTTACAAAGTGCCTTTAATTTTAAGCCATGGACAACTTTTCACCGAGACTAAAGAAAGGAATATGTTTTGAGAAAAAATTTGCTAAAAGTGAAAAAACTCACTGATACTGTATTAATACAGCATTACTAAAATTCGCAACTTATTACGTATTTATTTAAGGTCTTAAGCATATTTCAATTTGGCCATAAGATTTCAGCACAAATACATTCAAGAATCATCTCTCCATGATCAAAGTGCATGAAGATAATGTTTCAATAGGCTGATTGTAAATGTTTGTGTTAATTCTGTAATATTTTTATAGCAATAACGTTAGGCTTGTTTTATGGAAGATGTGCTGTAACTTGGCATCTGAAATTGAGATTGCACAATATGCACATACACATGTATGAAAAGAAATCTAAACTCTGATGTCTTATTCAAAAACATGTTATCACCCCAGATGTCTTATTACAAAATCCTCTGACCGACAAGAATAATTAAAAAAAAAAAAAATCTGTATACCGCTTATTTACACAGAAATTAAGAACTGATCAGAATATTGCTGAAAAGCCTTTTTCAAACTTTATCAGTCTAATAGAGTTCAAATTATTTAGTTTTGTTCCCAAAGTTAAATGCTTATCATATTATCTTATTATGAACCCGTGCACATAAATTATAGGCAGTAACTTGGGATAAGTGTACTTCATCTCTATTTTGTGGTTACTTTTGTGTTTATATTGCTGAAATGAGAAATCCACCCCATAGTGCACACAGTAATTTAAGGGATGTTCGTGCAGTTTTTTCACATTATTATCAGTAGTTAAAACGAGCAAGAGAGGAAATGCTTATCCAAGCTATAGAAACATGAAAGAGGGAAAAAAAAAATTCCTTCATGTCTATTTTCCACATTAAAATAGCTTTGTCTGTTTCAAATTTAAAAGCAACTAATAGCTAAAATATGCATTAAGTTCTGTCAGATACAAAGCAGCACTGACTATTGCAGACCATCAATACAGATTACTGGTTCTCTTTTCTAAACTGAGTACTTAGGAGACGAAATCCCTTAGGTGATTCTGAAAATGTTACATATCATCATCGCAATGGCAAACCAAACCATGCCAAATCTACATTTCATACTCTGTTTGCACATATATTAGACCAATCCTTTTGAGGACAGAGATGTGTTTTCTTGGATGTTTGCACTTTGCTATGTAAATTCTCAACACGCAGCACAGCCAAAAACTGTTTCCTTCAGCTGAAACTGATAGAGGAATAATTTTTGTTTTGATTAAAAAGAACTTTAGCCTTTAAACCTGAGCCTTCATTATTTACACAAGCAGAAGTTCCACTGAAGTCATGGGTGTTTTGCTTGTATATAGACTGAATCATAATCAGTATTTTTACAGATATGAAAGAATTCTAATGAGATAAGATTGGCTAAAATGATATATCACACTTTCTAGAATTAAAATATAGTAAATCTTCTGAAATTTCAGAATAAAGTAATCCAAATTAAATACTGTCCAGCAGAACTCAGCTCATTACCAGTTCAATTAACTGAATGTTATAACCAAGACAGATTTTGCTTTTTTCTTAAAGTCTGAGAGTTAGCATCATAAAACCAAAATTTCACTTTGATAGAAGGTGACCTTCGGAGACAGGCAATTGTAATTTAAGACTACAGTGTTGTAAATGTAACTTCCAAATGAAGCTCTGACAATTTTTTTTTTTTTAATAAATGAAACAAATAAATACAGCAGCTCAAACCACACTAGAGGAAAATAAAACAAATTACACATAGGAAATATTAAACAAACATTCATTCTCAATATTTAAATATAGTGTGCAAAAGTGTATTTCATCCTAACTGCTTTTGCATCTATGTAATAGCACAATTAATATGTCTTCCATGGATTACTTCATGGAAGATAACACTTTCAAGAGAAATTAAATATGGATACAACCTTCTGGCTCAAGATGTCCCTAAACTGCAGATTGCTAGACGTGTCTCTGGGGGAAAGGCAGGAGTGTCTGTGTGCTCGCTTTGCATTTTACAATATTCCGAGACATCCTCTACGGTCCAGTGCTGTAGAGAAAGGCCGGTCTGACGCAGTGTGGCAGTGGACACCAGTCACTTCAGTTCTCAGCAAGGTGACTCTGGAGTATCTTTGTGCTATACATTTGTTCTTGAGAGAGGGAAGGGACCCAGAACAGTCTTTAATAAAGGGACACAGATGTTTGTGTTTATTGCACCACCTGAGCTAATTAAAATTCTTACCTTTTTAAAAAAGAAAAAAGTTCCCCTTGGGAATGAAAAGTGGCTTTAAAAAAATTACAGATGGGATAATGAAAAAAGATTATTTTCAAAATAAATTATTTGGTTTAGAATTTTTGAGAAAAAAATGAGTATTGTGACACTGATGTCCAATTTGTAAACTTCCTTTGTTTGGATTAGGACATAAGGAAGCAGGTTTGTTAGACAAGCTTATCAACTCTGCCTGAACTTACGTGCTAGCTTTGCAGCACCTTATATCGAGCAAGAGCTTTCTTACTTAGCATTTAAGAGAGAAAAAACTGGAAGAAAGAATCCTGTCCATCTTGAACACTTAAAGGTGATAACCTATGGCAGATAAATATTATCATGGTATTACATGGTATTACTGTTGTCATATGATTCCTAAAAAAGATTAAGATCTTGTCGCGTATTTCCCAGAGGTTACTGAGCTCTGCCATATCCAGAGGGATTTCTGAGTGAGACCCACAAGAAAATACCAGTCTCCCTTAAGTGATCTATAGTTATACAAATTTGTATTTCAGTTGGAGGTGCACCTAGCCTACATTTTTTTATTTCATGTTTTCTTTTCAAGGACTAAATTGTTTTTGTAGTGAAGTAGTTGAATATAAATTGAACCCCCACCCCCCACATATTTCAGTGAACTGTTCTTGAAACCAAAATGTCAGATAAAAGAAAAAAAAGCTTTAATCTGAATTAGTTTTAGACTCAAATTCTTTTGTAGAGATAAAAGATATCTGTTCACAGATAGGTTTCTGTGTTTACCTAACAACTAAGAAATATTTTCTAAAGGTCTGAGAATTTTCCATACCATCTTGATACAATTGAATAGAAGACCCATTTACCCTAATGAGCATTAAGATTAAATCATTTACTCACAGATCAAAGGAGATTTTAATTATGTAAACAAGTTGTTCAGAAACACAAAATGTTCCATTAAGCTTCACAATTAATACATACAATATTTATGAGTTCAGACTTTTTTCCTTGTTAAAAATTGATTGTTACATCAAAAAAGTTTCCCTAGATGCACTGATTGAAGGAAAAATATTTTAAGCCATAAAAGGAGCAGGCATGCAAAAGATTTTACTGCCTTTTGCTTTTCCTTCTCCTCTTCTTTTTTCCCCCCTTTTCTTTTTTGTTGTTGTTGCTCTGAGCGTCTTGTCACCAGATGTTCATTATGTGTACAAAAATATTGAGTTCATATAACTAAGTACTCACAGCACAGTCATACCATACTGCATGCATGCATGTCACTGGGGTCTCTAAATGGAACTGGTGCAAAATAAAGCACTTCAAAAAAATCTTCATTTAAGGTCTCCATGCTTTCTATTTCTTAGAATATGAAACAACAGTTACAAATAACATGGTGCAAACAAAGAATTGAGCTTTGGTTCACTGGTGTGCATCACAAATTATTTTTCAAATTTTTTTTTTTTAAGGGAACAACTTTAGATAAAATAAAGCATAAAGCAACCATGCCAAACAAGGGTCTCATCCTGCTTCCATATTCAGACAGACGTTACCTTTTGGTGGCACAAACAATGCTGCACATGATAGATCATTAAATCACTATATTATTTCTAACAGGCAAGATTAAAATAAATGCAAAGAAAACAAATGATGGAAAGAATGCTGATAAAATATGCAAGCTGGATTAGTTAGAGAGTAATTTATTTCTACTAGAAGTTCTACTTAGGAAAGCAAATCAAAAGAATGGAAGTCTGCTGACACTAAGTAATCCTGAAAAACACAGAGAACAGTTGTAGGAAAACTGATGACTACTTAAGAGGGATGAAAAATCCATTCAAATTCTCAAAGCCAGAGGTATGCATTAACAAAACTTTCTACAAGTTTATTTGCTACACTTAAAGAAACTTAGAAACTTCATTAAAAAAAAAGATAATGGAAGAATACTTTTACTAAACATGCTGGGGCAAAATTCTACCCTTAGTTACAGAGTATGCTCCAATAGACTACAACAGGTTACTACCGCTGATGCAGATGCATCTGAGAACACAGGCTGCTTTTAATGTTCAGAGTTAGCAGCTTAGTTAAGGCTACTTACAAGCACTGACAAATGTGTAGATTTGTCCAGAATAGTCACTCGATGATTCCATGTTAGATTTACACAGAAGAAGCATAAAATACTTAAATATTTTATGAAATCTGTACCATTGTGTCAGTGAAAAATTCCAACACCTTCAACATTCTGTCTTAACAGAGCAGCTGAAGCTTTTTTTTTTTTCATATATTAGGAACTCATCATACTTTAGCTCTTTCACTCAATATCATGATCTTATGATTGATCTTATTTATTTTTGGTTCGTGTGCAACTTGAAGTTGATGCCAGAGTTATTCTAATTATAAACACAGTCAACAGAATGACAGAAATCTTATGTCCTGGAACTCCATAAATAATTCAATGGAATTCAATAGTTTATATTCATTGCAATCCTAATACATCCACAAACTTATGGTCAGCTTTCAATTATTTTCTATGTATTTACCTTTCTATTGAATTATAACTGCATCCCAAAACAGAGTCACTTGCCATGCTCCTAATGCTCCTGCTTTTGGATACAGATGGCTAGCGATAAAAAGTTGAATTCACTATCTATCTATTCACTGTCTATCAAAATAAGTGTGAACGTAAATTATCCCAATCGCTTTCATGCATGGCATATGAAAACTGATAAATCTGAGTGTCTATTTTTCCTTTTGGTAGAGGAAAGAATCCACTGACAACACTTTCAGTAACTTCTCATTACTTATTTTTTCATACACAATACTCGCGTTTTCCATTAAGCTCTCCCTTTCCCCAGTCTCTACAGAAATAAACAAACTGTCGCAATAGACGAAGCAGTAACTCTGCAGCACGTTCTCTCTTTCCACATAAGAGCCATGTAAACTCCAAGGTGGAGGGAACTGTGGAAATGTACATTGTATGATATTGATCATATAGAGCCAAATCTGTGAAGTTATCACTCGTGGGTTCATGTCTGCTCTATACAGCTCTTCTGAAGAAGAAAGCAAAGTGCACAGCTGTTAAGGCTGAAGCTGAAAGGAGCCATGCCATTAAGGGAGATGATACTATGGGCTGGATTCGATCTAGCTGATTAAGAATTTCCCAGTGGACTTCAGCTGATAGTCTCCAAGCCATGATCCCTTTCTGCACACTTTGTAAAACTGGGTGCATATTCACTATTCCATCGGTTTCGTTTTGGTAGGCAGCATGTTACTCGGAGACAAAACATGTATCTACATATATCTCTTGCCATATGTTCAACAATTTTAAACACATTGACTCTAGTTAAGTCAAAGTAGTTAAGCATATAAGCTAGGTAGAAAAGGGTAGAACGGGGAGATTCTGAATTGCTTTGGAAACATTTAAATGATCTGAATTTCCTATGTGTATGACAGACATGAGAAAGAAACAGAAACGGGAATGTTAGGTGGATGAGATCCTAACAGGCCTTTCAATTGCCTTAGGGCTGCCTAATGTACCAGAGAGACAGGACAAAATATGCCATCAGTGCTGCCTCATGGACTAGGTACGTCACCTTTGAAGTGCTGATATTCAAAACATGCCTTCCATGGTGTTTTTCCAGTCCACAAAGAATTAAAAGGAACTAGCTTCCAAAGTTATTGTGAGATGGGTTTTTTTTCTTATATATTTGATAAAAGACAGAAAAATTCTATCTTTCAAAAATATCATTTCATGTTTCTCTGGGAAGGTAGTTCATTTTTAGAGGTATATTTGAACATTCAGTAATATCCACTGCAAATGTAAATGCATAAAAAACCACTGGTTATATAAACATGTCATTGTTATTTCTACAAAGTTATGTCTTTCTCAACCCAAGACATCACCTGAAGACTTGACTTAAGCCAAATACCTATGTTTCAGAACATACTAGTATTAATAGCATTATTCAGAAATACAAAGACACTCAGAAAGAAGAACCACCAGATAGCAAAAAGTACAATATTTTTTTCATTAAATTCAAACATCTTACTCTCTCATTTCTGCAGGATGCTGTGCTAGGGTGATGGTGGTTGTGCGCAGGGTACTGCTGTCCCTAAACCACCATTGGTCTCAGTGTCCTGCATTCGCTACATGTAGACTAAAGCAACGGTATGCTTCTCAATACAGTAGCAAGTGTCTCCTTCAAGCACTCACAAAACCTGCCAACAGTCCCAAACAAAACCGAAGACCATCACACACCCATCTTTCTCACAGGCCAGAAATTAATTTCCTATTTTTAATATCTATCATTTACATATTCAAGTTAAGTGACAGAAGAAGAAAGAGATCAGAGCAAGAAATATGGTGACTGAGCCTCTCTTGCTGTCACTGCAAGATTATTTTCTGCAGTATATTGTTTAGAGCTTTTCTCTGTCCACTCTTAAATGACTCCAAAAAAGAGCATCTATCACTTTTATTGGAAAATTATTCCATAGTTTAGCAGCTGCCAGCCACCAAAAAAAAAGTTTAATTTTTTCCCAAGTTTTAGCCCATTAGTCCAGAAGAAACTGCACCATCCCAGATGCTTGCTCTTTTTCTTTACATATATACACTCTCCTTATATTATCTGCATGTGTTCAGTCTTTAATCAGACCAAAAATCACGAATGCGATATATTTGCTTTTTGTGCACTCTCTAACAAATCTTCATTTTCTTCTTCAGCGTGCAAAGATAAGTAAGGGGATAAGGAATTGAATAACGTATAAAATGAAATTTTAAATATTTACCATACATGGATATATTCCTTAATTCAAGGTGCTTTTATAACAAATATACTATTTAAAAATTAAAAATATAGCAAAAGAGAAATCATACAAAGCCTCCATCTGAAGCAAATTTAAGCATTCAGGTCCATCATTAACCCTTGTATAGCAACTTGAACATGAAAGAAAACCCGTTTTATCCACTGAAAGCCACTTTATACAGGGGGAATTAAAAGGAACATAGCTAAAAAGAGAAAAAGAGATAAGGCTACTATGAAGTTTTAAAAAAAATCACAACTGTTCAGACAGAAATTGAATTCATTTGAAACCTGCCAGTTTATTGAATGAAAGAAATCTTCATCCAGCTTCTACACTGTTACTTTCAGTTGGATTAGAAACCAAGTAATGAGAACATTTTTATGTCATTTGCTGCTCCCTAGTGGAGATAAAACATAATTTCAAAGTTAGAAAAGGAAAAAAAAAAAAGCCAAAGACCAATTATTTGTAAAGTTTGGGCTATAAGGAAAACTCAGTTACTGAGAAGAAAGTTTTCATTCCAGTGTCATATGGTCCTCGTTTCTGAGGAACAAAAATGAGAATTTAAATAAATATGGGAATATACATTTACTTATAACTACTTGCAACAACAGTTTAGGGTATTTAGACATTTAAAGTTATGATTTCATCTGGAAAAACACTCTTCTACATCATGGATCAAAACCCTCTGTTGAAAATTTACAGGCAGCATTATTTGCCTTCAGAAGAGTAGAGACCAATGCTTAATAAATTAAATTATTGTCACGCAATATAAAAAAATCCCAGTTATTTCTATTGCAAAAAAGAAATCTATTTGTAAAAATACACTTTTTGTTCTCTTTCTGTATTTGCAACAAAAAATAGATAAGCAGTAAAACTATTTTCCTTGTATTTAATTTTTCTTGTCTGTCATCTGATTCCAGGCTGGCTGGTAGTACATCCTTATTTGCTTTGGACAACTCCGGAGTTACATTAGAACTGAATAAATACAGTGGCACAGCATAATTTGCATGAAACCAGATTAATTAAGATCTGTATCCAGCTATCTGCTGATGCCCTTTTGCCAATTTATTTAAGTGCTCCAGTTCCTTCTTTTTTTTGTTGTTTGGGTTTTTTTTTGCTGTTGTTTTGTTTGGTTGGTTTCTTTTAACCAAGAACTTCAAACCGACAGGCTCATAGACCCAAATGCAATTACTTCTTTTGCACTCTTGATAGCTATGCTGCAAGACAATTAGAATTTCAAATAAATATTTTCAAACCTGTGACAGTCAGTCACCATGGAGGAAACTGTAACAATAAAGGAGATTTAAAGAGATGACCACAGACTGCTTGTATCATCTATTCATTTTTTAAACTGTCCATTTGAAAACCTGAAGTGTGGGGGGGGGGGGGGGGGGAAAGAAAACTGGATGTTTTCTTATAATTTTTCTTCAAAATATGCTAATATATTTTCCTCTAGTCTGAGAAAAGCCATGCATAAAGAACACAACACTACGATGGAGTACAGAAAAAGCTTACTTCATCTGCAAATGACAAAAAGCAGGGAGGTGCCCACAAGTACATAGAAAGAAAGGTTTGGAATTTAAAATCCTGAAAAACTGGGAAAATTATCCGAGTCCTCCCCCCCCAATTCAGTAAGTGACTAAGATTTTAACCTAAATATAAATGGCTATGTAGACAAATACCAGTCTGGGAACAAACTGGGAACAAACCGATAACTGTTCCTCAGAGGAAAACATCCACAGGTTATAGGCGATCACAAGCTGTGCATCAGCAAAGTGCCACTCTTCCAAAAAAGGCCAATTGCTGCATCTCTTGCTGTGTTGTACAAACAATAACAAGCCCTGAGAAAGCATAAAGTCTCCTTTGTTAGTATTGAAAAGGCTTGAGCTGAAATACTAAATCCAGTTTAGACAGTGCGTTTCAAGATGTGGACAAAGTAAAGGAGAGCAATGAGAATCTGCATATAATTTAGGCATTTACATCACCAAAAGGGTGGGAAGGGATTGGAATAATTAAGGCAGACGTCAGATGATGCCCCACCATTCATGACTGGTTTCTTCTGCTTCCTTTCCTCCAGACCAACAACTTAATTTCATTCCACCATTTGTTTACAGACTATTTTCCCTGCTGTTCTATGAAGGTGATTGGAACTCCATACCTGTGTAGGGCACACTTCAGCACATGCACTACAAGTTATTCATGGCTGATCCAGGGATGGCAGAAATATGTTTCATAGACTTGAGAGGTTTGCTTTGAGTTCCATTTTCTCTCTACAATTTGCAAGTCTCGTTTGGAACACGTTGTGCCCTATGGAGACTTTTGGATTCCTTTTTTGAAGTGTATAGATTGTCTTGGTTAGCTAATATCTATCTTTTTTTTCTTTAGGGAGGAAGAATTTTTCAGTGACTCTGTACATTAAAATTATTTTGAAACATTTAGAATTCCAATGGCTATTTCACCTTATACAACAGAACGCTGCAGTCAAACATTGCTTTCTTGAATATAAATGAAAAGTTCATAATGAAATCACCGAGAGTGATGCTTGCGTATCAAAACCCAGAATTTGGCTCCTGTGTACTGCTTCAGTTGATGAAATACACTTTAAAACCTAGACATTTAATAACCCTAAAAGCCTGTAGTGCAAAATGAAAAATCATGGTACAAAAAGAAACTTTTTTGCTTAACCTGCACAACTTTGTAAATGTGAATATTCCTGTACTAGCATAGAGGCTTTCTATTTGTTTGTTATTGTTCCTTCCATGAAATTGATTCCCTAATTTCCTTGAGTGCAGAGATGGACTCGTTTGCTTTCTCTAATCGCAGAGGAAAAAAAAGCAATAAATTATATACAACCAGAATGCATTTACAATCTCTTCATGCAGTTGGTACAGCATGTGCATTTCTAGCTAATTCTTCCATTAAAATCACATCAGTGTTGCCAAGTCACCTTATTCTCAAAGCATATCATTCGTACAGGTTTCGCTTTTGGAGGGGCAACCAAGGTATCTCACTGTACAGTGGAATTCTCCAAACATCAGCTGAACCGCGAGAAACCTCCTAGATTGTCACCATCTGCACACTGATTAGCTATTGAGTTACACTTTAAGGGACAACTCTCAAGCATATAGAAATTCCCCCATTTTAAATGGTATTTGGACCATTTAAAGTCCTGATTTTCAGATGACTTCTAAATTAAATGAAAGAAAATTCACAGTGGAAAACCTGACTTGAAAAATTTGGAATTGACACTCGAGACTGCTCAGAACATTTATTTTAGGAGTCAGACGCTTAAATACGTGTTTGGCAGCTCAACTGCTGAGAGACTGGGTGGCCTAGTCCTCTTCTAGTCCTACTCACAGTCACCTCAAATGTATTCACTATTTCCATTCTTCAAAGCTGTTTTTAAAGCTTGCTGTACTGATCAAGAAAGTAATTAAGAAAATCTGATAGGCAATGGTTGAAGTGTGAACCGTATAATTTAGTTAAGAATTCCTCTACATGCATTCTCTCACTATAAGGAGCAAGGGAGTGGACAAGAATAAGCCCATTTTGGATCCTCCGTTATTTTTCCCTTGTATTACTCTTAGAACAAGTAAGTAATAATGTATTTATTAAGTACTTGCAAGCTTAAAACTTTATCTCATTTCACATTCCTACAAAGCAACTTGTGACTTTCTCCACAGATCTGTGCGGACACAATACCTTCGAGTAAGAACATCTACCTTGTTTATTGGACTCTTCAGCAATTTTCAGACTTTGTTGCCCCGTGCAGTCATATAGAATTCAATACCTTATTTAATACAGCATGCATTTTATTCATTGTTTTGTAGTTTGGTTTTTTTCATTGCCAGTTTCAGTAATTACTACACTGTTGTTGCACATGCATTTGCTCTGCACAAGTGAACTTTACTGTGAGCATAGGTAAGTAAAAATTATTCAAGAACTCAAATAAAACAAATTCAGTAAGAAATAGTCAGTTGTAAAAAATAGTGAAGAGGTTAAAAAAAAAATCAACCTGTACAACAGGAAGAACAGAGCTGTGTAAAACTTCCTAAAAAAAAGCCAAGAAGAGATTAAATTTTCCAGTAGTAAAACTTTCTAAGTGTTCTCCACACAAAATTTTTATTTGAAAGAGTAGCGATTAGCTGATAAAGAACGTTGCAATGTTAGGTCCTCATTTCCCTCCCTGTAAGCAACCTACTAAATACATGACATAAAGCATCAAAATCATCTGCAGAAACCATAGCCATTGCCACCCTTCTGTCTCCCAGAACCAAGTTTATCTGCATTCTATTGATAACATTTACATATCTTCTAATATTACCTACTACTGTTATGTTTTTATCAGATTATTAATTACTAATTTGTTATATAGACTTAGTGCTTTCTTAACTTGACTTTTTCTATATATAAATGCTTCTTAAAAAAAAAAAACAAAAAAAACAAAAAAACAACAAAACCAACAGTAACACTGGTTTTACCTTCACTGTCAAACTGAGTTTCACTTGCAATATCATCCCTTCCTCCTTTCCCCTAAAACAGTTACAAGTGATAGGTATTTTTCTGTGTGGGTCCACATGACAGCAAAGAAAAATACTCATAAAATAGTATTTTGTGACCACCAATGAAATATCAATATTAAGCACAGAATGATATCAGAGAAACAACACACTGTCCATCCTTGCTGAAAGAACTATCCAGCATCACTCTGTAGTATTTCCTTTAATAATGTTACCTGTTCCATTCAATGCTTAGACATGAGTAAAGCAGAATGTTCATTTTCTGCTCTCATCCCCTTTCTGGAGGGCAGAAGAGGTGACCTCCGTGTGCCTTTTGTGTGTCGAAGTACTTCATGCAGAATTGCCAGTTCCCTATATTTCAAAGGTTCGATTCAGAAAGCTATTGTTTCCTGAATCAGGAGGTGATTTCACGGTGTTTAAATAGATAAAAACACATCTCAAGGATAACAATCAGACTATGGGAAGGACATAAAACAACAAAAAAGATCTGTGCAGTCTTCATAGGGAGGGAAACTCACCTCGTGTTTTAGGTGCTATTATTAACTTCTGAAGTATTTTTGCAAAACTGAGTGTTTTAAAAAACCCCAAACCTATCTTGAAAAACAGAAAACCATTTAACTGCTTTTGGAAGGAAAGCGCACTGAAGCTGAACATACGATCTCTCAATCTAGATCTCATCTTGGCTGCTTGAACTAGAAGATGAAAATAATAAAAGGCCTGACTTCTCTATTCTAGATCTAACCACTAGACGGAACAAAGAGACGCACTCGGTCACTGTGGGCGGCACTCAGCACTGCAAACTACAGATTCAGGACTGTCAGTTGGCTTCCTTCTTTTCTCCAGATGGCATTTTCTATTGCACATATTATTCATGTCTTACATACAAACACTTGCTTTAATTGCTTTGTTCTTGCGTGGACAGTTTGTTTTTTAAATACCATGTCTTAATGAAAAATGGAGGTTAAATTTTGAGCTTTGGACGTAAATTCTTCCCTGTTTTCAATTCATGATCTTACTGAATTAAAAATCAGCAGGTATGCAGGTACAATATATACGCTAGTACTAGTGTTATTTGCACCACAACGTATCGGAAAAGTCAAAGATCAGCCTATACAGCCTCCCTACACAGGAGAGCATGGAATTACATGTGCAGGGTAAATGTAATTTTTTATTGATTTATTTCTACAGTTTCAATAGTTGTTCTTAGGCATATGAATTTTAAAGTGTAAATTTGTAGAGTGGTATAATTGACTAGAATATTGTGGAATTAGTACTGTTAGCAGCAATTTGTGTCATGTCACCAAGAGAAAAATAATAAAAATTAACATTACACAGCAGAAAATTCCTGTTAGTTAAAGCTTAGTGCCATAGAAAACAATTCCCATTACTAAATAAAACAGGAGTTGCTATATATATATATATTGAATATATCTTAAAAGAAATGATAAGTAATTAAAAATTGACAAGACTGCTCTAATGGAATGATAATGGCTATCAAGGGTAATACCCAACCAGATAATAAGCAACTGACCTAATAAATCACTTAAACCAATAAGAAAAATTGTGCATGCCTTGTCACAGTGGTTGTTCCAAGAGAGGTTATTCTACAGAGAACAGTCTTCCACAGGCAGGTGGTGAACTGGATTTTTAAAAACTCGACTCAGAAATTCAAAGATAAGAAAAAAATTGAGAAAACAAGTGTTTAACTATGTAAAGAAAAGTAGGGGTATTTTGTAGGAAGTATAAAATTTACTTTTGACCTACTGGGCTTCAGAAGTAATTTTTACAGAGGAAAGGTTTTGGGTTTTTTTTTTTTTTCTTTTCTTTTTTTTTTTCCTCTTAGCAAGTATATATATTCTCAGAAAGCCCAAGATATGTTTGGACTAAAGAGAACATTTAAATCCTTGGTACCTTCACTAAAGAAGCCTACACCTACATGCCAGCACTTGCTGTTAAGTAGCTGAACCAAACAGATCTACTAGTGTTTTATTTATTTTGTGTATTGCCAGCGTATAGGCTGCAGTTTATCACAATGACGGCTAAATCTATCATCCTCTACCTGGAGCTATAATAGGAGTGCTCTCAAATCAACAAGTCTTTCCTTCAGAGTAACTGAACTGTAAATTGTCCTTGACCAGTCAGACAAACAAAAACAACCTTCCCTGTTAATCTGCTGAAGACAAACAGTTCACTGTCTTTCATCCTCAGAAGAAGGATGCCAGTGACAATGGTGTTTTATATGTCACATCCTTCACACAATGCTATTCCGCTTTCAGGTTCAAAAGCTTAGTGAGATATTAAGAAAAAGATGCAAACCAACCTCTACCAAAGTAAATAATCATTTTGTTTCTAGCAACATGGATTTTTTTAATGAAAAATGACATTTCCCAGATCCTTAGAATATATTAGGGAAATACAAGTTTTTTCTACTAGATGGAGAGAACTTCCAATAACATGGGCATGACAGCTTGATCTTGTATCAAATACAGGGAAAATTTTATTCTTGTGCAGGATCAGGACCTCAATTTCATAAAATACAGTTACAGAATTATCTGGGATGATGCGCATACTTCATTGTTGTAACTTTACGTATCAGATATATATCTTATGAAATTACTGGAAATAGTAATTTTTATTTAGATTATTTCATGTGTTCCTTGCAGCAACTGAGTGCAGATATATCTCCTCATCACTTTTTGTAACTAATTTTTTAAGGTATTTTACCAAAAAGCATTCCTGAAAGGCTCCATTAAAGAAATGCTGACACATTATGTTACAGTATGTTACAGTATCTTGGGTTCTATCAGTCACATTTCATTACTTTTACATAACATGGCTCTATTGATGCAACCTGATGTGACATGTCACACTGCAGTGTCAGCGACAAACTTTGACTAAAAAGTTTTTATCCTCAGAACCACTATGTCTAGATGAAACACAAAAGAAATTACTACACATATTCCTTTATTTATGATCACAAATAAATAATTTAAATTAAGACTTTACCACCATGCCTAAATGTTAGCACTGAATAATTCCCTCTTGTATTTGTGCATACTATGTGCAGTCAAAATAGGTAGTAGTTAGAGTATTTTACTACTGGCACATCTTTATTCACAACATCCAGGAGTGCCTGGGTCAACAGCTTCCTATTTATTCAAATTTATATTGACTAGCTTCAGAAGGCAAAGCTGACAAAATGATTAATTAGACTTTATAACTCATTGGCAGCCTGCAGTTTAATAGAATTAGTAGAGCTTAAGTTCATCTTTAAATACCATGACGGTTTTAATTTAAAAAATGTCAAATTACATTTTTCAGTCAGTGCAAAATACAAGATGACTTATTCCAAACTTACGGAAAACCAAAAAAGACTAAATAGGCGCCATGTTTAATATAGGATTTTTATGACAATTAAAATGTCTAAAAGAACTGATTCACTCCCCCCCCCCCAAGGAGCAGTACTGCTTGTATAGACAGGAAGTTGACTGGGTACAAAGGTACTTGTGTTTATAGTGTTGGCACGTATGCATTTTTGTGATTTACTAAAAATTATTTCAACTTGGCAGTTTCAACAAAAAAATGGAAACTCTACATGGTGAAACAGTTACTAAATTAGCAGTAATAATAGCATTATGATCTTAAATGTAAAAAGGTCTACGTGACACGCAACAGGGTACATAGGTACGTGAAAGTAGTCACACGTGCTTGTTTCATATGCCAACTCTTACTTGTAAACTATTAAAATTCAAATACAGGTTCCAATGAGCCATATTTAAATATATAAAAAAATTAAGTAAAATTTGTACTGAATAATAAGAACATTTTTTCCTCTTTATGCATCTTTGTTTCCACACCCAGATGCTATTACATGGCCTGACTTACAGGAAGACAGTAATACTTACTATTCACAATGCTTAGGGTTTGGGTTTTTTTAATACACTTTCTAATATAAACAAACAAGTTTTCCACTATCTTTCAATTTTAGTAGTGGATGTTTCCTTTTTGCAGAAGTATACATTAGCCAGAGAGAAAGATTATATTCATGTTAATCAGCATTTCTAACTGTTAATTTTAGACTAAGCTGTATTAAGTCTCAATCTCTATAAGGGATGGAGTTTGGCAAAGGTGGACAGCTCTAACAAGAAATGGTCTTAGAGCGCAAATCCCCATAATGTTATTTAAATCCCCCCTGTATGTTATTCTTTCAGGCCTTATCTAGCCCATTAATTTTGAAATTATAGTAAAACAGGAAATACAAAATTCAAATCATGCTTTGCCCCCAGCCACTGAAACCATATATTTTTAATCAGCCATTGACTGTTTATATAACACCCTCATCCAATTGAAAAAGCCCACTGTATTCAAAAGGTTTGTATGTATCCAAAGCCCAGACCTTTGATTACCGCTGTTTAAAAGATGAGAAAATAGGGAGATAATGGAAAAGCAGCCATTGTGTTTAGATGTCCAAGTAGAAACTTAGTCATTTCTATATATAGCCAAACTTTCAAAGATCTGAATAGGAGCTACCAGCTACTGAGTTGCTTCAGATTTTAGTACCAAAAGTGCAATAAAACCAATCTTCATGTGAGTTTAGCAGCAAAGTCCGATTCCTTTGGTACCGAGTGCGTATCCGTAGTCATTGTACCTCTTCCCAACATCCTGTCAGGTAAGCATGCAACTCATTCATTTTTATCGTCTAAATTGGTACAAAGTGTTCAGTGTAAGTGAAATGGTGGCTAAACATTCAGCTGGGGACGCACTTGTTCATTCTTTCTGTGAGCCTTTCTAACATCACACCAGCCTTTATTCCTCTTAGGGAAACGTCTCTCTTTTACATCCTGACCTTTATGTATTCCTTCAAAAGGGAGCATTTCAAGGTATAATTATGTAGAATTCATGCAAACATTAAAACTTGTCATAGATACTCTGGTCCTTATGTTTGTGCATTTCCTGAAGAGCTACAATAATATCACAAAAGTCACCTGCGGACTTTTATATAACTTTATAGATCCAGGTCATCCAACCTTCATGCTGGTTCTTAACCTAAGTATTGAATTTGCTATGAATTTGTTTTCCTTATCCATTTCCTCTTTTCTGTTTATTTTTGGTTCATGAATGCAGCTTGGCTAAGGAACAGGCATATATGCGTCAAAGTCATAAATTGTTTCTAGTTCATCTGCTTTCCCAGAGCATGTGTGATTATGCTTGCATGTATGACCAACTTGCAAGAAGAAGATTTGATATGAAGAATAATAATATGAATTTAGTATTAATCATGACTTGGCATTAATTCTAAACTTATACCATAGTGTTTTACTTCAGACAAATCCTGGTTTACTACACACACGTATAGGGCGTTCAAAAAAAAAAAAAAAAAAGAGGATTTACACAACTTACAGACCATGTAGATTGACATTACATACTGAAGCCCACTTAAACAATACTTGATGAAGAAACAATGTCTTAAAGGGAGGTTCTGCTAGGTAAATTACACAATCTTATTTTTTGCTGCATATTCAAGTTATGTTAAAACTGCCTGGGATGCATGAATGATAACTTAGTTTGCAAGTGATTGTTTTTCTTTCTCTAAAAAACTAAGAAAGACAGAGTACAAAAGAAGAAGCTGCCATTCAAAATGGAGAATAAGTAAATGTATTTTAGGGAGTGAGTCGCATGAATCACCACTCTCCCCAAATCTAAAAGTGACAGCATATTCAATCCATGGAATTTATAATCATTTGGGCTTTCAATATACCTGCTACAGAGAGGAACGCACACCCAGAGGTAATGAGATACCAGTGATGTAGTCTTCTCAACTAGGAATACTCAGAGACTATTTTATGTAAATGACATGTTACCACAGTGTGGTATATGTTATAACAAATAAGCAGAAGAAAAAGGTCTGAAAATTCAAGTTGATCCAGTATCTAGAACTGGAAAAAAAAGGACTTCTCTGTTTTTCATACTGACCCACCAGTAAATAGGCTGCACAAGAAGCTGGGAGGGGACACAGCCGGGACAGCTGACCCCAACTGACCAAAGGGCTATCCCATACCACATGGCATCATGCTCAGCATGTAAAGCTGGGGAAGAAGAAGGAAGGGGGGGACGTTTGGAGTGATGGCGTTTGTCTTCCCAAGTAACCAATACGCGTGATGGAGATGGCTGAACCCCTGCCTGCCCATGGGAAGCAGTGAATGAATTCCTTGCTTTGCTTTGTTGGCTTGCGCGGTTTTTGCTTTCCCTATTAAACTATCTGTATCTCAACCCACGAATTTTCTCACTTTTCTGATTCTCTCCCCCATCCCACCAGGGGGGAGTGAGCAAGTGGTTGGGGGGGCTTTGTTGCTGGCTGGAGTTAAAACCCAACACACTAGAAAACCCCCTATGCTCTCCCCTAACTCCGAGCTGGGTGAAGTATGTCCCTGGTGAAGACAAAAAGTTCAGTTGCAATGGGCAATGGGCTAAGGCAAGCTGTAACTGCCAGAGGAACTTGACACCATGATGCCAGAAGCCCACATCAGATAGCAAAGGGAAACTGTACTCCAAACTCCAGATGGGAAAGGGGAGGATCAAGATGCCCACACTCTGCTATTTTTCATATGATTAACAGACGTTAGCAAAGTCAGGTTAAGTCATCCAACTCCAAACAGAGATTGAATGAGAGGAGGTGGTGGCCAACAGCAAGAACAGTCAGTTCATTCTAATGTGACAAAATATAGTAAGACCACAGGAAAAAAAAAGAGTGAGAAGTAGGATAAGTAAAAAAAGATACTGGACTTAATGATATTCAAAACCCCCCATAACTAACTGAGCAGTACTAAAGAGATTCATTTGTTCACAGAATTATAAAAGTTTTGATGTATTTATGCATATAGTGTTCTACCTGCAACTCTTCACAATTTATTTGTCTACCTTCAATGACTGGACACATATTTTAGGCATTAGACATAATGCATTAATATGTCTGGCTTTTTCAAAAGTTTAGATCAGAAGTTTTTTATAAACTGATTTGTTTTCATTCCGTTTGGAAACCACTTAGAATCAAGAAATTCACTAGTGGTCCAACACTTTTTTTTTTCTTCCATAAACCAATTCTAAATATTTTAAAAATAAACACACAGCTATTTATTTTTGATCCTTATTTACAAGTTCTCAAATGTTTCAACAAAACAGTAGATCTCCAGAACACAGAAGCTGCTGGAATTCTAGATAGCCTTACTGATGTACCAAAATTAAAATCAAAGAGAAGTACTTTTAACACCTGTCTCTATTATATCTATCTGAAAGTAAAGCATGCCACAATTATTATTTTTTTTTTTTAAAGTTTTTCATTTTTTCAGGCAAAGTTAGAAAGTCCTCATTAATACATGTACAGTACACTCCCTTTTAGCCTTTTTTTTTCTTTTTAAATTGTGTGGTTTATGCCTCACTTTATACCAAATTAAGTGTCAAAAAATCCATTTTTTTACAGGAAGCAGACACTCCCCAAAATCTGCATCTTCTTAGTACAAATGACATTCTTGTCAGTTTTTGCAACAGTGAACAATGCCTGTGAAATTCAGAACACTCCAAGGCATATAACACAATATCAGTTTTATATCTCAGTTTTATAACAGAAAAGTGCCATTTTTATGGGCTGCAACACAGACCTCACTGTATTTCAGATATTTTTTTTTGTTAATTCAAAGTAAAAAAAAAAAATACACACAGAACACCTTTTATATAGCCATAAATATATCTACAACATGTAAATACACTTCCAAGAAACTATTAGTAATTAAAGAGGCATAAAAATATAAAGCTAGTATATGCATATACATATGCTGGAAATCCAGGGAAAAAGTGCATATATACTCACATCATGTCTAACTAAAAGCTAGCCTAACTTCTATGGTTGTAGTTGGTAGTTGTATACGTCACGAGACATGCACACGTGATTCTATGGAACGGCAAGAAAGCTATTTCCAATGTAAAATTATACATTAACTTTTGACAATTATTACGTTGCATTTCTGCACGATTTATACTCCCTTCTCAATTATGAGAATCCAAATTCTCTCTAAACATCTACAATATTGGGAACAGATCTATTTTGATATACTGACAGAAACAAAACTGAAAACCTAGAGAGTTGCAGTTTCAGGGTTTTATTTCAGAGACAAGGCATTTTCTGCAACGCTGATGGAATTCCCTCCTCATTTCAGGAACTGGAAAGCATATTCTGTACAGACGGAATGGAAGTAGAAGAGTGTTTGCGATGGTGGGGTAATAGAAAATGGCCAGGGTATCTACATAGCCCTTTGTCTATTGCTTATTGAGAACCCATAGATAGTGACACATGTAAGGAAACCAGATCCCTGTGAGACTAAATTAAATCTAGCAGAAATCTGCAGGTTGGGTTTTGGTCATGAACCTAGTAAGTCAAGAGGCAGCAGGGAAATAAAGAAGCATAGGCAAGCTTTGCCTCTTAGCAGTGAAATATTTGTGTATATATTTTATACAAAATGCCAATAGACAGGTCTGACAGTTCTTCAGGAATAGGTAATTTTCCACTTAAATGCATATGCATATTAACTTCTGTAGTACTGTGCAAATGAAGGCGGCAATCTATAAGAAACTTAAAGTAAGCATACTGAATGAGATTCAAAAGAGCCAATTCAGCATATATGGTATACATGACTGATCATAGAACGATAATGAATAACAATATCCCTTTGATGTTAATTAGTTGCACTTGATAAGGCAATGCTAAGTGGGTTTACAACAGTCAAGTAAGAAAAATCAAAATCTCAATAAAGCTTTCAGAATGCTAAAACCAATAAGGATTTTAAAAAAAGAAAAACAAAACAATAACACTACCAAGAAGTGCCTAATTCATTGGATTATCTAAATTCTATAGCAAGAGAAATGACTTAATAAAAACGTAGATACAGAAATAATGAAGGTACAATTTTGCCAACCAAACAAAAAAACCCCAGACAAGAAACACCACAACACAACCTGCAGGGCAGCAAAGAACAAATTTGGTGCCATTCAATTCAAACAATGGAGTCAACAGTAAATGCAACACAAATTTATCTAAATTTTAACAAAATATAGATGTATGTACTCATGACTGAGAGATTAGTAATATGAAAGAGGTGAATTAATGCACTTTTCTTATTTTGTGTCAAGATTCTTTCTTGGATCTCCTTCTCCCAACTGAGCGTATCTTTCTTATGACATAAGACAAGAACTACACAAATTAGGTAAGGAGTAGCATTGGTTCCTCTCCTCTCCCTAGAAATTCTTCTGCATTACAGTAAAAACTATGTAGTGGTGGATTGAAGGACTCACAAAAAGCTGTACCAGTGAACAAGGGGGCTTAATTGTGTTTGTCAGGCACCTTATTTGAGAATTTCTTTTTCACATTTCTCAGAAATTACTATCACATTTTGCTCTATCTTTCATAATATGGAGAAATATAGGCACTCATGCAACATGGTTTTACTGAGACCCACTGGAAGCAGTTTGGAAAATGATGCTATTCTTAGTGTCATGGTTAGTGAGACTATTTAAAATTCTGCCTAGATGCCAAAAAGAAAAAAAGCTCACAAAGTTGCAAATTAAGACTTCCAAGTTGATATGAAATGGCAGAATTTTTGTTGAAAATCACTTTATGTCTATATATTTGTTTTTTCTTTACATTTTAGGAAGAGTACTAGGCAGTTGCACAGGCAAACAAGAAGTATTACACATCAATAAAATACACAGACACTTTTTGAGCTTTCACTTCTTCAGCTTTGACTCAATATAGTCACATATAAAAATTTATGTTAAGTGTATTTTCTGAAAAAATAGGAGGTAGTGAGACTCTGCTTGCTTGACTATTTTGGTACTCCTAAAAATCTATAGTTTTTAATTCTGTGGCTAACTACCCCTTTCTTTCCACATCCCCAGTACCCTTGCAGCAGTATGAACACAGACTGGATGATGCCAAACTTATGAGTAACAATCCAATTTATTATTCTGTCCTTCCAATCCAAATTGAGACATTATGCTTGTTGCACACTATTCAAACTCTGCTCTGCAGATAGTGCTATTAATTTACTCGAGTGCTTTCGATCACAGTCATTACTATGGTACTTGTGTGCTTCACAAACGCTTCTTCTATTATTTTTCAAAAACCTTGTTAGATAAGAGGCGTTGTTATTGCCATTACTAAATAATAAGGCGAGATAAAAAAGGATTTGGAGCAAAAATATCAGCTAATCTCGATTTTCTGGTTGGCACAAGAGTTCAAATGTTTCAGTAATTCGTACTATAGGGTGCTGTCTGTTCAGACACGGCTCCCAATGACTTCAGTGGCAAGTACTGAAAAAACCCCCGTACCTCAACATATGAGACTGCGCACCCAGAATGCAAGGAAAACACAAGTAGTTAATACTGCTAAAAAAGACTGGAATAAATGACTGGCTGGAACGACATGCTAACTCTGACACATTGAATGCCATTTCAGCCTTTACTTCAGTTACCTACTTGATAATTTGAAATATTTTTGAAATATCACAAATTCATTGGCATGTATGGAAAACATTCATGCAACTAGAAATAATAATGGGTATTACCAGACATTAAAAAAGCCAGTGCATATTAAGCTTAAAATTTTACACTTGGTTAATGATATCGGTACCTAGCACGCTGCTTTGGTCACTTTCCTGTTAGGGTGAATTTCTACCCTTTTCTTGTTCTCTCTTTTCTCCATTTATACACTAAACCTTGAATAGCGTTACTAAAATACGTAGAAAAAGCTACAGATGTAGTATAAGCTTGCACAGATTTGCACTCACGAATCTAAGGGAGTGCCAAAAGCTTCTCATATGAAAGTCATACAGCACGGCATCCTGAAGCAGCTATGAAACAGAAGTCTATTGACTTTCATGCCTTAGCTTAATTGAGTAGACTACTATGTGTACCAGGAAGTCTAACTTTTAGCCTACTTAATAATAGGTAACAATAAGAATAAACCACTTTTAATATGCATTTTGAGAAATGAATGGGATAATACTAAAAAATGACTAACAATATTACTATTTGTATCTATTATAATCCACATTGTACTTCCCCAAACCCCAACAGTGCGTGAACAGATATACCCAGGGGATGCTCACGGTGTAGCAGCTCACCATCCTATTAGTGAGCTTGCTCTCTGTTCTTGGATCTTGTTCCTTTGCTGTTTGTGCACAGCCATGGCCAGCCAGATATCAAAACATTCAAAACTGAGTATTCCTTCTTTCATATGGGATTTAAAAATCCTGAATCCTTTTGAAATTCAGGATTTCATTCAGACTTCAACGTTTCTTCCTGAGGACAGGCAAAGTAGGGGACGCTGCTGATTTATCCCTAACATTTGGTGTTCTCGGAAAACATCTTGCTGCTGCAGCTTTCCTGCCTTGGTAATCCTATGGGATACCACAACTAAGTGTTACTAGTATAGGAAGGGAAAAATACACACATGGAAAATTCAAAAGCAATGTAAGCACAAAGGAATAAAACCATTCCATAAATATTCCAACTACTGGATCACCAAAATATTTCAGTGAAGGAGCTCTAAACAAACAAAAAAAAACCCTACTAAACCACACTTTCAACCGTGATATTACAGAAAATGTTATCAGTTTATAAAACAAGTTAAAGTGATCTTAAATATCAAATAAAAATTAAACTTAGAGGTGAAAAAGCCCACATTCCTACTGTGTTTAAATTTCTGATAGCTCATCATATCTGCAGTGATTATTTGTAGCATTAGGTTGATCAAAAAAAAGAAAGCAATCTTATGCATTTCCTATTCAAAAAAAAAAAAAGGAAAAAGAAAAAAACCAGATCATGCTTTGATTTAGGTTCTTATCATCTGATAGCCTTAACTTCATCGCTATGTAAGAAGATGGAGGAAATGATTTATTGTTGACTGTCATTCTTTCTGGAGATGAATAATCTTCTTCCTCAGTATGAAAGTGGCTTTCAGGCAAATCAATCAACCATAGATCATGTCATAAGACTGTCTTCTGATGTTAATAAAGCATTTGGTAATAAGGAGCTTTATGTGTTGTATTTATAGTCGCAGAAATACTATAATATCCTGTTTAAAAAGGGACAATCTTGCCTGTGATATTGTTTTAAAATAAAGTTTAGCACACATACATAGTCATAAGTTTCTTAATTCTCCAACATATACCGTAAGAGAGCAACAGTTTGCTAAAATGCTTCCCAAATAAAGGGACCAAGTTCGGATGACAATAGTCAACTGAAGGTGAAGACTGTATGAGTAATGGACATCATGTAAATTCATTAAGGTATTTCACACTGAAAATTAGCATTCCCATACATCCTAATGTTCCTATATAACCAAAAGACTGCCTTTTAGATTATAAGGAAGAGAGGGGTTAATCTGGAACAGCATATATAGTTAAGCCTTGCTTTAAAACTGCTTCTTCTTCCATTGTATATATCATAACGTGACAACATAATGAAATGCCAGAACTGAAGAACACACAACATTGCCTAGGCTAACTGCGGCACAAGCAAAGGGTAATTTTCAGGTCAGGTATTCACAGAAGTGGGCAATTTAAATTATCTATGAATTCTTTCAAGTTACTGAAAATTCATTACTTCCATATCTCCAATAATGAGGAAAAATGACATTTACTGCAGAATTTAAATATTTAGAGCGATGACTGAAAAATGACTTATGCTGTGGTCATCAAATTCAGTTTTGTAATTGAACAATGAAAGAATAAAGAATTAGAAGTACATCGAGAGGCTTCTGGGAAATAGAGAAAGAATTCAGTTTTCAAAACCTAAAATTTTGACTTAAATTATTTGCATGTATATGTCAAATGTTTAGCCCTGCAAGCTAATCTTTGTTGATCTTAATGGTTTGGACATGACATTCTACTATTATTTCTTCAGTAGAGGCTGGCTACTAAGGAATAGCTGCAAGTATTAAAACAAATGATTCATCAGAGCTTCCTAAGTGGTTGTCACAATCATGTCTGTTTAATATTCACAGTGATATGGCTATTGGGTAGGGGTTTATACGTGTGCCATGAAAGCACAGGCACTTTCCTTATTGAACAGAGACTTCCCCTGTGGGAGTGAACAATCCAGACCTAGAAAGACTGACACCACAGGGAGAGATGGATAAGGCACAGTTACAAGAAGCGACCATATTAGGAAGCTCCTTGTAGTAGTACAAAAAATGAATTTTGAACCTCATATGGTGGAAAACCAGATACTTAAAGGATTCAAAAAATATTTGCAGGGACAGTGAAGCGAGCAAATAAAGTGATCTGAGCAGCTGTGGGTTTTATGCTCATAAGGAAGCAATTTCATTGTTGGTAGTTCAAAGATTAAGAGACTGCAGTGAAAAAATAGGAAGAGATGATGGACTGTTTAACAATTTGGTTGGATTTGGAACAATGATGGAGAAAGCAGCCATATCACATTTAATCTGGTGTGCTGCAATTAATATGGGGGGGAAGGGTTAAAGACTTTACATTTGCTTGTCTAAGATAAGTAATTGCTTGAATCCTTAGCAATTACTAGCTAAGACCACAGATTTTGAGTTGGTCAGAGTATGATGAATCACTACTTTTAACAGCACCTAAGGTTTTAATTTCTGAATAATATAAAGTAGCAGTTCTTACAATATTTTTTTCCTAGCTGAAACAAAAAGTGAAAACATCATTCAGCCCAACTTCTAAGGGTTCTTAGAAGTGGTGATGTGAGAACACTATGCCAGCATAACCAGGCCTCCAAACATTTGAGTTTAATTTTACTTTGAAGTTTTGTTGCGCTGTTTTGCCTTCTCTGCAATACCTTACTTGGCTAAAAATTTCATTCCAATAATTTCTTTCTAATTAATGCTTTATTAATCTTTGTTATTTTGTTTTCCATTTTCATTCTCGAGATTGTAGTGGGATAGGATGTAGTAGCCTCATATGTGTGAATTTGGGTTGAAGAAGCCAGTTAAATTAGTTATCTGGTTATACTGCTGAGTTATTTGCTATCTGGATGGCACCGAATTAGATTGCTAAAGTGCAACCTTTACAATCTGTCACTTTTCCAGATCTTTTAAGTGCCATTGATATCATCCTAGAAATTTCAATCACTAGAGAGGAATATCTTTGGAAATTATTGATGTCTATAATAAGGTAATATGTCACAGCAACAATGTCATTTTTGTATGGATTCCAGCCTGTGTAGATATTAAAGGAAATTAAATGGGAGATAAAGCAGTCAAAAAAGCTTTGCAAAATAATTCAGAAATCATTGAGAAAAGAGTATTTGGTCAGTCAACAAACGGAAAAGCAAAGCCAAACAACTAATTCTGGCAGCTGAAGGTTAAAGAAGGTTAAGTTAATTTACAATAGAGAATATTCTACTTCTGTGCCCAGTTACCAAAACCCACAGAAACGGCAATAACACCATGCCTAAGAACCAGGGTGTGTTTCTTCCTACATACTGTATGGCAGACGAATTACACCTGTGTGCTAGAATGCTTTTTGTTAGGTGCGAGTTCCTTTCATATTCCTTTCCTACAATTAACATTCTCATCCAAGACTGCTTCAATGTAAACTTATTACAACAGTCAAAATATTGTTCAGCAGTGTACAAGATTTTACATGCAATTTAAGAAATCTAATATTTGTAGAAGTGGACACGTTCTCTTATTTGAATAATGGGTATTAAATGCAAATACAGAAGATACAAGAAGAATGAAAAATCAGATAGTACCTTAAGCTTGCAATTACTGAAGCTAAAACTGTCATACTTTATATATTTTTTCAACTAAAGTATAAGTAAAATGCTAATACCATATCGTTTGCAATATATGCTTTCTTTAATGACATTATTATTGAATTTTACTTTGAGTTACTGAAAAACCAATAAATAAAAGGCTGACTGAAGCACTGCCAACACAATGTTTAGAGGAAAGAACATCACTTGCTAAAATGCAAGTCAGAGCTGACCGTTCTCACTGAATGTCATACTCCAATTATAAAATGTATCCCCAGTCATACTGGGGAACACTACCCAGTGAGAAAGAGTATTTTTAGGATACTATGATCAAGAATTTTAATTCCTTTACTTATTGGAATAGTTGCTTAAGCTAGGGGAAAAAAAAATAAAAAGAAAAAAGAAATCCTAAAGACAGTGAAAAAATATACAAGCATTGTGTATTGTTGAAACAATATATACTACTGTAAGTCAATAGGTAGATATTGACCTCCAGTAACAAATTATACATGAAGTATATCTATAAAATTGTATTTTTATGTATACACAGTATGAGGCATCTTTATATGTGCGCGTATAAGTTGTACATGCTGTACACCAAACAGTAGAAAGTACATTTGCAAAAATGTAGCTAAGTCTTGTATACCATGTATACTACGAAGTTTGCAATAACATAATACTACTGGATGATCTGTTACATGTAGAGTCACACGATGTAGAGTCACATTTCCACAGAATGTGTCAATATTTTTACTCCAATAGTAATATATATGCATTTCCAATATAGTAATAATTATAGAAAACAAGAAATAATAGAAACTGCATTGATATTCATACACTTCTTTCTCTTTCCATTCTCATGTAATATCATTATTTACCTTTATAAAACAGTTAGAAGTGGGACATTAAGCTCAGCTACAGGCATCTTGGGTAGCATTGCAGTAATAGCCAGAAAAATTGAACATCACTATCTAAAGATACACTGCCAAATCAATCCTCCGACACTTAACAAAAATCAATATGCATAAACACACACAGGAACCTAAATTTAGGTGCAACGTAGATTTTTGGAAGAGACTATTGATATAATTTTTCAATGTCCCCCTTTTTGTATGCCCACCTGGAGATATCTTAATTGGGCTTGGTTTCCTGGAAATGATACTCTGAATTACTGAGCACCCATCATTGAAGGCTACTGTCCTTTCTGATTTTGGTGGCACACATATATGATAGGAGCACCACATCCCTGTCTGAAAGGGACCCACTATTTCATCCAGTCTTCAGCAGATTGGGTCATGCTCAGAGCATGGTCCTCTTCACTGTCCAAGGAATAGTGTAATTAAGGAAGAGAGACTGTATTTAGAACCAAAACAATCAATAGAAATGTGGTATGTAAAAAGCTTTATTTATTTTTAAAATCATGTACTGGGAGCTGACACCTATCCATGCCAATGCATCACTTTCAATGCCCTTATGCCGGCACCAAAGACTTTCCATCATGGAAACCTTAATAAACATTTGATAGCATCAGATATGGCCTCTTTTCTTCCCTCTACCACGATCACAGCAGGCATTTCTTACCCATGAGTTTGCAGAGTGCTGCTTGCCTGGCTGCAAGGAAGCTGAAAATACCTGTCTCCCCTTTGCCTGTCTTGTGTAGAGGCACTTAACACATTCTGCCAAAGCAAACAGCAAGGGGAACTATGCTGCTGCGATTTGTGTGGACTACCAGGGGACTTCTGAACTTCATAATGCAGACAAGACTTAATAAGGCACGATGGCTCTGTCTTCAGGGAATGGGAGGCTTTGCCTCGAGGCAGGACAGTGCCTTCTTTCTGTCTGCGGACAGGACCAGCAGCAGTTCCTGGACAGCAGTCTCTGCTGTGGAATATCTGCTGCCACTTCACCATGCATTCACCACTCAGGAAAACCCTCACCATTATTTCAGCGTATGTCTTTACTGCTCTGAAATTACAGTTTACCTTTCAAGAGGGGAATGGAAACCGATGACAGTGGTGATCTATATTTAAGCCTGAAGCACTCTCCCACACCTTTTGCAGTGGAAGCACAAGTCAGTGCAAACCCAACAAGTCACAGCAGTATAACAGAGCCCGAGGTGCTCACACTAGCAAACTCCCAATCAAAACCTTTCAAAATACCTGACATACACCATTTCATACACGCAAGAGCAGGAAAGAGAGATCTATTAGCAAAAGCAGAAAAATGCTTATGAGTTATGAAATCTGGAGAGAGAGAGTATGGTACTGTGAAAATCACTTTTAGAAATCGGTATGTTTTAACAGGAGTTCAAACACTAAAAAGAAAAGAAAAAAGGAAAAAGGAAAATAAAAGAAGGGAAAAAAGGAAAGCAAAACTTGAAAATATTTTACCACCCTCTAGTGGCGGAATGCGAGATGGACAAGAGCAGGAAAAGTTTTAAGGCGCGTACATCTATTTCTTCAGCTACCGAGAAGAAATTTTTAAAAAGCCATGATTTTGTATCTTGCTGAATCACACTAGGTAGTATAAGACACAATATGAAGACAAAACTCACACTGATTTAATTCTTACAGCTGCTAGCGTAGAATGCTTCTTACTATGAGTTTGAGCTTCTTAAGAAAATTTGTTTGAGATATCACTGAACAATGGGATTGTTGCAGATATTTTGAAATTTTCATTTAATATTAATCAATGAAACTAACCCAATTTTTTAAACCCCATTTTATACTTAACTGAATGCAATCTTTACATCTTGCTTAAGGAGCAACACAAAGTTCAGTCAAGTTCATTTTTTTTTATCAGTTTTACACATTCCACTGATTTCAAAACTCCTCAAAATATTTCAGAGCTTAGAAAATTAAAATATGTTTAAGATTAGAAAATAAAATACATGTATATATGTGTCAAAACATAGAACAAGTATATAGACATATGAACCTCAATGAATGTCTACAAGTCTTTCTGTCCTATCCCTAGTTCAGGCAACGGATTCCTAGCAAGTCTGCCAGGATATCAACTTTTAGTATTATCTTGAGATATTTAATCAGTTGTTGGGTTTTTTTTCCCTCCTACTTTTTTTTTTTTTAATAGGTGGATAGATGGGAGCCTCAAAAACATCTTTTGATCTAACATGAAAGGCTTGAAAACACTGGAGTATACTGATGCAAATTAACTAAACCAGTACACCCAACATCGAAGTATCTCCATCTGCACCAACATTGTATCCTCATGCCAATGCTCAGTCAGAAGGTTCCAGGGAAAAGGTCTTTCTAAATTGTTAATTATTGAAATACAGGCTGACCTTAGCAGATACTTCCCATAAATCACTGATATCACACTATTTTTTAGCTGACCTTTTACAATTCTTAATGTGGTCCCTCCAACAATTAAAATTAATCCATACTAATTCTTCATCAGATCTAGGTCACTGCTAGGTAGCCATTCAGTTAGCAAATTTGTATCAGACTGTTTTGGATCTTGTCTGAAAATTAGAGATATCTTTAAATGCCTAATCAAGTAGAAGTAAAAGAAAACAATATTTATGCCCATTCCAGCATCCCTAAATGCACCAATTCTTCACTAGAATAGCGGATGCTGAGATACTGTGGAACATGGGCAAAACACCCAGCAGTACAGATCTCAAAAAACACAGTATGGTGTGCTGCACAAACATCTGTGCGGCTCTGCTGGAAAGCAACCCAAATCCCAAAAGGTTGACTCCTGCAGAACCAGGTCAGATGTCTGAAAAAATCAACTGATGAAGCCAGTGAAGCTTTCCAGAGTGCTAAATAGTACAGTACAGACTGAATGGTCTTTGTGGTGCTATTGCAGCTTAGTATAGGGCCTGAGAGAAAGAGTCTGGCTAGAACTGAGCTGCCTTGGTGCTACTGATGTCCAGAAATACATATGACACACAGACATTTGAGATGTCTTTGCATTCAAGTCTTGCATAAAACCTGTTTGCCTGCAGAGTTTATTAATTTGTCATTCAGCTGTGCAAAAACATCTATATCACTTTCAACCCAGGCTGTGAAATGGCCAAGAAAACAAGTCTTCACTTCTCTGGGAAAGACCATACTTCCTTTCCTCAAAATGCTCCAATGCCCCTGCTTCGGGGGATATTCCACTATCGCTCTCCTTCTGTTGAGACATATGACTACAAACCTGCTCTTCTCACAAGCAGATAAATGTTTCCTCTCAATCACAGTAAACTATGTCTGTCAGCTGCTCATTTCCTCACAGTAGTTCATTGTATATTTTGTATTGAATTGTATTTTTGCATGAAATTTTCTTGCCTTATTTAAAATGGAAAAAGAAACCCAAACAAAACACACCGCTGAAAAACTCAAGGAAAATCACTGGGCTATTTGATTACTATGGTCTCTTGTTTCTGTTAGTAGCTGCATTTTACAAATAGCTGAATATCCATACAGAATCACAGAATTGTATAGGTTGGAAAAGACCTTTAAGATCATCGAGTCCAACCGTACCAAGGAGAACACCAGCTATCAGGACCTACCTGTAAATAGTTGACAAAGTCTGTTCTTCTGAGCCTGAAGTCCTTCTCTGAAGCTCTCTGGCCTTGGCCACTCTGGAAAACAAAGGACAATTTCTCATTTTGCATCTTTGTTATGGTCTGCTGTTCCTCCAACAGCTCCTGCACTTCTGTGACTGGGCCACTGCTCACTCATGGGTATCCTTCTATTGTTCCTGACCGTCACATTTTCTCACAAACTATTCACAACTGATTCACTTTGTCACCACTCCTGTCACCTACAGCATTACAATCTCTGTTGTTTCTGCTTCATATCTATCATTAGAGAAATCTTATATTTTTATGTCATACTTCCTTACCCTGTAACTGTGCTCCTGCCCTCCCTTTTTGGAAATTTCAGTCTTTAACAGAAAATTTTCTTTCAAGGAAATTCAAATAGGTATAATATACTCCTTGGCAAAAAGATACTAGGGAACTTAAAGAGTGTGTACCTTCAATTGACTTCCAATACAACTACAGAATATTGTACCGATTAGCTACCTGCAGTCAGTGACTACCTGCAATCTTTAATTTGCTCAAGTCCCTAAAAATTTCCCATTGTTCATATTGTATGCAGCGTTAACAGAAAGTTGTCTTTTCAAGCAGTTTCTGAACCAGTTATACATATGAATTGATCTGAACTTTTCAATTAAAATTTAGTCTTTGGGCAGATTCCACCCTCTATAATCATTAACTATAGAGCAGCAATTGCTAAAGTTCCTGTAATCCAATAATATCATACACAATATTCTAATGCAAGCAAAATACTGTATGTTTTCAAATAGTTCTTTTACACCTTCAGTAAAATGCGGCTACTAACAGAAATGAGAGACCACAGTAATCTTCTGATCTCAGAAGTATTCGATCCTTTGTAATCTTATTCCTATTGTAGTCTATACAACAGATACAACTTTGATTCTGTACAAACCATTTTTCTGCCACATTTTTTCTGCTCAATCAATTTGTCCTTGTGGAAATGACAACTATCAATTCCACCTGGCTAACACAGATGTGCTTGAAGAAAACAAAAGTGTCACTACTTTCAATTACAAGAGCAGAAGATAAACGTCAACTCATTATAGATTACTTAAAGCTTGAGTCTAAACTTACTATGAATTACTTCCTAAATCTAAATGCCAATATTATACTTAGGTTTATTGATTTAGACATATAAACCTATTTACCTTTCTGGGTCAGAGTTTGCTTTTCTTTTGTAAGTAACTGGTTAATAAGACAGGGATAACAGTAGTGGTTTTAGATAATAGAAAGAGTTTGCCTTGGGTCTGGCTTCATTAGTAGGTGACAAAAGCCTGTTTGGGGTTGTTTTGTTCTTTTTTTTTTTCTTTTTTTTTTTTAGTTTTTGTGGCATGCAATGCATACAGCACTTCAATGCATACCAGACCATTTTTATATTTTACACAATGCTCAAGTCTGAAATTAGATGCTGAAACTCCAATTCAAAACAGCACTTTGACGTACACAAACAGTAAAGGGACTTCAGAACGTGCTGGAAGCTAAACGAGTTCTTCATGTACTGAGGCTTCAGAGAGGCCCTATCTAAACTCAGTTAATTGGGCAAGAGTCTTTGCATCAAAGACAAACCCACACAATGACATTCACATTTCTTAGTTATTCTTTTCCATTCCTTATGTAATTACCTGTTTTGCAAATTCTAATGAGAATCATAAGTCTCCAAAGACAGTTTCTACCCCTCCTCTCCCCCCCCTTCCGATGCCTCTGCTACATGTTCTTGGCTGCAGAAATGATGATAGTAAAGGGTCTAACAATTCCCTTTAAAATTTGAGATATTCTCAGAAGCCAGGAAAACTAAATTACTTTCCTGAAGTAATTCCTGAATTACTTTGTCCCACAGACAAAACTTGCTACTAAAACCCAACATTAGCAAAATTTTAAACAATAAGAACTTCAACAGCAGGCAGAAGGATGAGAGAATAAACTTGAGGAAACCACTAATTAATGAATATCTTCTAAGTAAGACTGATACTCACCAGCAAGCCTCCTTTCCAGAGCTGTCTGTACCCAACACAACCCTGCCATGCTCTGGAGCACAAATAGATTCAACCCAGGCCTCAGCCCAAGTGCTGAACCCACACCTGCCCCCCAACAGAATGGCTGCTCTGAGCTGCCCTGGCACCTGCAGGCGGGATTACAGATAACATCCCTCACAGCTGCTGGCAGGAGCACTTGAGGAGCCCTTATCAGGGTAAATTGGGTGCAGGTGTCAGACGTGGCCTCTGTGAGGAGAGGTGGGGGCTGCCCCGTGCCGGACACAGCTGGTTCCAGCCGGTCCCACCACAGGCCACAGCCGAGCCAGTCAGTGGAGTCGGTGGTGCTGTGGGGAAAGCACGTCCGAGGGAGGGAAAACGCTGCTGGAGTGAGGGGAAAAGTGTGAGGATCGGCCCTGGGAACAGCAAGGCCAGGGAGGAAAGAGGGAGAGAAGTGCTCCAGGCCTGGAGCAGAGATTCCCCCATGGAGAGAGAGGCCATGGGGCAATGATGCCCACGCTGCAGCCCGGAGAGGACCCCATGCCAGAGCAGGTGGCTATGTCCTCACAGGAACTCTGGCACAGGGGAAAGGTGTGAGGAGAAGGGAGCAGCAGAGAGGAACTGTTACGGAATGACCACAATCCTCCCCCATTTCCCCTGCACTGCTTGGAGGGTGGGGGGAAGGTAGAAGAGTTGGAAATGAAGGAGTGAAGCTGTGCCTGGGAAAATGGTGTGTACGTGTGTGAGAGGAATGTGTTTTACCTTGTCTTTGTTTCACACTAAGCAAATCTATTTTAACTGGTGATTTTCCCCAAGTCTAGTCGGGTTTGCCCATGGTGGTCATTGGTAAGCAATCTCCCTGTCTTTAACTTGACCCACAAGCTTTTTCATCATATTTTCTCCCCCTGTCCTGTTGAGAAGGGGAAATAAGACAGCAGCTGGGTGGATGTCTGAAAGCCAGTCAAGTCAACCCACCACACTCAGCCAGGCTTCACTTCAGGACTTTGGCCTTCTCCCTCTGGCTCTTCTGCACATGGGTGTCAGCAGAGAATTCATTTGCTGATGCAGCTTCTCTCCATCTGCATTCTTCAGATGCTCTAAAATGCCCACCTGCTTCAACAGCAAGTGGTAATACTCAGTTTCCTACTTCATATCAAGCAGAAGATCCATGCTTTCTTCCCTAGAGCAACCCACTTACAAGGGAAGCGGTAGATGATAGAAAGCACACAACACAGGGCTACTGCTTTTTTCCCTGCCTTGTGTGCTTCCTATTCCCATAAATAGCCTAGGCAAAGAGGGATGAGGAATTAATTTTCATCCCCATAGTACTTGCGACCACATGCTGGAGGAGGTGTTGTGTCAGGCAGGGCTCTGGTAGCATCTACTATATTTACCTATTTTCCTTAGTCTTCGTTCCCCTTTTTGCTAGAAACAGCCAGTGATGAGTAAAGCAATGTACATTTGGAGAAGTACTCTGTGGCATTCCAGGTATTTTAGTTTAGCCAACTTTTCCCCCAAGGGGCAGCACTACCCAGTATAACTGAACAGTGCTGAGGAGTCTTTACACACACTCTGCCTTGCTGGATATCTCAAAGGAACATTTTAATGAGTGTCAACCAGTTTTCATGATCCAGCTCTAAATGTAAGCTCATAGGAGACTTAACAGCATGGCTTTCAGCTTCTGCTGCGCAATCAATTGCTGCTTCCTTCTGATGTGTTCCTGCCTGCCCAGTAAATTCAGGTACAAACACTTCAAACAGTGGGAACCGAATACTTACGATGGAGATTAAACAAAGAGAGATCAGCACTTGCCTTCTGGAAGTTCTGAGGCAAAGGAGGTTTTGTTTCCTAAATGCTATGGCGTTTTGGTTTTCTTTTCCTATCAGGAAGACAATTATAGTCTACAAGTAGTAATTAGTGTTTACTCTTGACGTCTACTCTGATTTATTTTTGACGATTAGGTTTACAACTGACTTCAAGGCATCTCTCCTGATTGAAATCGTAACCAACCAAATAGTGAGCAGTAGAAGTGTTATATTTTGATTCTTATTACATATTTATGATACCAAATATAATGAGTAATTTCAGAGTGGAGATTATCCATGCAAAATGATATCTTAAAACATATGGTCTACAGTAACCAGCTGATAATTTGCCATGCTATTGTGCAGTATTTCTAGGCTGGGATGCAGAATCCTCTTTTGCTGTCAAGGTAAAAGGTCTGGAAATAGCAAAAAACTGACCAGTGATCTAAACAGCTGAGATAATGGCACATACTGATCAGTATAATGGTAATTCTGTCCAACCTGAACCTTCTTTTGACCTTTAGTTTTAGAGGAAAGATAGAACAGAAACATATAGAGGTGATGGTTTTCACCCAGCAGAAGCTGCTGGAATTGAGGGCAAGGAGGAAGGGTTTTTTTGCATCTTCATGCACTCTGGCAGGTTATTTACGCTATGCAATTATATGTAGATAACAGAATCATCCAAAACACTCAAATGGCTCCTGTGATCTGCTGCTGAGTTAATCCATTTTTGCTTTCACCTTTCTTGCAATGTGAAGAGCTAACAAGCCGATTTAAATGTTGGTGCCCTACAGCCAGCATTTTTATAGAAATAGAATGGGAAAACATCTGACAGCATAAAACACAACTGTGGTGCTATCTGTAGGCACACAGAACAGTCCAGTAAAGAGCACGGGCTGTAGAACATCTCAGCAGCTCTTTCAAGTTTTTGGCTTTGTATATCCTAATCTGGATTGGAGTCAATAATCATTGGGACAATAAAGTCAGGAAGAACAAAGGACAAACCTACAATACTGTATGCCGTATCTGGAAAAAAACTTTTGATAAAAGAATCTGAGTGGGGTTTTAGACACCAGTCATCCAGGATGGGGAGAAAAATGACTTTGTACACTGGAGTTGTGTAAAGTTGACTGCACAGTTTGATCCTTGAGTCAGGATCCTCACAGATCTGGAAAACAAAAATGACAATGAGAAGCAAAACCTATCAATAGTCACATGCACCCTCACTTTCCACATATTTCAGACAATCTGCAAAAGAGAGAGAATCAAGGGAAAAGCATACAGAAATCTTTCAAAACTTTTCAACCAGAATGGCATCTGATAGAGATTCCTGACCCTGTTTTTTAGCAAGATGTGTGACACTTTCTTTTGGCCCTGGGAGCAAACAAACTTATTGCCAACTGGCTCTATTTGTGGGAGCTGTCTGCTCACATGGACAAGGATTCCTGTTGAAACTGCTCACTCATCTCTTGCAACTCTCTTGTATGTGAATTGATTAGAAGTGCGCTTCACTGGTGACATTCTACACTCACAGCTTTGTTGCTTCTCAGCCTACTAGAATGAACTTACTTTCCCTTATTAGTTTAGTAATGCATGACGGTGGAAATGTCTGCGATCATCTCTACATGGTTATTCAGGAGAATCTCACACACGGTGTGGACGTAACAAAGTCTGAACATCCTGATGTGAAGGAACCACTACTCAAAAAACTCTGGCCTGAGCCAATTGCTTGTCTGAAGAGACTCCCAAGCTCTGATGAATGTGTTCACTGTGAGTATTCTCATCAGTGGAGGAGGTTATAATTGTATATATCTGACATAGTCCTGATACGCTACATCAAATCTCCAAAGTAAAGAATGATAGTTGGGGAGTGATCATTTGCTGAGAAAGTGACAGTCATTCTGACAAGTAAACTGCATAAAGCCACAGCTGCAGGACACAGAGATGAAGCCAGGCACTAGATGACATGAATACACACAGCTCCATGTGCTCCATCAGAGACTGGCAGGTTTATAACATAACGGGCTGTCATGTTGAATGGAAGGTGATTAGAAGATCTGTTTACAGGAAGAATAAGTCCTTACAGACGGATAGTATATGATTGTCCCAATGAACTCTGTGGACTGAGCCAGAACAGGACATGATTTTTTTAGAACTGTGGCACTTTTATTACTGGCCCAAAATGTATGAGTAACAGCAATTAGGGCTCAATTTGCTGAGCTAAATAAAAAAAAAAAAACTTTTTTACTTGAATACTTATCATACACAATATGAAATTGCTATGTGATTCATTCAAAATTCCATAATCCCATTTTTCAATAAAGATCATTCTTCAAAGGTACCAGTTTCCATTAAAAGGAGTTGCACTCAAGTTCTTAATATGGTAGTGGGAAACTACGTAACAGTTAAAGAAGTCAACAGAAATCCTTATGTTATTGAAGCATTATCTATCTAATTATCTATGCATTTCAAGCATTAATATTGGTGTTTCAGTGCTTTTTACAGAAATTCTAATCAAAACCACCTAAAACTGAACCTACATCTTCAAAAGCCCAGCCCAGTGCCAATATTCATATTTAGAACTGACCTCTCATGTTCATTAAAAATATAAATAATATCGATAAACATTAACATTTCATGTGTTACTCTTCTAAATATCTTTGACAGATTTATAGGCAGTCTAACTCATACATGGAATTGGGCTCTAAACAAAGTCAGGGGCATTACTTCACTCAGGTAAGTTTTTTATCTTAGCATTCTGCTTCCAATACAGATTTTTTTTAAAAAGGCCAAAAAAGTGTAAGTCCTTAAGAGAGAGATATTAGCCTCCTTATAATTTTCTTCAAATATAGTTGTCTTACATTGTATTTTATTTATCATTAAAATATGAAAAACATTGTTTTTTATTTATCATTAAAATATGAAAAACATTGTTCATTAGAAAAACAAATAAACTTTTTCTTGGAAATGTCTTCGGAAAACTAATTTCTAAAATCATGTGAAGACAGCTGCATTCACAATGTAATGAATATTTATTTGCATCATTATGAAAATGCTCTGTGTTACTAATGGTGCACTTGTATTTCAAACATAACACCCCCTGCCCCAACCTGTGCAGTGAATTATGAACTGATCCAGCAGAGGGACCCCTTCAGTTAAAAATTAAAAATCATCCATGAATCAACCCTTGAGTCAAAACCTACGAGGGTTTTATTTAGGCGCACAGTCTGAGATAGTGCCTAAATTAGTAAGACCACACAAAATGTAGCAATATTTCTGATACAAGACAGAGAGGTTTAAAAGACAATAATAAATTCTCTCTTTGTGTTCACACATTTCCAATAAAAAGATGTATAAACGTTACTTTGCTATGTGATATTTTAAGAATACCATTCAATTACATATTATTTAAGCTGACTGGTACCACTGTCTCCAAGTTGCTAAATAACACTATGTCAGTATTAGAGGTAAGAAAATTAGCTAGACAAATTGTATGTTGTTACCTGACAGTAAAATAGGACACAGTGCTATGGCAGGAGCATAAATTAACATAAAAAAATGTCTCTTCCTTATTTAAACCATTGCCTGCCTTAGAATTAAACAGGATGTTCCTCGGAGTTGGACCACATGAAAACAATCTCAAACTGAAGTAGCACAGAAGGAATGTCTGAATTCTTAAAGCATCCTATAATGTTGGATTTGAAGCATGTTCATGGCTGGTACTGAAATACTTATATTTAGGAAGTACGGTTCTGAAGCAAACACTTCCTAAATGTATCTTTAATTTGAGGGGAAATTTTGTCAGGGAATGTATCTTTTGCAATAGTTGCCATGGCAGCTTACCCAGTCATGCCGTTGTAGAAATGATTAGTTTTTCACATTACAGGAACTTGGTATTTTATAACTTTCTGCTTTTTATTCTTAGGTTCTGTGAACTCCCAGAATATTATTTCTATCTATTCATAAGTGGTAAAACCTTTGTAACCAATGCTTATTCACCCTGCAATATGACAAAACCCCATGCTTCTAGAACATTTATTCTAAAAAAATATTGTAAGCTATGAAATTCTGCCAACACAAATTCAGAAAAGATAGCTTATTGTGCTGTCTCTTTCACAGTGCTTTACAACGTTCCAAGATATTTATTACATGTAAAATGCTACTTTACAACATGGGCCATAACATAGCTATGGTATTACATCGAGACTGAAAAGTAAATCACGTTCCACCCACTACAAATTTAACCAGGCTGTGTTTCTTCAATATGTACTAATAACACCGAGATATGGTTTTGAGACACAAAACAGCTGTGGAGAAAAGCATTTTGTTTTATAATCACTATTACTGTTTCATAAATTAGGTTATTTACACATAAAAAGGTAGCCTGGAATCTGTAAACCCCTTACCTTTCAGGGTATGCCTTTCATTAACAGGCAAAATTCACAATCCAGCAACTTAACTGTCATTAGACAGGAAACTGATGGCAGACTTATCTTTGAACCTATTTATTAGTGATGATATAAAAAGACCCATTTTTCTGAATGTAACAGTGATATTATAATAATTGCAAGACACAAGGAAGCCATTTCCTTGCACACAATGTAATAATTTCACTGTGCCCTTTGTCTAAAAATTCATCTCCTTCCTCATCAGGCTGTCTTGAAGCTTCCTTCCTTCTCTCTCTGCAATTCTCACCCATTCCCTTATGTTATCTTAATAACTCAAGTTCTCCTTCAAACATTCTTACACCTGCATGGCCTTGCAGCATAAAGTGATTGTCAGGATATCAGCATAAAGTAATTATATTTTTTCAATTTTTCATCAGTTTTGATGGACATGTAAAAATTTACCTAGAGCTAAAAAAATCATTTGGCAAAATAATTTTTTAATTAAGTATGCCAAGATGATGGAGAAGTTTATGAATGTATCAGAATAGCAACATGGGAAATAACAGAAAGCAGTTTGCAGAGAATTATTGTATGACAGGACACAGCATTGATAATTTTTCATGATAAAATTTTCATTTAGTGTTTCAACAAAAGAGACAACTTAAACATTAAAAATAAACGCTCTTCTCTATTCACAGGCTATCTTGATCTCCAGTTTTCACGTTCCTAATACTTTTTGTGTTCTCCTTTTCCCAAGCACTGCTAGAAAGAAATGAAATCCAATTGTATCTACCAATGCAGACGCAGGATTTTTTTTTCCCACATAAGCAATGTGATGATAACTGTCACGCTGAAGACAGATGGCAGATGCTAATTTCTACCCAGTTGACACACAGCGAGTTTTTGATCACCATGTAGGAAAGGAATATGACGACTTGTAGGTTAGTTGGAAAGCCTCATTAGATGACCTGAATTTGCTGGGCAGAAAGCATATGGTCAGCAAAACTAGAAAGAAATGAAAAGGTATGTGATTACTTTTCCTGTCTCCTCAAACCTGCCTATTTGAGTCTATCTGAGTATTTCTACAGAGGTTTCTTACCTCACACGTCTGTATATATATAGTTAAGTAACTAACTGTGAAGTTGAGGAAGTCTAAGCAGTGTATATATATATATATATGTATATATATATTTATATATCAATATCTATGTAACTACATATATATAACTATATATATTACAATCTCCACCCACATTTCTACTTCATGAAGTTTTATGGCACTTCCATAGTAATAGTGGCTAAATTCTTAGCATCTTGGGATTACAGAAACTCCTCATTTAAACTTGTCATTTAAAAATGCTACATTTCTGGAGCACACAGTTAAAGAGAAAGGGAGCAAAATATAAATTCAGAACTATAGGTCTATAAAAACATTTCTCATTTTTTAAAGGTTATGGTCTGACTGCACTTCGTTGCTGAACACTTCAGATTTGCAGTAATGCTCAGCTCTACTGCATAGAAAATATATGCCACGTCTCATTTACTAAAAACTGAACTCACAGTACATCAATGTGCTTGAAGACCATATCAAACACCGCGGTTCCTGCAGCACAGGTGTAACAAATTTACTTCCAAATGCAGTTAAATATGGAATTTCTTCCTGTACATTATCTCTACTATAAAGCTGTCCCTACTATAAAGCATTTATACCAGAACACTGCTTTCTCTCTCTCATCAGCAGGTGGCTTCCTTTCTCCTATGTTAAAAGTTCAAAAGCTTAGTCCTACAAGACACCAAGTATTTAAACAAATGGCCTTTATGAATGACTAAAATTTGCTTTAACTAGCAAATTAAAAATATTAAAATAAATTATTAATACTGGGAAAAAAATGGGGTAGAGGAAGTATGACATCTCAAAGTTGGTTTCTTACAGAAGTCAGTTGTAATATATTGTGTTTTCACAACCTGAGAATCTCAAATGCAGTTCCAACTCCTTTTGTGTAGGTTATATAAAACACATTTAGCATATTGCTGTGAGATGCATAAACAGTGTATTCAGGTAGATAGGCATCAGTACAGAATCAAGACACAAAGTAATTCTCCCAGCCTACTCAGTAAAGCTTTTGCAGGAGTGATTTTGGATATTGCATTTCAGGAGGAACATGGAGAGTGTCTAGAGGACAGCAGTGAGACTGATTCAGGCCTACAGTATCTCATAAGTGAGGAAAACGCATGCAAAAAAAGAGTGCAAGAATCTGGTTTACTCTAGGCTAAAAAAGAGAAGATATCTTTAAGTCTCAAACGCTTCCATGAAAAAAAAGGGAATAATCTACAAATACATAGAGGATGACCAATAAATAATGGGCTTAAATTACAACAAGAAGGATTTATTTAGCCCTTGAGAAAAAAAATTATTGTTAAAGACAGACAGAACTGTCATGGAAGAGACTGTGGAGTCTCCACTGGCAGAAGCTTTTGAAAACAAATCAGACATCATCCACGAGGAATTATAGTATTTGACCCCTCCTTGGTATTCAAGCTTGCTAACCATTCAAGGTGCCCTTTAATCTTACTTTTTAAAATCCGTAAATGGCTCCTTTATGTAAACAACACAAACATCACTGCATTCCTAGCTCAGTAAGAATTTAAAAGAAAATACACACTTGCGTTTGCTCAGCAAACCAAAAATTTTGTATGGTCCCCAGACATAATCTTTCTCATAACTTATCTCAGTTAGTAATACATATCCAAAACACTATGATAAGTAAACAGAAAGAAACATGGAAATAGGAGACCATGAATTCACCCAAGGGAACCGGGAAATGATAAATATTTAATGTGTTTTCAAATCAAAATCATGAAATCTAATAGTCTGATGAACTATCTGTGGAAAGCATATTGATTTTCTTTTTTTTTTCCCCCTTCTTTTTCTATTTTTCAGCTCTGGATATTTATATTTTATTACAATCTAGCTATAATCTCCATTACAATCTAGCTATAATCTCCTATATAGCAACCTCTCATGTCTGCATATTAGATCTTTTATTGATTGGACTGGCAGCCCTGGTGATTGCTAGAAGTTTTCTTAGTGAAATAAGCCAGATGATAGTGACAACAATCGCATTATAGCAATGCTTCTTGCTATTTTCAGGATCAAAAGCATTCTGAAGACTGTAAAAAAAGCCAACAATAAAGCTAACTACTGGTAGCACAGATAACAAAAGACAGACAATTAACAAGATTAGGCAATCATTTAGGGAACCGAAGATGAGCAGTGATGAGCGTGTAGCTGGTATGCTGTGAGGAAGAGGGAAGAGGAGCATCTTTGTTGTTTTTACTGGCAATATCTAAGCTGGTGGCTACCTCCAAACTCAACATCCAAAAGAAATAAGTCATCAAAAACATTAAAAAAAACCTCAAAGAAGTGGAACCACTAAATAGAGAACTGTACTGTTCTTTTTTGTAGTGTCAGTCTGTACTGGTGTTAAAGTTAGTGCAGTATCTATTCTCTATACCACACTACTTTGAATCTAATGGCAAAAGATTTTTTGAAAGCTCACCTGGAGAGATGAACTTGCTATAAATTATTTTCAATGGTATTGCTTGACTTTTTTTTTTTATTTCAATGGCATTTATCTTTCCTCAAAGCAATTTCAACTATTGCCTTACATACCTTTTATGTAATTTAAAATCAATAAAACAATGGGCATATACCCTTGGTATTCAAAAATGACATTTCTCTTTTGTTGTTACAGCACACAAACCAAACAAAAATCAATACTTTATCTTTCTACACTTGAATAAAAAGGGTAATAAAGCAGCAGGCTCACAGTGCTATATAATATTGATTACGGAGTCTTTCAAGATAAGTTACTAAGATTTAAAAATAATTCTTGGTAAGCTAGGACTACACGTTTTTTTATCAGTTGCCACAACAGTTTGGGGGAATGTGTGCATCAGTATATGAGCTAAAATACATTACGTTAGGTGTAATTCTTTGTAACACTCTTCAATGAAAAATGTACTCATAGACCACGTTTGAAAGTGAATATATTTTACATTTTTTTTTTGTAGGGGCAAATGATGCAAGTTTCATGATCAAATTCATTGATGACAGTCCAGTACTCATGCAATATATGGAGAATCATATCTAACAGCACAGATTAGCATTCATCTGGAATCAAATCGTGGTTATTAGCAGAAGAGAAATTTAGGAAAAGAAAAAAGGTTATTCTGAAGGCATTACTTCTTTTTTAGAAAAAAAACCCCCACTTTTCAAGATAGGCCTTTTTGGTGAATCTTACAGCACAGTCAAGACCTACCTTAGTATTATTTATAAAGTATGTTTTGGAGAGAAATTTAAGCTAACAAATTTTTATGTGTCAGCTTAAAGGGCAACCTTTTATACGTTGTCTTGAAAGGATTGCTTTAACAGATTTTTAAATTTAAAGTTCATTCCAATATAAATGTAGCTCACTTACCAATTTTATTTTCACAGTAAAACTCTAATGAATCATTAGCTGCCATTGAAATGTGCACATAAAAACCTAAATTTTAAATGTTGTAAATGCAAAGTTATTGAACAGTTTGGCTCAGAGGACAATGAGCCTAAACAGAAAATGGTTTTAGCAGACTGGAAGTGGTGGTATATTGCTGAATATTATTCTGTAAAATAAATGAAAGCTGTTATCAAACAACCTCACTATAATTCATGTTAATGTGTTCGCTGGTCTCCTAAAATACTAATTGCCTACCAATACTGCAGCATAAGATAAGTAACGTTATACCATGTGCTTTATCATGATCCTCAAAGGACATTCTTAGTTTACAAAAAAATAAGTCCAGCTGTAATTCTCAAGAATTGTTATTTCGTAGCTTTGCAACTATCTTGTAGGAAATCTTTCTATCATTTCAAGGAGGCTTAAGGTTTCTGCAGAAATTTGCTAAGGTATTTAGTAATTTTACTTGAAAACTGGATTCTTCCATTTACACAGGGTAGTGTTGTACTTTGCACTATGTCCCATGGCTAAATAAAATTTTTCTTGGATAAATTACTGTATAATGTGATGATGGCAAAACCTGGCCTACAGTTTTCATGTTAATTACTCTATAAACATGGGGGTCAGGTAACTTTTCTTGCTAATTTCTCTGAGATTAGTGCTGCCAACTATTTTGGAGCACATTATCATTTGATTCAAGGGCATCATTAACATTGACCTCAGGACTGATGCCAGTGCCATAGCAGTCAGAGAGATACGACGCTAGGCAGCACCAAGGTTGGCGTGCTCATAACCTGAGCGTACAGTCTCTGACACACGTCAGGCTCAGCAGGTCAGATTGTCTCAGCAAGGTGTAGAGCTCCACACGTATCTGCAGGAACCCAACAGAGCTCAGCACAATAGTTCTGACTTTACACCGATTCCTTCTCACAGCTCAGTGGACACACCAACTACGAGGAATCTTTTTCCACTTTCAGAGGGGTTGTGTGACCTTTTACAAAGCTCACCAGTGCACACTAAAAGTGTCCATAAAAGGAGTAAATAGCTATGCAATGAAATTTTCCCCTTTAGCTAACTGCAAACTAACTCCCCCAGACACATATGTCATTGTAATATTCTGAACCGCAATGTAATGTGCAAATGCTTCTCTGACAAAAAGCTTCATGTTCTACCAAGATTTTAACATTTCTTCAAGGTTTTCTCTCAACAGTGAATGTGGGTTCAATCCAGATAAGGATTCCTTAAGTCAAAATCCAAAAGCTTACTCACTTTTTCCTAGCAAACATAAAGACTATACTAAAAAATAGCCAAAAAATATGCCCTCCAAAGGTGAGAGTTTAATAAAAGTCTATTCTGCTTTGAGACTTATAAATATAAGTCAATGTTGATATCAAATGAAGGAAAGCAGAATAAAATTTTCCAGATTTCTGGAAAATAAAAATTTGAATAAAAATCAACAGAATTTAGACATCTAAATCCCAATTTCAAAACTCAATAATTGATGGAATTTAACAGAAAAAATAAGAAGGGATTTACGTTATTGATTTTTGATGCCCAAGCAATAGGAAGTAAGGAATCTAAGTGTCTCGTCGATTCTTCATTCTTTTCCACTGTAACGTGTGATTAAGAATTTTATTTTTAAAGTATTTACAGGAATTTTCATTCTTTGTTATCACTATTGGCTCCTGATTAAAAAATGAAGACTTAAATAATCTCCATGTTTAAAGAAATGAAAATTGAAGGCGATGGACCACATAGCCAGCAATGCTGATTTCCAGCAATTTTCTGTTGCAAAATTCAGTTTACACATGAAGCTTTAGAAGGAAAGATGAAAAGAAGGATTCCTCATCCCTCTAGGCTTTTGGATGCAATTTTAGGAAAAAAAAAAAAATTATAAGTTCCAGTAAGCTTTTATAGTCCATTTTTGTGTCTGATAATCTTAACTTAAATGAAGGTATCTGGCACTGTGAGCTTGACCAATGGTTAGCTGCTTTTCTTTTTTGATATATGCTTTGCAGAAAGCAGGAATGAAATTCAAGGCTTCTCACCTGGCTATGTTAATCCAAAAGACATTTAAGTAAACAGATAAAAAAAGTCAGAGGTACACACAGTATTCTATCACATTTCTATTAAAATCACCTCAGCTTCTGAAGAAACCCCACACTGTACTTTACACAGCACACCACTATTACAGCCCTCACATAAGAAGCAAGGGAAAAGTGCCATGATATTCTCATGGAGAAATTTAGTCATGAGTTCTAATGCTAAAATCTTTACAGCTCAGATGGTATTTAAGGGATCAAAACTAGTTGGATAAATTTTGACATAACTGTATCCTGGTGGAACATCCTTCCAACCAAACCGGAAGCATGCAATAAAAATTAAGTGGAATTTTCTTTCTGACATCATCCTGTTTCAGCATTTTCCAATTTAAGTATCTCCATTGTTAGTTCTAAAATTGCCACAGATTTTTCATTCAGTATTATAGGATTAGGTAAAAGATTAAATTAAAATTGAATTAAAATTAAATTAAAGTTAAATTTAGTTAGCCCCCACAGAACAGTAAGGTAACAATTTCTGGAGCGATTTCTGAAATAATTATATTTAGAGACTGGAAAATTTCCTGCAATCCTAAGTAACACACAGTGGTAGTGGGCAGGCACGATACAATCTTGAGGCTACATGTTGTTCGGAAAGCAGAAAGTAGAGACCTCAGGAAATGATCCTTGGCAAAGGCGTTGTTTAATGTAGATGCTGAAGGAAGTTCAACGGAAAACGTTTATCAGAAATTTCCGTCCAGAGAGGAGATATGCTGTTTTAGGGAAAAATGCAAATATTACTCAGCAGACCAAGGGCAAAGGAAATAGGAAATGGGCTAGAGAGTTCTCTGAAATAATCTGTCACTGAAATGTGAGAAAACATACTCATGTGTTGGCAATTCTTTTATTTTAAAGCCTTCCACAACTCCAGAACCTTTTGCAGCATTGTGCCGTTATCTGAAAGCTGGCTACTTCCAATTCAAACTTCTTAAAGGTAGGATAAAAAGCTTAATTTGGTTCCTATCTTGACCTATCATTTGCATGTTTATTATTTGAGGCTTTGGAATAACTCATAGGAAAACCATGAGCTTATCACGGAAACAATACATCTTAGAAACGCTGTAACAGTTGACTTTGCTGCTTTTTACAGCCTGCAGAGAAAGACCAATGATTCAGTCAAAAGCTTTTAGGAGTCTCTCTCGATCAAAGGGCAGAGTACACCTCTGCGAAGGGTGTCACCTCTCAGCCTGCCAGTGTTCGGACAAGGGGTGGAGCAGCCCTTTTGGTAGCCGATGCAGAGAAGAGGAAACGTTCTCCTCGTATGCAACACTGAACTTGTACGTGGGTAGAGGAAAAGATTGTGCTTTGAACTCTGCATTTGTAACCTTGAAATACTTGACTATACAGGCATTAAATATCACGAATGCCTTAGTTACAATTGTATATTTTAGAACGGGTAGATTGTGGTCAACTTCCAAAGAAATTCAACCTCATTAATAATTTAAATTACAGGTAATAAAGCTGCTTGTATGAGTGAAGACAAAATATATGCTTATTAACATTTAACTCTTGATATTACTATAATAATATTATTAGTGAAATGAACAGAACAGTAAGTCCTTATACAGGGGAATACATGAACAACCCTTCCTTCAGCCATATCTTTTATTCTCCACTTTGATGAAAAAAAAAAAATACTTTCTCAAAGGTAAAAATGAACGTTAGAAATCATAGCTACTGCAATTAGAGTTGCATTATCTTTTGGACTCCAGTATCCTTGAGTTCTTATTCAACAAAATATTACTGGAATTGTAGTAATGCCCTCAGTGTGACAGATACTTTCCAGGCTTATCTGAAAACACAGTGGGAAAGAGAGAGAAGTACATTATATGGAATATTCACACTGTTTAATTCCAGATACCAATAATATGAAACAAAACTCTCTAGATGCCTCAGCAGAAAAAGAGGCTCCTCCAGAGGGTGATTTAGGGCAATTAAATTAGGCTCATTTTTCTGAATTGCACTGGAAAGGCTCATAAAGCTAGTCCAAGTGAGTCCTGCAATGTCTGGTATGAAGAATACACAAAAAATTGCAAGCCAGGAAAAAGCAATATGCTAGGAAAATAATCAGCATGACTGCAGTCTTGCACTCAACGGGTGCTTGTCTTTGTATATCTGCTCTCCTGTCTCCATTGTTCACTGTTCGTATCTTTTCCTTCACACTACTTTCTGGTTTAAACTACAGTAGCATGTGTTCCTCACCATTTCCTTAATTTATAACATAGATAAATAAATGACTTCATCAAGAAGGATTCAACTAGATAGTGTACTCACATGCCTAAATGCTTACAACATTGCTGAAGTAGGCTTTAATTTATTGTACATGAACAGAGGAAGTGGATCTTTATAAAGCATCTCCTCAGTAAGGAAAAAAGTTTAAAAGTATCTCATTCATAAAGCTTGATAACATCAAGAATGCTAAAAGGACCATGGCTGATGCAGATAAATGTGACAGTAAAATAGTGAGAATGCAACACAATTGAAGAGCAGGGCATAAGTACAAAAGCAATTTAAGCTTGGTTTTGTTGAAAGAGAAAAGAACAAAAGAAATTACGCAAATTAGTTTGGAGATATGATCTCATCAGAAAGCATTAAAGACTTTCTCAGTAGCTTTGTTTTTATTTCTGTAATTCATCATGCTTCACTTGGCAATACTGGGAGGACTATGAGGGGTAGGGAACTCGGGGAGAGTCGTATGGCCGGATCCCTGGGTATGTACCGATTTTGCAGGGCGCAGATGCTCTGCGGTGAGCTCGGCAGCCCTGGCTCCAAGACACACATCCTGGTGGCATCTCAAAAGCAGAGTTGAGAGCCCTGAAGCCCTGAACCTGCCCGTTGCGCACACTGGGGGACTGGCTGGAGTATTACAGTACTGGCTTATTTTCCAACTGTTGCTTTGGAAGGAAAACTGAGTGCACAATAGAGCAGGGCACCGTGTGGTTTCCTCCCATGCTGAAGCAGGATGCAGCAAAGCATGCCTGGAGAGCAGCATGGGGAGTGCGTCAAGAACCGCTCTAAAGCATGGACTCAGCCTGTATTGCCAAGGTCCATCATAGCTCTGCCACATCAGTAAATGAAAAGGATGCTGAAGTAATCTGTGTATTGCGCTTTGTGCTTTTATTAATAGATAAGCCAAATGGCTTGGCAGAGGTGAAGGAGTTAAAAAGGGGAGAAGCTGTATACATGAAGAAAATAATCCAGTTACCTCCAAGTTTCATGACGTTTATATATAATTAGATACTTCCAGTGTTTTTTAAACACTGGGTGTCTTAAAGCTACGTAGGTAGTGATGACAGCTAACTATTCACATGCTTATGTAAAGTGAGATATCAGATTCAGATAAAATTGATAGGAGAGTTCATTTAAAAAAACCACCACCTTGCTGGTAGTGTCCATAAAAAGCACTAATTTGCCTAAGTCTCTTACCCAGTAGAGCTGACCCCCCTTGGATCAGGTTTGGGGAATAAGTTTGGGAATATCAAGGGGATGAGGAAGTTTGTAGTCCTCTTACTGTTCCTATAAATACTGCACGGATAACCATAAAGTTTAGGTTCCATTGTAAGAGCCACCAGTCTGGTTGTTTATTTTTAAACAGTCCATTATTTGTACTGTTAATTGTTTGTAGATATATTGTGCCACCTACTGAAAAACAGCCAATATATTTATTGCTTTTTAGTCCTCCCATTAAGAAAGGGATTTATCTATTTTTGTTAAGATCTGAACAATTTCAGACTGTAATAAGAACATATCGCCTTTACTCACACTTAGAGCTTTACTGTAAAAAAAAACCCAAACAAAAAATACCCCTCAGAAAACACTCAGCATAGAGCAAGATAATGCATCATTTTAAGTATAAGTTTCTGCAAATACCGTATCTAATAAGTCTTCTGTATTCATATGAGCATACTCTGAGGCAGGAAAACAAGAAGTGACCATTTTCCATTTGGAAAGTGCCTGTTAACACAGTTACAGCCATGCAAAGCAAGGTTCCCTAACACTCTGTCTGTTCTGGTGAGACATAATTGATTTCAACCTGTATGGAGTCAAAGATGCTCTCTGTAAATATAGAAGGTCAAAACAGGCAGTGATGCCAGGGTATGTGAAATAACTGAATCCACAGACATCCATTTTAGGGAACAAGCAGCAAGTTAGTCCTGGGGCACAGAAGACATGCGTAATCTCTCTATAAAATACACATACATATACAGCTATTATAAAATTCCCAGTTAAACTCCTTTTACAATATGGTGCTATCCTACACTGGTACTACATAAACAACCTTAGAAACCATCATCCTATAGTTGTCCTATAAGGATATATCTAAAATATTTTTAAAAGTATTAGGTGGTGCTAACTTGTCATGGCATCCTACCACTTCATTTTGGACCAAACTGTGCAACACCTATTTTGCACAGTTTAGCAGTACCTACTTTGCCACAGAATATCCAAGGATAAAGTAATCCTTAGGGTAACTATGTGTTCAGCAGCTATATTAAAAAGTTTCACTCAATGAGTCTTCAAAACAACCTGATGAGGTAGGATTTAATTATTTGACTTCAATATCAAGAAATAAAATTGCATAATCTAAAGTGTGCAACATTTGAATGTTTTGCTCAGAAAAGGAACAGGATTGTCTACTTCTGTTTCTCTTAAGAAAATATGAATTCTTTACATAAAACCTGGTTTACTACATGCTGGATAATTATCTTGTCAAATAATAAGACAGTGCCAGTTTTGTTCCATTAGCTGAAGATACTATAAATTACACGGAAAGTGTCCAAGGATAATAATATCTAGTAACACCATCCCTTGGAGGAATTTGGGTTTTTTTTTCCTCTCTCTCTCTACACTGTATATTCAGTGTAGAGAATTTTTAGACAGAAAGGCCCCCAAATTTAGCCCACAGACTGAATCGTAAATACCCAGAAGGGGAAATCAGCTCCATCAAAGTCTGTATGTCATGTTCTATTTACAGTCAGATCCAAGTGTATGATGATTGGTATAACATAATCTAGATTATCAGGCTCACTGAACAAGGTCAATGGGATGGAGGAATTGGCATCCTTCTCACTTTCTCTTACCAAAGAATATATATGCGCATCTGTTATAGCAGCAGATAGTCTGGCCGACACTGTCATTTTTCCCTGTATGCAAATCCAACATAGCACCTTCTCTCAAACACTCTGGAGTGTATACTACAAATAACTCTGTACTATAAATAACCTGCAAAAATATGCACCAAAAATTTTTCAGTATCTTAAGGCAGTCTGCTTAGTTTTGATGAAACTCTAGGAATTCTTAAATATATGACTTATTCTCTGAACTGAGCTGTGGGCCAATTTTACTCTCTACTCTTTTCCCTGTGCCTACTGTTCATGCTGTCAACATTTCTGTGGTTCATTTTGGTTGTATCAGTATCCTTAGAATTACAAAATAAATGTACTGTATCAAAAAGCCTGAGACACAGAAACTTGTATAACAGCTTGTATTACACTACGTCAAAATGGAAAAGAACATGTGACCCCGTTATCAACTTGCAATGGCTGATATAACACACATTAAGTCTCTAGAGATACCAGGAACATATTGGAGCTACTCATGTAATACAAGCAGCAAATCATATGCTATCATTCATGAAACAGGGAGCTAGCGATAGTCCAAGTCAGTGGTTTAGAGCATGCAAGATAACTTGTAGCAGATAAATAATCTACAACGGCTAAGAACTTTTGTACTTTGAGGATATCCTATTCAAGTAATTTGAAATACGATTAGATCCTATTGTAATTTCCATTCCTGTTTTGGAAGGCATAATGAAAAAGTATCTTTTAAAAAATAAGAAATTGGTCCATGTTCCACTTGTGAATGTTGACAATCCACATGTCAGTAAGTCAACAAAGTGCTTTTTCGTTTTATGCACGTAACTACTCAGTGGGACTTCAGGTTAAACACATTTGAATGCTTTGTGAGGTGAAAATCAAAATACTGAGGATACATCTATTTATTTCCTTTCCCCTAACTATTTAGTTAACTAGTTCCTTTTTCTCAGCATTCCACTAACTGTTTTTCATTCAGACTTTACAAAAATCCTTTCCACCCCACTGGCTCAAAACCTTGTCATTCCAAATTACTCAGGACATCACTTCCCTCAACATGCCTGGCTGTAGTACTGTAACATCTTCAGTTTACTGTCTTTCTCCGCTTACCTGGCTCATTCTCTGTATCAGTCTTGCAGAAAGGAGGAAATCCTTTCTAGCCGCTTCTCGATGGGAACAAGCAGCTTGCAGAGGAGCAGTGAAAGAGTAGAGAGCCAGGACAGAAACCTAACATTTTCTGCACGCTTCACAGTTTTACAAACTCCTGACGATGGTAAACTGTTTGGTATGACTGAAGCAAATGGAGATGATGAGAGCAATTGGCAACGAGTATCCAACCATGTGACAGTGTTAGGAAGAAGAAATACTGTAAAGTTGAGCAGAGGTAGAAAACATGTAAGAAGTAATTCTACATAACCCTAGAAAATGTGTGGAGGCTTTTTTTGCAACATGGTTTTCAGCACTTTTCCAGAAGTTTTGTTCTGGGCTGACAGCAATATTTTTGCCATTTGGAACACAGCATTTATTATTCATCTTTTACTCAGTTATTTGGAGTTATTCTAAGTTATTCGTATTTGGTTGTTTATTTATCTTGTAAGGATTACTGTCTTTCAGTAAATGTTAAGTAAGAATTTGAATATATCACTTAGTTTCCTAAGTGCATACCCACTACAAAACCTCTATTAAAGAAAGAAAAAGCTGCATGGTTTTAGAGAACAGCAGATCAAAGCTGCCTGTGAAAAGGAATGGTGTCTTAATAAGAGAACCGGGATTGCTTTCCAAAGGCCAGTCTTAATCCTTTCATATAAAATTCATATATGGAAGTAAGCTCGGGTCATGCTTCAAATAAGTTATTACAGCAATTAAGTTATGAAGTCTAACTTGAGTATTTGTCTAAAAATACTAAACACGTGACCATAAAAAGCTTAAAACTGTCTTCCTTTAAATCCTAATGCATTATGGAGTATTATTTGAGATAGTCGGAAAAAAGGGCCATGAAAATGAATGCAGTATTGCTGACACAGTTTGATGACAGATATTTTTTGTTTAATACACTGACTTTAAATAATTAATTTCTGAACTGTGACTTTACTGCATTAGAAAAGCTGTACACAAATTGAGATCTCTAACTATGCATAGTGCAAGCACTCATTTATTCGACCACAAACGTTTTCAAGACTTACACATAAAGACATTATCATAGAACTGGAAAACAGGAAATAAAACTATTCTCTGTCTCCATTTCTATTCCTAGTAGCATAAAATCTCTTGCCAGAAGTGAGGTCAAATACAAAAGATGTGCCATGATGTAACCTACTAAAGATACTAAGTGCTTTAACAGCAAGTTATGATCAATTATCCTTGGCTCTTGGATACTTATTCTCATCCTAAAATTGTTTTTTTTTTTTTTTTTTTAAGCCGTTAAGAGCTTTTTAGCAGGACTAAGGCTATTTGTAGTATGAAACGTATTTAACTAGGCCTCTAGTACTAATGCCATTCTTACAAGCAGTATTTTGGTAAATAAAGTCTCCCGTTCAGTGAGTATGTAACCCTAAAAAACTAAAAATCAAGCCTAAGGTATGAAAAAGAAATAAGCTGCTAATCTATCCATTAAATACAAGATTTCACTGTAACTACTCCATGAGTTTCTGCTCACACTTTCACTTTTGTCCTATTAGATGCTCCAATTAATAAATGGCAATTTGTGGTTCAAACGAATGGTGTTCTATCACTTTTTTCATACTGTAAGTATATGCAGAATTAAACTGATCTTCCACTGTTTCCCACTGTCTGCAATTATTTCACACTCAAGCTTCTTTATCTATAGGTTTTTCCCATTGAGAATTTAGCTGCTGTTATTACAGTCAGGTAATTATGTTGATAAAGTTTTACCAGTAAAGTGTCTCATCTCAGAATTTTGAAAATTTGTCTATCCTCTGGAAGGTAAAGTGCACAATCTTTTAACAGCCTTAGGTATTTGGCGCTATGCATCCAAAGTCAGATAGAAATGATAGTAATTGAGAAAGGATAAAAATAGCCGTGTTTTCTTATTCAATAAAAGACAGAAGTAGAAGGAATCTATTTTATATGGAATCTAAATTATAACTCATTATAATTTAGAGTTTGGAAACATCTTCATGAAGAAGGGAGATATTTAAGTCCTGTATTGCTTAAACAGATACTGAAAATTATTTTGCTGGTATCTGTTACTGAATTGCTAACAGAGAATTAGCTTCCAAGAGGAATCAAACAGTTGGAGGCCTTATTTGAAATGATAAGAAATAAAAAGTCAGTCATTTAAGGAATCTATAAATTTTCCCTCCATGTAAACATCTCAGTGATGCTTCTTTTAAATATATTTTGTTTGAAGCAGTATTTCCTAGATAAGAAACAATAATTACATGTCTTTCATCTGTTTGGTTCATCTGCTCCTGTAGTTAATTTCTCCTTCAGCATTTTAATTGACTGTCAGTACTCTTCATGCTGTGGGAAGCGTTAAGTCACAATAGATTTATAAATGTTACAACTGTATTTTAAGAGGGACCAATAGGGTGGTTATTATTATTATGTTGTAATGGCAAAAGAGCTAGCTTATGTTTAAATGGATTTGTTCAGTTTAGAAAACTCATTGTTTGGAAACAACGTATTTTAATGCCTCTGTGAAACATAATGCAGACGCAGGAAATGGCAGCATGCTTATGAAACCATTACCGGGTGTCCCATGGTTCCCCTCATCTCTTTCGTGCCCTGCTCTGAGAGTTCATTATCATCACACAGAATTAATGTGCTCTGTTCTGCTGAACTCACAACACAATATGCTGAGCACAAAGCTCTGTGAACAGCTCATGGCTGAGCTAATAAATCCAGCCTTTCAGCCGTCCCAGTGTTTACGGTGTAAACACAACCCAACTGTCCCCTTGTCCTTGCTTTGACAAAGGATGTTAAGCATCAATACCACCATAACTTCTAAAGCTCATCCCGCTCCTTGGAGATCTTTTTCCCTAAAACTTGCTCCTGCTTTTCTGTAAGCTGTCAGAGGTTCTGCACCTCCTCTAGCCTGGCCTATTTTTAAAAGCCAAACAGAAGTCTCTGTCTCATGCTTCAGTAGACCTTTGTGGTTTTTAAAGTCACTGTTGCACAAGCTTACTATCTCTAGAAGGCTGAACAACAGCTTCCTGACAGCTTGTTTTGAAGAATTTTCTACTTCCTGCAATTTTTTCTCAGCACCTTGGTAGATTTATTTCTTAACTGATTACATTACTCTGTAATATAGACACTTCAAACAAAAAAAGTTTCATTAGAAAGACTTACTTGCCACGAAATCTTACACAACAAACATTATTACTGTGTTGAAGGAAAGTACAAACCTGGCAACAACTTCTCTACAACTTATTATCCGTTTAGCATTATACACCTTTGAACTTGGAACGATTAACCTAAAATGGGTGAGAATAGACCGCTATGTTTTTCTTGTCAGATATACAATTTTTGTAATATAACTGCAATAGTTTGGGAAAAAAATTGTTTTCAAAATGCGTTATCTATTTTACTTATATGAAGTTACTTCTAGAAACTAAGACAAGCTTTTGTATTTGTTCCAAAGGCATTTGTATTATTTAAACAAACATTAACAGCTAGATTATAATTTTTATGTGTTTTAAAAAACCCTCCAAGTTGATCTCACAGTGGTTCCTATTTAGGGAATCACATAATCCTCAAGAAACTGTGTTTATAAACAAGGGTACAGTTATTCAGATGCAGCATCTACAGCTTATTCTATTGAAATGCACAGTGCAGCTGGAACCTGTTTGTTTTTAACTGCCACTGGAATGAAACCAAGAGTACAGTTTGCCTCCTTGTTGCAAATACTAACAAATAGGTAGAGAGATGTACTTTTTTTTCATTTCATCTCTGTTTTATCCATCTGAAAAGGGAATGTCCACCTCTGGTCTTTTTCTTTGGAACATACTGGGCTAGTGACACACTTTCTCCTTAAACACTACTGACTTTGTGAAATATTTCAGTACTACAACTACTGCAGAATGACCTTTATGAGAACCGACTGAAAACCCAGGACCATTCAGTCATTGCATCCCTTAGAGGACTTTTGTCCACTATTTCAGGCAGCTTCAACCTCAGACAACATCCAGCTCCCATGCCAGGAGGTGGGCAGAGCTGCGAATGGAGCACCAGGAACCTCCGCTTCAAGAGATCCTTAACTAGAAAGGCCTTCATTGACAGATAAGCACCCACACAAAGATGGTTGCAGGATTTCTAGGATTATTACTGCTGTTAGTACTACTCTCAGGATTAGCAATGCTTCCTCCTGTTTTTCTTGGCACTCTCAGGATTGAAGGAATGGTAGTAAGGGCAAAATTATTTTATTCAGCCAGGAATATCCCAAATATAATCCCAGAAAATAACCTGTTCAAGGACAGAAAATCTGACATTTTCTGCTGATGTCTAACTTAAACAAAGCCATTTAGGAATACTTGGGTCTGGGAACAGACACGGCAGTGGACCCATCAAAATCTCCCCTCACCATTAGGAATTCAACAGACTAAATGAATGCCAGAACATAAGCCTACTAGATGAATTCCTACAGAAAGCCCCAGTGATGAATAAAAACTGTTTCTCAGAGAGCAAAAGAACTGTTCCCTGGACTATGTTTTTGTCACCAGTCCATCTTGGTATGGGGGTGGAAAAAAAAAAGATACTGGTGTATGCTGAATGGGAAAGGGCGTGACAAGCAAGACTGAATGAGTTCTGTGAGTACAGGGCTGCTAAAAGCCTGAAAGCAAGAATGAGAATTGGTTATGATTGGAAACTTTAAGTATTTCTTTAATGAGGTCCATATGAAAATTTGAAAATATGAGTCTCACAAGCCATGAGCTACGAATCCACTTCCCTTCTGAAGGATCTGGTAATGACGATAGTAACTAGGATTATCATCCTGAGATCAGTTGAAATTGGATCTCTTTACACCACAGAACAGATGAATGGTTTGCAGCAGCAAAGTTGTTTCTAAACCCCTTCTCTAATTTACATAAAGCAATTAATATTCTGAAAGAATGTTGTCTGGTATATTGGTGGAAATATAATTAACAAAATCAACACAGCATTTACATCAGTATTTGTTTTGATAAACAACAAAATGTGCTGAAGACAATGTTTTTGGAATAAATTGGTATTTGTTTTTTTATGGATGGCATGAGTTGGCCTAAAAGCTTGATTATCATTCAGGATTTTAATTACAGCCATAGCAATGAATGCTTGCATATTCCAACAGTAGCTGTCGAGTTTTTTAGTCTTAATCACTCTTGCCTCACTGTAGGGAATATATTTTTAAAAGTATTTATTGTTTAAATAGCACTTTACCTTATAGCGCAGGAAATCCCTCAGAAAGATCAATAAAATCTTAACCCTAAGGGGCTTGACCAAGGCTGACTAGCAGATAAACTACAGATGATGCTCAGAACCAAAATCAGTTAGTACAAAAACCTAAATTTAACTTAAAAAACTCTCATGGTAAAATTACTGCCTTTAAAATTCTACCTGCTTTAAGCTCTACGGAGGATTAATGGCTTTCTACTCCTGAAAAGCAACAAAAGCCTCGCTTGTTGTCTTAGGGAAACTCACAGAACATTTCAGATCATGTACTGTTTTCAGGTCCTTTAAATATCTTTCTTTTGTTGGCATCCATAATGATGATAATTTTCAATACTGTTTGTTCTATATTAAAAACTGCTGAGGTTTAATATTCTCCACTAAAAGTACATTCATAATTAATTTTCTACGAGTTGATACATTTTAACAGTGCTTACAGTATTAATCTTTGGACTCAGCTGAAAGTCATAAAAAATAACAGGAATTCTTGTATTAGTACTCCAAGATATTTTGCTTGCTGTCCTTCTGTTTCATTTGGTTTTGTTGACTTGAACAATGTCAATGTTAATAGAAAATGAATTATAAAGAATATTTCTGAAGTCAAGGAGGGAAGGATTTAAAAAATAAAGAAACCCGGGATGTTTCCTTAGTTATGTGCTTTTTTTTTTAAACTTAAACATGACACATTTGTTGCTTTAGTATGTATTATCCAGCTTGTGCATACATCTTTATGCTTGACCTCATTATTTTCTGCCAGAGTATGCATTTATAAAGTGTACATGGCTTACACCCAGGGATCTCGGAAGAACTACAAGTTCCTTTTTTCTTAATACAAGAATTGTTAAACCAATAGCTCTGCACAGTGAAATCTGAATCTGCCTTGAGTTTCTCTTTTCACGTCATACATTTCGGTCTGAAATTAGATAGAAATGTAAAACTTTCTCATTTACTTCTGTTCTTACACTATTTTTGATTTGTCTTATACTGGCCTGCTTTAGAGGTCTTGTTTTATTCAAGTCTATCTTCAAACTAGTGAGCAGCTCCATAGCAGGATCTGCCGCTGTGAGAACATGAGGATGATCATTAGGGGTGACACCAAGGGTTTCCTCTCGCAGTAACCAAAAGCAGGTATCAGGAAAGCATGCAACAGCAGAGCAAGCATACATCTGAATGTCCCCAGAGCTAGACATGGTTTCTTGTATTTAGTAATCCTAATGAGTCTCTCTCTGTAAACTTGTCCGATCTTTCTTTAAGCCCGTGTTAACTTTAAGCATCCCTAACACCCTTTGGTAGGAGTATTACAGTCTAATTCCTTCTCATCTAAAAACCCACTTCACTAGTTCTGAATCAGAGCAGCGCATAGTATTTGAGGGCCACAATGATGATCAGAGGGACGGAACACCTCTCCTATGAAGAAAGGCTGCGACAGTTGGGGTTGTTCAGTCTGCAGAAGAGAATGCTCCAGGGAGACCTCATTGCAGCCTTTCGGTACTTAAAGGGGGCTTATAAGAAAGATGGGGATAAACTTTTTAGCAAGGCCTGTTGCAATAGGACAAGGGGTAATGGTTTTAAACTAAAAGAGGGTAGATTTAGACTAGATCTAAGGACAAAATTTTTTACTATGAGGGTGGTGAAACACTGGCCCAGGTTGCCAGAGAGGTGGTAGATGCCCCATCCCTGGAAACATTCAAGGTCAGGTTGGACGGGGCTCTGAGCAACCTCATCTAGTTGAAGATGGCCTTGCTCTTGCAGGGGGGGTGGACTAGATGACCTGTAAAGGTCCCTTCCAACCCAAACCATTCTGTGATTCTATGATTCTAAGAGGCAAGTGAATAATAAATTCACTCATTGGCATAATGTTTTCTTCTCTATTTATTTTCAAATTATTCCTAATTATGTAGAGATTCATATTAATATTAATAAATGTTATAGATTTTATCTTTTTTTTTTTTTGTCACTTTTACATTTTCATGGGACTATAATCATAACCCAGGATCTTACTCCTGGGTAGTAACACACAACTCAGAGCCATCATTTCATCAGTGCATAATTTGACATTTCTCTGTATTGAACCTCATCTGCCATGTTATTGTTACCATGTTATTGTTACCATGCCCAGTTACCGAGCTTTGCTGACTTGCTGTTCAAATCTACAGTACTTCACCGTCAGGCCCTGACTTTGCTAGCCTGCTACTCAGCATCATCAGGAAACGTTAACAACTTATAACTCAAATCCTTTTCCCAATTATTATAAATATGCTGGACAGCAAAGGTCCAAGCACAAAGCCTCATGTAACTCTACTAATAATTTCCCCCAAGATTAAAAATGACCTTTTACTCCTACCCTGTTTCCCACTGTAGCCCATTATTTATCCATTTATGGGCCTTCCTTCTTATCCCATTGCTGTATAGCTTCCTTAAAACACTTGATGATGATCTTTGTTAAAAATTTTTTAGGAATCTATGTAAACTACATAAAAAAGGACATGCTTTCTGAACCCATCAAAAACCTCATATGTATTGTGGGTCATAATTTCCCTTCTTCCCAAATAGAGCAAATTTATCTGTGTGTGTATTAATTCTGTTTTTAGAAGTAATACTTCTGACAAAAGCATGAAATACATAGGCCTGTATTTCCCTGAATCTAGAAGGTCTCAATAAGGCATGAAAAAAATAAAGAAATCTAACTGTGCAATAGGGAGTGGAGAGTATGACAGGCAAGCAGCAAAGTAGCGGACTGACTAATAAGCAGCATGCCTGTAGGCTAGTTATAGACTGACATAGTTCTCTATAAGACTTTTTCTGTTATTACATACAAGAGGATATGCAGACCAGGAAATATCCCGACGTGATGCTTGGAAACAGACAACAGGAGCTGTAAACACAAGGATTCAATAATTATTGGTGCTTGTGTGCATGCTTAATGTAAGGATAAAATGAGTAATCGATCAGAAACTGAGGTGCATGATAGATAATAGCAGATAAGAAAGCAGGGAAATGAAGAGCTGTAGCCTGCCTTCTCTGGCTTATAGATGAAAAGTAAGACTTACAATGCTGTTCATCAGTCACATTCTTGCTACCTCAGATGCAATGTCAGATAAATGTATTTCCATGGCAAATCCAACCTTGAATCAGGTTCTGCTATTTTATAAGCCTACCTAGGCCTCTCCTTGAAAAACATTCTGGAAAAAACCTGCCATATTTGATGCCTGGCATCTAGATACTTCTCAGGACTACAAGAAGAAGAAGAGTTGTTTTCAGTGCCACAATGACACATGTGGGACAAAAGGCTGTATTAATTCACTATCAAGTGATTTGGGGAGCATCTTGGAATAACCAAACAGACAAATCCAACTACAAGTGTTTTGTTCTGGGCTCTTTTAGAAAGCTGTGTTGCCCTCCACCCCCTAGCTACAGGGTTAACATTCATGATTTCTTTTCCAGCTTTGTCCCTTACTCTCTACTGACATTTCTATAAGCAGCCAACAGAAACATTTTTTTTTTCTTTGTTAGGCATCTTTCCTAAATATCAATTAATGTCAATTTCTATTTAGACATTTGTTTTGAAGAAATCAATACCATTTACATTTTTATTCTGAATGATATAATTGTATTTAAAAATGTCAAAACTTCTACAAGGAATCACTGCTCTGTAATTAGATCATTTCTAAAATGTCACTACTCATCAGTGCTTCAGCAAATGTGGACTGGTACAGCTATCACAGTTCTAAGTGCTAAGGCTTTTGCTAGTATTTGATTACCAAAAAAGTTTCCTTGGTCATAGGAACTACTAATCTAAAAAAACATTTACAAATCATCTCACATTAATATTCTCTGGCTTGGAGGCATTCGAGCATACTTGCTCAAATCAAATATTAAATAAGAACCCAGGACAACTGTATTCTCAGTTTGTCCTTTGACTTTCATGTGAACAGGGTTAGGTTCTAATAGCTGAATTTTAAAGAAAAAACCTGATGGTCAGAGCTGCTAGCTTTATTAAGATAAAACTACTCCTGCTGAAATATAAGACCTGCTTCTTTTAGTTATAGCCAGTATTTAATTTTTGTACCTTTTAGCCAGTTCTCACTCTATCATGTGTGCAAATGAAATACAGTTTACATACGTAATTGAATTAACATGAAAGTCTCATCAAATAAAAAATTACTTTTAGTCAGACTTCAGAAGAGAGTCCTTGGTAGAATTGCAAAGATAGCATGTTGAATACTTGAAGTACATGAGGTTCTCACTCAAAGTGCTATTTTCTCACCTATCTGAAACTCAGGAATCTCTATCACACAGAAAGATGGCTGACATGTATCTACCCAAATCCTACTATAACACTACGAACCCCATTTACAATCTTTTCATTTTAATTTAAAACATGTTCCTGAAGAAAAAACTCCCTTTTATCATGCCGGTTTTGCTAAGACTGTGATGTTTCTTTCACCATTTATTATTGAAATTGAATAGCCTACAGATGCATCATAATGAACAGTAGCTATATACAATCTATCTCCAGGCTGTCCAGCAAGGTGACACTGAAAGACTTTAATTTTAAGTTGTATAAAATTGTCTTTCTTACTGAGCTCTAAGGTATGAAACAGTTCATGTTTTGACAGCTTATTTAACAGGCTTTGCTAACTTCACAGGAAGTTTTATCTTTGGCCATAAAGCAACATAACTGGAGTCAACCAGTTCCAGAAGGAAGAAAATGATTGAAAAAATTATATAAGAAATAGTAAAAATGCATACATTATAAAAAAAAAGGAAAAAAAAGCTATTTTCTAAAATAAAATAAATCATTTCAAGTTTATGCTTCACTTTTCTTCTGCAACAGCTCTAACATTCAATGCAATTAGCTGAACCTCTTGTTATTCTAAGGCACATGCCATGGCTGTGTCACAGTTTTCCTGTCTAATTAAATAGAAACAGCTTTCGGAATCATATCCAAACGGGCATTGCAGTCTTGCTAATACACTCTCACATGTGCACATGTTGGAAAGGCTTTCACTCTAAAATAGGCTTTTATCTATTCTCACGTGGTGAAACACCTCACATCTCTGTCCGCATTTCTTTTTGAGAATTCCCCTTTAACCCTTAGTTCAATATTTCATATAGCCTTGAAGAGCAACCTTGAACATTTTCTTTCATGGAAAGTTTTGTATTCTGTATATGACTTAAACAGGAGATTTAAGATTTAACTATTCAATTAGCCTATGTATTTTGATTTTCTCTCTAGTAATATTTCAGAGTTTATAAGAATTTTCCCTGAATGTTTCATGCCAATATAACAATAGGTTTTATTTAAAAAGGTGTTCTTATGCATATGTTCTTGAAGTTGTGATGCTTTCATTGTATACGCAGTACAGGGACTACTGCAAAAATATCACCAGAAAAGGGAAAAAAAAAAAAGGAAAGTATAGCTATCCAAATAAATGAACACCCCCCCCCACGCTTTAATTTTATTACTGGAGAGAGTTCATTTTATGCAGTTCATATTATTTAGGAAGAACAAGGAAAAATTATCTGTAGTCCACTTACTGTTTTAAAACAGAAGTTCCCTACAAATTTAAAATACTGCTTTGTACACAATGTTGATATTTTGGAACAGCTGAGTAGCTTTGATTCTATATTAAAGAGACCAGGACTTTCAAACTGGGTGGTTTTTAATCTGTCCTCTAGGAAGGAAGGATCTGGTACTCAGAACACACCAACCATAACATCTATCTTTGTAGGGACAGTGCCCAGAAACATTCTCATTAAAAACCAGACCAGAATAGGAGAAGCAGTATTTGCACCTGCTATTCATACCAAACTAAGTGGTTACAGTATTCCCCCCCCGTGTGATGACCTATTCTACGCTGTTCTTAGCTCGATGCAAAGCTGTCTTCCTAGGAAAGGGCTGTATATAATCATCGGATGTTACAATCATGAGATTACCAACTGCTCTGGGGTAAACGTCACTAACCTTCCCGTACCTAGATGAATGCACAATCAAGTGCATTAAATGGACAAAGAAAGAAGCAAGGCTTACAGCAGTCATGGTGCTTATCTTGGAGAGGAGGTGGACCTTTTCCGCATTTGCCTTATGATTATTTAATAAAATACACATTCTTGGAAAGTGGGTAGGAACCTACATAGCACTTCCAAGACAAGCGTCTATCCACTGAATCAGAGAATTACACTTTTCAGTTACGCGCTTTCTCTGGCCCAGCATTGATTATTTTCAGCAGTTAGAACTGTTTTAATTGGAAGGTATCTGAGACCAAATCTAATCATGGTGACACAGTACTTTTGTAGGAGAGGAGAAATTAAGAATTCCAATTGATTACTAACTCAAGGTTGTGACTAATTACTTACACTCTTATATGATGTATCCAAGAAAATGGTCTAACGTTAACCAGCACGATGAAAGAGTTCATCTGGTAAAACTCTCTCTTAGGTAGTGCTCCATCTGTATGAAAGGTGCACTTTGCAGTCCAAATAATTTTTAACAGGAACAGACTTTATCTCAAATGAGACTGATAACAGCTTCCAAGGAACTGCCTTCTTCACAGAAAAATGAGACAGAACAGCAAGAAATGTTCACTAACTGTTCTCTAAATAAGCAAAGCAGGATGGAATGGCAGTTAAAAGGTGGGTTGTTTTTTTTTTTTTTTTTTTTTCAAATATAATGATGTTTCCATGCTGTATAGCTTCAGAAAACTTAAAACATAACAGATTAAATAAGCGATCAATTTGCAAAATATATGTTGACCTTTCTCAGCTAAGCAATTCCTTTTCCAAAGTAAAAATAGATTTTTATTTTTTTTTAAACTAAGAATCAATGTGTCATAGAAAAGTGCTGAATCAAAGTTCTAATGACATGGTAGGTTCATGCAAATGTCACAGAAAAAAACAGATCAGATTCCAAAGCTTAACTTCAATTTTCATCTTTTGTGCAATTTCCACTTAAAAAGCTCGGTTTCACTGAACAGAGTAAGACTCGCTCATTAAGTACCTTCAGGTATGAGAAACTTGGGAAATAACTGAGACTATTATGAAAAACTACAAAGAAATAATATGTAATCTTTCATATTACTGAACATCAGTGGTCAAATCCCTCTGCAGCCATTGTCATACATTATGCAAGGGTTATAATGAACTTGTACACAAATGTTAATTAGAAATTTCTTGGAAGTTTTAAGAACAGGAAGTGTTTACTGAGCTCTGACAAACACTCTGCTAAGCCACGTGTCCTTTTCCTAGCATGACTTACTGACAATATTTATTCAAATGCAAGTACTGGGGGATCCCTGATACGGATCAAATTTGGACCACCCTGCTCATGCACTAAAGACCAAAGTTCAGATGTAACTTAAACAGTTACGTACAGTTATATTAGGCTATATATGTGGCCAATACACCTTAAAATATTTTTATATAGATTTCCAAAATATCCATGCCAATCCGCTAGGAAAAACCTTTGGCAGTACCACGGTTCCGTTTACCATGAAAAGCTAACTTATAGGAAGTATCATCCACATGACTAACAAAGTCATTTAAAACAAACTGAGCTCAGTAACTTCACTGTCACCATAAAGACAGCTAACTAAGCAATATGCTGGACGTACCCCTAACAGCTCTGTGCTAACTCAAATAGGCACTTATTCCTATTTACCAAAGTTAAATGCAAACATTCTTCCAACTCAGATTTTCAAACTATGTAAGCATGACTTGAGCTATGCCTTGTCAATACTTTGCATACATCAGCACTTTACATATTTTTGTATAACCTGTCCATTTGAACATTTGCCTTGGTATCGTCTAATTTCTTTACTATGCAAGAGAAAGACATTCCTCTTGAGTAGTCCCGTGAGCTTAATTATTCACTTCACTAATTTCAATAAAGATAGAAGTCAGATATCTACCAGATCCAAAGTCTTGTCTACAATTAATCAAGCCTGTGGAAGAGATGTTAAATGCTGCACTACTGGCTAAATGTTCTCAGCAGCGCATATCCAGGTATGCTCACTGTGCCCACTACTACTTGTATACCAACCACCATCACTGTGAAAGGAAAGAGCAAGCTTCAGATATATCTCAAAAGGCTTTTATTTCCTAGGCTTTTTTCTTTATAGTTTTTTTTAAAAAACAAAGACCAAAACTAATCGAAGAGACTACAAATCCCAATAGTTGCTTCATATATTTATCTCTCTTGCTCACTAAAGTGTAGACTTTAAAACATGGAGATGGGAAGCAACTCAGGAAGCACTAAGCTGCAGTGTCTGACACCTATTTGCAGCACATACCAGGTACTCTGTTCCAATCCTCTATGTCATGGTAGTATACTTAGGAAAATTGGTGTCTGCCTGCTGTGTAACCTCGCCTAGAGTAATAAGAAAGCTTTGCAGTTAACACTTGCTTACATTCTGGGAAAAAATCCCCCCCCCCCCCCCCCCCAATAAAGAATATTTTTGAGGATATAAAGAAACCTGGCATTTCAATTCTAATCACAAAATCACAAAAATTTATACATCACATCCACTTTTTGATGTAAAAATATTTAAAAAGAAAGCAATGAACACAAAGAAGAACAACATCCATTTCCATTAAATTTCAAAGCATTGTGTGCCATAAGTTTTAGCATGTTCTCTGCTTTTAAACACATTTTCTCATATAGAGAAGCAGCACTTTGAGCCATGTCATTTAGAGAAATCTAAATTAACAGATCAATGGATGTGTCATTAATGCCTAACATGTTAACGTAGAATCACTGGTCCAACCAAAACCAATGGAATTCTTAAGATTGCATGGAGAGAAAAAAGAACGAATTTCATTATTTGTGATTTTAAACAATGGCTGCGTATGTCTGAAAAACTTTAAAATACTGCTGTGTTTTTTCCCTCTGCTTACATTTGGTATATATTCCTTCACAGACACACTTAATTGACTGGAACAATTGTAGTTGGCTTCAGTGATTTTATAATTTGTCATAGCCACCTCACTAGCTGTTGAGGAGACAGACTTCTTCCTCATACTGCCAAAACAATCCTATGAAATATGGTTTGGTTTAATTAAAGCATAATTAATGCCTTGAATTTTAATTACTTCTGCTGTGATCTGGAGATGAAAATATTCTTCTGCCAGAATAATACGTTTAATATGAAATGGACACGCTTAGTATTAATACCCGCTCTTTAGCAACTTCAGTAATGAGTTCCTTTGATTGAACAGGCAGCATTTGGAAAAAAAAAAAACCCGAAACCCGACAAACCTACAGCTTTTCTGCCTGTCAGAATATAAATGTAGTTCCTGAAAATGGAACTTATTCATTTTACATGGCTTGCAAAAATAAAACTGAAATCTGTTTTTTGAATGCTAAAGGCTATCTATTAGTTTTTCCTTTTTATCTAGTGATGTGACTCGGAAAAAATATTTCATGGTTAACAGGCAAGGAATGTTGAGCGACATGTTGACATCAAAATATTTTTGTTAAATGTACATGTTTTAAATTTTAATTCCATTCTGGAGGGATGTGAGAAGGGAAAATTCCCTACTGAATTACATACAGAGCACTTTCTCTTTAGAGTAGCAATCCCATGTCAGGTTACTTGGAAAATATGATGGAAATATTTATTACACAAATTGCTAAGTGTACTCATAATTTGGTTGTAAGACATCATCATTGTCAAATATGACACGGTTAACATATGGTTTACTACTGCTGACCAGAATTTACCAGCTGACAAAATACTGGAGCCAGGGGAAAAAAAACCCAGTTCATTCAGTGTTTACCAGTTTACCATTAGGGAAGCTTATTGTTTCTCCTTTTTGAGCTTGTTAATATTGTTCATTTAGGAAGGAAAAAACCATACCTTTCAAACACATAAATAGAATAAATTTTAATAGCAAGTCACAGAAATGGAAGATTTAAAAAAAAAAAAAATCTAAGATCTCTCATAGGCATCACCAATTTTCTGTTGGTGTGGAAAAACTTTCAGTTTGCTTTTGAAGATTCATGGGGTTTGAGAGGTGCTCAATCCTTTAACATTTTAACAACATGAGAGAGAGTTTCAGCTGGAGTAGTTAATTCAGGTTTTTTATTGGCTAAATTTCATGGCTCAAAATTCATTTTGTGAATGGGAAAACATCATGTTTCTACATCTTAAAATGACTCTGGGGTAGATAAAGGATTTATAACACACAGTCTCCTCTGTACTAAATCAATGATCTAAAAAAAGGTGTTCTATTGTTGCCACCACCTTCCTTTCTTTCTTCTCCTGCCTTTGTTTTCATTTATGCCTCCTTGGGATTCCTTCACTTACTCCCAGAGGAGAAGGCTTAACAATCAGAGCTAAAATGAATTCAAAGAGTGACTGTAAACATTAATTCCCTCCAGGTTCAGAATGAAATACCAATATATGCAAAAAAATCTTACACATTCAGAAAAACAGGACTACAAACATATGCAGTAACACGCCTTAAAATGAACAATACAGTTATTTTAAATATTGAAATTTTTTTTTTTTTAAAGACAGGAAAATATCTTAACTAGTAGTAGCATCATTAAAAATCTGGCAAACTAAGTTATCAAATGCTAAATATTAAAATTTATTACAAATGCAACAAATATAGACCTAACATACCCCAGCAGTAAGCGACATTAAGCCCAGATTACCTCCGGTCTTTAGTGGGAGCTTTCCTTATAGGCACTGAACAAATGTGAGAATTGCAAAAATAATTGAAATATTCTTGGGCATTTGGTTTAAAATGTGAATTTATTAAAACAATGAAATGCAAATATTACAGCAAGACACACTCCATCTGCCTTAGTGTGCAAGAGGAAAGTTTTTCTCAGCCTTGCTCTCCTCCAAAAGCTGCTATTGCACCTGAAAATCCTCACTGTGTCAGAGCTGGCTCAGCCCAGCAGTGAGACAGCAAAAATCAGTTTTGTTGCTCCAAAGATGAGAAGCAGGGGCCTGTATAGTGAGGGATGGGAACAGGCTGAGTTTGAAGCCAAAAATGAGACCCAGATAGTCCCAGTGCAAAGTAAGAAGCAATTACTGCCTTTCAGCAAGCTTGCCCAGCTCTTGGAGTCACCAGCATAACTGCATGCAAGGATAGCGACTGTAGCAATCCCGGCTTTGCAGAGCTCTCGCAGGCCATCTTTCATGGTTATTTTGCTGTCCCCAGCCACCTCAGCCTCTGTCCAGCTGATGACTTCTCCTGTGTCTAAAACTGTCCGTGTCCACAGAATACCAGAACTCAGCACTGCTTTCATGATTACATGGAAATGGGGAGTGATCGCGTCGAGGACACCATCTAACCCAGGAAACAGGATTTGAAAGTTGTTTTGCTCATCCCCAGTGCAGAGAGAAAGATCTTTGCTCTTTGTCCACTACTGAGATGTCCTTCAAGCTGTACAGCTATGGATCTCCCAGACAAAACAGCACGTTTTGCACTGGGTATAGGTCGAGAGCTATTGAAACTGCTGTAGAATCTTAAATAGTAAATTTTAAAGGATAAAATAGCTCATGTGTTTTATATGATACTTTACCATACATGCATTCAATTTATTATGGAAGCTGCTGAATTTGGCAGGCTTGCATTGGCTCCCATGGGACAGTAAGGCCATTTATTTTTCCATGTATTATTCTATATGATAATCCTCACTAATACAAAAGACCTCTCTGTTAAGAGGGGCTAAGCAAAGACGAGCTTAGTAAGGATTGTCGCTCTCCCTTAGATTCTCAGCTGCCCAATGGAGCAATGAAGACCCATACGTTCAGTTTCCTAACAAGTACAAACAAAATTTATGACAGGGTAGCTTGTAGATGGTGGGTGAGCCACTTCAGCTATGTAGTAAACACGCAATTTTTAAAATTGTTAAACAAAAGGGAAAAAACCTGAAAGAAAGGCTGATCTAAGCAATGCGATTTATAACATGCCAGCCCTTGGCTTCTATTTTGGCTGCTTTATTTAGTGTAAGAAGCCTTATTGGGTCAGCTGGAGATTCCCTTGATATTAGGTAAGCAGCTCTGAATCAGCTGCTGTTGAGCCCCTCACTTCCAGCGTAGAAGTTGCAGCAGGGTAGCAGTGTTCCTCGGACCGCTGGGACCCCACGGTGGCTTGCCAAATCCAGAGCAGCTTTCAGGCTACTTTAGCTTTCAGCAAGCTCAAAATCCTGCAGTGACAAAGGTGACTTAACTCCTCTGCTTAGCACTGTTTAAGTAGAGCTAAGGTATAGCTCTATACCTTAGAGGTATATAAAATTCTATTTTCACGATATCTTCCAGAGCACGATTTCAGAAAAAAAAAAAATTAAACTTTTTTTTTTAGATTTTGTGTCTCCTGCAGAATGAAGGATATAAAACGAAGACTACATTAAACACATCTGCTCTTCAATAACTCAGAGAAAATATTCCAATTTTGACAATGAGTGCTCATCACTAAGGTTTTTAGCTTCCAAGTAGCAGAAGTAAATTGAGAATGAAATTCAGGTGGAATTCATGTTTAATTTGTTTAAAAGTGTTTAAAAGTGTGAAATCCACTGAATCTTCCTATCCCTCCTACTACTGCAGTACTTTTGCATCAAAAGTCAATGTTTTGTTTCAATTTCTTGCACCTGGAATCAAACAGAAATTCTGCCAGTAATCCACAGGTTGGGTATCTCTTCTGCTTCAATCTCAAATACATAAGATAGCACTCTCTCTGCCTGAAGCAGTAACTTGTACTAGGTTTGAAACATAAATTCTCAAAACTACTCCTTCACACAGAGATCACCCACAAAGTTACTTTAAAATATTGAAAATTTTATATATATAAAAACATATATAAAAGTATATGTTATGTAATCTATATAAGATTAATGTATATATACATTATATAAACTACATTATACATATAGAAATATTTCAGCTTGTTAAATGTAGAACAGAAAAGTCAAACAATTAAAAAAAAAGGTAGAACCTTACTGGTAACCCAAGTGACTCCTCTTTTAATCTTGTATTATGGATGAACCATAAAAAGCTTAATCTCATGAGAGGTGTGGTATTTTATTAAATGGTGCCCATATTAACTAGATCATGAGAAAATAACAAAAGAGTTTGTATAAATATGAACTGAACCTTGTTCATTTCATACCACTGAGTGGAAAAAAACCCCCATCCAATCTAAAAAAAATTTGTTTTTTCTTGCTGCCAGCAAGAAAATGTTATTGGAAGCTTTGATGCTTGTGGCAAATCATATCAGTCACCATTAATTTGAATGAAACTGTCAGTTTTGCATTAGTTGACATGCATTTCTCGTTGGGGCTTATTTTCTGTGCACATTTTGACAAGTGTATCACAGTACAAGTATTTCAAAACAAAGAAACAGTTTAGGAAGCAATCATAGAGAGGTGCAGAGCAGTAAGGTATTTGGGCTAACAACCACTTCACACAGAAGTCTGGAAAGTGGAATGCCAAAATAGATACAAATATTTCCAGAGCAATAACAAACATACATACAGAAAACAGTCCTTGAGATTTGGAAACCTGAGGATATGAGCACAAGTCATGTAATTAATTCTATATTTTTTAGGGTTTTTTGGTGACCAGCACTGTGCTTATTTGTGAAAAAAATGTAGGAAAGAACAGATAATACTGAGGACATTAGAGGTTAAATATTGTCTGGACTGAGGATACTTCACTGAAACCAGCTGGCCAGATTTTATAAACATAACTCAGAAGCAGTAGTAAAGGGGTGGCCAACGTGCAACCCTTAAGGCGCACGTAACTCGCAGTGTATCTTCCATCCCAGCATGGCACCCTGAGAGACGGGCACAGCTCTGAGGCTGGTCTGCTGGGCAATCTGCATCCCCTGCTGCGAGGAGAGATTCAGCTCACACAGGCTGCCGAGGCCAGTATCACTATGTTACCCTGGAGGCTCTGCTAGTTTTATACTACAGTGGGACTGCTTTGCTATTATTTCTCAATGCTGACCAAATTATCCCCTCCATTTGAGTAATAAGATGGTGTTGGTTTTAGCCAGAGGAAGATTTGGGAAGGCAGGCTGTAGATTAGCATGTTTTCTCTGAAGCCAACCTAAAGACCTCCTTTTACTCTGAACTGAAGATCTGCAGTACCTGGTCTGAGGACAACTGTATTGTAACTGGATTCCAGTCTCGACTGCACTTCCTTAAGGACAGCACTTCCCAGCACTGCTCTCAGTGCAGGAAGAATGAAGAAGACAGCATCCTGAATTTGGAGGCTATTCTAGAACAAAATGCATAATCATCCTTCGAACTTAAAATGTCTGTGAACCACCTCTACTCACTATAAAACACCCAATAGTTTAACCGAGATGATGAAAAGTCACTATCAAGATAGAGTGTATTCATTGACCTTTATAAAGGGAAAACTTTTTTTTTCCCCATTTTTTTTTCCAGATAGCTGTTCATATTCTCAAATCACAGTCTATTTTTGGAAGGGCCTGCTGAACTGTTTCAGGACAGAACATATAATACCCTCTAAGGTTGCCTTCAGCGTTCAACTGTGGATGAACTGGCAGGAGGTTCAGTAATACAGTGTTAGATAATGGGTTGCCATGGCAACATTTCTGCCTCTGCCAAATTTTGGAGCTCAAGTTTAAAAGCTGATCTCAAACCAAGGTCTTTTCCAAAAAATCTCTAAGCTCTTATTAAAAAAAGCAAACACACAACCTTATTCCTCTCAGAAAATGCATCCCACATAAAAGGCGGCAGTCCTTTCTCGGTCATTTACTTCCAGTGCTATTACTCCAGCTCTTCTGACCACAGTCTTGCCTTCTCTTGTATTAAAATGCTATATTTCCACTACGAATTTGCCTGACTTAAAATCAAGCATGCAATATTTATATACTTCTATTCAAGCACATAGAAGATATGAATGCCATTTCTTTGGCAAGGAGCAGAGTAAAAGGCAGTTCTTTTACCGTGGCTTTTCAAAGCACCTTTATTCACTGCCCTGAACGCTCACCTGCAAACCTTAGCACAACTCAAAATAGAAATCTCCGAATAACTAATTTTTCAGTTTCCTGGAAGTAATGAAAAAGCAGTAGAAAAGGTTGCCTTAATTTTATAGAATTTAGGGGAGTGTGAAAAAACTCTAGACCTATCAAACAGGTTTTATCAATACAGAAGGTAAGGCAGTAATGAGTTAAATTTATAATAGGGCTCGAATGTCATTCACAAACTGCAGTGACAGCACAATTCTAGCATATTCCAACTGTTAAAGCATTTTAATTTGGATTTCCATCTCCCAGCTCTAAGTTCTCAGATAATATATATTTAAACTGCATCGCAATGAAATAAACCCCAACGATCTGCAACAACTCAAAAGCCCTAAACAGAGAAAGAATGACAGGAGATACAGTACATATGGGGTTTTTTTTAAGAATGTTGATCTCTTTCCACTTGGTCTTCAAAAAGGGCCCACACTTGGAACGGGCTAAAAATAAGAGATGCAGTTTAACAATCACTGGCACTTCAGATAAGAAAGATCATCATCTTCAAAATCCCTCTCAGTGATGGATATGCCTATGGATTTTCTCAAACTGTTCACTGTCAAGCAAATGCAATAATCCCTACATCAACTGGCAAGGCATCAGCAGACCAGAATTTCAATGCGCATGGTCTGCCTTGCACATCTTGCTTTTTCATGCTAGAAATGAAATGCCTGTGTAACACCTTTGCACTGTTCAGCAGCTAGAAAATCCTTCAGCACAGACCAGTATCCTGTCTTAGTTAAGATAAGAAAAAGAGGCAGTTTGTGTTTTCCAAAGAGAGGAGCACAAATCAAAATGAATGTGATGACAAGTCTTCAAAAAGTGTGCTCTACTTCATTCAGAAGGTTTCTCAAAAGCAAAAATATACAGATTCTGAATGCAGCATTTGCTCTTGCCTAGTTTTCTCTTTCAGAACATGATGGTTCTGTATCACTAGAGTGTTTCTCTGCAGATAACATCACTATATCAAAAGTTATGTAATGGACTACAAATAAATTCAATTTAGTCACAACATGAATGGTGAAATCCTACAAAGCGTGAAGAAGTTGCCTTTAACAATTTCATGTTGTGGTATATAAAGCTTTCTCCAAAAGTTTTAGATCATTGACATCCGTTTGCTGCAAAAGCAATGTAACGGGGACAAAAATCATAAAGCACAACAGGTCTGGCTGATTCATGCATAAAATATAAATCAGATTGCCTCACAGAATATTTTTAAAGAAGTATCTTAGTGAAATATCTTATTCTAGGTGGCTTATTATACAAATAACATTGACTAAAAGCAGAATAATTGTTTTGTTTCATCTTTTTCTGCACTGAGTGCACGCATTATTGCTGTATGTACTTTCCTAAAGCAAACTGATCTCCTTCATAAGCTACAAAAAAAAAAAAAAACCTTTTAAACTACTTAAATCATAAACCTCCCTGATTCTCTGTTGTGCTATGCTTTACACAGGGGTCTTATTTGTACTTCCTGTAATTACATGTCTGCACATCTGCAAATGTGTTTATTGTTAACAGATTATGGCAACACACTTGAATCTTTAGAGGAAAGTTCAAGGATAATGTTCCACACAAACAAGCAATACGGAAGAACACTTTTTTAAGACTCACATTATTTCCTCTGCAGTCATTTTAAGAAATTATCTTGTCTTTAATACCTTAGTAAAAATCTTAAATACTCATAAATTCTAATGGTGTCCACAAGTTTCACTGGTTTCTACAAGTTTTTGAGCATGTAAAGTCTTTATAGATTCAGACCAGAGAAGAAATGACTTAAAACCTCCCAAAATATATTCTGGAGTATAAGCAAAAAAGTCCTCACAGTGTCATTTTAAAAATTAATTCCAGAAAAGAGATCAGTAGAAATATTAGCATTTTCATTCACAGCTTTTCAAAGCAAAATAAACTCCACCCTATCCCATAACAGAACTAAAATTGTGGCATTTTAGAAAATTCTCTCATTATTGATGCAACCTGTATGCAAAGCTGCCAATGTCTCACTGCCATTGTATATCAATGATTTTCTTTTTTTTTTTTTACAAAGATACATAAATTTTACACAGTATATTAGTACTGCAGAGAGGCGCATTTGCCAAAGGAAACAAGTATCTTCTAACTTTGGAGATGCTATGTTACAAGTTTAACAAGAAAGTAGATTTTTTTTTTTTTTTTTTTTTTTTAATACAATCACTAAATAATACCTACTTTACTTTCATGGTCCTGATCATAAGACACTGAAAATACATCTCAGAACCACTACAGCTATCCTTAATGTAGTCAGTTATCTACCTGAATCATTTCAATAGTTGATGAAAACACACAAAACTTTTGAGCTTCTGCTCTCTCACAGCTAAGACTGACTTCAAATGAGGGTGTTTACAGAATTGTGTTTCCTATTGGCATCAGCCATCTATGAAAGCACGTACACAGCCTGACAAGCTTGCATGACATTCTCCCTTTTGACTGAAAAATGACTGAACATGTGTTTTTTATAAGGGGAGATACTTACCCAGATGAATTTACTGGCAATGAGTTTTTCTGAAATACAAAAGTGTATTAGGCAAATATACAGTAGTCAAAGAAAAGCTATGTAAAATCGAGTACCTTATAAGTAGCTAAACTTTAAGTAGCTTAACAGTTGCACTAATCTGTTCTGGTCCGTTGCATTATTTTCCAGTAAATCAAATATCCTCTGCCCAAAAACCCTTCCACTAAAGTCACCCTACCCAATGCCATGATGAAAGCGTGCTGGTGAGACAGAAATATTGCATTACTTTCTTCTGAGATTTTCTTCTACTCACGGATGTATTCTTGCTAGGTATTGGTTACCCAGTGAAATAGAAGGGAGAAGGATTTGCTTTGGCATATAAATGTGGTTTGGGAGCACGGATGCTTTTTGGTATAGTCAATATGTTATCTGTCCCAAAGTACTTCTTTCCTGGATGATACACATATAAGGACATGGACAATGGTTAGGCCAAATTAATTATTGAGGCAATCTGTTCTCTGGTCTCTGCTTTAATGAGAGAAGAGTCACGGAGAGCATAAAGGTAATTTATATATTGTAAAGCAAAGACAATAGCATATTACTTTTCTAAGAAATCATGAAAAGATTTCTGAAGAGGTTCTTAGAGCCTTAGATTGAAGACACCAACAAAATACCCAGTACATATTATCATTGTAACTTTTAGACCAATGTGACATTTTTGTCAGAAAAATCTTAAAATTTTTGGAATTGGAAAATTCCAAATTGGAAAAATTAGGAATTGACTTGTTTCTTATCTGTACCTGCACAAACTCACAGACCTGATTTTGTACCCGTGCAAGGAGACAAGTGAGAAATTGAAATCTACCCCAAATACTTAAAAATAACAGGAAGTATGGGAAGTATCTTGTTACCTTTACTTTTATGGCTGATAAAACAGAGCAAAATATAGTCTATAGTTGTTGAATACATAGTAAGCTTATTTCTCTCCACCCAAAAATGTTTTCACAACTGCATGTAAGTAATGAGAGCTGTACTGTAAACTAGCCACGAAAGAAAGTCTGAGACTTACAGTTTTGTAGCACAGCTTCAGTAGCACAAATAATCACTTCAAACCGTGTATCCCTGACATTTTAAATTACTGTACAACATCTGCAAACCGACAGTCCATGCTATGTAATTAAGAAATAAGAGATGTCTGGCAAGATTTATGGGTTGGGGAGAACCCACTGAAACCTAATAGGTTTTTGACAGGACTGAAAAAGAATGGACCAAACTTAATGACTATTCTGGTGGACCATATAATTTCCTGACTAAGGAATTGCTTTAAAAGTTTTTATATTACATTTATTTGCTTTAAAAACTAGCAATTCAGGAGACCGTCTCCAACCCAAAATTGAACTATTTATATTAGTCAGGCTATTAATGGAACCGTGTGGATGACATAACACAACACAGGAGTTTCCACCTAGTTGTGGTCATATTCCTCTGCCAAACTGAAGAGGTGGGAAATGTGCATTCAGCCTAGGGGTAAATAATGTAGGAAACAATATCAGAACTGGCTTGGAGGAAAATCAGGAAGATAGAGAAAATAAAGAATAAAATAAACTTCCTTCAGCTAAAAAAAATAAAGTAAGAAAAGGCTTTAACCATGCTATGGAATTCAGCACTGAATTCTTTATAGGAATGACAGGACAACCATGCCAAAAAAACCCAAAAAAAGAAAGTTTAGTTTGCAGTGAAAGCAAGCTACCCTGTTGATAGAAAATGTTACTTCAATGCTGTCTCTTTTACAGGGAAATGGATGATCTATTTCAATTACTTTACAGCTTGCTAAAGAGAACATAACATAAGGACAATTTTGCACTGACCTGGACTAGGTGCCTCAGATCTTCCCATTTCAGACTATCTCATTAAAAATTGAGATTGCAGCTGTGATCCATTTTACATCATTTTACACTGCTGACAGAGTATTTTAAACAGGTTTCAACAAAGAATCTGATATTTCTTTTTCATTTCTTTTTTCCAAGCACGTTTTTTTAATCCTTGGGCTGAAATGGTTTCAAATCTGTGTCTCACAGCCCCCTGGGAGGGCCCACGCAGCATTTCTAACATGTCTCATTCCCACTAGACAGAGCCTGTTTGCATGGTGATGGCTTCAGGTGCCACACAAACCGTGTCCAATGGTTTAAAAGTCTCTGAATTCTGTCCTTCAAACCCACACCCCTCCTTCTGAGAGACTCAGCTGGGATGTGGCCTGCACTGCAAAGCTCTCCATGGGTGTTATGTGCTAATTTACAAAACCTGGGCTGGGCTGAGTATCAGCAGCAGTTGATGAACACTAATTAAAATTTGTAAAGACTAGGACAGACCTATTAGTTTTGCCTCATTCCCTCTTTACTTTTATATTTTGCTGCTGTATATCAGTATCATGTGTGAATAATGTCTCCAAACAGTTCTGCGAACAGCTATAAAAACGGTGACACAAAGTAAAGCCTATCCTTAAATACCATAGTAGTACCAAGTAAAAGTATTAGTTCCTACATGCTGAGAATTCAAATACTGTATTTATAATAAATATATACTTCTTTGTCCTGCCCAAATACAGCCAGGCAATGAGCTTGCAGTTCGGTTTTCAGGAGGCAATCTCCTACGATAAAGCCTTCCCAGCGCTTCTACTAACGTGTATAGCTAAGGATGCAGCTCTTTTGTGGTTTAGCTCTCAGCTTTGCAAAAGCTGATTTGTGCATCTAGCTTAATGAGTTAACTACATGCTGGCAATTATGATGTTTGGTAGAGATAGATGTTTTTGCAGGATTGGAGAAGCCTCTTTTCCTCACTCCCTGTGGGGGGGGAGCAAGGCCGTTACACACCTGCTGCAAAAGGCAAAAAACTAACAGGGCTGCTGTGTTTCTCCTACGTTTGGGCTCCTGATAGGGAATGCTCTTAGTGGTTAAGAGCCTAAAATCCTTTCTGACTGTGTGCCTGTGAACAACTCCCGGCACAGGAGCCCACACGGACCCGAACACTGAAGAGTCACCACTTCTCTGCAGGGTTACTGCACAGCAGGGCCTTCCCTCCTGCCCCGCTTTGTGCTCCAACTATTGTAGTTATTTTGGGGACCGAAAAAAATCTAAATTATCCCTTTCACCCTCCCTGTCAGGTTTCTCTTTCTGTCGCCTTCCCCGGGCTCCCCACAGAGCTGCCCCGTCCCCGCTGCCATCAGGGCTCTGCAGGGCCGTCCCCGCCTGGGCGTGCCATGGCTCGGGCCTGTCCCCACAGGTCACCCCAGGCCCAGCTGGCCAGGCGGGGGTCCCTCAGCTGCTCGGGCTCTTTCAAACAGACAGCAGACATGCGGACGAATGCAGTAGAGGCCTCTGCCAGGCCGTGGTCCCCAGCCATACCTTCGTCCAGTTGGCTGCTTCAAGCTGCAGGGGCCTGGCAGAGTCCAGCAGCAAGGCCTCAAAGTGTTGAGCGGACTGGAGAATTGTCTAATGTTGAAATCAGACATGTAATAAAAGCTAAAAGGGCAAACCTGGAGTCATGCTAAAGAGGCAGCCTAGTTAGTAATGTATGGGGAGAGCAAGTCGGATGCAGACCAAAGAATCTTACCAAGAGGGAACCAGAAAGTATCAGGAAGCTGCAATTTTTCCTGAGGGATGCGAGCCTCAGAGAGGCGGTGTTTTGACTTTATACGTTCTTTACTGAAGGAGGAGGAGGAAAGATATTGTCCAGATATTTACAATATGTTACTAATTGCAGAATATGTGCAATGTACACAAAATACAAAACTATATTTAGGAATTACAGATTATCAGAGAATTATAATTCTTCTGTACTCTCAAATTAATTAATTCATTTAATTCAATTAATCCAAAGGTCTGTGCCAAAACTAATAGATTAGAATTTTAAATGTCTAAAACTGGACTAGATAAGAAAATGTGTCATTCTCATCTATATAAAGCTCAGCTATACATCTTCAAGTACTTTAATAAAGTCTGCAATCTTCATGCGGTTAAAAAGAACATCAGAGAATCTACCGCCACACACCACAGTACAAGTAAAAGGCAAGAAGCATTATGTACTTAAATTAGCTTAATGTCTGAAATAAACTACTTAGCAAGATACGGGGAGGAAAAACCTTATTTGTTTCTAAAGGAAGGAAGGATGTTCAGAATGGAGAGATGATAGGTAACACATTACATCAAATCATTAAGAGTACTCAACAGACTGCATAAGTAGCTTGTGTTATAAAAACCATCTAGTCTTTGTTATAGAAAGGATCTCTTTTTTTTGGCTTTTTGTACAAACTTTTGGGTTAGTGCAATAGAAACATTAATATAAGTTAACCAATATAGACTGTATACGTTTACAATCTTAAACGTAAATTAGAAGTCTCCCTGTGCAAGTGAATTTATCTGTCTCCATTTTCAGATGCAAACTATTGTAAGAATGAGACTTAAATGAGTTGAACATTACTTCCAGAACACTGAGATTCTTGGAACCACCCCAGTTCAGTATTGATTGTAAGAATATTGCCAAAGAATTTAAAATGCATTCTGGTCATCAATTTGATTATTAGCTGTGTATTTTATTTTGCTTTTTTAAACAAGGTTTCCTTCAATAGGCCTTAATGGATGCCCCTGGAATAAAAAAAAACCCAGTAGAATTAACATGTTTCTTCAACATTTAATGCTTCATACAAATGTGTTATAAGCATATAATTATATATAAAACCTAAAAAGTAAAAGAAAACTGAAAAAAATTAATAACAGTTAATATAAAAGGTTTTGTGGAGTGTTAATCAAAATACTGACAAAAATAAGATACTTAACGAATTCTCCACTTTAGAGCTAGGTGAACAGGCAACTGTAAGTTTGCAGGTTGTTGCAGAAAGAAAATAATTCTTATAGTGGTGCAAAAAAATAGGCAGAGTAATTGTCACCTTTTTATTAAAGCTTCTTGGACTCTACCAAATCTGTAAAAAGAATGTGAGTAAAGATCCTAATATATAAATGATATGAATCACAGATCAGATTTTTAGAATTTCTGTATTGTTTCCTTTGGAGGATAAAATATGTGTTATTTTCAAGAGGACTGTATGTCCTAGTACTACAGGAATGCCTTTGCTGCGGCATGTACCTGTTATTATGTAAGTTAGAGGTCTGCAAGCTAGAATGATTAGACTGTCAGGCAGAAAAACAATGAGGTGTGTTCCACCATACAGAAAGCAATTTCAGAGGGAAATAAATACCTAAGTGGATCAGCAAGTCAGAGTTATTAAGTAAGGAGAGGCAAATAGCTTTTCTTTTCCCACTGGTTTCTCCCATATTTTCATTAACATGAAACATAAAATTATGGAATAAAGCATTAAAAAAAAAAATCAAGCGCTAACAGTGATTAAGAGGCAATGACATCTCAAAACCGTTTCAATGGTTAGCTGAATCTTGTATTTTAGAGCAGTGGAATTTGGTAGGTATATTTTTTCCAGTGATCATTAATTCCACATTAACACCACCACAATTACAGACTTTGTTCTTTAAAGTCAATTGTATTTTACATTAAAATGGTGATAGCATCTAGTATTCCGAAATGTTCACTGTATCGAGAAAGTGTAAAGCCATCAGCTACTCACTAGCAAGAGGTATTATTAATAACTTAATTTATGAAATTCAATAAGCCAAAATGCCAAACACTGTCGCTCCAACGTATCAAGCACCTTAAAATGTGTTCTGAAAGTAAAAGTACCTTATGACCCCTGATGTTAAAATTGAGCCCTCAAAATGATTTGATGTAAGCAGCCTTTCAAATTGACATAATCAACCAAGAGCATCTCTCTTGTTTGTGACGTATGCTAAACTATATTAGTTAGATAGTACCAATTTATTTCAGCAGAAGTTTAATTTCAGGATGCTTGGTAGGCTTAATTTCTTCTAGAACAGCTCTCTGCTAGTGTATTTGCAATATGACTTAATTTATTACAACAGTGCTGTTTGCTATCTCAAGATTTTCTACAGTTAACGTATGCAGCTGCAAATATTTTCCTTAATCAAAGAGAAAACGGCTACCTTCTGTTGCCAGATCTCATTAGTACACATGTATCCATCAATGATGGGGTATTTCTCTTCTGCATCTATTTCTACAGTTCAACCATGGACCTTTCAGGAAATGGTGCTACCTGACATGATCACAGAAGTGCCAGAAATTCCTGCTGACCAGTACAGTACTGTAGAGTTGCTGTCTTCCAGACATGCAACATAGACTATCTGCATTTCACTCAAACACCCAAAACTGAGCTGGAAACTTAAAATGGAATTAAAGTTTTTGTCTCATGGACTGCTTGTCTACACCCTGTAACAGAGAAGCTCTGATTGTTACACCTACAGAAAATCCTCTCACATCATTGATGTTTGGGATGGCACAAGTCACAGCGAAATTCATGTTCAGGATTAAGAGATACGGGACTTGATCAAATAAGACTATCGATGAAGTTTCGAAAAACTTTAAGACAGCATAATCTACACTAAATCAAGAGATGCTATTCTCCATCACACCCTTGTCCTAGTCTGTAACTGCATTTTTCAACCATTTTATGCTAAATAATCAGATTTAATGTGTTGGGTTCTGTTCTTCTGTCTCTCTTTCAGCAGGCTGTATTTCTCTCTTCCTTTGGGACTCTGTCATTAATAGGCTTTGCCTCAGAATATGGTATGTTACATTCAGTCATCTGTGCTTTCTGGAGGTTTCATGTTATTCCTCTCTTCCTGAAATTCGCTATCACTTACAAATTTGGTCACTATGTTGTTTAGTACCTTTTTTATTATTAATGAATATATATGAAGATAAAACATACTATATTTTACTATCAATTCTCCAGTTTTCATCTTATGATACAGTACTCATATGTACGACCTCTATGGTTTTTCCCCAGAAAATATGAAAACATTTACTAAAAATTTCTTACACACCAAAATATAGATGCTGAGCCTGTCTATTCTAAAAATTGCAAACATGACAGAACTAAAGGTTTTTGCATGAGAAGGATAGGACTTGGATGGTTTAAATGTGTTTTTGTGTTTTTATATTCTGGGCTAGCATTGCACAGTAAAAGTGCAGCCTCAAGGCATCTTGGCAGCTGACAACAGCTAGAGCCAGGCTGAACGACAATAATATTGTGATGTGGGTCTGTATGGCTTTTTGTCAAAGTAAAAATTGAGTTATTGTGTACTTTTACAGGTGACATGACCAAAAGGATGGTGTTAGGATGCTGGGAGAGAGTTTGCTAACAAGGATATTGATTTACAGCACTTTTTCAGATGAGCTTTGACTGTGATGCTTGTAATCATATGATTTTAAAAAGTATTCTGTCCCTTGCGTTCTTATGGCATCACAAAGGAGAGATCAAACATCTGGGAAAATTGATAGGAAAACTGATGACAACTGGGCAGGAAACTGAAGGTAGAAAAAAGGTTGATGGATCATTATGCTACAAAAACCCAACCGTAACAGCCTCAGACTTATTTGCCTTACTTGTAAAAAATTGCATGCTTCCCTGTGTTAATCTAAAGGTAAACCAGATGGTGTACCAGAATGCCTGTTTCCACGCTTGTAGATACAACAAGACAGCTTGTTGAGTCTTCAGCTTGAGTGTGTGTCTGTGTTCAAATCAAGTTAGATTGTTAGGAAGTTAGGTAAGCCGTTAAGGAGAAAGACTTGAAGTGACTGCCTCAGACCTCTCAAACACCTGCCCCAAGGCAGGTCATTTTTCCATGAATAATGAAAGAGCTTTGTAACCTCTGATGTCAATGATTCGGAGGACATGCATGGCCACACGTTTTAAGGATTTTTTATTGACATATATAGCGCCTTTCATGAGCCTCAGCAGACATTTGTGGGATTAAAAACTAAATGCATCTAAGAATCATTACATTCTACAATGCACAGAAATACAACTGCCTCAAGGGCCTCCCTCTCTTGAAATTAAAGGCATAATTTATTACTTTTTAAGAGACAATGAACAAGAGTTGCAATCAAAAACTTACCAGAGGAGACTGACCTTGGGCATAAGTCCTTATTCTGTCAAGGCTTTGAGATGGCATATGATACAGACCTATACTGACAACTGTCAAATCTAAATACTGGGTTTTGTTGAGGGTATGCCAGATCCTTTCCAGACTCTTTAATATCCATAATACTCTTTAATATCCAATAATAATTGGTGGACAAATAAGGGTTGTTATTATCACTGAATAAGCAGAAAATTCAAGTATTTTTTACATGAACTTCGCTATCATGATCCTTTTACAGTTATGGAATATACGTCATCATATGCTAAGAATCAATGCTTGTTTTGATGCAGTTGTGACATGTAATAAATGCAATTAAAAGTTGCGTCTACTATTCTACTACATACTAGGTAAGTAGTAGTCATCTTTTACTCAGCACTCGTTAGACCGCATATGGGATACTGCCAAGTTTGCACACCGCCCCCCCCAACGCCACAAGAAAGATATTGATAAACTGAAGTGAGTTCAGCAGAGGGTCATCAAGATGGTTGTGGGCTGAAGCACTTGCCCAAAGCGTAAAGGCTGAGGGAAAAGAACTTTTTCAGCCTGGAGGAGACAGTTTCAGCAGCCTCCCAGTGCCTACAGGAAGGTCATCAAGAAGACTGAGCTAGGCTCTTCACAAAGTGTGGTAGGAGGAGGAAAGACATCAGGCAGTGGGTATAAACTAAAACAAGGGAGGCTCAGACCCATTGTAAGAAAAACTTTTTCACTATTAGGACAGTCAAGTACTGGAACAGGTTTCCCAGAAGTGTTCTGACATCTCCATCCTAGAGGTTTTCAAGACAAAAGTAGATAAAACCTTGAGTAACCTGCTCTGACCTCATACCTGGCGCTGTGTTGATCAGGAGGTTGGTGTAGAGAGCTCCTGAGGTCCCTTTCAACCAGAATTATTCTATGTTATTTATTATTATAGATTAATTAATATATTCTATATTATTATTATCATATAGATTAATATTATTCTATATTATTATTCTACTATAGCAGAAAAAGAGAAGGGTATGCTTTTCTGTGATACAGCCTATTATAGATTTACATAAAAACTATAAATAGTGTTGTTTAGAATACCTCCATAGCTCTCAACACCACATTTTCACAATCATGTGGTGTAGGTAATTGTTTTCCCTTTTGATTCAGATTATTAGTAAAAGAAAAAGTTCTATGCAAATTCACACAGGAAGAAGTGTGGAGTTAAGTTGATGGCATCTAATAAAGAAACAATGCAGACATACTTGCATTTGCTTCAGTTTCTATTTGTAATAACTGCTTTTGTAAATTGGAAACACTACTATCAAAAAGGAGAATATCATCTCTCAGTAAAATGGAATTAAAACATACAGCACTTTGCATTTCACAGTATATAGCTAAATTTCCAATTGCTTGGTTAGTAAATACTTTTTTTTTTTTTGACATGAAGAGTAATGAAGACGAACTATGTTTAGATCATAGCTGCCTACCTAGTGTTCAATGTTAGTGCAATATGGGACTAACAAGTTCATTCATGCATGCATCTTGCCAATGACCTGTTCAGATCTGTTTTCGTACAATAGAAAGGCTTACCTTACTTCAAACTCTATAGAAAATACTCTTGCAGAAGATAATTAAGGGCCAGTGAGAGAAGAATGAAAATTATTTCTTCTGGAGTACTTGAACTAGTAGGATACTTCAAGAATAAGCAAACAAACAAACCTCCAAATAAAAAAAAAAACCAAACCGACAGACCCTTTCTGACTCGACAGTAGATACATTAGGATTCAACTTTGCACTTATTTCTAGGAGGTGTGATGTTTGTGTGCTACTTGGAGTTAATAGGGGAAAAGGGATGTTTCCTGCATTTCTAAAACACAAGACATTTTTCCAAGTAATTTGTACAGTTTCCAGAAAACAACATATAAACTATTAAATCAGTTATACTGAAACAAAAGCTTGCTGTCCTCTCACGCTACAAAGATGTGGCATGTTATATGGAGAGTTTAGTGGTGTCAACACGTTTCTTTCATGGGTTCTTATTAACTGCTAAGTAGCAGGGAGGGTTGTTTTTATTTGGTTTATTTTAGAGGTCAATAGAGGCAACAAGACATCTTATACAAACTACATTAAGCAGGTCCACCTTGTGGTGATGTTTGTAATAAGAAATAGGGTTGAGAAAGACGTGTTGTAGCTTAAAGAGATGAACTTTCAAGACACTGAGTTCTTACAGGAGGCAGCCTATTACTAGTAGACTAATGCTAGAAGTGATGCTGAAACGGTAACTGGTGAGAGATTCAACTGAATAAAGCTACTTGCTTGAAGTATTTTGGGACAAAGGATTTAGAATACTGCATGTGATGTATTTATTATCACCTAGACATATAAAATTGATTATATTAGAATAATTGAACTCTCTGACCAAAAAGAAGAGAGACTATGTCACGGCATCACTCCTGAGCTGAACTCGGATTACTTACTGATGATGGCTTTCACCACCTCCTCAGTTCCTTGAGAGATTATCCTTACATTATTTGCAGTAGCTATGTGGTTATATCATAGTATATCACACAGTGACTTGTAACAGCTTTATGCTAATAATAACAAAACTCGATTGTCAAGATCCCATTCTTTTTTAATTTAGGAGCTTGCTTAGGATACAGTAACATTGGGCCCCTCAGTACAAGAAGGACATTGAGTTGCTGGAGCATGTCCAGAGAAAGGCAACGAAGCTGGTGAAGGGTCTGGAGCACAAGTCTGATGAGGAGCAGCTGAGGGAACTGGGATTGTTTAGTCCAGAGAAGTGGAGGCTGAGGGGAGACCTTATTGCTCTCTACAACTGCCTGAAAGGAGGTTGTAGAGAGGTGGGGGTCGGTCTCTTCTCCCAGGTAACAAGCGATAGGACGAGAGGGAATGGCCTCAAGTTGCACCAGGAGAGGTTTAGATTGGATATTGGGAAAAATTTCTTCACTGAAAGGGTTATCAAGCATTGGAACAGGCTGCCCAGGGAAGTGGTGGAGTCACCGTCCCTGGAGGATTTCAAAAAATGTGTAGATGTGGCACTTTGGAACATAGTTTAGTAGGCATGGAGGTGTTGGGTTGACGGTTGGACTAGATGATCTTAGAGGTCTTTTCCAACCTTAATGATTCTATGATTCTATGACTGTGAACATTAGTTTTAATCTATATAGTTTATATTGACTGTCTATGAAGTGACAGATGGATTAGTATGTTGTTGATCTTAAAGCCATAAACAGTGCGTGTCATGTTTATGTCCGAGTTTCCCATTGATTAGTAACAGCGCATATGTCATAATGTCTTTTTCTCATGTTCCCAGCTGGTGAATGACCATACTTACTGGCAGTAGGAAACTAATCGTAAAAAGTATTTTCCCCTCATGTCTTCTCTTTTTTTTTGAAATCCAGTTTAAGATTTTTCTATTACAAATACAATTATTGGTTCTGTATTCAATCGTTTTGATTTTGCATAGAAGATAATTTTTATGTTTTGAACAGTTTTTCCAATTTTAGGTCATAGATAGGCCTAAGTCATATTTCCCTTCAACAAAGATCAATAAAATAATATAATTCATTTAAATACCTGGCAGAACTTGAAAGCAAAGGCCTAACCAGCCAGACAAACAATACCATTAAATAATTAAATTCAGGATATTTTCTCTGCAGACTACAAAGTTCCGCTCATACTTAACTAGTAAAAATTGAAAACAAAGCAATAGGAATTTTTATGAAGTCATACAGTAAAACACCTGTTTCTGAGACATGCATAACAAAACATTTCCTAGAAATGTAATTTTATCCCCCAAAAGAAAAGCAATATTAAGTTTGAAATTTCATAAGGATTTTTTCATCTTGAGTATATTTAAAGTTGTTTTAAAACAAAAGTTGCTTGTTTAAGTCACTTGGAGAAATGCTTTCTTGGAAATGGGCTCTTACAAAGTCAGAATGCACCTATTAGCTTTCTAGTCTACAGATAATAGTATGCAAAGCACCATTTGTACATGCAAAACTACAGCTTGCCTTTTTCTGGCTCTGCTAATCCTTCTTGATAGCTGGGAGTGTTACTCTTCATAAGGGGCAGATTTTCTATAAGAGTAGTAGTTCCGTATAATTTCTCTTCATAAAAATTCCATGAGTTTATACATGTGCTATATCAAGAAATGCTGCAGACTTCATAAATAGTCAGGGAAGGAGCTGAGGAAAACCGCCCCCAGCGTACCTCGTTCCAAACTCTCCTACCAGCTGGCAGAGATTTAGAACAGTCACTGCTCCAGCAGAAGGGAAGTGAGTTTGCAGAAGGGCTGTGTTACAGCTGCACCACATACCTGCAGACTGAAAAGATGGATGCTGCAAACTGGCAGCATGTTTCCAGTACCGTTTTCCTTCTTAGTGTTGAACAGCGTAAGAATCACAGAATCACAGAATGGATGAGGTTGGAAGGGGCCTCTGGAGATCATCTGGTCCATAGTAAACCTTAAGGGAGAAGATAAAAGTTAGACAAGATTTTCTAAACTGAACAGTATATTTAACTGTTCAACACCGTACCACTTAAATAACTGTGCTTTGGAAAGTGCTATGTTTGTGTTTCTCACATCTCTCAAATCAGGCACCCAGAATAAGTAATACTTTTGGAAAATCCTGGCCCTAACCCTTTGCTACCTTTCTTCATTATTCAAATCTGTTGGCACTTATCTTCTCTCTCTCATCTGCCTCAGTCCCTGACAACCAGTATTAGGTATATTTTGATGGGTCGAAGGGACTTGTTACCTTGGGCAACTGATTTAATATTTTTGTATACAGCAGAAGAACAAGTGTGATAAAAGGCTAAATTCCACACTCTTAATAAATTCATAATTATTATGAAGTTTTTGTACGTCTTCCATTTTATGATGTGGTATTGTGGTCCTTGATTTTACCAGTAGGTGATGAAATAATTAATGTAACAATTGGCTTTTCTTGAGCACAACAGTTTGAAAAACCAAGAAAAATATCTCAAACTTTACAAAATATCATAAAAACAGTATGAAATATTTGTATACTTCTTTGCATCTATCCACAGTTTTTCCATTCTTTTGTACCTTGTTCTTGACCTGTGACAGGAGTTGCTTTTCGAGTCATGTGTCTGAGCCTACTTTTGCTGCACTAGTGTCATCACTTTCAAGTCCTTGCTCATGGGAGACCCTTCCCTGTTGGCTGTAAAGTGGATATTTGCTCTTTCTTATTTCACTCTAATATTCTGGTTTCATTTTGAGGGTGACAATGTTCTTCTTGTTTAGCAAGGTCTTAATCAGACTTACTTATACTTCTCACATTTTTTTCCTTGGATCTGGTAGAAATTCTGTGATTTTTTTTCCAATTTTGGCATACAGCTTTGTAGGTGGGTTGCAATCTGTAGTACAGTTTCCAGTTATTTGAGGAAGCAATTGCATTTAAATGTGTCAACACCTTCCCTTAAGTGGATCATCTCCACTGCCTCCTTTAGTAGGAAGTATCTAAAGGAACTGATTGTCTTAAACTGATTTGCATTTGCTGGGATTCAAAGTTTTCTTTTAAAAGAAAGTTGAACTTCCCTGCAGATTTTAATTATAGCTATTTGTTTTTGTTTTTGTCATGTTCCTTTCCATTTAACTTTGGCTTCTGTTAATGCTGGTGCTGTGCTATGCAGATGTTTCCTGGAATATCTCTTTTACAAGGAAGGACTAATGGGAGTTCTCTTGAACCACTATTTTCAAAACAGTGTAATAAAAATATTCAACTTCTTGTTCTCTTTATCTGGCCTCATATGCAGTGTTAGGTGTACTGAGTACACAAACTGTGAAGACCCTGTAGAATACAGTGTTTGGGTAGAGTGCGTACAGCTTTTTTACATAGGACTTTATTTAGTTATCAACGATCTGTACATATGTAGATCTTATTATGATGTTTTCCCCAAATGCAAGCACTGTAGAGTATGCAGTCTTGATACGAGTTTGTAATTAATTTGACTTTCTAAAAAATGTAATGTCAGAATAGACACCAAATATCCTGAAAAATACGAGAAAACATTCTTAACTTTCTGTGCCTAGCTTGCTTTTTTGATTGTCTCATTCAGCATATGCAGATTTTTCCTATTTGGGCCAGGGAGCTTGGCATTGAAGACCTCTGGTCCAAAACTATCCTTGACTTTTATCTAATTAAAAAAATCCATTTTTTTCTGGTCTGCCTCACATCCAGCAAAGATCTACTTCATTAGCTCTTGCTAGTGACCTAGTGCCTGCAATACGCCTGGCTTCAGAGTCTGCAAATGGTCTCTTTCTTGAATTATTCTACAAGAAAGTTAGAGGATTCTTTTTTATTATTCTTTGCTAGGCTTGTGGGAACAGAGAGAGATTTTTCTAATAGGCTTTTCATACATGCACTGTACTACCAGCTCAGGGCAAACAGAAAAAGAATAAGAAATCATTTGCCATGTCTCTTTTGAGAGGAGAATAAACATTACATAACTGCATGAATATATTCCACTTGCTTAAATTCTAAAAAAAACCCCAAACCTAAGTTATTAACTAGAAAATCCAGACATTTTGAAATGCATTAGAAAACTCCGTTCTATAAGGTGTTTTGGTGGCAGATGAACATGGGAGGCAGCTGTAGCTAAAAGTCATTTTTGAAACCTATTTAAAACATGGTTTGTGACAGAAAGAAAATTCTTTATTTCTTCTTATAGGTAGTTTATGACAAAAGTAATTTTATAATTTGCTAATTCAAATGTCATGTTAGGTATTTACACTTGTAATCTTAAAATTATTATAACACCTATTTAGACTTTTACTATTAATACTTATCTTTCAAATTATCTGGAAGTGCAACATGTTCATACAAACCTTTAAAAATGATGCCCCATTTCCTGGTAGATGCCAGTCTACCATCATATTTAGTGTGATTTCCTAACCTGATCAAAGATCGTCCTCAAAAGCTCATACCCATTGAATCGAACAGCGGTTTTTCAGAGAATAAAGGCTTCTTTTTCCTCCAACTACTAGCAAGCCTCCTATGGGATGAACAATGAGAAATCCCCCACAACTGCAGCCAGTGATACTTAGCGGTTTTGCTACCAAACTGGAGTTGAGATTTCTAGAAATGTATCTCTCTTTCCTAACTGACAACCGCATTAGTTTCACTTGGCTCTACTGTAGCCATTAGATAAACACCTCAGACGCTCCCTGGCATGTCACACGGTCACAGGGCACCAGGCTGGAAGGGGCCTCTGGAGCTCATCTAGTCTGACCACCTACTCAAAGCAAGTCCAGTTAGAGCAGTTACACAGGACCAAGTCCATTTGGGATCTCACTTTCTCTGAGGAAGGAGATGCCACAGGCTCTTTTGGCAACCTCTTCCCACCTGCTTGATCACCCTCATGGGCAGAAAGCTTTTCTTATGTCTAATCAGATTTTCCCATGTACCAACATGTGCCTGTTGCCTCTAGTCCTGTCACTGGGCACCTCTAAAATAGCCTGGCTCTGTCTTCTCTGTACTCTGCCATTAGGTACCTGAAGGCAGCAATAAGATGCCCCTGAGCCTTTTCTTCATAAGGTTGAACAAATCATATTGTAGCAGCCTCCCCTCACCCATCATATGCTCCAGCTGCCTGACCCTCTTGGTGGCCCTGGCTAGACTTGCTGTAGCCCTAGAAAATCCTCTCCTTTGGAGATTTCCGACTGTGAGGGGAAAAAATAATGCTGTTATGGTGAATATTTATCTAAATGAGACCAAACATATTAAATTAGGACTAGTAATAACAGAAAAATCTTATATCTTTTCACATTTAGGAGTTTGAACCCAGTCAGAGATACACCTAAAAATATGTTAGAGGTTTAAAAAGAAATCAAGAAGTAAACACTCACATTGTATTCAGTTTCAAGGGAGCTTAGTTTTCTCACCAGAAGATGGATCTAAATGATTAAAAGCAGGTATGTGGCATATATATGTATAAACGTGGTGCAGCTTTATGCCACATACCTGCTCCTAATCATTTCAGGCCTGAAGTTTTGGATTATGAAGTCACTTATACTGTCCTAGTGCAGCACACTGAAATTTTAGCCAGAATGGTAACAAGCTGTGTGAAAAATAATCTACTTATGCCCTACCTGAAACATATTCTGTGCTGACTCAAGCTGACTTCTTGAGCAAGACAGTCTCTTCAGCAAATGTCCAGTTTTACTATTTTAATTTTAGCTAGATACACTTTACATCTGCCAAACCATGTACTGAGTTAGTCGGAAACAGAGTGATTCACAAACAGAAGTACTGTTTGTACATTCTCAAGTAAAATTCAAGGAATATACTTTTGATGATATCTTGGAGTAACGGATGACTTCTGCAAAAGGGATTTAAGGAAAGGAAACCAACAGAAGCTTTGTGACATGGTGAAAAAATATGGAGTAAATGTATCATCAGAGCTGTTGCTAAGAGGAACTGACAGAGCTGCTGAGATAGCTCAATGACCTGATTAAGATAATAGTGAGAAACCGTCTCCTCCGTCCACCACTACAAGATTTCATCATAAATTATTTTATTAACTTGGTATGTAGAGATTCCCTCCTTAAAACAGATCTCAGATTGCCATGTAGGCAATCCTGAGGAATATACATAGATACCACTAAGTCTCATTACTTTTATGAGATTGAAAAGAATAACATCCATAGGTGTGTAGGCTGAAATTGAAAAATTAAGAAACATTATATTAAATATTATATAGTTGTAATGCAAGAAAAAAATACCTGAAACTTCTGTGTCTCCAGAAAATTTCAGATTGTTATAAAAGGTCATCATTAAAATGTGAAGACATCTTACACTGCCTTCTGGACATATAATCATCTCTCTGACTCAATGGCCAGCATTTTCATGTATCCATTCATTCCCTATAAATTCTTTAAAATCCCTGAAGTTTGGGAGCAGCTTCTTTATTAGCTTATATTCTCAACAAGCTTAAACTGAAACCCCCTATTAAACTCACAAACAGGCCTTTATATACCTTCTTCTTAGTAGAACTTCTTAGAATTTGAACAAGTTTTCTGGTTTCTATCCATTCCTATAATACATAAAATGAAGTCTTTCAAAAATATGTTTCTTTAAGAACACTTACAGCCTGATATTCTAACACAGAAATCCTTCTTTCATTTCATTCTCAAGTAAATATTACGGAATACAGTTTGTTTTAATGAAGTATTGTTAAATGCAGTATTACTTTTATAGGGGAGCTGCACCGGTTTGGGATGTCCGCATGTGACAACGTGGCAGTCTTTGCTGTTGTGTAAATCACGGCGCTGGGCAGAACAGCGGCAGAGCAGAATGGTTCTTGCCTCAGAGCTGTTGAGACCCAGAGCCCGGTGTCTGAGCGTAAGCCAGCCTTTGCTGGCCGGTCAGTCGTGACTTTTAGCTGAAGCAGCCGAGGCACATGGGTGTTGCGACAACTGCTGCGGGAACAGCAACCCGTAGCAGAGGACTGGGGTCAGCGACGGGAGCAATTATGCCAAAGCACTGCAGCGAGGCTTGCCGGGGCTTGTATTTTAGCTCCCACAAATAGTTTATTTTTTCATATAAGAAAGGATTCTTATCTGCAACCAAATTTTTCTTGTTCTGTCTGTAATGGACACTTACCCTACTATCAAAATCACATGTTAATGGCATTTTATTGCAATAGCTCAGCCTCAATATTCTATATAGCAACAAAGATGCATTGGCTGGGTCTGTCAAGTATCCTCTTTCCTCAACTTCTTCCTTTCTGCCTTTTATGGCCAACTCTTTCTCACAGGTTTTCTTTTGTACGAAGTCTTTTCTTTCCCTCTATGTATCTAAATAGTATAATATCTTTCAACTATTTTACTGTTCTTCACTTGTCCTGTAATTTATCTCACATGCATCCAGTCCATGATGCTGCATATCACTTGCTCGAATACCATCAATAAGATAGGAGCTTGACAGCCCAGCGTAAAGGCTGACGATTCCTTAGTCCTATCCTCTCATTTTGCTTTTTCTTTTCAAAACTCTACTTCACATTTCTCTGTTTGCATTATATGCAGCCAAAAAAGAAAAGAAAGCAGATTTTAGTGTTTGAAGGTTCAACATCCTGTCAGTAGAGTTTAGAAAAAAAAGAAGAAAAAAATCCCAACACAGACAAAGAAAAAGGAAGTTAACATGGGAAGGTCTGAGGAGGAGATGTAAGAAGATGTGTTGGAGAGGGGTACCCTCCTTTACTTCTGAATCCTGTTTTACTGACTCTGTGTTACAGCTTTTTTTATTTCTGCACACTGCTTACAGTTGTGTAGATCATCAGTAGCAAACTGTGGAGAATATAACATAAGAAAAAAAGTCCAATCCATTTAATTATTTTCAATTTGCGTGTGAAAACATTCTGTGTACATTATTTCAAAACACACAGGGAACAGTGCTCACAGCCCTGCTTATTAACAAATGGACGAGAATGAGTACATATCATCTATTAAATTTGCTGAAAGCATGTGACAGTGTACAGTATCAAAAGAAAGGTGTTTTCTAAAAAAAATCACACTCGTTTCACCACCCGTGAGAAATTAAGAGCAACATGGCAAAGGGTGTTTACACAGGCACTTAGCCAGGAAACAGCGTGTTTTCCACAGATACAGTCATTCGGGGAGCACATCTCTGATTTTCACAAGCTCCCTCCCTCTGTTCTCATACCCCTGTAATTATATCGAGAAGTCTATCTGTAGGTGAGAAAACACATACGGTTCTGCACACTGTATTCAAATGCTGCCTCCTTCCTTTAGGTAAGTGCTACCACACTGAGGCCATTTGTAGGAATTTTACACAGCAAGATAAACAAATGCGAACCCCTTAAGGAAACACATGAACTGCAGGAGAGTTTCACAGGGAATCGTTACCAAAAATCTGCATAAGAAGACCGGAAAAGAATTCTTTATAAATCGGCTGTGAAATGCAGCATTGCTTATTAGCAGGCTTGACGGAAAAGCTTGTGAGATAGAGCGTCTTGTCACTTCATTTGTATGTGCTTTCCTGCATCTTAAGTTGCAGCTTAGGATCCCTTAGGATCATGTGAGGCTAGGTTATATATTAGAGAGCTGTGCTATAGTGCTGTGAGGGTGTAAGCCTAGCAGCTGGGGAGTGTTATGGTTGCTGCTTTCCTGTGCTAAGCTGATTTACTTGTTTAAGGTCTGACCTCATCATCCTGTCAGTATGGATTCCCACCTATACAGTTAGCAGCAGCTTAGCATCGGCTTGAAGAGCTTGCAGTATATTAATCAGAAGAGAGAGGGAGAGAGCTACCGGTATTTGTTCTTTTGTTGTCTTTTCTTAAGAAGAGGAGTTGAAACACAAGAGATAACAAAGAATCCATTTCCTTTCTAAAAGAATAGGCTTTTGTCTTTTTTTTTTTTTTTCCCCCCCCTGAAAAAAATGTCAGTATCTGGAAAGAAAGAGTTTGATGTGAAGCAGATCCTGAGGCTCCGCTGGAGGTGGTTCAGTCACCCCTCGCAAGGCTCCACAGGCACGGGGGGCTGCCATCAGCAGGAAGGATATGAGCACAGAGGGACACCGGTTCAGAACAGGTTGAAGAACCACTCTCGGGACAGAAATGGGCTGAAGAAAACCAGCAGTCCTGTCCACCACAATATCCTGGCACCCGTGCCAGGTCCAACCCCAGGGCACCACCGATCTATTCAAACCTGGCATCAACAAAATCTCATAGAACAGCTTCGATCAAATGAGGATATTCCCAAAACAAGCACAGAGGAAAACTGTGTCAAAGAAGATTCAAGTAAAACCACACAGGAGTTGCAGATGATCACGGAAGAAAATTCAGATGAATCTGCAGAGAGGTAGGAGTTTTAAAGTCTGCACTTAGAAAGCCATACTTCTATCCAAGTTATTCCCTAAAACTGTCTTTGTTTTTAACCAGAGTTCCTTACTGCATTAGTCTCACTTTATACATGTGCACACCCACACTCAAATGAATAGGAACATAGTCACTTTAAAAAAATGAACAGGAACATTGTCATGAAATTTCTGATCTTTGCTTAAGATACATAATTTCATAACCATTCCATAAAAATAAAATCTGCCAGTTTGTCAAATTTTCTCTATTACGGTTTACAGCGTATTATTTTTTTTGTCTTGATTTATTATGTTTAAGTGCAATGAAAAAATGAGCCTTCTGAAATATTGTCCTCATTCTGACTTTATCAATGGGTGCAACTTTGACAAATGGGAACTGCTGGAGGAGCACAGTCTGTGGTTGCCATCGCTCTGTCAAATTTCTCACTGCTTTTTTTTACTGCCTTCTTGACAAGTATAATTAACCTTGAACTAAGTGGAAAGGAAGCACCATTACTTGCTTTTTAAAAAGCTTTATATGAAATCACATTACTTTCACAGCTTGTTTAGTATACCAAGAGGCAAATACTTTCTACAAGGTCAGGTGAAAAAACATTACAGCTATGAGACCTTAAAGGTGTAAGCACAATGGAAGAGCTATTTTTAAGATGTTAATACAGAGAAGAAAATAATACCAGTTGTTTGATTAAGCATGCCTTTTACTTTTTTATGATTTTTTTTCAAACTTGATGTCAGTATTATTAGCTTGTACAGCACCAATTTTACCCCACCTTTACCCCACCTTGGACTCAAATTTTGCATTTATAATGTGATTATTTCCACCATTTGATGAGATTGCCATCAGTCTTTGGGAATAATTTAGGTTTCTTACATTGTATTTAAATACAAATCTATCTTACTTGAAGTTATAGTTTCTCTCAGTAAAAACAAAGCTGACAGTTTGTGTATTTTTAGCAGTTATTATTTTTCAAGTTGTACATCTGGTGTAGGGAACATCTGCAGACTGAACAGAAAAAAAATGCATTCCAAAATGTCATTTTGAAAACAGTACCAGTAGTCAACATGGACTACAGAAAATCATTACAGAATAAAATCAGTGAGGTAGGGATGTGGTAGTTCTGTATGTTTACTAGTGTACTAGTTTGTAATGTGTAAGAAGCATACCCTTAGCATAACATTTCGAATGACAGTACAAATTTCCTGAAAAAAAAAAGGCAATTTTAGGCACACCTTAGAAAGAAAGACAATTTCATTTGAAGAAAAAAAGGAATGCTGAATAATCAAAATAAGATTCTATATCAGGTGAAGAAGAAGGTAAAAAAAGCATAATCAATTCAGTTTGGAAGGTTAATAAGCCACTGTCTTCTAAAATAAGATGTGACATTTTCTCCAGCTATATATAAACTTTCTGCTAAGACCTCATGAAGTTTTGTGCCTTCATATTCATTCAAATTTAAGCTCTTCTCTTGAGTTGTTTAAATTTGCAGCTTTTAGAAAAGTTTTGGGAATGTATATATCTTATAAAGTATTGTTATATTCAAATAAGTGTATTTTCTGTAAAGTTATCAGTAGAAGCTTTTTATGCATGTTGTAGGTTAAAACCTACCTTAACATACACCTTAAAAGGCTGAACTTGTAAGGAATTGTTTAGAAAGTGATTCATGACTATGAGTTTCTTTATAATTAAAATTTTATTTCAAGAAAATAAAATAGATCATTAAAGACACCTTAACATAGCTCCAATTTCTTAAACATCTACCAACAGAAATCATTAAGTAAATCACTGTTCTCTTCCCCTATAGCATTCAGCACAGGCCACACACGAATTAATATGCTAATTGATTGGGTAGAAATGAAATACTGAGAAGAAGAAATAGAGAGAAGCAGCCTTATATCTATATCTAGTTGCTGGATATATTTCCATCTCTTCAGAACAATGCCTCATCTTATACCTTTGAAATCATCCTTTTAAATCATTTTGGGCCTCCTTTTTCTTTAGAAATTTCGTAGAGTCAGAAGCGATTGTAATCAATGGGATCTGCTAGTAATTAACACATCTGAAAAACCAGGCATTTGCAGGATCCCCTGAGTCCATCTTCTTACATTACTACAGCCACTGCGTAATGAACTATACAATTACTGCGGCCAGATGCTCTTTCACATTCATACCTGAGGACACCAAAGACAAGCTCATACCAATTTGCCTTTTATTCCATAAAAGGAATCCTATCTTCAGCGCGGTTGTCTCTAATCCAGCGAGTTTACCTCTGCCTGGAGAAGTCCCATTTTTAGCTGGACTCTAAAGCAAGACACTGCTACATGTCACTTGGACATTGAAAATAGTAGAAAAGGATGGAAGGAATCAGGAGTCAGGCCAATACCTCAATCTTGAGCAGACTATGAAAGCAAGTTCTACTAGCAGCTTAATGCTTCCTGTGAAAAAGCTTTGGAAACATGAAAACAAAATTCTCAATTTCTTCAGAAAAACTTGAGATGTCTTTCTCTAGAAAGCTCAGGACTCAACGCTTTGAGTGATACAGACGTAGCACCCTGGGGTTTGATGAAATAAGGCTTGCTTATTGAGGAGGAAAGGTGAATAAGAAAGTTCCAAACAGCAGTTCCATTTTGAATATACTATCATTGATACACTTGTTTCTGCTTTCTTGAATCTTTTTAGGTACTCCTGTACCCAAATTAAATAGTGCAAGACCTAAAGAATCCCTTCTGACCTACGGGCTTGTTCCTGAATGATCTCCCATGACAAATGAGACAAAGTAAATGAGGGCTTGAGTGACCAAAACTCATTAGTTTTGTAGTAACAGTAGCCAGTTAAGATGTGACCAACCCATAAATGCCAGGTGCATAACAGATCAATAAATTGCTTATTGGCACAAGGTTAAGTAAAGCCTCCCAGCATGCCTGGGGACTGTCCTGTCCAGTGTTGCTAAGGGAACATACTCAACAGGTATCAGTCTTCTAGAAGCATCCAAAATGATGGATGACCTGTTGATCTTGACCTGTTATAAGATCCTTATGGAAGTTGTGTCTATAGTTTTGAAAAAAGCTGAACAGCGGATGATACACATTTCATTGGCCTAGTCTGATTCTCCCCAATCTACTCCTTGAATGAGGACTGGGACCTTTTCACAGGTGAAAAACAGAGAAACTAGCTAAAACCTGAATAGATACCAAGTTATTTTGTTTATTTGTATATTATATTTCCCACTATAAAATATTATGGTATTACTGGGATGGTCAGAAAGCTAAACCCGTAGAGTATGGCCATGCAAATGAAGAGCAAAAACCTTCAAAGATTTTAGGTTTGGCTTAAAGTAAATAGGAGCTTAAGTAACTCTGAAAGAACGCATGGTAAATAAACTGTGAACTGCTTCTGGTTCAGGAGGCATGGCTGTGGATTTTTGTGCACTTTAGCTAGTTGATGATCATCTCTGATCTCCTTTAACTGTCTGGAATCTTTTGAAGTTTGGGCTTCTCCATCAGGGAGAGACCTTGAAGCAGTTCAATTTCTTTCAGAGAAAGTGATCTGGCAGTGGTCCAGAGACAGCAGCAAAAACTCAGAGGATTTGATTGCTAGATTTTGTTTGACAGTCGACAAAAACTTTGCTTGTGTGCAACACGTGAACACACACTTGTGCACACACAAACTGAAAAAGCACTGATACCTCCTAATAAGGAGGATCCGTGATATTGAATTACCTTGATTACTTCCCTCGATAAAGTTTGGACTCACAGGCATGACTGTATTGACCTTTCAATATAAGCACTATGCCTAGTGTTTATTAATATTATTCTACATTGCCACACCAATTTGTGCATGCTTGCTAGGAGATATATTATGATTCTCTAAGTATACTATTGAAGACCATGTGTGCTGGTAAAGTATGCGTGTACCTCTTTTCCTAGTTGCCCAAAGGCAGTTAGATTTCAATAATGATTGTAGCATCCATTCATCATTTTTCTCTTATGCATTTTCTCTAATTATATGGCTGAAAAATTGCTGACAAACTCTAGTTTGGTTGACAAACCCTAGTTTTGCTAAAGATACATGCTTTCTAATTTCCCATATGAGACAAAATATACTTCTAATTAATTTTAATAGAATCTTTTGATGTCGTAATCCAAGCAATCGGTACTGATGTACATGGAAACAGATATTTGGGAGGAGTATCCTTTTAATTGAGGCAATGCATTTTCTGTGGTTACTATTTACGATGTTCAGTTATTTTGAGAGTTCATCTTAAGACACAAAAAAATCATCTAATTGTCTTTTTTTTTTTTTTTGTCAGCCATATGGAAATAACTAACAGACCATTTCCCTCACTGTCTCTGACATATATACACACATACATATAAATTACTGTTTCAGATATTATCCTCTATATGAGGGTTTTCCCTGGAGTTCTATTTTTATTTCCAGTAGCAGATGACAGCCTTGGCTCACATTCCGGTGTGAAATAAAGGTACCACAAGGAAAAAATACCCCTTTAATTGTAGCAGTATCCCAGAAGATATTGAACAGGTGGAAATGAATAAATCAGTGTGCAGTGCCTGACCCCAATTTCTTGCACATACGATGCCATTTTTTTGGTGAGCTAATGTGGCACAGATCAAGGACACATGCTGTCATGTTTCCTTCTGCTGAGCACTTTTTTGGGGAGAGCCGTTACACTACACATTCATCATGCCCTCTAAAGTTTGTAACAGATACTGAAATGATGTCTGCTTAATTTTTCGCTACAAAAGATCATTTCCAAAAAAAGAAAACAGGTGATAATTTTCTTGGTGAAAATGGAACATATGAATTAGTCTATGAAACCACGGATCCAACCGCATTCAGAGGGGTTTTTGCATTAAGAGTACAGTTCTGGGTATCCAAATAAGCAGAGTCCTACCCCTGATTCACGAGAATGACTGATAATGAATGACAATGCATCTAGGAAACGGAAGGACTACGATGTATCCTTTGCAGAGAAGATGATAAAGTGCTGCCTTCAGAGTAGTACGTCAGGACACTATTTTCCCCTCACGAGTAAGAATTCAGTTTCATGAACCATCTCTGATGCCTAAGGTAAAAGTTTAGAAATTATTGTTCTTAATCTCATATAGCAGCAGCCTTTCTTTTTAAATGAAAACATAACTGCTCTGATTTTGTTTTCACCGAACTTCCAACATTTTGAAAAAAGGTTTCAAAAATCTTAACTTTAACAAATAAAAGGTTTGCAGACATAATAAAGAATACTGGACATCTAGCCAGAAGGCACACCAATCCTTCTGTGACAAAGTTGGATCAACTATATTTAGGTGCTTCCTTGGTTATCTGTAGTACAATTTAAGCTCATTATTTTGTTGATCTTTCCCCCAGGGATATAGATAGCATATTGTTCCCCTTATTCTTCTTATTCCCACACTATTCCTCTTTACAGCATTCATTTATATGTTTGAAAATTGCTGTAAGTCTAAAGAGCTGCAATTCTTGCCGTCTTTGTTCAGAAGTCCAATGCTAGACAGCTCTGATGATTTTCATTGCTCTCCTGACTTTCTCCAGCATGGCTGGCTGTACTTGCAGTACTGTGGTCAGATCTGGATATATTCTGGTTAAAGCCTGACAATTCTAGTGTAGAGGGAAGGATTACTTACATGTCATTCTGACTAAAAATCTGTTTGAATATCCTGCTCAGTGGTTTTTTTTTTTGTCACCAACATGGTGCTGTTGCTCATGCCTGGCTTGTGATTCATGAGAAACTCCTGACCCTGCACCAAAGACCTGTTCCCTAACCATCTGTACATTTTTGCAGCTATTTGTTCCTAAACGTAGTACTTTGCACAAAGGAATTCCATCTTATGTTTATCAGATAATGTCTCTAATTTGCTGAGTTAATACTCAGTTCTGATCCTATTAAATGTCTCCGATTTACTAATTTAATATTGAATTCTGATCCTATGCTCCAGTATACTTGCAGCGCTTCTCAGCTTGGCATGATCTTCAATTGTAATAAAGTTCTTGTCAAAGGTTTCTCTTTATTTCCTCCTCCCTCCAAGTAATTTAGAAAATTTATGAAAAGTCATAGTGGAACTTCAGTGGAAAGTTCCTTAGGAGCCCAGTTTGATTTAGCTTCCTATTTATCAGTGAACCACTGATAATTACTTTAAAAGCGCGATTTCAAACCAGTTTTGCACCCGTTCCGTAATGGTTTACTCCAAACAGTACTTCAGGTTGAACTTAGTACTATCTGATATGAGACAGCGTCAAATAATATTCTCATGTCCAAGATACGAATGACAACTACTTCTTTTCTGTTCTCCATAATGCCTACTACAATCTATAAATGAAGGACTTCAGTTTATTTTGACATGTTATTCTCAACAAATTCTTGCTAACTGTTAGTCTTCTCTTTTATTTCTAAGTGCTTAGAAATAATAATTATATTACTTTTACACTGCAGAATTTGGCAAGCAGAAACAGCTAGGAAAAGTAATTATGTTTCTGTGTTGTGGAGAATTTTGCAGTTTCTTTAATACTTTTAATACTGTAATATAGACTTCAGCAGTGTATTTTAAAAAGGTGATTTTATGCCAGTCTGCTATGGATAACCAAAATGCTTCATTGCTACCTCAGGGACAAGCAAAACCGAATTGTCTTCTAAAGATGACCTTTAACTAAAGGTCAAAATATGAATTTGAAACTGGAGACATTTGAAATGGGTTATTTAAGGTATCGTAGCTGATCTCCTCTCAGAAGTGATGCCCGAACAGCTCATGTGGCCTTTCGATGCCTTAGCGCAGTGGAAGTGCCGATTGCAGCAGGGGAGCGAGGGTGACGTTCTAGGCAATGCTGGTTGATGCACACCCCATCGGCATCATTGAGGTGTTGCATCTGCTAGAGATCACGTTGCCAGATTACGTTAGTTTTACGTGCCAGATTACGTGCCAGAGATTAGTGTTACGTATGAACTGAACAAAGGCACATGTAGCACAGGAGATAATTAGTGACATTAAGCTGAATTTTAATAGCGTTTTACTGACATTCACTCACAGCTTGTGGAAAAATGATAGGTGAGAGTAACCAAGAAAATTTTCCTTTGATATCTAACGTTTGCTAAGTGTAGAAAATTTGTGAAGTTATTATAGTGAAGTTATTTGTGAAGTTATATGAGCAGACAATTAAATGTTTTCTTCAGTGTTTTCTCAGCTAACGCCCATTTTGGCTAACCAGTAGCACCCGATGCAGGATTAAAATCTACGAGAAGAATTACCTTTTTGCCGGAAGTCGATAATTCACAAGGAGCGATAGGACTTTTTAGGCAATGTAATGAACAGTGACCAATGAAGTCATTCTGACTAAACAAATGCTGTTTTCCAATACAAGAGCTCTTGGTACAGAAAGTAGAATCAATATGTCTCAAAGGCATCCTCAGCAGATTTTATCCCCACTTTCTCTTTCTATTATGACACCTGATGAGGAACTTGAAAAGGCAAAAAGTATGTGAAATTCAAGTGGGTTGAAACATTTATTAAAAAATAAAGGAAGAAGTAGGTTTGTATTTTGAAATTAATTTTATATTTAGCCTGTGGAAGAAGTGGATATTTATTCAAAAGATTTTTTTTCATAGCTACATAAATAGAATCATAGAATAATTTAAGCTGAAAAAGACCTCTGGATGTCATCAAGTCTAACCCCGTCCCCCACCCCCCCCCAAGAAGGCTATAATGAGGAATAATATGACTTACTAAAAACACACAGTATTTTACAGTCTTACATTGAACATGCATAGCTTTCAAAGATGAATTATTACAGGCAAGGGAAAAAAATACCATTTAATAGTAATTTAAGAAACCAGGACAATTCTATTCATTTCAAAACAATTTCTTTATGATTCAATTATCTTCTCTTTTCCACTCCATACAGCTTGCTCTCAGGAAAGACAGCTGTTAAATTACTTTTTAAAGACTTATTACTGTTCTTAAAATCACTTCTTAATGTCTCCAGAAAAAGTTAAGGAGATGATTAAACACATGCGACCAATGCAGAGCAGTTTTTACAGACATACTGAGCATATGCAATTGTAAAATCAACAGGAAATCGTATGGTTGCTGAAGCGTTCTTGGAAAAGGGGGAGAGAGTTTGCTTGATTTGAAAGTCATAGCTAGACAGCATTCTGAAAGAAATGACAAGTTATTTTCACCATTGTTTTGTGGCTGAATTGTTTACTTTGAACTATTTGAAATACTGTAATGAGGAATCTTTCACATTTAAAGAAATAAAGGGATTTGTTTGTTATAGCCAAACAGCTAAGTTAGCCCAATATATACCAATTTAGTTTAGCTCCTTTCGTTCTGTTAGAATAAAGTAATGATGCTATATTTAGAGAATGACAATATCCGGTGATAAGATAAAGAATAGGGCTTGTGTATGGCATACCTGTAGGTATGCAGGCTAAACGAATACGAAAACGAAGCTGAAGTACTGTCGGGATTCACAGAAAGAGCTTAAGGTAAGTATAGGAAATAAACTTAAAAAATAATCTCTAAACCAAAGCTATAACAAAATTTCCTCCTCTGTGAAATCAGACTCCACCTCAGTGACTCTAGCGTCAGATACACTGGCACGAGAGCTTCCCACACAGCTCTGACAGCAAACCTTCTCCCAATCCGCCCCCTTCCCTCCTTTTCCAAGCAAATGCTTAATAGTCAAAACTCAGTTCAAAGCTTATTAAAATAGATAGAACAAGACTTTAGAGCCTGGCTCTTTCCAACACTTCTGCCCGTCCAGTACTTACTAGCATAGAACATCTTTCACTTCATTCTAGTGACCGTTCCCAGTCTGTATGGTAAGCCAGGATATTGCACTGAAAGTCTGCCTGCTGCTCACAGGTAACAAGAAGGATACCTAAAAGTATTTAAAGGAACACCCTACTTTGTAGCCATTACTTCATTTGAGGTTGAGATATATGATATGGTGTCTAAATACTAGAGTTTAAAAAATGTTTTGTCAGGAAGTAGGTACTGTAATCTCATGGCGTGTCCTACCGTTGCACGAGGCTGCCTTATTTAGAAGTGAAACAGCACACGAAGAGCAGACGATTCAATGTTTTCTTCAGCGTTTTCTCAGCTAACACCCATTTCGGCTAACCAGACTTATTTATTGGAAAAGAAAGCAATGTCTGATACCTGGTTCTTTCTTTGGTTTTGGTATGTATATTTTGAAAATCTTTGGAGAAGAATCTTACCTTTATATTAACATTTGATTTAATCAAATTCAAGCTCTCTCAGCTAGCTTCTAACTTTTTAAATGTACGACTTAATGACTAGTTGCATTAGGATCTGAAAATCAGTATCCGTGGGTTCTGTCTCAGATTTATTGCTTGCTTCTTATATAAACTCAGAGAAATCACTGAGCCTCTTGGTATCACAGTTTGCTGATGTTAAAGGTAGCATTTGACACCTATTTTCCTAGGGACACAATAAGAAGTGATCAGTGTTTTCAAGCACCATAATTTGCCTACAAACTGCTACTAAAATGCAAAGTGGAATGCATGTACGTTATCATTGATGCATTATACTATATAGTTGCACAGCTTATCTTCTCATGATAATAATATCCCCAAAACCAAAGTCATCTACTTTAACTAGAAGTTTTCTGTTACAATAAGCAGTAGAGACCACCAATATACTTATAATAAAATGTTTTGAAGAGCAGACATAAAGGGAATACATTTGATAAAGTGGACAGCCACTGTCATCATTTGCTATGCTTCAGTTTACCTGATAAATTAGAAGTCAAGAGGAAGGGAGGCATTCTTGCAAGAAATGAGCATTTTCAAAGCTTGTTCATTTTAATAGAAGTTGAGAAAATGAAGAACCTTTTTGAACTGGGAAATATACCTTGATTGAAATGGAAATTGTGAGCAAACCACTAAGAAATCCTAGGAGTTGGAGAAAAGCTATTTTAAGCGATTACATATGGTTTGCGTTGCTAGGGAAACCTCTTTTACAGTGCTCATTTAGCACAGATGCTCAGGAAAGCTCTGTGACTCCATGTCATACCATTTCAGAATGCTTCAGAATGTGAAGAAATAGAGATGCACATATACACACATGCAGACAAAAATACCTCTGTAATTTTATCTTAGTCATGTTCTATGTCTTTGGTGGAAGTTAGTTCTTTCCATTTCTGCCATGACCACAATGATAAATCAAAAGCTTTGTAATTAAAAAGCTCTGTTTCCGGACTGAGGATATTTATTCAAACATTACCTTCCGTTTTGATCCATTTGGGTTTATATTTTAGATAGGCATCTCTTTAGAGCAAAAGATTTGCCTTTCCCAGGTACGTAGTGAAAACACAAGACCAGCGCTGGTGACACCATGTCTGGCCCAGGCTCTCGACCCTAGGGCAGAAGTGACTTGCCAAAACCTATGGTATAACCTGCTCCGTGCAGGCTGTCCTGCCACCGTGTTCTGCATTCTCCTTTCACCTCTCTAGTGCCCGGGTAGGTGACAGCCTGGAAGGCGGCTGCGGTCTGCCGTCATCAGAGACACGGCTGCCTCTCTGTTGAGCGGGCAGGAGGGCTCAGACCCTGAGCATGCCACTGAGCATGCAAATGTGTGCTGGCTTTTCTTTGCTTTTTCAGAGAGCAACAGCTCCAGAAATTTAGAAAACATAGGATTTGAATTATTGAAAAATAATTACTTTTTCAAAACTTGCAATATTTCAGTCTCTCAGTTTTCAGAGACTTGTGTATAATTTGGGGAATGGCGTATTGTTACTGTATACCATTATCCACTCTTGGTGCACTCTCGGATCCCGCTGCAAAGAGGGGGCATTCTCAGTGTCTATCCAAGCAAGGTACTTCAAAACTGCATTCAAGCAATTCATGAACTCAGCTATGTGAATTGTAACCCCTGTGCAGGATGGACCTGCAGATGCATGCAGAATCACCTCTGGGGCCACGCGTACGTGCAGTCACATAACAGGTATATAACTGGTCTTATGAGTGTGCTGCAAGCTCAGGAAGCGGCTTTTGAGAGTTTTTTTATTGGACCATATGGTATGCCAGGAACCAGTATTTTGAGTACTAAACTTCTAAGGCCTTGAAAGTTTTACTTAGAATTTAACAATGATTTGTAGTTTGAACCCTCCTCAACAAAATAAAAAAAGCCAACAGAAAATGTTTTTTTTAAGAAAAGGTTTTTTAGAAATCTAAAAATTAAGCCCATCTATGGATGTGCTATTGAAGGCACCCGATAATGTGCTATTAAAGGCACTTGACTTTTGTTTATTCAATCCAAAATACAAAGAATAAACCAAAAAGATACTTGCTGATAAAGAAGAGAATAAAGATATACTCTGAACAAAAAATATGGTGTTCTACAGATTAAAATTATGTTTATAATGGATATATATTGATCTAACCAAACATTAATAAGTGTAGAACCCAAACTTGCTAGTATTGCCTATTTGTGAAGCATATTGTTATTTACATATCAGAGGGTAAAGTAAGGAAAAGAGAGAGGTAGCAGGTTAGAGATTTGTAGGGTCTTAGCACCACCAAAATAGGTTTAGGCCAGGTAGGAAAGAGGCAGAAATTGATTCTTGCTACAAAGTAATTTCATTGGAGTAATGAAACCCATCAGTTCTTTTGGCCATCACAACTACGGATTTCCGCAGAAAGTTCTCTATTTTGTCCAATGCACTGGAGAATTTTGTGCTTCTTTTCTGGGTCACACAGTGTAATTCAAAACATACGTAAACACTGAACTATGATTGTATCGAGAGTTTTAAACCAAACATACATGAGTATCTTTTAGCACAATACTTTGTAAAAAGCATTTAAAGACTGAAATGCTTGTTCTGAGTCATGATTTTCATGACTGTCTCACAGTGGACATCCACAGAAGATTGCCTCCAGTCTAGCTGGCTGGTCAGTTTACAAAAAACTACATGTAAAGCCAGAAATTCCCTCCTATGCCACTACTTACACCCGCCCAGTCCCCCCCATGTGCTAGTACGGTGGCTTAGGATGGCCTTTTGATCTGTCTGTCCGAGACGCTCGACCTAGTAAAATCATCCAGCAGTACGGCCAACTCAGTCTCTTGATAGATCTTGTCATAGTGGATTTACGAGCAGCGTAAGACAGCTTCCTGGGAAGTTACAGCGTTGTGATCGTTCAGGAGCCAAACCGATCAATCAGAACACAATGACGCAGCGAGAAAAGCACAGAAAGAAACAAGGTTGTAAGTCAGGACTAATTTTTTGTCTTAATTTGTTTTTTTCATTCACTGGAAGGATCCCAAATTCCTCTATAAAAGAAATTTAGAGTGGCTTGGTGTTACAATATGCCAATAAAGTTGCTCAGCATGAAGCTCCCATGGGAAGGCACAAAGCAGTAGAGCTCCTATGTGCCTCTTGCTTCCTCATGCAATACGTAGCTCAATTACTAGTCAGCTGTTTAAAGTTTCCTTATGCTTTGTCACTTAGTGTTACAGTGAATTCGAACCTGAACTTAACACAATTAGTAAAAGAACAAAGTCAGGACTGGAAGGACAGTTTGGCCTGTTCAGTGGAGCAATAAAGCTCTGATATGTTTACTAGCAAGCTATTGAGCTTTTATTCTTCATCTGGAATCTGGAATTATTTCCTTATATATTTTAAACAATACCTCAGATTGATACCTCATGTTTGAATTTTCACAAGTTGTTTTCTTTCAAGTCTCTCCAATTATTAAAACATCCTTTGTTTTCCCCGTATCTCAAGCCATTAAGTGCAAAGGCTGTTATTTCACTTTTACTGGCTACTGCTGTGACATTTTGTAAATTGATTGATGGTAAAAACCACACATTTTTACCTTTTCTAATAAGTAGCTTTCAATCATAATCATATTTTAAAATAATGTTGGAGAATAACATAGCTGAAATGTGAAATTCCTAATTTCTAGACTCCTAACTTTCTCAGCTGTTACTTTTTTATTCTATAAACTGTTGCTGAGGTCTTTTCAGTTTTCCTATACCTCAAATACTCTCTCTCAAATGCAAGACCAATTTCTAATGTAAATTATTTGGAGGAAAGACATGCAATATATTAAGGTGATCTGTACACTTGTGGCAAGATAGAAAGGTAAGACCCCAGCAAAAAAGGGTCCTGACCCAGAAGCAACATAAATATAGTTTTAGCTTTGCCTGTTCAATTTAATACATCAAATTTCACATTGAATTTGGAGGGAATATCAATTTTATTCAATAAAGCGGTGTTCAGCAGACAGTGTCTAGCAAAAGGTGAGCAGGAAAGTCTGACCTACCCTTAAAACATTTGATTAGCTCTCATTTGATCTTCTCGCTGGTGGAAACATGGTCAGTAGGAACACAGTAGAATATGTTCTGATATTGCACAAAGATTAAACAACTAATAGCAGTTTTCTACAGTCATAAGAGAAAACTCTGAGAAACTGGGCAACTTCCCAAAAGAGAAAGTAGATCATCATAATTTCCAGAGACGGGAGCATCAATGCTTTCAGGACAACCTTGAAACATTCAGATAGTAACAGATAAGTGTTTACATTAATCTACTCAAAGCCTTTTTACTCCCCAGTTGAAATCCTCATTAAGTATATTGTTACCTCTTTCCAGATATTCAAGTTACCAGGAGTCATAGCATCGTAAGATCACAGGATAATTTGGGTTGGAAGGGATCTCAGGAGGTCTCTAGCCCAGTCCCTGCTCAAAGGAGGGTCAGATGTGAGATCAGCCCAGATTGCTCGGGGCTTTATCCGGTTGGGTCTTGAAAACCTTTAAGGATGGAGACTACATGACCTGGTGAATAGTCTTAAGGCATATCTTGTAGCATATTTTCACTGAAACAATACAGTTTGCAAGCAACCTAAATAATCAATTCCTTCTTCAGGAGGCAGAAAATGAATCTAAGGAAAGAGTTGTTTTTTCTATCAAGATTAGCTATGTTAGCATATTATCACATGCTTCATTTAGTTATTGTTATATTACAACCTCCGCAAAAGTTGTAATACTTATTTTATTGAATAAATATGATAAAATTGCTCTGTTGTTTTTTGTAAGATCACATCATAATGCAATTTTGCCTCCCTCCAGCCTAGAATAGTGAATAATACAGGCACTCCAGGAAAAAATCTGTCATAATAATACTGTAAGCAATATTTTCTGCAATTCATATCAGTTCCACTTGTACTTTTCAGCCTGCCTTTATTTTTCTTTTGATTTCATATACTAATTTTATTTAGATTTCATGGTTTTATTCCAATTCAATTACAGTGAGCTGACATTGACGCAGACCCTGGCTTGTTGGAGCAGTTATCACTATTATCTGCCAGGATAAATGCCAAGTCACCGACGGCATCGAGAGTACAAGTTTTCTTAAGACATATTGTCAGAAATAGTGTTAAATACACTTGATACTGTCAAACAAAAGTCGACCTAATAGCCTATCTGTAAAGGTTGTAAAGACAATTCTCTTTCTATCTTACAAAGATGCTATGGACTCATGAATGGAGGTTTCCTCAATAAGCAATTATTGTAAGCTGCTGTCTCAAAAACCTACTTTTCTGAGGAAGCACACAAGATGTTCAGTGGACATTAGCAAAAATGCTAATATAATAATGAACACTAAGATATTTCTCAAATATTATAAAAGTGAAAGTCAGTGACCAAGGATAAGAGCAGGAGATAAAGCACAATTGTCTACATAATTTATAGCATTAACAATTCCTTCCAGTATATGTGGGAGGGTATTCAGTGTATGCTGTATTTGTTGTATTGACTTCAAAGCAAATCCACTCACCCGAGCCAGATATGAATACAGTAGGCTAAGTTATTTTAATAACTTTCTAGACTTAGGTTTGAGTTATGTTTTCTGACGCAGAAGACCAGAAGATAACAACTAGCTGGAGAATACTTTGGTCTCAGGATATCTGTACCTATAAACACATAGAAATATTTGGCTGTAACAGAGGGAAACACTCTCAGGGTATAATTACACAATTAAGAAGAGGGAGGAATTGACCATAGATAAAATTATGTAGCTGACAAAACCTTATAGAATAGAAAACTTCAGTCTACCTCTCAAGTGTGCTTTCTGTCTGTGAGGCTGACCATACCTTTATACACGTTGTCTCTCACTCTTTTCTAACAAATCTGTAATTATGATAAGCTAAAAGGAAAAGTACAAAACCAAAAAGTCTGAGGATCCCAATGTGAAACAACCTCAGGTCAGTAGTAAGAAGAGTCTCACCAAATAAGTAGGTGATTTTGGTTTTAATCACTTCCTTGTTGTATCCTCTGTTAATCCTGAGCTTTAAATTAAGAGAGTAATAAACATTGCTTTTCCCCTTAATTTGGAGAGAAAGAAAAATCAACAGTAGCTTTGAGACTGATCTGTTAGATACTCTTACCGCACACCTGTCTAACAGGGCACACTGGCTAAATTGGTTAAGAATCCGACTTTTTGTTCCATTGCAGTAATGTTAGCCTTGAATGAGACATCCAGCAGATCAGCTGAGTCAGGTGAGGAGATATTGTGGAACAAGCCCATGGAATTTTACATTACTGGGGAAACGTCACATAAAGTGAAGAGAAATTTAAAGTGGTGCCTTCAGCTGAAGTGGGGATGATCACGTTTTCCCATTTAAGTGAAACATAACTCTTGTTATTGCCTAGTTAGAATCTAAACAGAAGTAGAAAAGAAAAAGATGCAAAAAATGAAATGGTCATGGCAAGCACAAGAATAGAGTCCCTTTGCCTTTGAGGAAATACAAACAAGAAGTGAGAAGCATGTATTAAGGTATTATGGCAGTGGTTTGAGTGTTCATAAATCAAGAGGTCTTAAAAAATCTCACAGCAGTATCCGTACCTGATTAGCTGCAAGGCTCAAAACGGTAGGGGCAAGGATAGTTGCTATTGAGACTGTTACTCTCCGGCTTTTCAAAATTCTGTTCACTGTATACGGAACCACTTCACATTCCTTTTTTGCTTATACTTGTATCTCCCAAGCTCCCTTTTGTTCCACTTTTGCCAACAACAGTGAAAGGGGATAGCATAAAGCAGGTTTTCTTCCCAACTCTCTCTCCCATCAGGAGTCTTTCTGAAAGGTGCTTAATGAAGTAAGAAACGTGGACTTAATTAGTTTCAGTTGGCAATAGTCATGCTTGGATTTCAAACAAAATTTTTTGCCTTTGGCTTGTATTTTTTTGTGTGTGTCCTCTAAAAGTGCCACAAGCTCCTGTCCAGCATTTAGTTATTACTTTTCATGTTTTACATTTCAACAGCTTGAGATAGTGCTATATCGTGTCTTCTGGTCACATCATTTTTTGTTCTTTAGAAAGATGCTATGAAATTATCTAACAATATTATCACTAGCTACAAGAAAGTTGAGCAAGAAGTAGTCAGCCTCACTGAATTTCTCCTTCATGACTTTTAAATTCCCTCCAACATAATCATGTAATATAAACGTCGGGTTAGAAATCACGCATTGCAGTGACGACTGCAGAATGCTTCTTGTACTGTTAGAGTCTGTGTTAATCAAGACAGTGAAGTATTCCTAATAGCTTCCATTATATCACGCCTTGCACGGTAGATTTCAATGTACAGTGACTTAGTATTGATCTTCTTGTTTGTCTTAGGAAAAATAAACGTTAATTAAAATATAACTTTGTTTTAAAACGAGTTATACAACAATATTCACCATGCCAGACATACAGTATTGCCATACAGGGAAATACTTCCTTCTTCTGCAGGAAAAGGTTGAATCAGTGCCTTAGTGGTTAAGCATGCTGGTTCAGAGAAAAGGATAGGCTTTGGGTTGCTATAGTAAATCATAACCACAGGCCCTAATCATCGCTGGTATAAACAACATTGTGGCTAATGTCATCAGTTTCTATGAAGCTGCTGCTTCCTACATCAGTATTTAACCTAGTATTTTCTAATCCAACTTCTAAGTTAGTTCAAAAACATCTATTGATATTAGTGCATGGAAATTGATTTTATTACTGATGAACCATAGTTACAGAGCAAGATTCAATTGTTGTAATTCAGTTTTTGTAATTTCCTTATCCTTATATGGCATCTGCTTAACTTTGTGTAGTTATCAAGGTAGTTATAAAGGAACGGCATGCAGACTTTACATCTGACTAATTCTAAAGTAATTTTCAACAGTTACTTGTAATCTCAAAATATCTACTTTAAAACTTTCTATCTGTGAATAGTGAGATGACAGCTTGTATATACATGCAAACAAAGAGTAAAAAGTGAACTCAAGTGTTGTTTATAATCAGAGAAAAAAGGCACATGGGTATTTGAGATCAGTAGCCCCCACTACATTTGGCACTATCAGAACAAGGGTTAATTTTAAGATGCTAATATACATACTTCTATCTTTTTACCTGAAACGTTTCACTTAGTTATTATTCTCTATTACATAATGTAAATGAATACAGTCTTAATTCTCTGGAGGATAACGTTCTTGAACGGTGTTTTAAGATGGCATTAATTTAAACGATTTGTCTGAGACATTCACTTCATCATTGAATATAGACATATATCTATTATAATAAAACACTCATGGATGTACAGGCAGCATGCTCTCCAGACTGATTAGATATTGCTAGAGCTCCAATTTTTAAGAAAGTATCTCACGCCACGGAAATAAGTGTTCTTAAATCATGCCATTATAATGTTTATAGTAAAGTTTGATATTCAGATTAGTCTGAATCAGGAAGAGAATAATTATTTAAATTGAAAACTCCTGCTATATTACAAATTTTAACACTGACAGGTCACTGTGATAAAGTCCCTAGTTATACTGTGTAATCCCATAGCCATCAAATATCAGAAGAAAGAATTGCTGATTTTTGCTCTTACAGTCCTTTTAGTGAATTCAACAATTTAAGCCGGCTCACTAGAAACCTCTTTGGTCAGGCTATGAATATTGCACTGTGGGCATCTATCTCAGAGCTGTGGATTTTCTCCCAGTGGAGCTGCACTACCACCCTGGGTCCTTTGGGGAAGGCAGCGTGGGGCACTGCATGCAGAGAGGCCCACAGCACTTGCCCCATGGCCTTTCATTCTGACTCATTCATGGCCTATCATTCTGACCTCAGAGAAGTGCAGGCCACTTGACTCCTAATTTTAATGTCTCTTGAAATGTGTGAATGGGTCTGCAATAAATTGCTGAGCATTTTTCAAAACTGAGCCCCAAACCTCAGGAACAAAATCCCATCGATAGTGACTCTTGAATAGGCATTTATATAACAGTGAAATTTTTAAATGTTTGTCTTCAGCAATTAAACAAAAATGATTCACATAGTACTATAGTGCAACCAAAGAACATCTGGACCAGCTCTTACTGTGCTTTTACACAGTAATAAATGACAGAAAGTGCTTTCTATGGACATAGGAACATCCCATTTCTTAATTATCTGTATAAAGCAAATTGCGAGCACAAAGATCTACTGTAGACACAAGATGCCAATAAAGGAATGCACGAAGCTTTCCCCAAACTGTCTTCCCAGTAGCAAAAGATCAACAACTGAGGGAGTACACATGCTAATAAGAACAATCTGCAGTGCAGTGAGCCTGGAAAATAATTTTATAATTAACCTTCTCTGTTAAAAAAATAAATATACAATTTCCGAAGGAAAACAGCTTACTGGGGAGAGTGTTTAGATCTAGCCCTCTTTGTACCATGAAATCATGATGTGTCCACAGCTGACACCAGCATAAAGGGACTGTACGGTGCTCCGGGGCTCTCCAGTTTGGCTGGAACCTCTGTTTTCCAGTGGAATTACCCCACCAAATACGTGCTTTCTATTCATAGGAGAATTCAAAGTATCCTAACCCAAATTCATCCTGATATGAATCATAATGGCATTCATCTGTATATTATCATGTCTGGGGGAAGAACAAAACTCAAACCAGCTACAGTACTTTCAGTGGTACGCTGAAGCTCCTGCGTTTAATGATATACACACTTATACTTGTAATCCCAAACGTGAAAAGTGATTTTAACTAATGCCAACTGAGAAAAGTGGCAGGTTTATGTTAATACTAGCAATAAAAAAATATTAAAACCAGGAAGTTTCAAGAGCTCCAAGTTCTAAAGGAATTGTCAATATGAACTTTCAATTTAGATAGGTTAGAAGTCAGCAGTCTCTCCATTAACTTAAATAATTATACATTTCAGTTGCTGTTTTCTTCGTTTGCTACATCATTTTATGTCATTGTTAGTACCTCAGCAGTCATTAACATATAGTACAATTTTCCGTACTCTTTTGGATCAAAGTTCTTTACCCACATCCTAAAAACTTCAACACAATCTTTAGCTGTTACATTTACAAAGAATAAATAATAAAGGAGACAGCTCAGTAGAAATTTTAAGGCAGAGGTTGGGACAGTTACTGATGTGGCACAATTATATCAGCAAGCAATTAGGACAGGTGCATCAACGTTATCATTATTTTGTCTGTGTTCAGAAATGGCTTCCTCGCTGAAATATTTTTCTCATTTCTCAGCCGACTGATGTGGTTTATCTCGAACAGATGCTACGGTCCTACGATTTGACCTAGGGAAACAGCACCTCTCAATCTCCCACCCCGCGAGACTGCCCAACAGACAGAGGGTCAGAGCTCAAACAGCTGCCTGGGAGGAGGCTGCCTGGGTGGGGGCTGGCCGCAGTTGTCTTGAATAAGCAGAAAGAAATGAGAGGAAAAAAAAAAAAAAATGAGTTGCACTGTAAATATTGCTGCACAAACAAACCGAACTGATGAAGTTGCAGTTTTGTCTCGTGCCTTGTCACCGCTAAAGCACATCGAGTGCACCACAGAGCTGAAGTCACATTGGTGTTTTCAGCTATGATCGAGTCCTTGGGATGTCGAATGGCTCTAACTGGTATCCAGTTTGCTGCTCATGGCTGGTGTGACTTACAGTGCAGAGGTAAGCTGATCCAAAATCAAAATCTGTAGGTGACACTGATAACTGAGCTGTTACTTGATTAAACGGAATTTCTCAAATATTATAGCAGGTTAATTAGGTACATGCAACAAATATCCAAAAGAGAAGTGGTCACCATAAAAATATAAATAATAGCCTTATCAAGAACAACAAAATTAAAATACTGCATTTCATCGGCTGATTTTCATGCAATATTACGCTTCTAAGCTTCGTTATCATCAGGTTTACTTTCTGGTTTTTGGCCATAGACACACTTAATGAGGCACTTTAAGAACATACTGAATTTTAAAAAGGACATGGCAAATAAATGGCATTTATGTTTTATCATGTTCTAATGAAATAATGAGGAAAATTGAATTTATCCTTTATATACTGATTAATGAAGAGTGCTGTGCTGATTAATGAAGAGTACTTTATGAAGACAGAAAATAATTTTCATATAGTTCAGAAATGTAAAGCATTGTAGGCCTGGAACGAACCACAAAAGTAATCACATCAATTCTCCTGACCAAAGAAAAGATGAGGTTTTACCTCCACAACACCATTTTTGAGTCACAGCTTGTTTGGGGCCCAATATAATCTAGCTGTTACCAGAAGCAGGATTTGCCTGGAATGCATTCAGAATATCGTCTGCCTTTGAAAGGGAAACCCTGATAAATTTTCAAGAGTAGCTATACAAGTTGTTCATATCTCTTATATTTATTACACTTAAAACATGCCATCCTAGCTCGATTTTGACAATGTCATGTGAAATAGTGTCGGAGGTCATCCAAAAGTCAAGATGACTTCTGACATCTAATGTTTTTCTCCCACTAAGCTTTGTTATTGTGTCAAAAAAAAAATTGTTATGACATGATTCGTTCTGACCTGCAATGCTGGCTGGTATTTATCTCCTTGTTATCATCTAGATGTGTAATGCTTTTTGATTATTTCTTCAGGTTTTCAGTTTCTATTGTCTGTTTCAAAATTTCATGTTGCTTCTTTTTAAAAATGGTACCATATTTTCCCTATCCTTCACAAATCCTTACAGGAAAACTCTGAAATTATTTCACTTGGCTCTCTGCCTAAGATGAAATTCATAGAGCTCAGCTACTTGGAATCACTGAAATATAGATTTATCTCTGCTCTCTCTCAGCTAATCCACGTTTTTAGGCCATTCGGACTAACGCTAATGGTGTTAACACAACTCAGCATCCTAGTGACCACTAACACAAAGGTGACATTAAGCAATTTGGGTTTCCGATTCTTCAGAACAGTTCATCGACAATTTTCCCTCTTGACTGAGCGGGAAACTGATTCCTTGGTCATCATAGGGCTCATGCACTTTTGGAAACTTTTATTACTCAATATTCAGATTTTGGTTGTTCAAACTTGTACACATTTTTGAGAAAACAAATATTTCTCCATCTTCTACACACTTCCTTTCTGAGTAGGTTCACATGAAGCTTGAGTTCTCTTAATGTGTTGTTCTCAACACATTAACCCATACCCCGTAGACCCAAAATGTGGCAGGTAGACATATTCATACTAGCACATTTGCAGCTGGCTTGCCTATCTTTGTACTACAGTCCACAGCATCCCCTATTATAATTCAACATAAAGGCGTCAGACTCAAGGATATTTTTACTGACTTCTTTCTTCAAGGTACTTTAATCTCTGTCTTTAGTTTACTGAGCCCCAGTACTATATTCTGAAGGTCATTATTTGAGTTCTCTGCAGTGATAGTCCTACACTAAGGAAAATATATAAATACTTATCTTTGAATTTAATTTTTCCCTTCCACAATATACTATAGCTACCATTTTCAATCAGCTGCTGAAGATAAAGCAGCAATTATAATATTAATATTAACAAAGTTAATGGACCATTTTTTTTGCTTCCAGTATTTTTCAGTCTCTGAAGACCTTTTCCTTTGAAATAATTAATTATGTTAGTGGTATTTCTGCTGTAGGTAAAGGTCACTACAAAACATGTGAAAAAAGTACCCAGGACTGAAGGAAATTATTAGACTTTAAGTCCCTTTGTAAATATTTGCAGCTTAAAAATGATTGCCCTACCCACAAATATATACACACTATAGGAAATTATTTATTTCAAGAAACCGGTACTGTGCATTTGCAGTAGGGGTGGTTGAGTATTATTTTAGTTGACTTCTGCAAACATCAAGGATAAGTGCAATGTAATACATACTTAAATACAATACTTAGAGAGGATATAATGCATCTGACAAAAGATATATTTGAAAAAATTATTTTCTGATAAATGTTAAAGAAAACTTATGAGGGAGATAGCAAAACATGAATGTTACAGAGTATGAATTTGGCATCAAGTAGCTGATGCAAAACTAATGAGCATATAATCCAGTTTTGCAGCTTCTTCATTTTCAATGAAGCATTGAAGGAAAACAAATAAAGAAGTATAGTCATTAAATTCACTGAGACGAATTCATTTTTGTAAGCTGTAAACTACAAAGGATACACATTATAGGTGAACTTGATTTGCTCCTTTTTCTTTTTTAAAAAAAAAGAAAACAAAATGCATTTGAAATTGTAATAAAGAGCTTCAAAAGAAAGCTGGAGAGGTTATTGCACTGATTTGGTATCTCTTAACGTGTTTGCGATTAGCAGTATAATCTGAGGTTGCCTAGACAGAAACACATGTGCACATACTGTGCACGTGCGCAGTGCATCTGAGGGTTTCCGATGCATCAGGTCTGCTCTTTCTCGGGTGACGTATACGTACACCTCAGGGCTGCCATACCTCGGTTATAGCAGAAATAATGTGTCTCTGCAGGCTGTCAATGATCTTACATAGCCAGTGAGTCTGGCAGGGCCAGGCCTGAATGCATACGTTGAACTCTGGTGCGTCTGAAAGGCATCAAATGCTCTGGGGATCTGAAGGCTTTTGACATACCGCTGCCCAAAAGAGGCCATATTCCAAATGGGCTGTGCGATGTCTATAAATGCAGTACAGAAATCCAGAAAACATCACATTGATAGATTTTGAGATGGAAAAAAGAGATATATCTGGAAACGCCCAGACATACAATAGCCATACCAACCGTGATTTTGTTCTGCAGCATTCTGAAAAGCACTGACATACAGTAACTTGCTTGTACTGCAGAGGGGACAGCAAACTCTACTGTGTCTCAATTCAATATTACATTATAATTTGATTTCTAATTATTCCCCTTGAATTCTGATTAGCTATTTAATGAGGTATGATCTTTGAAAATGTACCATCTAACTTACCTCTATTTTCTGATAATATTACTGATTCAACCTGATTTACCTATTTTTATTTCTATGTTTTCTGCACTAGATGTTCAGTTGTGACTGTCATCCAATATTCTGCTAAATTTGATACGTTAATTTCATGAAGAGATTTTATCTCTCCTAATCATTTATGAATATGCATTAACAGCATCAAAGACAAACAGTAAATTTAGTTAACCAGCTGCCATTATTTCCTGTCTGGGCTTGGAAATTTAAAGAACAGGTGCTTTATATTTTAATCATATATGATAGTAAACTGAGAAAATGTTTTTCTAAAAAAATTTTTAACTAAAATAGTGTCGAAGATTGCAGCATTTTCAAGATATTTGATAGACATGTATATCAACAAATGCATTCCTATTTTACTAAAAACAGATGAATGTAAAATATTTTTCTAAGAAAATATCAAAAAGCCATTTCAATCTGTGACATAATCCGTATTAACAGGCAGTAAGGAAGGATGTCTTAAAAAACCAGTGAGATAAGAGAAATTGTGTATATAGTTCTTATGGGTATTTATAAGTGGAACAGCTAACAGAATTGTGGAGTGGGAGGAATATATTTATAATGTACATTTCCATGAAAAGGCAGAGAAATTTGTCTTTATTATTTGCATTCAGATTCTGAAGGCTATGTAATGTACTGATTTCGTCAGCTTTTAGTTTGGTAATTTGTCTAGAAGTATATGGTCCTTGTCAAATTGTGTTCTGATTCATTCCCATTTAGTAACGTAATTTAATGTACAAAGTATGAAGAGAAACAGAAATAAGACCTAAAGACATGTAATTGCCAAAATTTCATACCGCACGATATTTTAGCTATTAGTATCACAGGGAAATAGGGTTGGTTTTGTGTGTCCTGTTTGTGAATGATGAGGAGGCTGCATTCATGACATGTCAATGCTGTGCAGACAGTGCCTCATTGACACTAAACTGATAGGAAGTAGAAAACTCAGTAGCAAGCCACTACAGTTGACTGTAGTAACCTACAGTTTACATGCAGCCTTACAAATGAAAACTTCCAGATACCAAACAGAAAACAATGGAAGAAGGCCTAGTAAGACCAGGATCATAAGCGCTTTATAATTTTAAACATTTCTCTAATGCCATTTGGACAAAAATTATATGAAGAATGTAATCAGCATTTATAATGCTACGCTCATCACGCTGCCTCTTTCCCTTGCAGGCTGTCAACGACCAGCAGCTCACTGCTTGGAATGAACACCAATGGCTCAGATGAGTATTTCCAGTCTACAAACCACGCAGAGCAAACTTTCCGCAAAATGGAGAATTATCTGCAGCAGAAGCAGCTGTGTGATGTTCTTCTCATAGTTGGAGACCAAAAGATTCCAGCTCACAGGTACATTTCCCAGTAGGGTTCACATGGCTTCAAAGCCTGAAATTTCCAAATGCCAGGTCGATTTATGCCTACCCTGTTTAGCTATGAAAGAACGGTTACTATAATTAGGGCATCAACTAACAATGGAATAAAAGGATGTGAGCATTTCATATTCATTATTTCAAATAGGATGAAATTAAAATATGAAACATTGATATTGTCCATCTTCCCTTCTTGCTGCTGTCAAACTATACTGAGATCAGTGAAGAAAACCTGCCCAAACAAGCACTATGGGAGAAAATTAGATTATTAATTGCCCTCTTAACTTTATTGCTTACTGCTATAAGATTCGAATCCTATGCTAATGTTTCTATGGCACAAACAATTTATTATATCATAATACTGAATTTTATGCTTGCTGTTGAGATTATGAAGTAATTTGCAGTCCTCCTGAAATGCTTTCGTTTCAAGGTTGGTTCTCAGTGCGGTGTCTGATTATTTTGCTGCAATGTTTACCAATGATGTGCGTGAAGCAAAACAAGAGGAGATCAAGATGGAGGGCGTAGACCCTGATGCGCTGAAAGCTTTGGTGCGCTATGCCTACACAGGTAATTCTTCCTCCATTGCCCGCATCATTGTTGTAAAGGAAGATAAAATCTATTCAACGCATACATAATTGTCGCTTCTTCCATTTCATACTAGTACATAAATACATGCATAAATCATGCATACGTGATGTAAACCTTTCTCTAGAGAGGATGAATAAATATGACTGTTTTATATAATAACTTATTCTAGAAGATATGCAGAAAAGTTAACATATTGGACATCTCTCTCTAACTAGATACAAATTATTCTAGGAATTTTAATGAGAGAAGAACATATTTTGCCTGTTGCCCACCTCATGTAGTGACACAGAAGAGCGTACTATGAACCTTCCTCTCATCGGTAGCTATAGAAATGGTCTGCCTCAGTGGCAGTTATTTGGCTCGCTCCAGGCTCTTGAGTAGGAATAATCAGAGGAAAACAGGAATCTGATCACACCCACGAGGAGAGCAACTTTTACCATGAAAAAGTGCCACCACATTCTAGAGGAGGTTTACTTATGCTCTCTTGAAAAAATATAGAGATTTTATCTTAATGAAATTAAATATTTTATTTTAATACCAGGATTCTGTATATATACTTTTCCCCTAATTTATTTTCTCCCATTTTCAACATTTACCCCTATATTGCTGAATCTGAAAGAGTTGAACCAAATAGCCAAAAAGACCAAGCCAGGGAACTGGGAAATCCCTTTCATCTGCTCTATAGTGAACAGGGAAAAATGCTGTAGAACATGACTGCTATGTTAGTATATGTTACAATTAGAAACATCCAGATCATTCAAACCTGTGCAGATTCTGGAAGTCTGCAGACTCTGGTGTTTGGCAAGCCTCTCCATGCAGATGGCAGCTGCTCCAGCCAGAAAGGTAAAAGGGAAACCCTTTTCCCCTACCAAGCTGTGCAGTCCTGTGACAAAAAGACACCCACATCTCAAAAGGAGAAAATTACTTCCCCAGGAAGTAACAACACTTAAGTGACCAGAATAACAACTTTCTGAATTTATGGACATTTGCTCGTGAACTGATCCAGCCCCTCAGCTAACAGCTGTTATCAATAACATTCACTAGCGCCTTGTCATCTGATGTCCCACACAGTACATTGCTTGTTTGCTTTTGATTGAAATAACACAATTTCGATACTGAGACGGGGAGGTTGGAAGATGTATCGCAGGTATCTACCGATATTTTTACAGTACTGTAAAAGGACTTAAAATAATTCTTTTAAAAAAGATCAACGTAAAACAAAGACCCCGTTATAGTCACCATATTGGCATTAGCATAAATGTTAAAAATAGGAGACTTCCTCACTTGCTAGGTCAGGCACTTCATAAATCTGGCCTGTTGCATAAAGACAGAAATCTTGAGAAGGTTATGCAATCTGCAACCCAGATCGGAAACATAAGTTTCTATGTACAAAATAGACCCTGTGTGTGGGTACAAACAAGGGGATAAATACAGAGGGCCAGAGGGAATGCCGCATAACATGTATAATGCAGTGATACTGTGGCACTGAATTAGCATACATTACCCGAGGAAATAGATTAGTACAAGCACAAAGAAGCTGGGCGGTGGGCTGCATACTATCCGCATGTATCTCAAAATCATCCCACTTGATTGAACTTCGTCTCTTTCAGTTTACTTAATGCAAAAACATATGAAAGAACATATATACAGAAGCAAACGCCAGACTATGAAGTAGTGTAGGGTTGTGTCATGGTTTAGCCCTACTTGGCAATTAAGCACCACACAGCCACTTGCTCACTCTCCCACCCAGTGGGATGGGGGAGAGAATCAGAAGAGCAAAAGTAAGAAAACTCGTGGGCTGAGATAAAGACAGTTTAATAGGGAAAGCAAAAGCTGCACGCATAGGCAAAGCAAAGCAAAGCAAGGAATTCATTCACTGCTTCCCATGGGCAGGCAGGTGTTCAGCCATCTCCAGGAAAGCAGGGCTCTGTCACGCGTAACGGTGACTTGGGCAGACAAACGCCATCACTCCCAACGTCCCCCCCTTCCTTCTTCTTCCCCAGCTTTACATGCTGAGCATGACGCCATGTGGTGTGGAATAGCCCTTTGGGCAGTTGGGGTCAGCTGTCCCTGCCGTGTCCCCTCCCAGCTCCTTGTGCACCTGGCAGAGCATGGGAAGCTGAAAAGTCCTTGATTTCGTATAAGCACTACTTAGCAACAACTAAAACATTCTGTATTACCAACACTGTTTCCAGCACAAATCCAAAACATAGCCCCACACTAGCTACTATAAAGAAAATTAACTCTGTCCCAGCCAAAACCAGCACAGTTTGCTTGTGAAATCAGGATGCCCTCTCTGCTTTGAGGCGTTATATTGCAATCTTTATTTACAAGAATACATACCAATTTTGCTATATGCTCCATTCAGTAACTATTCTGAGCTCTATAGTAAAAACCAAACCCAAACATTGCCCTATTCTGCACCCTGCCAGCCCCTCCTCATTTCTTGCAGAAGTTGGAAGGTATTTAAGTTACAAAGCAAGGGACAGCAGGAAGAGATGGGATTGTGCTAAGTTTACACTGCTGAAGACTGCTATGGAAAACTGAATTTTCCTGCTGCCTCTGTTATCGGTTTTCATGTGATAATAACCAAGCCCCTAAACTGAGTGCTACCTCTTTCCTAGGTAATGAAATATAAATGTGACTTTCACAGATGAGAGCTACAACTTTCAGAATTGTTTACATATTCTGCTGAAATAAATCAGAAGTGAACTTTGGACGAGAAACCTCTTCAAGTTCTACTCTGAAGATAATTTTGACTGTAATCTCTCAATACTACCCTTCTCCATGTGTTCAATGGAGATGGTGCATATCATCCTTTCACAGAAGAAGCTGGAAAAGAAATGAATGTTTCTGAGGCAATTGGATGTTGTAATGATAAATGGAAAACGCAGTCATAAAAAACCCCCACAGTTCTTTTTTCAGAATAGGATTTTAGCAGCTAGGGAATTAATCCATCCACTGTCAATAAGAATGGAAGATCTTATTAAAAGAACACCTTGCAGTCTATCTATGAACATAACAAAATTGTCATGTCATGTAATAATTTCATTGAAAATTTAAATGCATAAGTAGATGATGGAAGAAATCAGGTTCCCTGCACACACTGCTGGTATTTCCTAGCTTTTGATACTGAAGTTCTTGTGCATAATATAAACTTATGATATATAATTTTATGAATTAATATATAAATTTTAGGAAAGGTTTTTCTCCAATCACACCTTTTTTTTACTTTACTTTTTTTTCAGGCAAAATCAGATTTAATACTGTTAAAGCTCCACTAAAAATGTTCCAATCATTGTATTCAAAATCCACCAAATCCTTTCAGTCTGTTAAAACATATGTTTAAAGAGTCCTTCAGCAAGAAAGGAAAATGAATTTGTGAATCACAGGACACTTCTTTTCAAAATTTTTCAGAGGAAGAGAAAAACTGGGGAGTGGGAAGCTTTCAAGTAATAAAAATACAAAGACAATGACTGAAAACTTTTTTTCCCCCCTATATTCAAACTGCACAGGTATTCTAGAGTTAAAGGAAGACACTATAGAAAGTTTGCTAGCTGCAGCTTGTCTTCTCCAGCTGTCCCAGGTTATTGAGGTATGCTGCAACTTCCTCATGAAGCAGCTCCATCCTTCCAACTGCCTGGGCATTCGCTCTTTCGGAGACGCCCAGGGCTGCACAGAGCTCCTGAAGGTGGCACACACATACACTATGGTAAGACCAGCGATCTAACCGCTTTGCAATGACAATGCTACCAGCAAGTGTGAATACCCTCCTGGAAAGCCCACGGGCTTGGGCGAAGCAGAGCCAGCTGAGCGGGGCTCAGGGCTGCTGCTCCCAAAGGCTGATGCAGTGGCTCTGCTCTTCCTATGCCGACAGGGTCAGTTCTGTAAAGTCCCCGACGCAGGGACATCTCTGCCCAGCTCAGTCACCAAAGGGAAATTTAAGAACTGTGACTCTTACAGAGGTAACTGTATTTGGAAGGAGAGAAAAGCATGCTTAGAAAAACAAATTTTCCATTCTGTCGTTTCCCGGTTCAGTTTTGCCTTGTAGAAGGATATACTTATTGAACTTACATTTGCAGTATGATTTGTATGCGTTTCTTCCAAAAATGTAACAGGGCCTTAACATGGCTAATGTCAAGAGGCAAACAGCAATGGCCCACTCTTATGCTTTTGATTCAACACAAAGAAAATTCTAAAGCTGATTTTAAGGTGAGACACACATAAAAAGAGACAAAATAAAGAACGTATGGGAAAGATTTGGAATGCTAAAAAGAAGCACATCCCTGACTGGAACATAATCCTCCTCTGGCTCAAAGCAAGAAATGAATATTCAGAGCGTGGGAAACAGAGAAGCACGATAGCTTGCTGTGAAACCAAATCAAGGAATAAATATTCAGGGCAACAAGATGTGCTATAGCAACTTGAAACACAAAAAGAATAGCAACTGCTACAGCTAAATAGATATAAAAAGAAATACTTGTTAGGAGACACATGGCAGCTTTATGCTTGAAATATTAGCGTAGTATGTCAAAACCAGTTTAGAGGCTTCATAATGCTGAGAGCATTCCAGCGAGAGATGGTACACTTCCACATGCTGAAATAAATGAGCGTGGCATGTGCAGATTGAGGGCACTGGCTGTGCTCCTTCCTGTCGTACTAATGAATGGTTTGTTTAGCAGCAATCTAGATTCCTTTTATATTTTAAGGTTTGAAAAAAGCCACTTAAGATAGAGGTTCACTCAGCGTCTATATAATAGCTTTGTCCTTGCTGCTCCACACCATTTTATACTCAGCCAAAACCAGGAACTTCCCCCTCCGCCGTTGCCTCTTTTCTCCCACCAGCCCTAGCACACGGGCATCAACTTGAAGCATTTAAAATTCATGGTCCAGATTTCTGCAAAATTGAAATAAAATCATATGGTTATTAGACATATGATTTTATGATGTCAGACAGTAAGAGGGCCTTTTTTGGTTAGATTTTTTTAACCATTTGAATCCTCCAGTCTTCCCTAGGAGTTAGGCTTTTACTATTTTTCAAAACTGTGTGTCACAGAAATGACAGTTGGGTCTTTAAGAACACTGTCTAATGCGAAGCATCATAGCGAATCCGTGAGACTCAGCAGTACTGTGCATATATAGGCTTTACACTATGTCTTCCTGAAAACAACCGGGAGCGTTTCCCCCTCTAGAACCACCTCCTGCATCTCGCGTGCAACACAGATTGAGAACGCTGCCATGAAAAGGACCTTGCATGTCACAAAACCACCTACCAAGTTTGCAGCTACTGACAGCTTAGAGACAGAAAAGGAAACCTGCACCTCTTTGAAATAACCTTAAAGAAAATTTTATTTTAAGCCCTTGAACTGATTTAAAAAAAACCCCGTGGAGAATAAGAGATCATAAAAATCCATCCACACACAAATGTTGTGGAAGAGGATAAATAAAACATTCGGGTTTGCTTCATGCCAACCTCAAGCACTTGAAAACGTGTACCTTAGGGGAAAGTCTATAAAGCCGTACTGTAAATATAGAGACCACTCAAACGAACTAGTAGTATTTAAACGTTTTGAGAAGATAATCAGCTATAAACACCACATCCATTCAATAAAACCAGACACAATGGAGACCTTCCCCTTCAATTACTTTAGCCATTGATGCAAAGTATTAACAGTTTCCTGCCTGATATCTTGTCGTGCAGATAGAGCTTGTTCTGATAAACATCTTGTGCTATGTTTGTAACTAAATGTGGACTGGTCTTCCTGTCCCTATTCTCTGAATGTCTCAAAATATTAAAGCAGGATATGCATAACAGAGCAAAGTTAACATCTCCTTTAATCACTGATACTTCTATATTTACATCCTTGTTACTCTTGAAAAGAGTTACAGAAGGCTGAGAAACTACTGAAAACAAATAATACAAATATCAGTTCCTAAAATTTCTTCATCTGCCCTATTTCAGCCTGGTTCCCAAATAAGATATATGACTTCTACGTACATAAATGGAAATTAACATTTCAAATACAGACATGAATTCCTACATGTGTTTCTTTGCAAGTAACGTAAAAGCCCAATCTCTCTTAACAAAATTTCTTTTTTCCTTTGGAATTAGCACAAGCAAGCATACTTAATATATTTTAATATCAATTCTAATATTGTAACTCAACTGTACGATATATTATTTTTATGAAAAATAATTCTTTGAAAGATTCTAGGGTTTTAATATTCGTGGCCATTTCTGGAGCTGGTGAGTTTTATCATAGCAATAGCTGAAATACTGAGACCCCTTTGTTGGGACTTGTCCACTTTTCTATTGCCCAAAAAGTACTGTTAGAATAGTCGGTTTAATTTCCCTTGCTGTATTTTCTGCTACCAAGAGCAGAGACGTACAGTCAACACCTGGCACAGCTTGCTGCAAAAGGATTGGAAGGTTTCAATGTAATTTGCTTAAAACTTTTGAATCTGATTGTAACAAGAATTACACAGTTCATTTGAAGGCCCACTTGACATTCTTAAGATAAACATTATATCTTCAAATGGTTTTTCTGTTAAGCTGCAGTGTTAAGATCACATTGATGACAAAACTGCCAGTGCCAAATCCCCAAGACAGGACATACTGACAAGGAGCCTGACAAACACATCTGTAAGCATCATAGTGTGAAGATGATCATTATTCTGCAGTCCTGCAAGAGTAAGGCAGCATAAAGCAACCAAAATCTCCCTTAAATGGTAGAAGGAGATTCAGTGATCTTTAGAATATAGATTGCATTTCCTTATACTGTAGAACAGAACAAGAATGAAATCTATGCAAAGCCTACATGTCTGAGGAAATGTTATTTCAAGGTGTGAAAATCATCAGTGCATTGAAATCTTTTTTCTTTTCAGGAACACTTCACAGAAGTAATAAAAAATCAGGAATTTCTTTTACTCCCTGCTAATGAAATTGCAAAGCTCTTGTCTAGCGATGACATCAATGTTCCGGATGAAGAAGCCATATTCCAAGCGTTAATGATGTGGGTGAGGCACGATGTGCAAAACCGGCAACGAGACCTAGGAATGCTTCTTTCTTATATTAGACTGCCTCTACTTCCACCCCAGGTAGGAAAGGGAAGGGCTGACAGGGAACTTAACTACCAACTGAAATGCTTGCCCCAAGCATCATTTAGACAGAGAAAAGACTACTGTAGAAAGGTTCTGGTTTTGGCTGGGTTTTTTTGGTGGGGTTTTTGGTGTTTTTTGGTTTTCCTTTTATTTTTTTAAACTGTATAGTAGGTATGTTTATTATTTGCAAAGACAGATGAAAAAAAAATCCCACAATGCCATTGTAATTACTAGGCTCAGAATTACCTCTCTAAAAATGTCAGCCTAACGGTATTACAAAAGTACAGTTTCTTTGTTGGGTAGCAACAGCAGTTTTCCTCTAACAACACAGCAACTTAGATACCATGCAAAGATATTTATTTAGATTTACCAAACTGCAGGAGAGATAAGGCACAATACTTATTTCTTTATTGCCATAAAAAGTAGACAAACCCAAAAGGGTCTAGAGTATTGCTGACTGTTCTGAGCCTTGACATTACTTGTCCTTTAAGACTGTAAGAGACACTTTATTGAGTAAGCTCCAGAGATGGACATACTGTTTTATAGTAAGCTGACACTGTTGTATCTGTGTCATAGAAGAATCTATGTATCTCATCAGAAAATGAGAATATCAGGACTGTCAGGACACTACAGCTACTTTATGGATCTCCACGAGTGAAGCTGCAAATATTCAACTTTGGATTAAGTATCAAAATACTATATACATTTAATTTTAAATATATGCCTCATTTAATATATTCTAATATTCACAGAGATGTCCGGTACTATATGTTAGATTTGCTTATACTCACATCAAAAGGAGTTTTGCATTCAGAGGGTGCAGTACTGCTACTACGTTAGCAATTTTAACCTTTTCTAAAGGTGAAAAAATAGTTTCCAGAAAAAATAAAGCAAAGACATCATACCTAAAGATGTTTTTTCCCACCTTTATATTGTTTTGCTTGCATTAAAGCAGAGTTTCCAGCAAAGCTTGAGTGAGAGGTGAACTGAAAATGAGTGTTTGTAGCTACGAATACTTTAATTACTAAAGTACATACAATTTTAATGATTTAGATATACATAAGATCCTCACTTTCCATTTCTTAGTTACTAGCCGATCTAGAAAATAGTCCAATGTTTGCAGACGACCTAGAGTGTCAGAAACTTCTTATGGAGGCTATGAAGTACCATCTTCTACCAGAAAGACGGTCCATGATGCAGAGTCCTCGAACTAAGCCTAGAAAATCTACAGTGGGTGCACTTTATGCTGTAGGAGGTATGGATGCCACTAAAGGTAAGTTCAGAAATTAATTGAATTGCATTAGTTAATTGTATTACAGACACCCAGAGAATATATGACAATTATTTAAAGATTTCTGTTAGGAAAACAGCAATTTAGGGATGAAAAAAAGGAAAAAAAAATCACAGAACACAATCCTATGTGTTAGATGTTCTTTCTTCTTGCAAGAATCATGTTTGTAAATGGTATACATACATCCTGAAGTGCAGACTAAAGAAGTTTGATTCAGATGGTGATTTCAAAATTAAGTTTTGTAAGAATTTGTCCGTATAGTTTGACTTCACAAATCAGAAGAAAAAATTAATATTCAACCTATTTCAGGATTTGTTTAATGTTCCTTTAGAACCCTGTGCTCCATTTTTTGACAAAAGTTAGAAGGCTAGAAAAAAATTTAAAGAGGAAGAAAACAAAACCAAAAAGGATTACTGAACTATTGAGAACTCTTAGCTAAAGCTTGTCAACCCTTATTATAACATTTCAGATGGAAAGATTTGCACTTTTTCATGAGTGAACGGTATGTGCAGCTTTTTTTCAGGACTTCACACGGAGGTGTTTTTCAGGTTTGTGGGTGAAAGTTAAATGTTATAAATGTACTCCAGTTTTTATTACTTGATTTTCACAACTGCAATCAGCTTGCAGCTTTACACATTACACTATTCTATTTAGTAGGCAGTATATTAAATCATTTTCTACAGGAACCTTAACTTCAAACCCACAGCTTGGAGCTAAAGAACTATAATTAGTTTAAAGTCTAGCGACTTGCTGAACAGTATTACTTTTAGCTGTGCGAGTTCACTTTTAATAGAATCACAAAGAAGCTAATCCTTTTCATAGTTTGCAAAAAGTTGCTGATGACTGATTTTTCTTATATGAGAGATCTTGCAGTACTACCTCACTGGGTCTAGGCAATCAAATCAAGTGCAAAATACACATTCATCACCATCACAACATGAAAACACTAATTCCTAGGCCAGTTTAGCAAAATGAAGTTAAACTGTAGCAATTAGTATAGTTTCATTAACGATACTCATTATTTATGTATTACATAACACAACCAAGAATTCACGGTAATCTTTAAACTAACTTCTACCAAAATAAGACTAAAATCTTCTGATAGGTTTTTCTCAGCAAAGGTTAGGCAAAGAAAGGCCTATTTCAGTCAACATCTGCACTTCCTGTTGGTGCCTCTTTTACTTATTACCTTGGAATAAAGCCAACTGTTTGAACTTTTGCCTTTTGATGGTTAAGAAGAACAGCGCTTCCTCTCCTCCCTGCTGTCCTCTACAGCTCTGACTCATACTTTGAGCTTGTGCCGGGTTGTAAGATAAAGGAAGCAGCACCTAAGAGAATATGATGCACTGGAAGAACAGCTCTGAGAAGAGACTAACTATCACCTCTGGCAATAATACGCTTTCTGTGATAAAGAAAACTCTCAGGGAACGCCAGGTTTGGCTTTGTGCTTATCTCAGGTGGTATATGAAGTCAAATCTCAACTTCAAATGATCAAAAGAAGATCAAAGAGCCACTTTTGGGCTGGTATTTTGAAAAATGTGAATGTGCCTAAAACACATTAACTTTCAAAACCTACCTTCAAGCCCCTGTAAAAATTACAGCCTACAGGGTGTGTATGAACACGCTGTATACCTTAATGTATTTTTCCTGTTTTTTAGTTAGTACGCAAGATACTTCTTTTGAAGCTGAGAACTTTGGGGCACTCGCATATTAGCATAGAATAAATGAGAAGGAATCAAAGCAAAGCAGAGCAAACAGACTAACAAAATGGAAAGAACAGTCAAAGAAATCCAATTGCTCAGAATAAAAGAAGACAGGAAAGGGCAAAAAGTAGGATTTCTTTCTTTTATTGCAGATGGCCCTGGTAGGTTCTTTCCCATGCATCCTATGCACCTGGAAAAGCATGTAGAGGAGAGAAAAGATATCATGAGATAAGCTCTTATTTCACTAAATTAATTGAGTATAGCAGATGATCTCTAGCAGATCTCTAAACCAAATGCTACCTTTCTTTTCTGCTTTATTGCATGGTTGTTTTGCTGCTGTAAGTCATTCCTTAGCCACTAACTGCCTATTGCAGTTCTCAGAATACTGCTTCTCTAGTCTCAAGTCCCAGCCAAGGAACAGGGAGGCAATCTGCTCTCTCTCTCGCATCTGCTTGCCTTCAGTTGAGCTGAAGCTGAGCTGCAGGGTGCACTGTATGTGCAACTGCCGATTGCCTCTTCTACCTTGGTCGTTCCTCGGCCATCTCCCCACTGTGCTAAATCAGCTCTCAAAGGAGCAATTACGGCTGCCGAGTGACTGACAGGAGCCAGTGCATGCAAAATGGCAGTTTTGAACGGCAGAGAGCTAGGGCCTTATGAATAGTTGCAGTAAAAACATTACTGGAAGTTCAGTGACCTGAAAAAAATTGAAAATACAGCTTATATATTACAGCCGACAAGCAGTTATTGCAAGGCAGCTGCAAAGGTGAACCTCAGGGAAGCCACTGTGGGAGCAAGCGCGTACGCACACACAACTCAGCCTTCTGCCTGTCTCCATCACAAAAAGGAAAATATCCAAACTATTCATGAAGATGCATGCCCCAGTCCTAAGTCAGGCAGACACATGGATACATTTTCAGTTTTTGATGTCACTAATGGTTTAAGCACAAACATGGTTAAAGAGTACATAGTTGTGAGGTACCATATTCATAAGAAATTAAAAAAACATGAAACAAAACCACAAACCACAAAAAACCTACCCTCATGGGACTTAAATGAGTAACAGATGTAACTTATCTCCAAAGTTTTCAGTACTAAAAAATTCATTGGCATTTAATTTTGCATCTTCTTGCCACCAGTTTATTCTCATAAATTTGACAATTATATATGCGTGCAATTAGTGCAGCTTTCTCACTAGGTTCACGTGTCATAACTGACGTTCTAGGGAGCCATAGTAAAAGTCCACACACAGAATTTCAATGTTTTAGAATTTAATAATGTTTTGGGTTGTACCGACTACTGACTGCTGGGCACTGATCAGTTCCTGGTTATCTCATAATACTTACGTTTTTAACAGGTACCACTACAATTGAAAAATATGACCTTAGGACTAATAGTTGGATACAAATTGGTACCATGAATGGCAGACGATTACAGTTTGGAGTTGCAGTAATTGACAATAAGCTCTATATTGTGGGAGGAAGAGACGGTCTGAAAACCTCTAACATTGTTGAATGTTTCAACCCTATCACCAAAGTTTGGACTATAATGCCTCCTATGTCAACACACAGACATGGCCTAGGTAAGAGGTGCTCTTTCTTTGTAAGTACCTTGGATCATATACAAATGAATTTTGATTGACACAAACACTGTTGACATAAATTTTAAAGCATTTAATAACATGTGGCAATATTTGTAGAAGATATTTTTCAAAGACAGAATTGCCTATTGCCATAATTTTATGCCAGCGATATTTATTAGTATTCACCTAACTTGCACTGGTCTTCCAGAGTTAATTGGGCTTTTGGAAAATTCCAGTATAAAAGCAACGGTGAAAATAATCAAGTCTTTGTCCAATTTAGTGGTCAAGGGATATGTTTGCAATAGAATAACAATCTGGTTTTCAGTTTTTTTTAAAAATTATGACTTAAGTTAAGCCCATAGGTACCAAACACCTCTGAAAATCAGATCAGAGAATTACTCACACTGAAGAAAACATTGCAGTAAGGAAATAAGTACAACCTCACTGATTTCAATGTTGTAATTACAAGAAGTTTTACAGAGCTCTGCCATGGCTCAGTATCTATGGGTCTTTACTGCACAATAATCCTTAATATTATTCACAGCGAATTAATAATATGAATATGAAATCTAGAATTTATTTCTGGAACTATAAAAAAATAAGGATAAGTTTACAATTGAGGAGACTGTAAGGGAGGGAATATGATAATTTCTGAATGATTTGTATAGCACAATTCTTATGAAAAAGCTGGCTTCTCTTAAGTTTACAGAAACAGGTATTGCTTGAAATCATTGGTAAGTTCAAATGACATAGAATATTTTTATTTTAATGAATAATAGAAAAAGATTGATCCAGAATTACTCGGTAAAGCTTTGTGGCCTATATCACCTTCTCCACCACTTGGAGGAGAAAGTATAGCGTAGGGTTCTTACCAGCTAGTCTGTCAAATTTATAAAAGTAGTCAAATTTATACTAGTAGGTAGCAAAGGGAAAGAAGACAAACCAGATTAAATAATTCTCATTGAGGTCTTTATAATTACCAACTGCAGGGGCATAATTCTACCCAACAAGTAGGTCACAGCGGTAAATTTGAGTGCCCAAAGTTAGGCTTCTATCTGTGCATCAGCCTGGTTTGCAAAGCTGCCTTACACTTACAGCTCCTATTAGCTTCAGCGCGATTTTGTGGAGAGTTAGCACTTTTGAAAAAATCAGGCCATGTATATTTAGGCCTGAAAAGACAGATTCAGAAGACTTTTAAGCAGCCAGATTCAAACATTTTGCCTTACCTAACAAAGGAAGCAGACGGCAGTGGCAGCAGCAGCTCCCCAAAGGGGAGGCACCAGAGCCTTTCTCTCTGGAGAAGGACAATGACACGGGATATGTCCACACAGAGCTTTGCAGAGGCAGCCAAGTTCACTCTGCTGTGCCTCAAGGACAACAGATACAAGCCAGCTCTTATCCAAAAGTGTGTTCCCCTCACAGGCATTAAAATGTTATGGTATTTTAGCTCGTAAGGACAGCCAGCTACCCACCCACTCAGGCTTCATGCTGGTGGGACTACAGAGCTTCAGCTGGCTCAGCATAAGGGATAGTTGGTTGGTTTGGGCATATATTTCATTGCCTGGCTCAATCTTTGCCTTTCTTTAAAAGAATGGCATTGCTTCTCATTTAAGGGCTCAAATTGATTCAGAGCAAGATCAACAGAAGTGGAAGAGATAAAAGTCCAAGAAGAGAACATCAGAACTAAAGCAGCTTTCCTCTAATCTTTTGGCAAAAGATAATGCTTATTCAGAAAACTACTAAGTAATTTGTTTATATTTGTTTATTCTGCCAAATGACAAGGCAGCTTTTAGGTAGTTTAATAACCAACTGAAATTGCTTATCTGCATACAGGGAATTAAAGTATGAAGTTAATACACTATTGGTCACTGAAATTATTAGATACTGTAATTTGTCCCTAATTCTATCTTTTAAGGAGTAGCAATGCTTGAAGGACCAATGTATGCTGTTGGTGGCCACGATGGATGGAGTTACCTTAATACCGTAGAAAGATGGGACCCACAAGCACGGCAATGGAATTACGTGGCTAGCATGTCAACCCCTAGAAGCACCGTAGGGGTTGCAGCATTAAATAGCAAGTATGTCAACAGGAAAAACTCTCTTTGGTTTTTCATTTGCTTCCTTCCTTGGAAATACAGTTTCTTAATTTTTCTTTCCAATCTTCTAGTAATTAATCACCTCAAGATAACAAAGAGAAAATGTGATGCACAAAAATAAGAAAGAAAAGCTTTTCCTCTGTTGTGTGGTAAATTGTTTTCAAACTTGCAGTCATGTTTTAGACATATTTCAGCCCTTTTAAGTTATAGCCACTTGAAAATATTATTATATGCATATCAGAACTTTACCTAGAATATAACTTATGGGGATATAAGATCAGCTACTTTAAAAAAATATTCCAAGTTTACGTTTACATTTTAAAATCAGTGTGTCTAAGGAAGCACCATTTGGAAGAACTTGTACAGAAACAAAGTCATTCCTCTCTTTTTACATCTCCTGCATGCATCTACAACTTTAACATACAAGTTCCCAGTCAAGAATAATTTTTGAAAGGTTAAATGTATTCAATGTGTGGAAGACAAGTCTAATAATTAGGTATGGAATAAACAGCCTTCTATAAGTCTTATCCTACCCAGATTTATCCTGCCCTTCATCTATTGCTTAAATATACTGAGATCATGTGTTCACTGTACATTGGTTTTCCCAACAAGATTTTCAAAACTTATTTAAACATCCTCCTAAGACACTAAAGCCATTCCAGCATTTTTACATGGGAAGAGACACATGTATGAATCTAGCGTGCAACCTGTATTGAACAGTGTGTTACAGCTTGTTGTACGCTCCTATTTGAAAGTAGTTGTACTTCAGCATGAGGAAGAACAATTCATAAATTAACGCCTAACAGAATTCTGTTTTCCTTCTTCAGCAACTTAGTCTGGTGCTCGAAATACAAAAGCCTTGTAAAAGGCCCCAGGTTATGTTGGAGAGCATGACTTGAGCCAACCTTCCTTCTTATTTAGAATAGAATAGAATATTTCAGTTGGAAGGGACCTACAACGATCATCTAGTCCAACTGCCTGACCAATTCAGAGCTGACCAAGATAAAGCATGTTAAGGGCATTGTCCAAATGCCTCTTAAGCACTGACAGGCTTGGGGCATTGACCATCTCTCCAGGAAAGCTGTTTAAATCTGTGGAAAGCTCTTAACAATGACAGTTTGTAGGGGCCGGGAATATTACAGTTGCAGGCAGACAACTGCAGTTATTCTGAAACTTTCTCAGCGGCTACCCTGTTCACTTCTTAAATTCCAGAGAAAGAGAAAGAGAAAGAGCAGAAAAAAAGATGTCCGCAAACAGATATTTGCAAATGCAAAACTTCTTCACATACAAGTCAGGGTTTTCCATTCAAACATGACATGGTGTTAATCTTTAACTCAAAAGTCCAAGAGAGGCAGACCTGCCTGTTTGAGTCCCTGTTGTATCTCAGAGGAAATGTTCTCAGCATAAACTTCACCAGAAACTGCTGTTGGTACCTCCCATAGCGACATGCAGGAAACCACTTTGTCAAAGAGGAAATCCAGCCTGATCCTGACTCTGTTCTCAATCTCTCCCGATAGAAGCTGTCTCCAGCCTGGCTTAAATCACGTCTGTTAATCTAGTGATGCACTTTCTGGCATACCAGGGGAAGCCAAGATCAAATGTCCGTCATTCAGTGCTACTGCTGCGGCCTGACCAAGCAGAATGCTTCTCCATTTCCTGTTTCTCTAAGTCATGCCATATTTTTTTCTATTCAACCCCACCAGAAAAAACTTTAAGTTTCTGTGGAGGAACACTTTTTGACCAATAAATGGTCTATTGAAAACATCAGTCAATAACGGTATATTTGTTCTTTTCCTTAGAGAATGGGAAACACTACCATGTTTCTAGACACATTACGGAAAACAAAAAATCTCAACCAATCTCTTTGTATATACAGTGATTTCCTCTCTCTGTGAAAGCTGTGTAAACAAGTAGACTGTATCTAATGGCATGATGTGAAAAGAAAACAAATCAACTCCTCGAGATTTTTATGGGTCAAGCAACAAACTGCACAGCAGAACTCAAGTCTGTCTTCCATTCACAAACATTGGGAGAGAGCTAAAAATTTTGTATTCTTCTAACAGTGGTCAAGAATTTTCTAGTTAAATTATACATCAGAGCAGTCTACAAATTCTTCCAGTGACTGGAGAAAAACAGGCCCTTCTCAAGCAAAATCCAACTGATCTGTTTTAGGTGACTTACTCTGGAAAGTCCATGTGTTCCCTAGGTCTCTAATTAGTTGCACTAAGTAAATTCAATTTTATGCAGTAAGTAATAGCCAGGATTTGAAAGGGACCTGAATAACTGGCACACTCAACATCTAAACGCGTCTGCTATTACATCCAGCATGCATACTATCATAGCCTAGCAGCACCCAAATTAGCTTGAAATACAAAAGAAATTCAGGCTTTGTAAAATTCATTGACAAAAAGCCACAGAACGCCCATGCTTCTTAATGTGGATTTCCACCATTTATTCTTACACGTTTTCATCATGTTTACATCAGCTGGTTTAAATCTCCAGTTGTTTGCTAAGCGCCTTTAGGCTGAACAGACAAGATGACATACCTGTACGGTAACTTCTGTCCAGCAGATTTTCTTAAATACAAACATTGAGGAAAATATATTTAATATATTTTCGACATATGTTTTTGATCTGTAATGACGTTATTAAAGTTCATTTACATATTAACAGTGTAGGAAAAATGCTTAATGCGATACTAAGACGTCAAATACTCCATAAGCCTGTCACAGGGAACACTACCCTTATGGTTCAAACATATGTGGCATCTTTCAATTAAATTCCATCTATAGCTCATATTTAAAGAGACTGACATGCATTTTTAAGCTTAATTTTCATATATGACTTCTTGAATATTTACACTGCAAATGAAGAATATAACTTCATTCATGCAGCATGCAAAACCCTTTGTGCAAAGAAAGTTCCAGAGCGTAGCTGTCAGATAGCAAATAACAGGCATAATGGTAGTTTTAAAGTGGTCTGAATGAAGTTAACCAAATAAAATTCCTATTAAAATGAGCGGCTAAAGACTGAAATTGTTTGCCTTCTTGTGGGTGATTATCCCAGACTGTATGCTGTTGGTGGACGAGATGGGAGCTCCTGCTTAAAATCAATGGAGTGTTTCGATCCGCACACAAACAAGTGGAGTATATGCGCCTCGATGTCCAAGAGAAGAGGAGGCGTTGGCGTTGCAACGTACAATGGGTTTTTATACGCCGTGGGAGGTCACGATGCACCTGCTTCCAACCACTGTTCTCGACTTTCTGATTGTGTAGAAAGGTAAGGATTTTTTTTTTTTTCTTTTTTTTTTTTACATTCCAAGAAGGCAATATAAAATAATGTATAGTAGCAAGGGAAATCTCTTCACAATTGGAATGTTAAGTTTGTAAAACATATTATGCTTTTTCAAATAGTATTTTAGGCAGAATAACTGATTTCCAATGCTCTTGTGATAAGAAAACAATTAACCCTCAGAAGCGAATTCCTCCCAGCTCCTCCTTCTATTTGAGCTGCCCAGGAGCCAGGTAAAGACAACAAGTAAGACAAATTCAGCATGTGACCTGTCTGTTTGTCAAGTACCAAAAGCCAGGTTTGGGCTAGTTGTGTCATATAGTGTAGGAACGAAATACTTTTCAATTGTCTCTTCCTCCAATAATTTGGCTGATATTGACTAAAAGGTTAAAAGTATAATAAATATCACATACTCCAACAGGCAGTAGTCACTACACAGGTATTTTCTGATGGAGGACTCTGATAGGAAGAGCCTTGTTTCTGTAAGAAACTATGTTGCTACAGGAAATCAGGCGAAAACATATGGTAAGGGTCTGATTTAGCAAGCGAAAAAAAAAGTAAACGTGCACCAAAGCAAACTACGTTAGCTTGAATTCACACTTTAAAACTAAACAGCACATTAATACATTGGCCTCACGATTTTGGTAGCACACAACTGTAAGCACTGCAATCTTGGCTTTATATCCATTTCTCAAAGTAATTACTTTTCAAAATGAAAATACTCTTTATCTGATCCTTATTTAATCCCATTTTTGTGTTCTCCACGGATGAGCACAGTTCTTAAGAAAATGCAAATACTGGACATTTCTTTTCAGAAACAGAAGTATTGCGTGTCCAGTGTTGCTTTGCCACTGTGGTGGCTCGTGGCACAGTGCAGGAGGACAGGAGAACACCCTGGGTGAGGAGGGAACATAATGAGTGGGGACAACTCCTCTGGCTGTTTAATGACACTCTTGTGTCATTTGGGGACAAGAAAGGAAAACTGAGCAAGCATTCAACTCCCTGTTGTGAATAACAATGTCTAAGTTTTGTTCTCAGTTAGATGGTGTAAAGCTGGAACTACCCCGGAATTCACTTGAATTTATATTGGAAATTGACTGAGTACGTATCGGAAATAAAATCAACCTTGATGTAAAATACTGCCACGCATATTGTGTTACAAACTTTTATCAACTATACGAGATATTTAACTTCTTTTACAGCGAAATTTTCTGAAAACATTAGTTCTGACGAGAAACAGAAAACAAAAATCTCTATGGAGAAAGAAGAAAGGATATATTGAAATTAACTTTGCTGAGTCAACTGATGGCCACGCTATCATTCCCTCAGGCCTCATTTACGTTCAAAATGTATTGATTGTTTAATCCGATTGAAATGGAGAGACTGTAATCAAAAAGCAAAAATATGGGCATTTTTCATGTGCTTGAAGACCCCTCTAGTGGCTAAATTAAATATTTAATCACATTATAATTCTCTATACTAGTTCATGGTGTAAGCTGAACTACAATACAGGAGAAAAGAAGTAAATGTCAGTAATTTATATTTGAAATGCATTTCTACAATGTATTTTTCTAATTTTGATCATCAAACATCCTAGGTATGATCCTAAAACAGATGCTTGGACAACAGTGGCCCCCTTGAGCGTACCTCGGGATGCTGTCGGAATTTGTCCTCTGGGGGACAGATTATATGCTGTTGGGGGCTACGATGGCCATACGTACCTGGATACCGTGGAGTCCTACGATGCTCAAAATAATGAGTGGACAGAGGTAATGGGAAGAATTACCTAATAAATAATAGGAATTCTTCCTGCAGATAGGAAGAATTCTGTCCAAATAACGGGCAAAGCAAAAATGATTATGTTGCAAAATTATCACTGTTTTGTGAAAAATGATATGTTAGAATACGGTAATACCGTAGGTGGGCTTGTATAAAATATCGGTTGCCTCTCCTGTGAAATAACTGCATACAATTTTTCAGACTAAAGGGTGGAGGCAGCGCATGGGCAAGCGAACCAGGCTGCACAAACCAGTTCGTGGTTCAAGTGCTTAAATTTGCCGTTCTCGGAGCTGGCATGTGTTTGCCAGCAATGCCCTCTACTGGAGGCACTGTTCAAGTGCTCATATTTATGACCATCACCACTGAGACCAAGAGGAAATATTTAAAACTGTCAAGATCCTTTTGTAGCGACACAGTCCACGGTTTTGGAACATAGGATATGAAGGTCTTTTACAAAAGTTAAGAGCAGCAGCACCAGCCCACACTCCTGTAACTCTCAGCAGCTGCTAAAGCCTTTTCCCAAAAAGCCAAAACGGTGTTTTCAGAGCTCTAGTTAAATCTAATTTTTTTAGCAGTACATTAGTTTGAATAAACAAATATCTTTCCTTTTAATCTGCAAGTAATTTCTTCTAGTCCTATCCATAGGAGTCTACTAAAAACGTTGCCTCCATTTCCTTTTCCTTTTTTTCCTTTTTTAGGAAGTTCCTGTCAATATTGGAAGGGCTGGAGCATGTGTTGTTGTTGTGAAGTTACCCTGATGACTATAAATATTGTGAAGCTAAACTTTGAGTGGAGATTCATGAAGATGATAAACATTTCCAGAAAGCAGTACAGACTACACACACCTTAGCAGCCCTCCATTAGCGAGAATACTTGTCTCTGAGCCATTATGCTATTAGAGCACAAAAGTGTCTTCCTGCTTTACAAAAATCAGAGCATTTTGCATAAGTGAATTATTTTATTATACCTAATACATAAAAAATCAATAATATGTTTAAATGGTTCAGGTTTGTTACAAAAGCGTATCTGTTATTTATAAAATGCAGTAGTAAAGTGATAAATGGGTGTATAAGATTTCATGAACTTTTTTCTTTTCTATGTTGGCAGTAATGCTAATGTTTATAAAAAGAGCTTTTATATTTTTAGTAAATGAAAATGAGTGAGAGAGAAACACCTTCAAAAGAGAACCGCACAGAAGGAAATATTTGCCCATAAATATCACTGGCACCAGAATATTCTCTGCGGAAGTAACTTCATTTCTATATTCAGAAATTAAATTACTAAATTAGCTTTAAAATCAAATCGGAGAAGCATAGAATTTGGTTGCTGTTCAACCTCTGGCATTGCTAATACTGTGACAGAATACCCATATTTAGCAGTTAAGAAATAGTAGGGCTAAGGTATCATCATGTTATTAAGTATGTGCCAACAGAAAGAAATCTCTTTTGTCAAAACACAATGCTAATATAATTTGCAATCATTTTCACAGTGCATAGATATGTGATATTTTAACGCTGATCCGTGTGTCAGGTTATTCATGGATTTGTCTTTGCCCACTAACCATCTGTCGGTATGTGTTAAACTAATTTGACTATTCTTGGGATAACCACCATGCATTAAATTTTAAAACAATCATGTAATTACATTCCTTGAATATAACTTACAAAAAGAAATTTTTATATCACATTGATATGACAATCTTTGACCTCAGCTGAAGATTACCAGCTTTCTCTCATGTACAGTAGAAATATGGTAAGAAAAAAACCCACATCCACTGTGTAATGTTATATACCATTTATACACGCATGTTTATGTTTTATTTGAAATTAAGAGAACGCTAAGAATCAAGAATAAACAGGAAAAGAATCACTTAAACCCAGCACATAATATGCCACATGCATGATATTTTCTTTTTGTGTGCCAATTTCTAATGAAGGTTTTGATTTGTTTTGCATTAATGTCATTTTTTAATAATTTCAAATGCTGAAAGTGTATTTTAGAAAAAGAATGTATGTAAGATATTCTATGCTGTAAAGCGCAGTATTTGGACAGTATCTACTTTAGTGTTTGTTACGTTGTTTTTTTGTCAGTATCAGAAAATTCAGGACAGAGATGAAAATTCTCTGAACATGTAGACTAACTTTCCTGATAGAATACTGTGTTTTCAGAATTCAGCAATATGCTATTTTAAAAAATTTATAGTATTAATCCTATTGAATGTTTCTAAAGATGAAATCTCATAAGCATATTTATAAAAGGAAAAACATTTTTAACTTTAAAAATCAATTATGTTTCTATATAGCATGCTACATTCAAATAAACTTTCTCTGCTAAGAAAATTTAGACTATATTTTAACAACTTTGTGGTTTTTATTTTACATCTTTTCAAGAGTAGAAAGCACAGAAGTATCAATTTCATTTTTGTACTGTAAAAAAACAAAAGATCCTGTCTTAGTGTCCTCACTGCATCCGGTCCGCATAAACTTAAATTTACCTACCTTCTAGCACTTTTTAGATAAAATTCATCTTTTTTCCTTCGAGTCAAAAATAGTTACCAATACTGTCATGTCAGGATGCCCTTCCTATGAAAGGGGCTCACAGGCCCCAGCCCTTGGCATCCTGGGTTGATCGCCTGCAGAGGGCTGAAAGTACCGTACATTTTAAGATTATTTCTTTTGGGGCCATTACGTGAGGCTGCCCTACAATAGAAACTTATCAATGTATCAGCTTGGAACTACCTTCATTTAGTTGTGCATTCCTAGATCAACACACAAATCTCTTGCTAGCTTGGTGGGCCAGGAAACAAACTATTTCATGACTATTTTTGTTTTGTATCTGTTTTTGTGCAGGGGGACCCCCCCCCAAAAAAAAAAAAACCCCAAAACCAAACCCTACCAACCTGAAAGAACACGAAGAGCCAAGCAAATGGGGAGCAAACCCTAAACCTGCTAGTGGGTCACGGGTTAGAGAATTCACATCAGAGGAGGAAGGTATTTTTATTTCCCACCAAATCAATAATCTGAAGCAAGGGGGCTGTCCACCAAGCTTGACAGCGAACCTGCATAGTGAATGTGCGTTTGTGAATGTGAGGTCGATGTTAATTTTATCTCTCTCTCTCCTCTGTCCTATAGGGAACCTGTCTGACCACCTACCTAGAACATCTTTTTGCAGCAAATATTAACTGTAAAACTTTAGTAATAAAAATAGTAACATTTTTGCCCCATTCATTGCCATCCCTGCTTTGGTCATGCAACAGCCAGGTGCACCCTTTTATAGAAATAAAGACTTGTGTGGATCAGAGGGAGAGGGTCACTATTGCTTACCATTCAGGCTCTAAATCATGCTTTTCTCATGTTCTCCGGTAACAGCACGTCACTGTTTCAAGTAATCGGTATAACCTCATTTATTCTACTCTTGTTTGGAAACCACTGATATTGAATGCTCATTTTTAAAACTCTATAATAGAAATTATACCAACAACGTGCAACTAATGTCAAGATAGGTGCAAGAGGGCCATCAGAACAGACACTGATAAACTGGCAGTACCAATGTGTCTTTCTCATAGAGCCTTTGCTTGGAATTGGAAGTTTGCTTGGGGTAAAAGAAGGCACACAGCCTCAAGTGAGAGAAAGCAGGCATGGGTCCTTAGCTAGTAGAGTGGTTTACAAAATATAAAGCCATACCTAAAAATCTAATCAAGGCTACAGTAAGGAAAGAAAATGAAGACTTGAGCACAGAAGAGGTCAGGTTTGAAGAACAGAAACCTTGGGTGAGTACCTTAAGGCAAACACACAGGACCAGCCTTTGAGAGCCGCAGGGCTTGCAAATGTTATGACTGCAGAGATGACACAGAATTCCCCTGCCTTTGTCCCCTCCTCCAGCTTGCAAATTTTATTAAATGCTTTATCAGTAAACGAGGCGTGAGACGCTTAGGAAAAACACCTAGATATAAACAATCCTCTTAAACGTATCTTTAAATACACTACCATGTCCATAGTTTAATAAAGTCTCAAAGAGTGTTAGAAGAAAGTTACACTTTCTGTATTTCTTTACTGTTCTCTAAAGAAATCACATCATGAGGTTTGCTTCTTTACAAAATAGCATACAAAAGAAAAATTGTAGCATTCTTTTAGCTTGCAGCAGGGAGCTACATTTATCATTTTGATAAATTCAGTAGCTCTTCCTACCATGAACCACAACCACTGCGACAGAGTATGTGAATATTTGCATGTGTGTGTTATGTGATGAGATGGGCTACTAATTTCTATGGCAAGGCTGCGGTAACTGGTAAATTTCTAAATTTTCACTTGCTAAATTTTCACTTGCTAAATTTTAAGTTTAAGGCCAAATCTTCTTTGCAAATAGCTGTTGATATGAAAGTTCATTTCAACTTGTAAAGAATAAGAGCAATATTGCACACTCACATCCTGAATTAATTTCAAAATAATCTTTTTTAGGATGAAATGATGACAAGAATTATCATGACATTAAAATCTTAAGTGCAAGAAAACATCAAAAAATTTGAGCAGATACTTGAATTTAAGTAATAAAATGGCACAACTGAATTTTCTAGAGAAAGCAGTTCCTCTGTGTTTTTAGTACTAAAGTTTGTTTTAGTTTTTTTTTTTCTGCCATATTATTTGTACAGCAGTGAAAAATCATGTGAAAGGAAACTAGCAATTCGCAAAAGGAAATTGGACACCTAACAGGAAGACAGAAGAAAAGCAAACTGAAGAGAATTTGGAGATGTTTGGACATTATTAAGTGAGAGGAAATGCTAGAGATACTCTCTGATGAGGTGTCATCCCTTCACGTTTCCTCTGTTTCTCCAACCATGAGTAGGTGCAACAGTAATGGGGCATCTTTGCCTGTGAGGCACCCTGACAGCTGCAGGCACAGCTGGCTGCTCGCAAAGGGTGGGGGGAGCCATCCTCTCTTGTCTCTGACCTTGTACTGCTCCGTGCATGGCTCTCGCTGCCGGAATATTATTCGTGCTATTTCTTTTTTGCCCAAATCATTGTGTTTTCTTTCTTTTTAAGCCCTGGCCCTTAAATCACCTTTTTCCTCTTTGGACTGGGTGATAATCTCTACGTGAACTGGACCAGCAACAATATTTGATATAATGTAATGTATGGGCAGCAGGGATAGCACTTACCCCATGAAATCAGTTCTAGGAAAGACTGAAGGTTCAGCTTAACCCCTATCATGTCTCTGTTTACCAGTAGGAGATATTTAGGCAAAGAGCATAAGAACCAACTAGCCCAGAAAAATCCCCTCCGTTACTTTAGCAATGTTATTTTCAGTAATGTCACTGCATTACTGGAGAGTTCATCTTCGTAACACATCTACAAGGTAGGAAAGCAGTACTATAGCTATTTACAATGGTCACAGAAAAAATAAATTATCATCTCCCTGATGCCATAGTAGACAAAGTACATTAAGGGAACAACTTGGGAGCAATTATTTCAGCAGCCAGATTAGTTAATAGGCTAGTCTGTTTTGGACAGTATCTCCACTAAGCCAACAAGATTCATAGAAATTCGAAGCTTATTCGAGCTACCTAGTCAACTAGTTTGTGCTGCCACCTTCTCTTTTTTCTGCCTTCTTGGTTGAGGAACTTACAAAAACAGCTTTTCTACGGTACATGCAGAATTGGTTGAAGAGTGAAAATAAATCTTTTAACACGAAAGGAGACAAGTGGTTGCGCATGCCTGGAAGGAACAGGTAGGGTAATTTCTTTGAAGGGAATCAATGAAGTGTCATGTGAGGCTAATCCTCTCTCTTTCTACATGTATATTTCTGTACATGGTTATTACATGATGTAATTTTTTTGCTTCCCACCTGCCCCTAGACTCATTTAGAGATGGGATGCATGATGCTATAAATACATGCTAAATATCTGGGCTTCAGTATCTGACTCGTCAAAAGCAAAATCCTGCACTGAAATGAGCTCATTTTCTCTGACCCTGGACATCATAAAAATTGCGTGCTGAATAAACTGCAGTGAATTTATTTGTACATTTCAGTGCGGGTTCTTCCCATGGGGAAATTTTTATTGATTAGAATTCATTCCTGGAGAGATTGAACTGAACTTCTGTCACAGTCGCCACTGACGTAGTATTTCTAAGAGATTGTACGCTAAGAGTAACCACAGTTGATATTCAAGCCTCACCTCTTATTCCCTGTCTCCTCTTACAAGGAAAGGGGGAATTTTATCAGAAAACAAATCCTTTCACTGCCACTTCCCCCCCGAAAGATGAAGGTCTGCTTTTTTCACAGTAAATCTATATTCTTTTTATCTTTAAGATCTCTGCTGACCTCATCTCTTGCCAAAGGAATCTGACAACAAAATGCCATGTTCAACCATTCCCGCTTCTCAGTAAAGCTCTGCTACATCATTCGCACATAGAGTCATGAAAGGTTACACACCTTCTCTTCCTCATGCCCACATCCCTGAGGACTTTTTTCTCCATTGTAATTCTACATACGCAAAAAGAATTAAAAACTCTGTTCTCTTGCACATGAATAATCATCTTCATGGAGTGTACAGAAAAGGATGGTACAAACTTCACATTATCACGATTTTCACAAGCCCATCATATATGACTAAGAAGAAAATGTATCCTCCACTCAATGCTTGGACAACTCATTTGGGAAAGACTGTCCAGGATTGATCTTTTAAATATGGTATTTTAAGTATAGATTAATATTTTATACTTAAAAATAGCAAAACTGTATGTGAAAGTGTGTTTGCACGTTACTCCAGCAGGAAGTTTAATACAAGACACTTTCAATTCCCCTTGTACTTTTTGGTGAGAGAATGAATCTGTTTTAATCAAACCCAATGTCCAAGAAAGTCTCGATTTACAGGAATTGTTAAGAAAATACTCTAAGGTTTAACCCGAATTATTTCTGCATTTTGAAAGTTACAAAAAATGTTGAGGAATGGGGAGTGGATATGAAGACTTGGATAATTTTGGGCAAGACTATGTGCAACTGGATACAAAATCAAGATATCATCTAGGTGACTATAAGGATTTTGGCTTTTCAAGGCAGGATTTCTCCATTTTATGTTTAGTCTTTGTTATCCCTTCTTTTGTCTGTAATTTAGGTGGCATTCCCTGATCCATTGAAGAGGCAGCCTCTCACATTCTCTTCATTAGATGTAAGCAGAAAAATATACAGAAAATAAAAAACCAACCAACCAACCAACCAAAATCCAACCTTGGTTGACATAATAAATCAGAGTGCTTTTGAATTGTCAGATGACAGATGGGTGTTCTGTTACCAGATTATTGCTTTATCTTCTGTTCCATAGATGAGCTTGGTAAAAGGAGACTGTCCCTTTCCCTGAATAAATTTCACAACAGCAGCTGAGTAAATTCCAGGAAATGACAACAACTAGTAAAAGTCACAACAATCAACAGAACACCATCTACCTTTAACTGCAGTCATCTGAAACCGAAACGTCTGCTGTTCTCCTTCCTTTGAGAGTGAGGCATCCTTCAGAACAATTGTATGACTGATATAGACATAGATTATCAAAGTAACACACTTGTAAGGCCTTCGTCTCTAACCAGGTTTTCTCTTTTCTGCTGGAAATAGACCTTTCTCCTGAGCTTTACAATTTCGTATGCATATTGTTTTCAGTTTTTATGTATATGAGGCCACCTGAGGTAATTTTCTTGTACGCGTTTTCTAGATTTTTTGCTCTTGGTTTTCTATAACCCCTTCAATTGGTGTGCACTTATAAAACTGCTACCCTTTGGTCACATCATTTTCAAGCTTTAAAGCATCATAAGCTTTAAAGGATGCATCATAAGCTTAAAGCATCATAAGCTCTATTCCATTGCAAAATAGATGACAAAAATATTGCAATATCCCCGTAATGTATTGCCAAATATATAGCCCAGAAAAAAAATTGTGATATTAAGAGCAATGCAGAAAATATGAAGAAAAATAACATAGGCAAAAATAGAATATACTTTTTCATTTCTTGCATAAAACATTTCTCTAAACCACAGTCTCAACTGATCAGTGCTGGATGTCTCAGAATTGCAGAAACCAAGGATTGAATAGCCTACATTCAAAGCTTATAGGAACTTTCTCAGCGTTCCGTCAATCTGTGCAGTTAACGTGGGATCTTTTTATCAACAGGGTCACACCTACTTCATTTTCTACGTAGGATTTTCTCATTGTGAATTTCCTTAGAATTACTTGGTGTTTGTCAGTGAATTTTTCAGTTAGGGAAGATATGAACCTGTTAAACACAGACCCACTTCTTAATAATCCAAGTCCTCTTCCTCAGCAAGTTGGGTACAAGTTTGCTCATAATTTAGTGCTTGAAAAGTCAGGTATTGAATACTGAGGTTTTCTCATATTGCTTGAGTGTACCGAGACCATCGCAGCTCATTAATTCAGTTTAGGCTTAACAGTTTGCACTACAGGGTTTGCTCAGAAGATGGTGCTATGTGACAATTTTTAGGGAATCCTGGCTCTTACTAAGGGAGTCTGAAACTACCTTGTAGTAATATTTACCCTTTAAATAGAAAGTCTTCCCTATTTCATAATCTCAAGAGCCTAGTACATTTTTTAGTGAAACTGTCTTCCATTCCTCCACTTTCACCAGGTGCACAAACACACACGCTGCTTAAGAGCAATTTTGGAATCAAAGTTACAAAGTTACAGCAAAGCACCTTCCGTAAATATTTCCAACACAACAGTCAGTATTGCTGGTCCTGTGCCTGGCCCGTGGTTTTGGCACATTGAAAAAGTTGCTTGTTTTTTCTTTTGCTGAGCACAAATCATGAAAACCGTTTCTTTAGCTGCAAAGGCTCAACGTGAAAAGCCAATGACATATGGACAGACTGACGAAGGGAAGCCTGTGTTTTCCACTTGGCCCATTAGCCCACATCAACTAGCCAGGTGCCCTCACCACCTTTCCCTGACTTAACCCAGACACCTTCAAGATGCAGCCCCTGAGATGGGGTATAATCTATACATCTCTGCCTTTTCTAAAAGGGATATGTTTTCTACGCAAGACAAGTCCAGAGATGTTAAGACCATAAATATAATACAAAATCTTTTTTCTTCTGTTTCCCCATTTTCCATACTAGGAGAGTTACGAAAAGGGGGCAGAAGTGAGTACAGTGTGCTTTACGTGAAAGATAAGGAAACTTCACATAAACCTAACATTTCTTTTTTGGGTATAAGGCAGGGCATCATCCCTCCTCTGTAGCAGCGAACAGAGAGCCTGGTCCCAGATACTGGATACAACATTTCCAGGATTCTCCAACAGTCTCATCTCATCCCACTTCTCTGTAAAACTACCGAGCTGCAGCTTTCTTTTATATATACAAATTATTTCTCCCTATCACCTAGAATTAATATACAATTCAATGATATTACTTCTGGATTTCAGAAAGAGGTTCTGAAGTACAACATTAAAAAAATAGAGTTTATGAATTCTTTCTTTCAGAAAATAGACACCAGTTTACAATCTGCTTTATACAGTTTATAAGACAGGTCTAAATAAAAATTTTAAAATAAAAATGTTGGGGAAGGTGAAGTATAACACTTCTTGAAAACTACCCTTTTCTCTTCCATACTTTAATCAAAGGGATAACTCTTAATTACTGACTGACTTGTTCTGTCAACTCAAGGTGAGTCGGAGCTCAGAGATTTTTGACTATGCTCTCTCTAGGCAAGTTAAAACACCATAAATATATTAACAATCTGTTCTGAACCACCAGTATTATACGGCAAAGTTTGCTTTCGCTTTTTTAGGACCACTCCCTCCCCCCCCAAGACATTGCCTCAATAATTACAACTGTGGGGCAAAAGAAACCCCCAAAGGACTTGATTTCTGAGGTACACACAGTAGAGATGGAGAGATCCAAAAATCCAAATGGGTTCAATGCCTCAGCTTCCCAAACTGTTCAGTCTCCAACTGGTCCCTTTTAAAAGCCAGAGCTAATATTTGGATGCAACTGTTTACATCAGCAGTCTCGGTGGCTGTCTTTCCCTCTCTCCCTCCTCCTTCTCATCACCAACCAGGAGCTTTCTTCCAATTTCTTCCAAATTTTGGAAGCATCGTTTCCCTAGAGAAGGCTAGGCTATTCTACCCATTACCTGCTCTTCTATTCTCACAGACTCCGTAAAAACAAATATCCTGCCCTCAAATTCCCCAAACGTCTACATGCCAATTGCCTGGGCTTTCCTGCCTTTGCGTTTTTCCTTCAAAAGATTTAGTTCAATAGTTATGTGACAGTGCTTACGTGTAAAATCATGCAAGATAAAATAATGCCAGTTGTCAAGAAAGTAGTCCAAGTAGGAACAGTTTTCATTTCAAGCATTCAAATGTAAGTTAATCTTTCTTAAAATAAAGATAAAATCAGCACTTCTAGATAAAAAAAAGCTTGTGTACAGCTACTGAACAACTGCTGATAATTGAAAAACCACATTCTGCCCAAGACATTTCTGATAAGAATTGATTATCAAAGACCTCATTAGTTTCTTTCACTCCACACTGTTTGTATTGAACAATAGTAAATAAAAAGTCTTGTGATGATTGTGTCTTTACAACTTGAAGTATTACACTGATACTCAGAAAAACATGTGCTCGTCAGATTCACAGTTGGGAAAAACAGTTCGCCATATAAAGAAAAATTCATTTTAATCACACGCAGTAATCAGATTCTTTTGTGAAAAAAGGGGCCTGCAGCTGCTAGATGGAATCAAGCACACTTTAAAAATAAAGAAAAATCACAGTGGCATGTTTTTCCCAAGCAACATTGTACACACTTCATTAACAATATTCTATAAAAATGAGTAAGATTGGAGAGAATAGGTCAGGAGCCAAAACAGACACTAAAGAGTAGGGAAAAAACCTAAAAAGGATACTAGAGGGAATAGATTAGAAGAACTCTGAGGAACCTCTCAAACTTCATTTCATCCTTTAAATACAATAAAATACAATATAAAAATCTCATTTGATGATTTACTACACGGAAGTAGAAGGACCGTGAAGCAAAGCAGAAGCAATGAAGCTATAAGTGTATACAAGAGTACTCGTTACAGACTTTTTTTCCTGTTTTCTTCCTGCCAACTAAATAATTTTGTCAGATCAGAATGTGGTGTTTGGAATCTGTTTCACTCTATACTTAGTATCTTAGAGATGAAAATTGTATCTATATTCATATTTCAATTATCTAGCATGCAGACATAGCCATAGAGTTAAAATTCATAGTGATTAAATGCCAAGAGGTTTTTATTCCATTTAGCAACAGAGGATTTACGAGCCTTAACTGATTCTTGGTTAAAAACCAAAAAAGTCCAAAATGCAGTAGAATTTTCTTAAATTTTAAACACCAGCCTCAGCCCCTGTGACTTTCACTTTACATACACTTTAGTTGTCTGTTAGCGCCTTGTATTTGTTCTCTTTTGTTCACAGTCAAGCCTTTTTTTTTTTTTTTTTTCCTTTCCCTTCACTAGGTTGTCATCATAAAGCCCTTATAATTCTCTCAGGACTGTCAAGTTTGTTCAGCCCTCAAGAGACAGCTGTAATGCAAGTTCCACTACATGTGTCGGATTCTTGTCACAAACATACTGTAGCTAGAGATGAAAGTAAACTTTTGCTGCAGTTATTTCAGGAGTATTGTTTGGAAACGGATTCAATAATTGTAACTCTCTTGAAAGGTTTATAGTCCCATAATTTATTTATATAACTTTTAAAAATTATTATTTAAAACAAAATCTTCCCAGGGAAACAACCTTGAAATGTCTTTATGTAGTCCGATCACTTATTTTTCCTCACAGTAACTACTGAGGCAACCCACTTTTTTCCATGTAGTACCTGTTCATATCATCTCAAAATGGTTGGCAAAATGGCATTAAACAGACATACAAGAGAAGAATTTCTTAAGAGCCCCCCAGTATCTCACATCCAGCCTTGACCAATGGAGCATGTTTTAAAGAAAGATAAAAAGTTAACTAGGAACCCGACTATTGCCTATTTGTTTCTAACTGTACTGCAGAGTTACATGTTTTATTTAGACAGACACACAAGATGCACTGGGGAAGTCTCAGCAGAAATTCTCATTTGAGAACAGACACTTGTAAGAGTATAAACACAGGATTTTGTAGAATTGTGCTTGGATATTGATTGATAACAACAAGCTGTTGATTTAAGCGTGCAACTAACTTCTTGTTTTTCAGATGCTAGAGTTATAGGCTTCCAGAGGAAATTGTTGAGTACAGCAGAATAAAAAAAACCCCAAACAAACCAAAAACAAACAAAAAACCACCAAACCCCCCAACACTCCCCCCCCCGCAACCAGTCTGTAATAAAATGCCGCATACAAAATCTTTCCCTATTATTTCCCAGGTGCACATTTTGGAGATGCAACATCAGCTACATCAAATACCGCACTTGAGCGCAATGAATGAGCAACAGTTCAATGTGATAGATGTAAAGCCTCCAAAGGGAAACAGAAAAAAACTTCTTAAAAGCAACTGTTTCATACCTTACATGTTGCTAGAATCAGGACTTAAAGAGTCATTGCAAGAATCTAAAAGTGATTTGCAAATGAAAATATACTTTCTGTGCACTGTATTAACAGTTTCTCTTTGCCACTGTTAAAAGTTCATTTGCTCTTCTATTATAAACTGCTGTTAAGTAAAATAAATTCAAGCTCTATGGTTCATGGAGAAATAAATCTGTATTGTAGACATCATACTGTGCCTTAGCCTTTTGGTAAACAGATTTTTTTATTTTCTAAGTTTCATGACCTATGAGAAGTGCAGATGCACTTCATAAAACAATAACTTAATTTTTAAATAAAGTACCTGGCAGACATGTATTCTAATGTGGTGACATTTTTTTTTTTTTTTGCAGCCTACTGCCGGCCCCATCTCTAGACATTGCAGTAGTAAAATAAGGAATTTGTGTGTGTTTTTATTTTATTTCTCAGTTTTTCAAAACCTAACCCACTAAGAAGATCAACTTGTTATTACTATGACTGGAATTGATTACAGACCAAAACTCTGCTCCCATATCTAAGTAGATATGTGGCTCATGTTTCCAGGTTTGAGATATGGGTAGATTGTAGGTGTTAATTATAACCAGTACTAAAATGTGCCACCTTTACTTCTGTAGAAAAGTTATCTACCTGTTTCTGTACAGATTAGCTGATAAGAATAGGACAGGGTTGTTTGCTTTTTGTGGTTGTGAACCCAGGTCATGATGACTGAGGTCTTGTGTTGTCCTTCTGTGGGGTGCAGACTACTTCTTTAGTCTAATTCCTGTTATTACACAATGAAAACATGCAAATTTAGTATCTTCCTGACATTTCACATTAATTTAGGAAAACTTGAGATACCAGTTTTGTATCAGTGCTTTTGAACCATAACCTAAACCAAGCAGAGCTCAACCAACTTGGAAGTTTCTAACTGAACTGAAACTAAAGACTAAATACTAAAGCAACCAAATACTGAAGAAAAGCATCTTTCTTTAAAATGATCATGTACCAGGTACAAACCCAACCTGCATGTATTTGGTGGCATTTCCTAGAGTTTGCCTCAGGGAAACGGAGTGTGTGTTAACAGACTGAGCTTTTCTGCCCCTAGCCAGCCTTTCTTCCCAAACATGAAAAACGAAGTCACCAGAACCACTCTTCCCACAGCAGTGTTAAAAGACCTACTGTTTTTATTGGAGCCCATAGCAGTGATGATATGGCTGAAAATAATGATGTGTATGTGAGATGAGGCCTGAATGAAAGAAAAAGGGAGGAACCAATAAAGCAAAATTAATGAGCTGAAACAAATGCACTCCAGGTGATAAATTACCTGTATAATGTGTATATACATGCCTATACATATTACAGTATATATCAGTGACTACATGGCACATTTTTCACTCTACCGTGAATGTTTGTTCTTTGTTCTATTTAATACTCCAGCATTTTATACCCTCAACATTTCTCTACTGTAATTTCCTCCTCCTCTATTGAATATTAAACACTCTTTTGAGCTAAACATATAGTGTCACAGTTTCCATATGGCTATGGCAGAGAAATATAAATATTTTTTTGAATCTTGAAAATTGATAATGAGACGCTATAGTTCAGTTTCCTGATTTTTTTAAAGTTAGTTTCTTTGTATTCTGATTAAGATATTTTCTTTGATTTCAGAAATTTCTCCTTCTGCAGTTTTCATAGGAAGCAAGTGGACATTACTAGAGGTTAAAAGAAGTGTATTACTTCTCACAATCAGTCATCAGCTTTTTTACTAGTATCAAGAGCCAAAAACCAGTGGGGAGAATAAAACCAGTTTAAAAAAACCTGTAAACTCCTAAATTAAGACTATAGGCCTCTGAAACTGTGACTGCCAAAGGAACAGAAAAGTGAAACTCAGTCTCTCGCTGTGGAAAACTAACAAGGATGAAACAAGAACCAACAAGCAAACAAACTATTTGAGAAGGATCAACAAACACAAAAATATGATATGCCTTTTGACTTCTAATCTTTTATTAAGCAATACTAGAATAATCAATCATTCAAGCTGAGATAATGAACTCTATGACTGAAACCATTCAATAAAAGCAAGAAAGCACTCAATATATACTGTCGCCCTTCTGAATGAATGGCCTTGGGATTTGCTTGCATTTCAGTCTGAGGAAAAGTTTGTATTGCATTAAACAGTATATCTTGAAAACTCCCTACAACTTGAAACTCCTGGCATTTCATCTCTGTCTAGTGGCATGCACAATAGTCTTGTAATTCAGTACAGACAAATTTTATTTTTAGTCTCCCGCAGGTGATATCTCAGAAAGTCACACAGTCTAGCCAGTATATCTCTAATGGCACTCCAAGCTATTTTTAAAAAGCAAATCAATTTTTAAATACGGTATTGAATTACAATATCAGTAATTTAATTTTGACTTGAAAAAAATACCACAAACAGCAGACTGCTTGGCTGATAGCATAAAGGAAGAGAGAAGAAAAAACGGCATTTGAACACAAGAGAAACTGAGGTTTGGATTATACAGAAAATTCAAAATAGGTCTGAAGCAGCATTTTAAATGAAGGAAACAAAGATACATATATCCCTGACTGCATATCCATTACTTTTATGTTTTTTAAAAGTTTAAAAGCTTGTTATGTGTCTCAATAGTAACAGATTTAACAGCAGAAAATGATATTACTGAAAAAAAATAGATGCATACAGCTCTTACAAAAGGGAAGTACTGTCTGTGTATGGTAATTTTACAGTGGACTCCTGTTTCTTTGGGGAAGGGAAGGGGTGACCATTTACTCAAAATGCTAATGAGGAAAGGGATTTGGCTGGAAAGATAACCACATTAAAACTTGCTGTGCTAATTAGGATACTGAAATGCATAACAATTTTAAGAAAAAGTGGTTCTTTCTACTGCATATTTATTTATTTGGACTGACTTCCGGTAACTGGATAATGATGATACAACTGACTAAATTCAAACTGTCATGAAATCTTTGTCATGTTTACTAAATGAAATTACTTTTCAGTTACCTGTTAATAGGAAAAGTATTACTCTGACACTGGGCTATGATTCTAAGCATGCTATTTATTTATTTACTTATTTTTATACCTGTTAAGAGCTGGAATGGCCACTGGACTTCAGTAGCCTTTTGTTTTGAAAAGAGAAAAGAATAAAGATCAGTGCCACAAGACAGTAGGAACTTTAGGACTTCAAAAAACACAAATTCTTTTCGGGAAATTCTTTAGTTTTCTTCATCCCACCATTCTCTTACATTGTACAGTACAAGCTTACAGTCTTTACGGTCTTAAACAGAAGGAAGGGACAAAAGGAGATGTTTTCATGACTTCTAAATAAGGGGAGAAAAGCCAACACAACAAATCAAATGGGGAATGAGCCACGGTGGTGTTCTGCACTATTTACCAACAATCGAGGTGAGGGTTCTGCACCATTCATCTTCAACATTCAGACTGCATCATAAGATAGATAGCTGCCAAGGAAAGCTAAAAACTCTATTATAAGATGATTACCTGCTTTAAGCTGTTAAATATACACGCATTTTTTAAAGCTCAAACCTATAAATTGTTTCTAGCACAACCCTGTGTTTTAGACATCCCTAGGAAAAATTCTTCCATCAAATCACTTTATAAATCAACATACCAGTCATCTGGGAAAAGCAAATAAATCAATGGTCTCATTCTAAAATGCTTCTGCAAGGTAAAAATTTGAAAAGGTCAGACATTGCTAAAGATTATCTTTACAGTCACAATTAGGGAGATTCTCAGCAGCGTTGGTTATTCAGACTGAGTGTAGCTGTATCAGTTCACAACAGCTGAAGACTTGGTGCAATGAGCCTCTTTGCAGAACAAGGACTAGATACCATGTGTGAGACCCGCAAACCACTGCTCTAAAAGTTAAGTGTGCTTCAATATACAGACATAAGCAGTACTTAAAAACTGCTTGTCTTTTTAAATACTGAGAATTATTTGGGGAGTCTATAATCCATAGCCTTTAATTACCGATAGTGCAGATCAGGATGGAGCGCTGGATGTGGATGATCAGTCCTTAGAGCCTCTTGGGAAAAATTGAGAAAGATCAAGAAAGGCCACATTGGTCTTTACATTTGTTTTACTATGTCTGAAGCACCAGCCTGCCCATAACGAAGGTGCCTGGGGACTACATTTAGGTCTGCTGCAATCTAACGACATCAGCGGGAATGCAGGAGCAAAGGAGCCAAACCTGTGCTCTCTATGAAAGACACAAAGACACAAGTCAGACAAAGCTGGCCCCAGGCATGCTGAAACCCTAATTTGTTAGCTAGCACCAATTAGCGGCAGATACAGGTTTGTATAATCAACGAAACAAACGTTAAGAAAGGTGGGATCTGTGTCTTATGCAGGCTTCCAAGAACAGAGAGAGCAGGGGAACTGCAGAACCACTGAGGCTGGAAGAGTTGGAGTTTGCTGCCCTGCTCAAAGCAGGGTCAACTAGAGCAGGTTGCTGTGTCCAGTCAGGTTTTAAATATCTGCAAGGATGGAGATGACACAGCCACTCTGGGCAACCCATTCCAGTGCTTGACCATTCTCTCTGAAATACATATGAAAAAACTTCTGTGTTCTATGGCCATGGCCCTGAGCAACCCAATCTAATTTCAAAGTTAGATCTATTTTGAGAGTCTATGTCATGAAGTGTTCCGTTATTGCATTATTGGTTTTCAGAACAATTCTTGCATCGGACATGAAAGCCTGCTTTTTTTTTTTTTGGTACAAAACTTGCTGTCTCTGTGCATACTTGGAAAACATAGAAGTTCTGGACTTTAAAGACCAACATACTTACCTGGAAATTTCAGAGGGCTGGCAAGGAGCTGTAGCTCCTGGCTCAAAGGTAAAAGCAGAGTGCTCTAATCTTACTCTTTCAGAATCTTGACTTCAGAAAAGCAGCAGAGGATCTAAGTTTCAAATGGAACTACATCAAGACATTAAAAAAAATAAAAATCCTGTTTTAAAGAATTTTCACACTCCACCGAATGTTTCTTTGGTCTTGATCAGCATTAAAAATGTTACAGCCTACAAGGAAAGGAACTCTGACAGTTCAGTGATGTCATATCATGACATCATGCTGTGATGCTACAGGTTTTAATACAAGCACCAGAAAGTACCAATAAGCTGTAACATTAGTTATAGTAAAATCAGTAGGATCTGACCTCTCGTGTACTAACCTTATAAGTGGCCATATATAACCGGACAGAAAGACTGGAGCAATCTCTTGATATCTCTACAAGATAGTAGCTAACTCTTAATTAATGCCTCCTCATCCTTCTGTATGAGGATTGCTCCTTTTGTACACAACAACAATAACACAATCACAACAGCTTTTAAATAAACTTGTAATTTATTCTTCAGTACATGAAATTCTGTTAGGTTTTCAAGTTTGTCTTCACAAGGAGGAAGGGCAACTATTTTTCTGAAATCCCATGAAACAGAAAATGTATTAGCACACGTAGTCTTAAAGGAGGGTTACTGAAGCATTAGTTGTTATTTGTATATTTGTATCAGTTCTTTCTCTTACTCTATGCCTATTACACAGAAATATAATTGCAGCTTAATAGACTTTTTACGAATAGTATAATTTATAGAATGTATAATTTTTGATGTAGACTGAGATTACTTTTATAAAAAAAGGTAAATTAAACATTTTAAAGAGTAAAGACTGTAAGCAAATGGAAACATAATTCAAAGCTGGAGAAGAGTTATGCTACTCGTTGGAAACTGAAAAGTACTAATTTGCATTTCTGTAATCATTAATAGGGGTTATGAGGTGTCAATTATGTTCCACATGTGACCTTTTTAGTTTCTAGGTAATGTACCTCAATTAATTGTCTGTGGCATCATAAAGCACCTTTTTCACTGCACCATGACTATGAAAAGCAATAAAATTCTTCCTCTGCAGCTGAAGTATGAAATGCACAACTGACCTTAGCACTTAGCAGTAGCTCACTGATGCTAATGCAGACCTTCTATTGGCATAAATTACAATGCAGTCAAAATTTGAGTGCTCAGCTAATGCTTTCCTAGTTCATGGTAGATTTTTGTAAAGTCACAGAAATGACCATGCTTTGAAATTTCTGTTTCAGTCCTCAGTTGAGCTGCACATTGAGAATTCTGCTTTAATGAAACTGAATAAGCTGCTTTAAATTTCAAGGTAGATGTTGCTATGAAAGGCAAAACTATGACTCGGTTACACTGTTCCTTTCTTAGGAATATAAAGCAACCAAAAATCTTGACATTGACAGGCCTTACGAACAGAGATTGATGAACAAAATCGGATGGGTTTCATGCAATATTTTCTACTCAAGAGCCTTATGCTGTAAATATGATGTGTAAATGTAATATGTGAATTAAAATCTGTCATTAATTCATTCAGTATTTTGCAAACATTCATATGAACAAATTTTCATATGCATTTTTTTCATTTTTCAAAAACAACCCAACAACCTTAAATTAAACTTATTGAAGCAAGAAAAATAGTAAGTTTTTCAGCTTTCCAAGTTATTCACTTCCAAAATCATACAAAAGAAAGAAGAGGAAAAAAAAGAGGGGATGGAGAAAATATAAGAAAATGCTGAGTTGTGAAATAACTGAATGTTACAGCGGATAAGATGCAAGAAACCTCCATAGTAGATCTGTGTCTGTAGCAGGTGTGTTGCTTACTAGAGGGATGATCTGGACAGAGAGAGGACCTAAAGTCAGTTCTGTTCCCAAAATGTTCAAAGTGTTTTGTCATGATTTAAATTCTAGATTGTAATATATTAACATACTCTATTTGCTAAATGGTAAGGTAATTCAGTGATAATTTTTTTTTTCCTGAAATATTTTTGAGAAGCCTAAACTGTAGTTGTACTATCATTTTTAAAAGGAGGACATTGTGAAGAAATGAATAACTATAAAAAAACCCCTGAACTTTCCTCTCCCTGCTCCCTAAACATGTACTACAGAAATGAAAATCTAATCACAAACAGAAAGTAAACTAAATCCAACATAATGTTTTCTCTTTCTCAGCTTTCTACAGCTTCAAATAATTGTTATATGTAAATATATTTTCCAACCTGACAAAGTCAAGGTGTAAGAAATTCTCTAGGGCTTCAAGCAAATGTTTTTTGATGCTGACAAAGACTCTATGAATCAATGGTGAGATATCTACTGAAGTTTATATTTATCTCAAAGATGCTTTTCAAAGCCCACCTGTCAGTAGTAGTTTTTTTTTGTTTTCATTAATTATTGACCCACATGTCTCTACACAAAGACAGACATGGCAGAGGATTTATCTCAAGTTCAGAATCACAAGGCAGCTCAACAATTTCATGAAGTACATACTGACATGCATATAAAGCTGGCATTGCTGGAACTTTTAAAAGAATAAAATTATATTAAGCGAGCTGAAGTACAAACATCAACATTTCATAAAAGCTTCAAGCAGTTCTATGAAAAATAACATGCTCAAGCACATATAATTGTGGCCAGTATTTATCCAGATTAAAACAGACTTCCCCAAAAGACTTTCATTTTTTTCTGACATTTTGACCCTAAGAAATAAAAAGTTAAAAATGGAGATGATTCCAATATTAAAATTGTCAAAATGTCTAGTTTTAGAAGTAACGATGAAATGTATTTAGCTGCTTTATAAAATGTTGTCTTTGAGTCCTTAGCCTGCCCAGTCTACGTGAAAAAGAGACTATACTCTTTGAATATGCAATTATATGGCTCTGAAAAAATGCAGACATACAAAGTCAGACTTTTGTCTTTCCTTCCCACACAATAGTATTCAATCAGCTATACAAATAGGGAATTATATTTAGGAATATACCTCAAGCACTGGCAGAACTAGCAGGTGGCTACCACACTAGTAGCTATAACAGGGAGGGAGAGTGTCTTAAGATTTTGCCTATTAAAGCAAGATTTAACAGACACACACAAAATGTACTTTATGTACTCAAAAACTGCCTGGCATTTCAGTATAGCATACTTACTTTGCTTGTTGGTTCACTGTTATAGCACAACATAAGCCATGTTGGGCACTAGCTCTCTCTCACTGGTAAATCTTTCTCTATATAACAAGTAAAATTAAGTCTATTTATTGAGTTACTTATGAAACAGAAAGTTTCCATATGTGTCCTGTAATAAATAACATGGTTGAAGCTAAATGATCTCAATTCTCATGAAAAAAAATATATAACTGTCTTGGAGAAGATAGCCTATTGATTTAGTGGGCCCAGTATTGACCAAGTTGCTCACTTTGAACAGCTCCAACAACTTACAGACTAACTTTTCCTCCAAAATACTGCATGTGACATTGGAAAATGTCCACTTTTAAAAGGAAATCAGTACAGGTACAGTAAATGATGTGTAAAATTGAGTAGAAAGATCTTCACTTTTTCTCCATATTTATTGTTGCCAACTATTCTCAGAAAGGCAAGAGATTGACAGAGCATTCAGTAGAAGTTTCCATCCATCTGTAGCTTGTTTTCATTAAACAGTATAATTTTATGTCAAAGGAATTTATGTTCTGTTCTGACATGCATTATACTATATATCTTAGGTATAATAAAATGGTTTCTGATCACCAAAGTTTGAGAGAGATTCATTCATTCCACTTACCTTATTCAGAATATGCCCTTCGTTTCCTTCGTAATCATTTCTGAAGCTTTTCTTTTGGGAACAGCGATTCTGCTAGTAGGACAACTATGGATCTTGAACTCCTGGTGATTAAGTGGAAAAGTTTATATTAATATAGAAAATTAAACATTTGATTACTTCTAATTACAACAGTCCTGAAGGTTTTATTAGATTATAATATCTCAAGTGAAAATACATACAAATAAATCATGGTTTTGCTGCATTGTCACTTCATAGACAAATATAAAGACACATATGTATATAAATATACTTAGAAGATATTTTAAAAAAAGTGTTGTGTAACACAATTTGCTTTTTTAATTTTTCAAGAGTTATTCTAAACACATAAAAACTTTTAATTTCTAATAAAAGTGCACCTGAAGAAGATGTAATAATTCAGGATATCCATTTTTTTCAGAATTTGGGAAGGACAAATATATCTGTTCCAGAGAAAAGACATCCACTATGGACAAAACCCACAATCAGTCTCTGAGATCAAGGTGAGCTGCTAGGCAATGGCCATAACAGATGAGGATACTGATTCACAGGAAATTGTAAAAGGTCGGTCATGGCTATAGAGTAATGAGTTACTCTGAAAGGAAGTTTTGAAACCATGTTTGTGTAAATAATTCTGGTAAAACAGCAGTGCTACATTTTGAACTGTGCGATGATACTGCCTGTGCCAAATATGAAAGTAAGAAAAAACAAAAAAGAAAATAAAAAATACTAGCTGCAGAGATCCCCTAATTACTTCATTTGTCTAAAGCAGGTTACCTGGGCTCATTATTAACATGTTTTTAGACGTCTCCAACCTTGAAATCAATCTCCCCAGGAAAAACTATTCCCAGAGTTACACTATTAGGAAGTTTTCCCTTATGTCTGAATGCTTAGTGTTAAAATTCAAGGTAAAATATAGCTTATCGGGGCAAAATGAACAGATCATTACCTTGTTTTTACATTAGCTACTATTTAGGTGTCTGAAACATGTTGCATCTCCCTTTGAGGCTTCTCCCTTTTAATTGCCAAATTACTTCAGTTTTATAGTGTAAATCATATTTTCTAGGCATTTAATCACTCCTACTCTCCCCTGGATTCTCTCCAAATGTAAGACACCTTTCTTGAAAATGAAAGACAGGTAAGGCCTTATAATCCGGCTCAGAAATGCTAAATCTTGCAGGTCTGTTACAAGTCTGATTATAAATATGACTTTCCCCAGTACAGAGAAATTACAGATTCACGGTCAGGTTGTGCAAACAAATAATCTCTAGACAATTTTTTTTTGGGGGAGTGGGGGGAGGACTATTTGGCCAATTGTTCCCCAACTGTTTGGCTTTCACTGATCAGTTCTGCTGAAGTGGGGTGTTGTGCATTTAACATATTTAGCATATAGGAACAGCTGAACTGGGTCCAACCTAAGTCCACGTTGGGGTATCTAGGCTGGTTTGCACTCTCCAATGTCGGTAAAACAGATTTCTGGGGGAAAAGAGGACATGTGTATGAGATACTACATATCATATTGTTTTATTCTCTTGTGCACATTGCTAATGAAAAATAATGAAATTAAGTGGGCACAAGCCAGATGCTATTATTATATCTCTTTCTATTTTGACAGTGAACAACAGACTAGGTAATAGCATCAATCAGTTTTGCACCTGCTCTGTATTATCTTCTGCTAAACCATACTTATTTTATAAAGCTTTATTTAACAACCTATTTACTGATGCAGCTTATATGCCAATTAAAGCATAAAACACATTCAAGGCCATGCTACCACTAGAATGATGTAAATTTAAATATGTTGAATATAAAAATATTTTTCATTCCAATTTTAATGAAATATTTTAAAAGTAATAGAACTAGCTCATTTCATAAACCACTTCAAAAATTCCCTTAGGGTAGCTGGGGAAGAAGGTGGCTGCCTAGTTCTTTTGACAGCAAAATGAATGTTATTAAGATGACACATGGCTTCTTTCAGATACATTTTGCTGTATGTACAAGTTCTTCTGGAAATTAATAGATGATTAAAGTACCACGTTACCTACATACAAGAATTTGAACTATTTTGCGTTATGTTTTCAAGGCAGGTAAGTGTATAACGTGTACTCAGTACCTGCGATTCATTTACACATGCTCAGTACTCCCTATACTTTCAGACACGCTTAATAAAATCAAGGTCTCGTCAGGTAGAATACATACATGTGCTGAGTAATTTGTTCTGGTTCTCCTTTACATTTAAAATGATTGGCTACTTCAGTCACAGATAGTTTATTGCAGTACTTTTTTTTACCATTAAAAGTTTAATTCAAAGTCTTTAAGCAATCTAAACTGGTAGACAAGGATATTCTTAGAATTTAGATGTTTTCCATTTCTTTCATAAGAATGTTTAAGGCTTCACTAAGCAAATAGGAAAAAAAACCTTATGAATTTTTTTCTCTTCTCCAAAAACACAGTATGAGATAATTAATAAGCTACCCTTAATATATCTTAAAAGAAAACAAGTTTTTTAAGCAAAACAAAATGAGATTTGTTTTTCGTGACCATTTCCATGACACCATGCACATTTGCACTTCCATGTTTATGACAGCCTCACTAGCATGGTATGTAAGGATCCTTCAAGGCATCCAATATTTAAAAGCACGTAGAGGAGAGAAAGGACATCTCACATAACAAAAATTTCAAAATTTATGATCTGGTCTTTGATCTTTGTATGATAGTGAGAAGAATTCAGTACGATGGTGTTACAATGAAGTTCTACCAATGTATTACTGAAAACTTATAAAAGAGAAGAAAAAAACCCCAAACAACCCCCAAAACCACCTTCCCAGAACCTGGATATGTTAAGCAAGCCATGCACTGGACATGGTAATCAAAGACCTCCTAGCAGACAGGGGAAGGACATGACTCCATCCTGAGATGGAGATCTGGAGGAAAGAGGGAGGAAGCTTTTGTAGTTGGGAAGTAAGAGAGACTGGTGCGTTCCAGGTCAGAACAGCTTAGAAGAAGGGTCATTACTTTTGCTCCATACACTGCTCTTTGCTTTTCTGTGGAAGAAGGAAGCTGCAGCTACTTTGAACACTAGAAATCTGAGAGGAGATTTAAGTATAACCTGCAGTAAGGTGAGTGCAAATAAACTGAGATGTGAAAGCAGCCACAGAGGGTCTTTAAGTCTAGCCTGGTAATGCATTTTATCTTCTGTAATGTTGTTTCATTATTGCAAACTCCCATTTTAAATAAATCTATACCTTCAATCTTAAAACTTGTCAGGTGATAGAGACGAGCGTGAATTATTTCAGCATGCAACAGGGAGCTCAATTCTTACAGAGGGGGGCATCCTTAAAACCTGGCTATAGGACTGCCTAACAGGTTTCTAGGCTTACGTTTTTAAAAAACGCATACTGGGTCAAGCAAGACGTGCTTCCAGAAGATTTGCAAAGGCCATTTAAGCAACACGTACCAAAGGGCTCCAAAGAGGAATAAGCAACTTCAGCAACCACCCTGTCACCTTTTGGCGTGTTGCAGTGGAGCTGGGGAGCACACCTGAATTCGGCGGCTCCCAACAGAGGGATGACACATGACAACAACTGAACAAAAACTGGTTCTGCTCTGCTAAGCAATCTATTCCTACATGCTGTGAGCCTCTCTGAGGATTCTGAGGATTTTGTGCTTTTCTTCTGTCTAGAGTTTCCCCAGGAGCAAAAATGCAGTATAAAAGACAACCCAAAATCTTCATGGAATGTTTCTTTATATTTATAGCACGGTTTTGATCACATTCTTTATGAATTTAGACATTCATTAGCAGCATTTCAAGGTTGTTTGCCTAACTTGCTTGGTAAATCACTTCATGTCAGTAACAGCCAATGCAAGAAAATAAAATAAAAAAGCCAGCCATGGACACAAAAAAATAAATATTTGCTACTTTTATCTTCAAGAATCCTTCTGAATTTCAATCACTCTCAGTACAAGATGTCAGTCCACATGTAAGACCACCTTCTGACCTGTATTAATTCAGAACCTATACTATGATCTGAGAAGGGAAAATAGAAAAGGACAGGAGTTTTTTGCAGGCAGTTAAACTTGCTGCCTGTGTTGATGCCCAGCCCTGCGAGAAGTGGCAGGCCAGTGAATTTCTGCTTCATTGACTTTCCCATGAATAAGCACAACTAGATGATGCTTCTGCGTAGGAAGTAAATACTGGCTTTTTTTAGGTACGTAACATTTAACTGCAGGATGCCCTGACTGTCTTCCCTGAGGGCTGAAGATCAATTACCGAAGTTTTAGGAGAGCCATATATATTTACTCAAGGCTTCATTGGGATCAAGGCCAAGATGACAGCCAACGAAGGTATTCTGTAATACCAGCATAACTGGCCACTGGGCAGTCCTACAGGCAAGGCAATGTTTGACGAGTATCTACCAGCTTTTAAACCTCTCATACCTTTCACTGCTTGTACCTGCAAATTTCAGTTAACTGTGCTGCCATTCCAAATGATCCAACTAACCATTTGATGAAAGACTTCATTCTTCAAATTTGATCCTTTTAAACAGAAGGGCTTTGCAGACTGATCCTACTTAATCAACTGCATACTTAAAACTTTAATTGTGTGAATAGTACTAATTTAATTCCAAAATTACTAGTGAACAATTATCTTATTATTGACTGTCACTTATGTGCAAATCACCCACACATCCTGATTAACTTTACAGTGCAGTTTCCTGTCAAGGGTCATTAAAGCTATTTCCATGTACTCTGTGATATCTCTATTTTTATTGTAGCCATAATGAATGCTTAAATTCATAGTAATGAAGCAAGATTTTTTTTCAGTATATCTGGATGACTTTTCAGAAAATATCCTTGGACTTAACCTAATAATTGAAAAAACCCACAACCTTCTATATTCTATATTTCATTTTCTTAGAAAGACAGTTAAAAAAAAAAAAGACATTATTTTCATGTCATGAATCAGTGAACAGTCCTTTTTTTTTTTTTTTTTTTTACAAAAAACATTGTACGTGGGGCTGGCAGCTTTGTGCCTGTGAAAATGCCGTATCATAATCCGCACTAGTAGATCAATGAACTGTTGGACAGAACCACTCGAAATCACCTCCCTTCCCATTATCATGCTTTCTGGTCTTCCAAGCACAAATTACCCATCAACCTCCTTGACCTAGTTCCAGAAACGCTGCCGTAAAGAGCACCTGTCAGAGTGATGCATGTGCAAGCCCGGCGCAGTGACAAATAGGAAGCAATAGCAGTTATCACAAGGAATAACAATTTAGCTACAAATCTGGCTCAGCATCAGACCGGTTTGATTTCCCACTGCAAAATCTCAAAATTGCTACTGGATAGGACATTATCGTGCCAAATCTTCATGATTCACCGTAAGACAAATTGCTAGCGAGGTGTGTGACTGCAGGAATATCCTTCAGTCCTTTAAACACCTGACACCAGATTATTTTCTCCCTCAGCCAAGCCTGCAAAAGACAGCACGGAGGAAATACCTCCCCCCCCCCCCCCCCCCCCCCCGGCTCTTATCAGATCAACTTCTAGAGTCAAATTCACAGCCTGACATCCTAAGGGTACTCACCACTGCAGCCCTTAGTATTTTCTCTCTGTTAAAAAATAGCGCTTAATTAAAAGCATATGTGCTTCCAAATTGTAATTAGTCATATGTGAAATCTCCGGAGATGTAATGTTTGGCTTAGATTTTATGCTTATCTACTGTTTCTAGGCTAGAGGGACAAACCAGAAGATTTTCCTACTTGACATTTAGTTTTGGCATTAGCAAAGCTATGCAAGGAGAAAGGATAGACAGGAAATTAATTGGCTGTGTCCATTACCATGGAGCCCTGAAGTTATCACTATAGAAACTATTATGGGGAGTCTGCCACAGTGATAACAGGCTTGTGCATCGCCGTCACTTTGTAAATTGCCAGGGCACAGGCCAAGGGATGGAGCCGAGAGAGGCGAATGAGCTACTCATGCATAGTAGTGAATGGACTCTCACATACTCATTTGTGGTTTTAGCAATATGGAAATTAAAGTCTGTAATAAAGGCTTCCATTTCCTTTAATGAATTACTGACTTAAGTTCAAGGGGGGTCTTCTGAAGTCAGAGTGGTTCTGTCTATGGTGACAATTTAACCCGCTCTTGAACTCAAATGAGTGCTGTAAAGTGGCTTGCAGCCTCCCATGTGAAAGGAAGGGTTTGTTTCAAACTCAAGCCTAGTGCTTAAACTCTAGCCTTTGGGAATATCAGAGCCTACAGGAGAAATGTCCCAGGCTGTGCACAGGGAGAAAGAGTACCCAGGACTGGTGCCTGGGGAAAGAACATCCTCTGATCATGCTGAACCCATGAAAAGGTAGGGCAGGATGGCAATTTTTACAGAGAAATTCCTGCCACAATTCCTACCTTATTCTGGCCAACATTTTAAAGTGACAAACTGCTTTCCAGAAGGGTGATTACTGGTTTCATTCTGCTCCTCCCTCTGGAAAGGAAGGTCTGTCTCTGGAAGGAGAAGGAAAAGGAAAGGCAGTAACAGCGAGAGCTGGGGAAATCTCTCCAGGTAACCGGGCAAAAGGATGAAGTGACTTCACATCACAGGCACTTACAGTTGCTTTGTCGGGGGGGAAAGTGTGTGTGTGTGTGTGTATGTAAGCTTCAGAGCTCACAAGAAATACATCCGTACATCAGCAGAATTACCTAATTCCCTCCCCAGTCAAGCAGAACTCAGTACTGTATCACCCAATTTCTCATAGGCAGTGAGTGAAAATGCTTGCCAAAACCACAAATTCATAGTAAGCAATAGTAAATTCTGCAGAAATTTGTCTAAAGGCTTGGCATTTAAGACATACGTTTTGGCATTTCTCTCTTTCAATTTATTGAAAAAACAGAAGGTAAAGGTAAGATAGATTGTTAACACCAGAACACCGTTCCTTAGATGTGACACGTACAGTATGGGAATTCACGCCAAGGAATAATAATTCTGTGAATTATCAGCTAAGTGCCACAGTGAACCTGCAATACACACACAGGACTGATTGAAACTTTTCATGTTTCCATCAAAGTCTCTAGCAACGATTGCCAGCTTCCAAAGTGCATGCGGAAATACGCATGCGGAAATACGCATGCGGAAATACTAGTGGCTGAAGTTTTCAAAAGCATCTGCCTGATGGAGGAACAATTTTTACTACAATATCCAATTTTCAAAATGACATTCTAGAAATCTATTCCTAAAGCACAGGTCAAGAGCAGACATCTATGTGAAAACCTTATGGACATCGTAGCATTTCTTAAAAGGTTTTTAAGTTTTAGCAGTGAATCTGCAGGAAAGTGAGCTGAACACTTTCATCTGGTGTCCAGTAGATGGTGGCATAAGCTAAAATACTAAATTATTTGGTAAAAAGATGGCAATAGTGATAAAATGACAGCTTTTGTTTTTAATAAGACTTCAAATTTTTTATCTGGTGCTGGGCTTCTTTCTACTTTGTTCTCCTTATTCCAGCTGCTGTCTTTGTTTAATTTTTTTAAAGTTGGAGAGAAAGGTGTATTTTATTGTCTTCATTCAAAACTTAATTTTCATGTTCTTTGATATCATATTTTATGTTGCAATTCTACTGAATCAAAAGGCCTTCACTTTTACCACTCCTGATCATTCTGTTTGTTACTTATTTAAAGTATTTAATGCAAAAATAATAATAAAAGAAGAGCAATACCACTGTTAGCTTGGTTCACCCAGAGTTATGCATTAGCAGGACAGGGCATGATAGACCCTCAGACTATGGCAGCATCGCCATTGCCTTAGCACAGGCCAAAGAAACAGCAACAACAAAAGGACTTTTCTGCAGCTATTTGCTCCATAGGGTTATACACTGTGGTTCATAAATCATTCCTGTCCCAATACCAAGAAACGGTGAGAGAAACAAAAGCAACTGTATTCTGGGCTGCATCAAAAGAACTGTGAGGTCGAGGGAGGTGATTCTCCCCCTCTACTCTGCTCTCGTGAGACCCCACCTGGAGTACTGTGTTCAGCTCTGGACCCCCAACATAAGAAGGACATGGACCTGTTGGAGCAAGTCCAGAGGAGGGCTACGAAGATGATCAGAGGGCTGGAGCACCCCTCCTATGAAGACAGGCTGAGAGAGTTGGGGTTGTTCAACCTGGAGAAGAGAAGGCTCTGGGGAGGCCTTATAGCAGCCTTCCAGTACCTGAAGGGGGCCTACAAGAAAACTGGAGAGGGACCTTTTACAAGGCCATGTAGTGATAGGACAAGAGTAATGGTTTTGAACTGAAAGAGGGTAGATTTAGATTAGATGTAAGGAAGAAATTCTTTACTGTAAGCGTGGTGAGGCACTGGAACTGGTTGCCCACAGAAGTTGTGGATGCCACAGACCTGGAAGTGTTCAGGGCCAGGTTGGATGGTGCTCCGAGCAACCTGGTCTAGTGGAAGGTGTCCCTGCCGTTTGCAGACGACGCCAAGTTGGGCAGGAGTGTTGATCTGATTGAGGGGAGGAGGGCTCTACAGAGGGACCTGGACAGGCTGGATCAATGGGCCGAGGCCATTTGTATGAGGTTCTACAAGGCTAAGTGCAAGGTCCTGCACCTGGGTCACAATAACCCCATGCAATGCTACAGGCCTGGGGAAGAGTGGCTGGAAAGCTGCCAGGCAGAAAAGGACCTGGGAGGGTTGGTCGACAGCCGGCTGAATATGAGCCAGCAGTGTGCCCAGGTGGCCAAGAAAGCCAATGGCATCCTGGCTTGTATCAGAAACAGTGTGGCCAGCAGGACTAGGGAAGTGATCATGCCCCTGTACTCAGCACTGATGAGGCCACACCTCGTGTTGAAACCTGTGTTCAGTTTTGGGCCCCTCACTACAAGAGAGACATTGAGGGGCTGGAGCGTGTCCAGAGAAGGGCAACGAAGCTGGTGAAGGATCTGGAGCACAAGGCTGATGGGGAGCGGCTGAGGGAACTGGGGTTGTTCAGCCTGGAGAAAAGGAGGCTGAGGGGAGACCTTATCACTCTCTACAACTGCCTGAAAGGAGGGTGTAGAGAGGTGGGGTTGGTCTCTTCTCCCAGGTAACAAGTGATAGGACGAGAGGAAATGGCCTCAAGTTGTGCCAGGGGAGGTTTAGACTGGATATTAGGAAAAATTTGTTCACTGAGAGGGCTGTCAAGCATTGGAACAAGCTGCCCAGGGAAGTGGTTGAGTCACCATCTCGGGAGGTATTTAAAAGACGTGTAGATGTGCTGCTTAGGGACACGGTTTAGTGGTGGTCTTGGTAGCGTTAGGTTTACGGTTGGACTCGATGATCTTAAAGGTCTTTTCCAACCTAAATGGTTCTGTGATTCTGTGATTCTAATTTACTGTTCTTCATTTCAGACTATTAGCAATTGGGAAGCAACTGATAGATTTGGTGAGACTGAATCAACACAGCAATGTTCAGTCAACACCCAGCCCAGCAGCTCCCTATTAGGTAAAGAGCACATATAATCCTTTAAGTTTTTCCCGATATTAAGCCAAAAGTGGCTCGTGATTTAAATAACTGCTGCCTAGGTGGATCAAGGCAAGATGAAAGCAGAGATAAAATGATCTTTCAGAACTTACCACCGCTACTCAGAGTATCTCTCAGAAAGCAACAGAATGATCTAATAACTGGAGGGCCCCTTTGCGCTCTCTCCTATTACTCGGTGGCCAAATCGGAACAGGAACAAAACCCGTCCATTTTCTTTCTCCTCAGAATGAAGATTGTACTAAAGCTTAACTATATAAAGCATTGCAGCAAAAAGGTAATATGAACAAGCACTAAAAAACTCGGCCCTTTCAGCAAGGCAAGGCACTGTGCAACTACACAAGAAGTGCTTACTCTAGCAGTATTTAGCTCAAGATTTCTTAATACCTAATATCTCCAAAGTTTCAATCAGGTCCAGTTCCTCTTTCCACAGAATTGCCTACAAAAATTAGTTGCAACCATGAAAGAAAGAAGTTTCACAGAGTCAGACTTACAGTACAGAATTCACTTCCAGGAGTTCCACTTCTGATTCAAAAGTCTTTACTCAATTATGTCTATACGCATTAATTAAGATATGACACGCATGCTCACAAACATAAATAAGTATTGCTTTACAGTTCCACAAAATAATCTCACAGGAGTATTTATAATGATTTTCAGGCTATAAAATCTGAACACGAGCCATCATTGGGATTGTTCTCAGATGGTTCATGCTATGAAGCTGATGCACATGCATGTTTCAAGTTTGCCCCTGTGATGCAGTCCCATTTTCATTGTCTCTAAATAGATACCTGCACAATCAGAGAATCTGACTTTGAATGTTGTGTTCTTCGTTAAGAAATTAAGTTTCACAATCTCTGTCATCTGGATCTAACAGGCAGCAAACATAGCTACAATGCATTTAAGTCAGGAAGAAGGGTTAACGGAAATGAGGAAACTAAGATCTCATATGCGTAACAATTCACCTAAACAAACACATTTAAACAGAAACTGTTCTTCTCTAAGGAATAAAACAGGAAAAGAAGATATAGGCAAATTAGCAAGAAACGAGCTAGGTGAAGAATCAAAATCCACTGAAGTGAAATCAGATTGGTCTCAATGGTGCCGCGCAGAACACCATTCCTACCGGTCCCAAACCACAGTTACCACTGAGGTGATCTGACAGACAACTGACAGCTAAGTAGAAATATGACTATTAATTTTTATTTGAAAAACTAACAATGGAAACATTTTCCCCAAATTTCCTCTATTTTCAAAGCTGAGCTCTAAGCATTGTTACTATATCAATATGTAACAAAAACATGAAAGGAAAGGTATGTCTATTTAGAAGGGATCAAATCAGTGATATTTAATTAGTTTTTAAAATTTCTTCCAAACACCCCCATTTACCAGCATATACACGTAAACGAATGCAAGTCTGCATTTCTGTTCTTATTAACAGCCTTGAGAGAAATAATTATAATGTCGATATTATAGAGAAGTACGATGGTGTATTTTTTTTCAGTAGCTTTAAGGGAAATTTGTATTATGTATTTAAATAACTAAGTATCATACAGAGGAAAAAAAAAAACATGCACTGGGAAGAACTGCAAAATCGTTGTGAGGGAGCAGGAAAGATCGTCACGAAAGAAAATACTGAACTAATTTAAAATGCTCAGCCAACAGTGAATAAAGAGTGGAATAACAACAGTGGAAGTGTTTTAAAGTCTTTTCAAGCTGGGAAATATTTATAGTCCATAGTTCACGTATTCAATGACATTAGACAAAAAGAGTATGTTAGACTTCCTACAGTGTGGAATTCTTCCTCAAAAGTCCATGAGGGAAAATGATCCTTGAGTTATTTAAAGTTAGACCTAATAAAACTCTAGCAAGTTTCTGATGAAATACTTGAGTGTTGACAGGGAACTAGACACCGTTATTATCAGTAATCATCTTTTTCCATCCCCAATGGTTGACTACTTTTTTGACTCTAATAAAAATCACAGATATTCACTCTGTATAACTTTAGGGAATAAGATTTCCTCAAAGCAAGTTACTGAATAATGGCATAATTAAAGGATTTCATCTCTGTTTATTTTTAAATGATTTAAAAAATGGAGATGGAATAGGTTAGTTTAGGCCATTCTTTCAAGAGTTCAAAACTGCAAGTTTTTTTCCTATAATAGGATTGCAAAGAAAGGTTTACCTTCAATTCCCTTCCTCAGCTCTTATTTGGATATTTAGACTGTTAATGCATGTCAGCACTTACACATTTCTATAGAGTTTTGACAGCAGCAACATTTTGTTTCTTAATACAAATACTTTTGCATCTACCACAGGACAGAAGCTATCTTGCTAAGACTGAAAAAGAAATGCATCTTTATCTGCGGCAGATTGGCTTCATGCATCTTCCACATCAGAAGAGAAAAGGTACCACCCCACAGTATCATCTGCAGCAGGAACGGCCCCTTGGGCGGAAGGTCGGCAGGAGGAACGGCGGGGAAGGGACCGGGGTGCTGAGAAGAGCAGCGTGTGACGCTCGGCACACCGAGCTTCGTGAACCACAGCCCGCGTTGGGTAGTGGTGGCGGCCACACAGAAGCCCAAAAATACAGGAGCGGAAGCTAGTGGGGTAGCAAGGAGAAGCCCAAATCTGCCTTTGTTTCTCTGATAAAGCTATGTTAGAGAGGATAATTTAAAAACTGCACGTTACTACTAACCACGTGTACTTTTTCAAAATACAAGTCCTTGTAACGAACAGAGTAATGGAATAATTGCTCCAGTAGCAACATCTGCTGCATAACAGATTATTTTTAATTGGGATGTGCGTGTCTGTGTGTTAACGCATGCACACACACACAAATGGACGTCTATATTTCATTTTGCTACTTTGTCACTGGAAAAAAAGCTTTTTTTTTTTTCTCTTTATCTAGGACAGTTCTGCATTACAGAAACGTGTCCCAAAATGAAACGGTGTGAATACTTGTTAGCTACCAGACCTTCCCAGGTAAGTCCCAAGCCACTGAAGTTATCCAATTTCAAAAGTGAAACATTATTTGTCAGTCTCTGCTTCGGTTTTAAAGCTCTGCAGTACCTGGATTTATTTCTCTTGTCCTGAAATCAGAACGTTTTGCCTAGTTGTATTTCGAGCAAGTAAGCCTCGCTATTTTCCTCTTAAAACGACTAGATTCCTATCTCCAGTAAACGACCAATCTCATACTTCTATTTTGACATCTAATATTTCTCCAAGTTGAAAAAAATATCAGCTTTGTCTTTTCTGATGCTGCAGCTATTAAACTCTGCCATTCCCATTTAATTTTGCGGGGGATGCTCTCCCCCCCCAGTGGATGATGCTCTTTCCCAGGTCAATCCGCGTGCTCTGCAGCATCTGTATGAGCGCCAACAAAAGTGCATAATCTGTCAACTTCACTTAAATGTTGATAGTTTACTATCCCTTAATGTTTTGACGCAACGGCTACAGTAAAGTAAAAGGTGGCTACATCTCCCCGTATATTGCAATGATCCTCTCCTCTTGAGTGAGTAACTGCTGCAATTTTCTTTCTCTCTTTTTTTCTTTTGTTAGTCATAGGGTAATCACAGCAACCACTTTTCACCATTAATTCAAGTGGTACGATACAGTTTCTGGACAGAGAACGCACAATTCCTTTTAAATGACAATGTTTCCATTTGAATACTTCAGAGTGAAAAAACATTTCTAATCTTTTGAAGCTACCTACCAGAAAGGATTACAAAAATTGCTAATGTAGAGCAACAGAGAACCAAGAGGTGATGACTATTGGAAAAGAGGTAGCATGAAGCTACTGCCCCTCAGTCATCCAGTGAACTCTTTTTAATACACAACTGAATTTTATGCTATATATAAAACATATAAAATCATATAGTGAATATATAGAGTGTTGTATTAAAAGCACATTTGAAGCACAGTAAATTTGAAACCACTAAAGCAAGAACAAAGAACTGCAAATGAGACGAGGCAACTAGGAGAACTGGTTATTCTAAATGGAATAGATAGTCTGTCATCCCTTTTCTTAATTAGAATAAAAATCATTGTTAAAATGCTATTTGAGTTTTTTTACTTGAGTTTCTATTTCAATCTCAAATATGTTTTATGTTCATTAAATGTTTATTTAGGGCATAATTATACATTTTAGTGAATACTCAACACCTAAGCCTGCGAAGTAAGAACTATCTTCAATTAAAACCCAGGAGGTAATTGGTGTATGCTATCAGAAAGGAGGAGGAGGTGGCACAAACCTTTGTAGATTTTTGACTCATCAGAACAGACCGTGAGGGCGCAGAGATGACTAACTCTTGGGACTAGACAGACAATTCTTAGGACAGAAGAGGGATCATTACCATCTGAGAATCAAGCCGCTGCGTTTTGGGTAAATTAAGTCACCACGCAATCTGGTTAGGCTAAATGCCTCCATGATGCAAGTCAGAGATGGCCTTTGACTACATCTGCAGTCTGGATCACCACCAAAACTCCATCTGTTTCTGCTTGTATTACAATAGTCTTGATCAGAATGAAAACGCAATTCAGGATGGTATAAAAACTGCAAAATAATTAGAACCTGCTTACTGAATAGTTTTTGTTTGTTTGTTTGTTTTTTGAAAGGAGGTACTTTGTTTCTGAGGTCCATTTTATCCCATGGTAGCATGCTTTTAACAAGCTTAAACATAACCAGCATGAGTGTAGGTGCTGGCCTTGAACTTCGGAGCCGTTGCCCAGATTACCATTTGTGCAGCTGTAGGATGCTACTCAGGACTAGTAACCAGAATAAAAATGCAGGTCCAGAGTCACTGCCACGATGCACATGGTCACATGGGACTCCAGGATAAAACATGAGCAGGAAAAGCAGATCAGAGCAGAGCATCCTTTCCTTGAGCAGTAGGGAGCCAGGGCAAGCAGCAGGCGTGCCATCCCTGCACGGTACAACTCCGTCTGCTTCACTGAGCCTTGTGTTTATTGTGTCAGCAGGTAAGAACATGTCTGTGCTCCTGCAACCTGCAGCTGCAGGATGGAAATGAGCATCTGAATGCAATGCTGTCAAATTTTACTGACTCACCGGCCAGCCTTCTACTTGTTGGAATCTTGTACATTCCGGTGCTGGCAGTAAATTTCATGAAATCATTACAAAATGTTAGAGACCTATCAAAATTCACGTAGATATAGGCTGGGTATTAGTTGTTTTTCAGTGGTTGTCTAACGCGAAATCTCATCTAGCTCCTGTATTATAGACATACTATGGATACAGAAAAGGAATGGAGCGATGATTACATTACATCGAGTCAGCAGTCACCATACTTGAGCCCGGTAAAAGACTGCAAGGGGCCGGAGGACAGAGTTGTTTCGGATTTCCAGTACTTTCACATTTTTATAATTGAAATATATTATTCTAAATTCAGCCTTGTTTTTCCTTGTTGTTACATTAGTTTCTTCCATGTGACCCAATTAGCATTTAAAGAGAGAATGAGTTTAAATGGTGAAGTTTATTGACCTACCCTTAAGTTTGAACAGGAAGGTAGCTGAAATCTCAACTAAATGAAAATATTTTATTTCATAGTAACATGTTTTAGTGATAATTTCTTGCATCTGAGAAAAAAGGGATGTATCATGGAGGTCTACATGAGCTGCCACAAAGTTGCAGTTTTCACAGAGCATATCTATAAATTTCTATGTATTGCATGAAAAGCTCCAGAATGAATGATTTGAAGTTTTATATATTTGCACAGAATAAATCACATTAAAAATGGAAAACTCCACAATCTAATCAAGAAAATCCACAAAAACAGGTGCTTAATGCTTATAAATAAATAAAACAAAATTCATAGAAACTAATCACTATTTCTGATCTGCATTATAATTTCCTTTTCTTATTTAAACCTCCTTCTACAGCTAAAAAGTCATAAGTATTTCTGGTATTTAGTTGTTTTTCATTAGCCTCCTTTGGGAGTTGAGATTTTTTTAATTTGAACATTAACCCAATTTAACTGTTACATCTTTCAGTACTTCACATGGTACCAAAGTAGACGTATTTAAGACGGAAGCTCTTTTAGCTGCTGTCAGTCATTGGCATCAGTTAATTTGTTTTTATAGTACCTTTCTCATTAGAAGCTTTTTCCAGCTCCCATTCAAGTCACAGAATCTAGCTAATAGCGCTCATCAAAAGGTACTATGCTGTACTTTGTATTACAGGCATTTTTAAAAATAACTCTAATCTTATGTAAATCTAAGTTCTAGTTGATTATAAGCCCTTCACAAAGATAAATTATTGCAAACCAATCTTCTGCAAATGAAAATTATTGCAAAGCCAATTTTATGCATACTACATATTCTACCACTAACTCTTACAGTCTAAAAGAAAATAACTTGTTCTTTTCCATTAAAATATAATTGAAAACATACGGCATTCTTTCCCAGATAATTTACATAGAGCAAGTAATGAACGTACTGCAGTGAGACTGGGCTTCAGTTGGAAGTAATATCAGAAAAGTAATGTCATCACAGCATGGGTCTAATTACTCAATTTTTAAACTAATTCTGAGGGCTTTTTAGTAAATGCCTGATTTAATAGTTTTAACGTGCTTTGGTTAATATACGACTCAGATGAAAAAGAGCAATTGTTTTTAAACATTATAACAAAGACTCCCTCCAGAAACGTATCCACCCCGTCATTTTGAGATGCTTTTCAGATACAGCTCTCTCTTTTCGAAAGAATCTACATACAGGTCAGCTGCAGCATAATCTGCAGGAGGTTTTGAAAAGAGGCTGGGCAAATATCAAGGTCTACATGATACTCTAAGAGCTTAGGCATAAATGATTCCTGGGATTCCTCTCAGCCCTACGTTTCTATGGCTATACAACCCCTACATTTCCACTTTTGTTTTGAGAAAAGCACGCTTCATACACTGGATTTAATACAGCAGGTCCGCAATAGTTAGACGCTAAATAAGGTTACTTGTTAATTACGCTGAAAGCGTGACTTGTTAGGAGATAACTGTTTTAAAATGTATTAAAAAAGAATTACATAAGGAAATGACATTTCACTTTATAAATCTTTTTTTGTGGAAGTGAGACTGCTATAAAGTAATGGATGCTGCAGCTTTTTGGAAGCGGTCTTAGGGGGATTACTGCTTGCCCTTACTCCGTGAAGAACTTTAATGTGCTTTAGCTTATACAGTGACTTCATGCCTTCAGTTGAAATCCCCTGGTTATACCATAACTCACTCTGCCTTGGAGATAACAACCATATTTAAAAGAGAATACCTTTTATTTACTGGTCAGTATATATCTTGCTCCCATGTGTAGATTTACACATGGTTTCAAGTGACAATTAAACACCGGAATCAAGATTGCAGTGTAGTAAGTTCTGATATACACATTTACCGTGTATACAAACTCTTCAGTTCATTACATCTTTTTCTGCTAACAAAGCTCTAAGTTTTCTGATATTCTAGCAATATAAATAGCTACAAAATGAAATATTTGCAATAGCCTCTGAGTGTATCATCTCTCAACTTTCTGTCAACAAATTTAACTGATATCTGATGCCTATTTAGATTTTTCCTTGAGACAGAGTGTTCTCTATTTAAATATGTATTTTATTAGCAAGCGATAAACAGGGAATGGCTTATTCCAGACAATTTCTGCTAGAATGCTGTGTGGCAACAATCCTAGCTACCTTTAATAGCAGGAAATTGATATTATAATTTTCAATAATCTTGAATAGTCACAATCTCAAATGCCTACCCACATAACTGCTCCTGTTCCATTCCTCATGCTTCTGCACCTAAGCAGTTTCTTCCTCTGAATATCTGCTTGTACATGAGTGTTTCCCTATTTTCCTTTATCATATCTAATTTTCTTGCAATATTGTATAGAGGAGAGGATTTCCCAGCTTTCACTTTCAGCATTCTGAGGCAAAGAGCCCAGATAAAAATTCTTTAAAATTACTTAAGACTCGTTTTGCACAACTATATAACAATTGCTGTAGTATCAGTGCTGTTGGCATCATGACAAGCAGTAGAAGCTCTTTGGGATCTACCTACAAGGCCACTGAACTAGAATGACAGTCCAGTGAATTGAGATGATCACGTATTCAGTGAGTAGAAAACCTGGTCATTCACATTTACTCCTAATAAATTCAGATCACCTCCACGGTGATCATAAGTTGCTGAAGCTGCATTGAACAGTGGATGAAACCTTAAACTTTATATGCAGAACCTGCATATGAGATGCAGTTGACATGTGAACACCTTCCCGGGAGTCAGCTTCCCTCTTATACTGAACGTGTCAGAGTTTGATGTTAATTTCAGTCAAATTTAACAAATAACTAATTTAACCAAACATGCAGTCAGTTAATAAGAGCTGTAATCACGGTGATTTTAGTGACATGGAATGCTTAACACCAGCGTATTTCACATTCAGTAGGCAAACGAGAAGATAATTTCTAATTTGCTTAAGTCTGAAACTAGTTATCTTTAAGAAGTACTATGAAGAAATCATTATACTGCTTTCTGAGCTGTTATAGTTTCTCTCTGAATACACAGTGATTCTCTGTATAGACAGTGAAAACTGCAGACAATTTAAAATTGGTGAACTTTTAAAGTGCCTCTGGTAATTGCATAACAACTACAAAAATCAAAAAGAATTCACAAAATCAAAACAGAAAAAAAGCTCTGGGAATTGTGGACATTCCTCTTGGTTCTAGCACTACCTTTCTTCCCACTCTTCTTTTCCAGCACTAAAACACACAACAGCAATCCCTTTTCAGATGATTCCCTTGCCTAGCCTTCTTTTCTCTTTATTGGGAACCAGCGATAAATCCTTGAAGCACAGCACAGGGACTATGCACCATAATCCTTTTAACAATCCTTTCTGGGAGATTTAGCAAAGAGAGACAGCTGCAGATTGTTACATCGGGCTTGGAGGAAACAAAAAACCCAGCCTCAACTGTAAGTTTAAGCTGAAGTCCAAGGCTGTGGAAGCCCGAAATGAAATGAATGGTGAAAGACAGGAATCAGACAGCAAAGCACCGGATCATACATGATTCTCTGATCATGTTTTCAATGTTGTCTGTGTAAGCATACAGAATCAATGCCTCTCAGAAACCATAAGCTTGGGGGAGAAAAAAAATCTTTCCGAAGTAGACAGAAAAGCCTATTCTGAACCACAGTTTTGCTAGAGGTACTAACAGCCATTTCTGCTGGATATGGAAGTTTCTTGTACCTACAGCTGTCTTCAGTACGATGCTTTTGAAAAATGACTATAAATAGGCACATATTTTTTTTTCCCCGAATGTATTTTCCCTGATGTTTAGTCAGTGAATCTTCCAATTATCAAGCTATTTACTTCCTGACTAAAACATGCTTTTCCTCCACATTTTATAACATTTGCATTTATTCGCACAGGGCTTCTGCCTGTGAGGAGAATCCACTGTTAAAGGTTCTTCTGACCTTTTAAAATTACTATAGAAATACTGGCTTGTGCTTCTTTCTCTTCATTTCCTATAAGACATTACTAACTCCTAGTACCTTTTACTGTCAATTCTGTGATGGAATTAGAAAAATAAAACCCTAATTGTGGAGTGAAAGTTGATGCAGCTATAGCATCCTGCAAATAACCACAGCTACTTGGAGTCACGCAGCAGAATACATTACGCTGTGCTCTGTGCGTGCTGGAGTGCACTACAATGCTTGCTGATTATGGTATAATTGACATGACCCTTCCCCACACTCCACAGTCTTCAGTTAACATTTGAGTTTTATATCACATAAAATAGAACATGAGTACATTATGCATGTATAAAAGCAACTCAAATAATAGTAGTTAAAATTGTATATCCCTCAGTGCATTAAAACATTCCCTACCAAGAAATATGCTGTGAAGAAGGGCTTTCGTGATGAAGTCCATTTCCTCCTCCTTCCTCAACTGTCTTAATTACTGTAGAATCAGAAATTAATTGCAGGAAATATTCTTGCATACTATCTATTTCACCAGATATTTTTACTATCAAAAATAGCAAGCAAAGGCTGAAGTTGAGTAGAATAATATGAAAATATGGGTAAATCAGAGGATCTTTAAAAAATTACTTTTTACAAATTTGGATTTCTAGGAACTGTAGATTTCTTAAATTTAAAATTTAAAATAAATAGCTGATATCCTTACTAAATAATAAAGTTTTGTATGAGTCACATCATAAACTCTTCAGCACAGAGCGTTTCGATTGCATTGTGCTTAAAGAAAGGCCTTGTTCCGTGGATATGATAAAGGATAAGATTAATTGTTAGTAAGCAAAGTCTCTTAAAATACTTCAAGAAATAAAGCATCAAAAACTCTATTTTAAATCATAAAAATGTATCTATATATTCTATGATCTTCCCAAAACAGGAGGAAATTGCAAGTCCTTGTGTGTACCAGTTTAGAAATTAAACTTCATGCCAAAGAGCGCCGGCCTATTGGTGACAACGCAGATCTAATGGTATGAGCGTATAAGCAGTAACACATCCTGAAGTGTCAGCTCAAATAAAAATACAGATTTTTATTTTTTTCCCCCCATTCAGTAAACAAAGAACACTTATAAAGGGCAGCATTAACACAGAGGTAGAAGAACATCTTCCCTTAATGGTGCTGTCAGAAAAAGAGAGAAAGGACTGATTAAAATCTAAACGCCAGGAACCCAGACATTCCCAGGACATGCAACAATTTGTAACAACTAGAAGAAAAGAATTTTGAAGGAGAAAATAAGTCAGACCTGTCAGATAAAGGCAGTGAGTTCAAGATTCAGCAATGGTTCATTGTTAGACCAAAGGTCAAATATGCGAGAAAAGATATTTTCTTTTTTTCACTTTATATTCTAGCAAAATACTAAATACACATTCCCAAAACCATTAAACTTAAAAGCCATAAATTAAAGCAAGATAGCACAGCCTCCTTACATTTTGTTGCCTGACTGCACTGTGACCAAAGGCAGCAGGCTTTTTCTTTCCTTTTTCTTTTTTTAGCTAAATTGACTATGAAAACCAGCCTGTAGCTCTTAGAGGCATCTGGTATCCAAATACCGATTCTCATTGCATCTTGACTTTTGTATGATACGATCGTCATTTGAAGATTCTTCCTGCTCCCTACCACCAAGAATATAAAATTACTTTATCATTTTCTCTCAGGATTTTGAAATTATTTCTGAATTATGAAAGGTTAAGGATTTTATCCTCAAATTGCAATTTGCAGAAGCAATCGCCTTGATAAAAACCTAATAGTCAATACCAGTCTATGCTGAGTCTCTCATAATCATGCCATTAAAAAAAAAAAAAGGTAAGCAAGATCCTGGCATTTGACTTGGTGACTTTATTGGAACATTATATTTTGTCATTCTGATGTAGACCCAATTTCCCTGTTAGTGAGTGGAAGGGTCGCACTGAATTTCCAGCTGGTTGGTGAGGGCTTTATGACTACTACAAGCAGAAAACCGCATTTGGCCCCGTGTCAAATACATATATGTCTCTTACCTTACAGATACTGTAATGTTTATAAATGAATTGAGACACACAACAAACTGCAGGCAGCTCTGGACATAGGAGATTCTAAGTTATAAAAGTAATTGGCCAAGCATCTACTCAATTAAATACAACAACAATTTATGACTAGAAAAGAACAAATTAACTCAATGTAACTACTCAAAGCAGTTTCTCTTTTGTAATCTTAAGTAGATGTACGTTTCCCATAGTTGAATAACGTGAAGTTATAGAACTATGAATTATGTTATTGCAACTGGGTAAAAGATAGGAAAAAAAAAAAAAGAAACCAGACAACAACCTAACACAGCTTGCTTCTCAATGTTTGCGAAGAAAAATAAATCATGGCTTACATGAGGTAGTTAAGATCTCTGCTCATAGCAGTCCAGACATTAAGCATTTTAATGGTAAGGGCATTAACAGTATAAATAGGCTAGTATATTGAAACTACTTATTTAAAAAATTAAATTAATCATCATAAGAAAATGTAACTCGTGCATGATCAACCAGAGAGGAAAAATTGTAGGTACAGCAATAATCAGAAAATGGCTGCAGCAGGTTTGGTTTTTTTCATTTTGTTTTGTTTTAAACTAAGCCATCTTGGTGTAGCATTCTCACCCAAATTATGAGTAATTAAAGGCAGCAGCCTTTCAGAACCGCCATTTGAAACTGTCAAGTTGCTACAGACTAATAGTACAGATCAATGTAAAAGCAAAAATGGCAGTGTATTTCAGTTTCACTTGGTGGCAGCAGGTCTTTCTAGGCATCCTACTAAGGTTGTAAATGATGTTGGAGTCAAACTAAGTTTTTTGAGCTGGATTCATACGGAAGAATATTTTATTTTAATTTTACATGAAACAAATTACATTTCTAAGGCAACAGTAAGTGTCAAACATTTTTAAAATTTAGATATCTAAAAGACCTTTCAAATAACTCCAGAAGTAATTTAGGTTATTAGTGATATTTAGTGGCTGGGTAGTGTGGAAGACAGTAGTTAAAAATAACTTTGCATTTAAGTAAACAACATTTTTGGTGGACATTAGCACCTGTCCATCAACTTAATAGGAATTCTTTTGTTTTTATGTACTTACAAATGAAGAATACTTTAGGTTGGAAGGGGTCCTCTACTCACTGAAAGCAGTTAGATCTAAAGTTAGTCCATGTTTTTCAGGATCACATCCAGCTGAATTTTGAATATCTCCAAGGATGTAGATTCTAACCATACCTTCAGTGATGGATATTTCTGTAATTACTCCAGATATTACATTTTACTTTATGAATGACACAATACTAGGTACAATAGAATGTAATTCATATAGTGAAAGTATTTTATCTAGTGCCAAACAATTGATATTTGTAAACTTCAAGTAATGTTGCTTGACAGCTAAATGCAGAGCATGGCTATAGGTGGTCCCACTGGTTATTTGTGAATCCATGCAGGGATCAGACTACCTTATTTACAAAGTCTTTGCCAAACTACATAAAAACTTTTAATCTTCTGCTGTGATCACAGCTAATAATGTAATTCACTTTGATTTCATAATATAATCAGGTGACATCCAGATGAAGCATGATCAAAAACAAAGTAATGTTGGTTTAATTGGGAGACAGACTCACCTGAGTAGCCTCAGAACAGTAAAAATAACACGTTTAAAAAGACTTGACTAATATTTGGTTGCAGAATTCAGCTGTAGGCTATGGTCTCAGAGATAGTTACTCATAGCCCCCCGAGTCGGAAGATAGGGATGGGGACCAGACTGGAGCCCCCATAATCCAGGGGGCAATGGTTGGTGACCTGCTGCACCACTTAGACACTCACAAGTCTATGGGGCCTGATGAGATCCACCTGAGAGTACTGAAGGAACTGGCAGAAGTGCTCACCAAGCCCCTTTCCATCGTTTACCAGCAGTCCTGGCTAACCAAGGAGGTCCCAGTTGACTGGAGATTAGCAAACGTGACGCCCATCTTCAAGAAGGGCCGGAAGGAGGACCTGGGGAACTACAGGCCTGTCAGCCTGACCTTGGTACCAGGGAAGCTGATGGAGCAGATCATCTTGAGTGCCATCACACGGCATGTAGAGGATAACCAAGGGATCAAGCCCAGCCAGCATGGGTTTAGGAAAGGCAGGTCCTGCTTGACCAACCTGATCTCCTTCTACGATAAGGTGACCCACCTAGTGGATGAGGGAAAGGCTGTGGATGTTGTCTATCTAGACTTCAGTAAAGCTTTTGACACGGTTTCCCACAGCATTCTCCTGGAGAAACTGGCTGCTCATGGCTTGGACGGGTGTACTCTTTGCTGGGTAAAGAACTGGCTGGACGGCCAGGCCCAAAGAGTGGTGGTGAATGGAGTTTACTCCAGTTGGCGGCCATTCACAAGCGGTGTTCCCCAGGGCTCTGTGTTGGGGCCAGTGCTGTTTAATATCTTTATCAATGATCTGGACAAAGGGATCGAATGCACCCTCAATACGTTTGCAGACAACACCAAGCTGTGCAGGAGTGTTGATCTGATTGATGGGAGGAAGGCTCTGCAGAGGGACCTGGACAGGCTGGATCAATGGGCCGAGGCCAATTGTATGAGGTTCAACAAGGCCAAGTGCAAGGTCCTGCACTTGGGTCACAGCAACCCCATGCAACGCTACAGGCTTGGGGAAGAGTGGCTGGAAAGCTGCCTGGCAGAAAAGGACCTGGGAGTGCTGGTTGGCAGCTGCCTGAATATGAGCCAGCAGTGTGCCCAGGTGGCCAAGAAAGCCAATGGCATCCTGGCTTGTATCAAAAATAGCGTGGCCAGCAGGACTAGGGCAGTGATTGTGCCCCCGTACTCGGCACTGGTGAGGCCGCACCTCGAATACTGTGTTCAGTTTTGGGCCCCTCACTACAAGAGAGACATTGAGGGGCTGGAACATGTCCAGAGAAGGGCAACAGAGCTGGGGAAAGGTCTGGAGCACAAGGCTGATGGGGAGCGGCTGAGGGAGCTGGGGTTGTTCAGCCTGGAGAAAAGGAGGCTGAGGGGAGACCTTATTGCTCTCTACAACTACCTGAAAGGAGGGTGTAGAGAGGTGGGGTTGGTCTCTTCTCCCAGGTAACAAGCGATAGGATGAGAGGAAATGGCCTCAAGTTGCGCCAAGGGAGGTTTAGACTGGATATTAGGAAATTTTACTTCACTGAAAGGGTTATCAAGCGCTGGAACAGGCTGCCCAGGGAAGTGGTGGAGTCGCCATCCCTGGAGGTATTTAAAAGACATTTGGATGAGGTGCTTAGGGACATGGTGTAGTGGTGGGCTTGGTAGCGTTAGGTTTACAGTTGGACTCGATGATCTTAAAGGTCTTTTCCAACCTATATGATTCTGTGATTCTGTGATAATGGAACCCTAATAAAAATTCTGTGTAGTTCTGCTCTTTTTGTGCATTTTAAAATTTAAAATGCACTGCAAATGAATTAGTACATTTAAGAACACAAGGCAAATCGCACAAAAAGAATTGCACATTTTTTTCCTAATGTGGAATGTAAGTCGTTTCTTGCAGACAAAAGTAGTGTCCAGATTTAGAGTAATAAAGACAAACAGTTCCTCAACTACTATTCACAAACAACTTATCATACATTTGCTTCTATCTCATAGTGATGAACAACAACATCATTCATGAATTCCATCATATGTTGTAATAAAAGTTTAAACAAAACCTCAGTTATTTCTATCATTTTCAACATACCTTCTTGTTAAAGTGAATTGAAGATCTGAATTCAGTTCTTATTTGCTGAAAAAGCCGTATGATATGGTAGCTTCAAAGAGAAATTTTTTAATCTAAAAATAGAAGTTGCTGAAATCCCCAGTTTTGCAAAGGAGGTAATGAAACCCATATTTTGCACATGTTTACTTAGTATCTAATATAGAATAGGTTCTCTTCCTAGATTCTTCATGAAAACCAAACAGACCCCCTGACCACAGCCACAGCTCAGCTCACGCCAGTTTGTAAGGGGATACACACCAGCTGAAGCTGAAAGTGACCTAGATCGCATTTGTTTTTCACTGGTTTAATTAAAATTTGTTAAAAACAATTCTACGCTAAAATGAGCAGTGCTATGTTTATATTGGACATTAATAGAGTTTTTTCTAAAACTGACTATACTAAAAAAGTGCAAGGGTGCTTACCACTTTATTTCAGTTTAATGGTAGAGCACAACTAAATTAGGCCCCTGTAAAGAGGCGAGAGCTAAAGTATTCTAGCAAAGAAGCAGATCTATTCAGGGCTGAAACACAAAACCGATGGTTTATATTTTTTTCCTTTTGTAGATAGACTGTTGGACTGTATTTTTTCCAGGGTCAAGTAAACAGACACTGTGTCTTCTGAATTTCACAAAGGAAAAGGAGTGGTTGTCTTCTTGTAGCTGCCACAGGGAGGGCACTAAGATGGTACTTTTACTTAGTTTTGGCCAAAGATAAATTATCATTCAGTTATTCACCACTTAAAATAGCTCTTCCAATGGTGTGACACATTTTTAACCATATCCTCATGAATAGCAACACTGTAATTACATGTAAGAATTCACTGAAGTAAACATCTAATTTCTGAAGTGTCAGACAATAGGCAGCATCACGCAGACTACAGTTCCACATTTTAGTAGTAATCAATTCAACTAACAATAGAGCTGATTGACAGGAAGCTCTACGCTATTAAAAGCCAAACATAACAATAAACAATTTTGTCTAAGCAATGAAAAATGTATGGACCATCTACGCTCTCTCCTCATGTTGTCTTCCTGCAGGAAAAAATAGTAACACAGCTGAAAGCTGAAGCAGGCGTATTGCACCATCTTTAATTAACCTCCAAGTCTGAACCGTTGCACAAAAGAGTAACCACTGGCCAATTTCTATAGTACATTTTTGTGAGCTAATACTCCTTGGTCCAGGAGGAACTGCAAAGGAATCTCCACATACAGAATTTCTTACTCGGTTAATACTGGCTAATAATTACTTTTAGTTTGATTTCTAGAGTCAAGAAGCTAGCTGTAATCATCACCTAGGATGTGCAACTGTGAGAACAGTAGCACAAACAGGCGCCAATTGTTACTACCACCACAAATGCTATTCTTTAAAAAAATACCTGTGGTTTGTTGTGATTCTGGTAGACAAAGGCTAGAAAACAGCAAATAGACAAACTGCTATGGAAACACAGCGAAACTAAACCACAAACTCCTTTTCAAACTGAGTTGCGAGGTGTGTTTTTCCCTATTCGCTATGTATTTGCACACTGCAAAGTAAACCAAACAAAATCTACTACGGCAGTGTGAGGATCAGCTATAGAAAAACAGTTGTAATAACCTGTAACTATTGTCTTCTCCTCTTGACCTTAAAGGTACACTGCCATTTTTCCATGCAGCAAGAATAACCTGAGACATTCCATCTTTCTATGACATGATGAATGAGCTTCGATTAAAAGTAGCTAAAAGAAGAAAAGCTACTAATGTGTTTTATACAGTCACTGATCAGTTCCTGACATGTAATATTTCATTTGCTTTAGGACATTAAGAAATGTTGTGTACCTAAAAACAACAGCTTGTATGATAGTACATCTATCACTACATGCATCATAAAAACAAGGAGGACATAAATTTGTTTCTGCCTGTTAAAGTCTAATTACCTGTAAAATCATTACTTGGCACTTTAACAAATTGACACAATCAACTTAATGATCCTTAACATATTAAAATTTGCAATGTGTTTCTGCTTGCTGCCTGTCCAAACCACAGTAAATGTTTGCTGGTTCAGATGACATCATAGCAAGGGTCAGATCTTAAATTTTTCTGCTAAGTGCAAGTAATTGCAATATTGTCACTTGCTATATAGAGCCTGTATTATCTCATCAGTCCTACAGCTTGGGATGATGCTATAGAGAGAACTTTGTAGCATTCTTTCTTTACAATTATACTAAACACTACCGTCCCATGTAGTGTTCTTCCTTAATGGTTGGAATGACATGTAACAATCATGGTCACAATATGGCCTTCAGGTAATGCTCTATGTGACAGTATCACCCATAATAGTTTACTATCACCTTGTTTTAACACCCAAGTAAAGATAGCCATGTTATAAAACTCATGTGATGAGCTGCAAGGTGGTCCTCCTGACCACCCACCTTTAGCTCTGTACATTGAGTTATTTTCATCACAGCATCTTCTAGCTGGCCAAGAAACATGACTAGACATAAAGTTCACGTCCTTCCACTGAAATCAAAATTTTTTTCTCTGTGAAAATTACAATAGTCAGATGCATAGAAGAAAAACCAAACCACCTTAGAACAAATATACAAGTTGAAAATCTTGTGAGTCAGCATACACTATTGTACCTGGGAGACAGTAACTTTCTACAGCTGTTGATTTTAACTCTCAAAAGTCCTGTGTTCAATGCTGGAATATTTTCAGGTGTGGAAGACTACTTAAAAGTAATGGGGTGACTTCAAATAAAGTTTTCTACTCCAAAGTCATGTTGTTGTGGTTTCATCTCAGCTGGCAACTGAGCCCCACCCAGCCGCTCGCTCACTCACCTCCCAGTGGGATGGGGGAGAGAAGGGGAAGAGTAAAAGTGGGGGCGGGGTGGGGGGAAAACAAAAAACCAAACCAAACCAAAAAACCCCTCGTGGGTTGAGATAAGAACAGTTTAATAACTGAAATAAAATAAGATAAAACAATAATAATAATAATAATGATAAAAGAATAAACAAAGGAAGTGATGCATAATACAATTGCTCACCACCTGCCGACCAATGCCCAGCCCGTCCCCGAGCAGTGATCCCTGAGCACACCCCCAGACTATATACTGAGTCGTATGGTATGGAATATCCTTTTGGCCAATGTGGGTCAGCTGTCCTGGCTATGCTCCCTCCCAGCTTCTCGTGCAACTCCTCCCTGGCAGAGCAGGGGAAGCTGACAAGTCCTTGACTTAGTATACGCACTGTTTAGCAACAACTAAACCATCAGTGTGTTATCACATTATTCTTATGCTAAATCCAAAACACAGCATTATACCAGCTACTGGGAAGAAAATTAACTCTATCCTAGCTGAAACCAGGACACATGTAGAGATAAACTCATTAGATATTGAAGGAATGTAACTCTGCAGGTGCTCTGCTGCTATGACATGTGCCACCTCTTCTGAATTCCAAAAACTGTGCAGAGCCTTTAAGTAAGGTCTTAAAGCTTTGCTATTGCCTGGGAAAGAAATCCAAACCCAAGAATAGATAAATAGACTGTTTCTGTGAGAGAGATCAGTATACAATTATCAGATGCTACTTCCTTGAAAATTAAGGCTTTTTTAAAGAATAGCCCTATCAGAAATAGGTACTAAGAATGACTATTCAATGTTGGTATATTAATTACAAGTATGCTACAGTATACCCTTGTAAGGCTCTCCCTCCTTGACATTATTATGTTATAGTTGACCACAGAGGGTCACATTCTTCCATAAATACCTTTACAGAACATTATACTGCATAATGTGTGAAATTACAGAGGTAAAATATCAATAAAAGATAAAGAAAAAATCAGAATATATTTTACTTAGCCTGTAACATGACAGATGTTTACTCTGTACACAGAGTAAACATCAAGAAGAGCTTATGTATAAATTGGCACATACTAAGCAGTCATTCTCTCTTATTTTTCTGTTAACTCTGTTTGAATAGGAAGAACTACCCTGTAACAAGAAAAAATGAACTAGGAAATGGAGGTTCATCACATACATGTGTGCTCTCACCCAACAAGTTCACCAACTGAGCAGACTGCAGTTGTGTTAACAATGCTACTATAAAAAATATGATATGGTACCATATGTGAAGAGTGATGTGAAAATATGACCTGAAAGAGGCATAGATGAATACAAACAATACCAAAACTATAAAGTTAAAAACTGTTAAGAAATCAGCCTTTCTTGATAATTTGTACACTTCCTTTTGTCAGGTCTTAGATAAACAGATACTGGATGCATCTTTCTCATTACTGCTCAGAACAGAAAATTTACATTTATAGCTCTGTGGATTATATCTTTCAAATCTATGCTTTCCTTCAGAAGAACTTAAGTCTCTGATTATTACCCGGCCCAGACTCTCAAGGAAAAAAAAAATAAAAAAAGAAAAATCTAGAAGTTTTTTTGTGCATTCCTCCTCTTTCCAGAAATAACGTGCTCCATGAGAGACCAGAACTGCCTTATTAGATAGGTGACAATTACACAGAGTAAACAATAGATTTCCAGTAAAATAAACTAGCTCTCGCTGATGTCAACCTATGTGTTGAAATGCTTCCAGGAGAGGTGACAACTGCTATTTGGAGTACCTGCACTGTGCTGACCTGTTTAATAGGCATTAGCAGTATCTATTCAGGACTAACTTTGAAAACACCTTCAGGAAAACTAATTTCAGGCTGATACCCACCTTCAGTCTGACCAATCACACAAAAATTGTCTGCATTTCTTATCCCAGCATAAAATTCTAATTAACTTGGAAAGATATACCTAAAGAAGCATTTTATGGTTTTACAGTGTGGAATTACTGCAGTCTTTCATATGTTACATTTCAAAAGCACAACATGAACCTTGCAGGCAAAGGACAGTCCTTAGTCCCAGGCTATGTTGTAAGCAAGAATTCTCCAAAGAGAAAGGGATAAAAGAGAGAAAATTAAGGAAAATCTACTAAAATATCCAGGTACCAAGTATTTCAAGACATCAATGCTCCCTTGTGCACTACTACAGTTGGAAAGAAGAGGAGGAATAATGCTATGAACATGAGTGCAGGCACTTTTGTTTACAGTTTTCTGGCTAGCAAAAAAGCTTCATTGAAATTACAGACTAGTACCAGAATGACAGTACAGAGCAGACAGACTCTGAAATTCTATTTATGTAGTTTTCACATTCCTTTCCAAGTGGCAGTGATTGCAACTTTAAAAACAAGATTTGGATCCCCACAGCAGAGACCTTGATTCTGCTCCCAACTCTATCTTAAATGAGATACTGCACTGAGTCACAGTGTTGGAGAAGGAAGCTGCTTTCTGAATTAGGATAGTGTAATTATTGCTGATAAACAAACGTGTCTTTAGAAAAAAATCTTTGAATGTATTAGAAGATACATGCAGAGCAGCAGTACTTCACTCCAGGGAGATTCGCTGTGGTAGTAAGCGATTACCAGCATAAGGATTATACAATTTAGCTATCCTTATTTAGCCCCCTTTCAAGAGTTCTAAAGCTACCTTCCCAATATTTTTATTCCACTCACATACCGTTTAAAATTTTGATTTTTAGGTTACTTTAATGGACCTTTTCCTTGTATTTAGAAAGTACAACAGAACACAAAACTTCTTCATTTTCTTTTGCTTGTCTCTTTATAGTAGTTCCTTGATTTCTCCCCATAGAAGAATTCTCTTTACATTTTCATAACCATTCTCTGAATCTTATCTATTTCTAATATATATTTATATCAAAAGACATAATTAAAACCAAAATCAATGGAAGACACTAAGATCACATGGCTGCTTAATGAAGGCACCAGAGAAACCCCTTAACATTTCAAAAAAATAAAAGCTGACAACACAACACATAACCTTCTAAGGTTTCTGTGATCTTTGTTTAGTCATATATAAATGAAAGGGAGAGAAAAATTGTACTATCTTGGCTTGAATAACTTTTTTTTTTTAGTTATTTTGAAGCTATCACAGTACAATAGTAACCTTCAAATTAGAAAAAGAAAAGTGAAATATTTTGAAAGACTGAGTTTAAGATAGTAATTCTGGTATTTAATCTATCCTTACACTGACATATTACCAACTTATCTTCTAATTAAAACAAGACGGTATCTTGATCAACAATTAATCACAGGCAGAAACATCAATATAAGAGGGTCATTATGTGATTGGATTTGTAACCTTCGTAATTTTTCATATCTTTTTTATCTTCTCTATAATAAAAGTCATCTAATAGATTATACAATTTGACAAATATTGAAATATTTTTACCTTTTCCATGCTAACTGTATTCTTCCTGCATGTGTAATGCTGGAAATATCGCTACCAAATTCTACAGGTAAGAAAATTACCAATTTACCAAGTTCATCCTTAAAAGAACATTCCAGGTCAAAAAAATGGGTGTGTTTGCATGCTTCCCATGCCGTAGGCTCTTCTGGAAGATGCACTAAACCGAAAGAGGCACTTCTACCACTAACTACATTATTCAGCCTGGACTAGAGACCGACCCAAGTCAAGTCCCCTGAAACATACATAAGGACATTAGCACTACCTGTTTTTCTCTACCCATCTGCTCCTCTTAGGAAGTGCTACTTGCTAACGTAGACATAAAAGTTCAGTCTGCTAATACGTTAGCCAAAGATGCTGTAGATCCCTTCCATAAAGGTCAGCTATAACTCAAAGTAGCTTCCCCCCTGCTGTATTTCTACTAAAAGACCATTCTGTCAGTCAGCCAAACTAAATTTATTAATAGCCAGTTTACAGCCAATTGTTCTTAACCTAACATCATACTTCATAAATCTCTTTCCTCCATTTCTACTAATTACCTTCATTGTATTACGATAGATACTTGGAGGGAATGATTTTTTTTTTTTTTTTTGGTCAGAACAGCTTTTTCACATTTTGCTTTTTGTTCCATACGTCTAGCAGTTTGTATTGTGTTTTAGGAACCATGATTTTTCACCAAATGTATTTCTAGACATGGTAGAGCACTTGTTCCTGCGGCTGCACATATTCATCTCAGAATTAGGACAAAATAATTTAAATTCAGTGAAGAGGCTGACATTTTTCTTGGAGCATTCTGCTTTAATCCTATTTGCACTTTCATAAGAAGCCAGTTCCTGCTGAACAACGAGATGAGACCGGTACAGGGTCTCTTAAGGGGCTCTTTCTGAATCCACTCACGGAAAAACTCACTCATGGGAAAGGCAAAACTTTATAATGGATTTAAAACACTCAAAATAGGAAAGCAACAAATGTGCATGTAATGCTTAATGAAATAGTATACTTTATGAAAATTTCAGGAAGGGAAATAATTTGTCCTCATTCCTGCCTCAACTGTAAAAAATTGTACTGGAGGTGAATCCCAGAAGTGCAAATTCTGGCAGTATTTCTTAAAATGCTGGGGAAAAGGGAGGAGGAACCCTGAGTCTGGAAGTCTCAAACATCAGAGCAAGGAAGAGATTTTTCTGACTGGGAATTCTCTTGCCATTGAGAGAAGTTCTATCCTCTTTTATGCATAGACACATCTTAGCACAAGTACCCAAAAGAAACTCAGTAAATTTAATCACTTGTTTATTAATAAGAATTTAGTCATTACTGATTAATTTAGAAACTACTAGATAGTTTGCAAAAATCAAGATGTCCTCACCTATTTCTAAGAGGAAGTACTGTTTGGTACGTTAAAGGAAGGATCATGAAATTAATTAGAGGTCTTTTCTCTAGATAAGTGCATGTGCCTCATTAACATTAATGAGAAACAGCTTTTCGTAGTGATGGGAGAAGAAATATACCCCATATGCAATTAGACATACATGGCTCAGAGAAAAAAAAAAAAATGAAACCAAACAGAAGCCTGTTGCCTCAGTTAGGGTCAGTGATAGTTACAAGGAATAGGAGTGATAATTTACTTCTCGGAGAAATGTGGAGCTGGTATGTGCTGTCCAAGCACACAGGTACAGTTCCTTGCTATTTCAGTTGTATTTTGCTGTAACAATGAGTTCAGGCCTGCAGGCTCTAAAACGTGTAATAAAGAAGGTGAAATTTGGAAGTCACATTGCTTTCTAGTGGGCAGCCTGACACAGAAGGCCATGAAGAAGCAAAATCAGAAGGCTGAGGATGAAGCCACACTAATAGTACGCCACAAGCTAGAGGCAGACTGTTTCCACTTGAATTTTGAGTCAGAAAGGTCCCATTGCTATCATTTCTGTGATTACACATGTTTTTCCCTAGCAATTTAGAGCTAACATGATAGATTGATGACTGGGTATTTTTCCCTCATTTCATTTTGTTCCCTCACTGTCCATTGTGTTTGATCTCTCTCCTTGCCTTGCCATTCACTGCTTTTTTTCCTATGTTCAAAATTATTCTCTACAGAGCATTTCACTAGATATTAATCCAGTCATTGCTTCTCAAACACATATCCACAATCTTAAAAACAGAAGAGCATGCATGCTACACTGGAAAAGTTGATCATGGGTACCTGCATTAATTCAGATAGGTAATACTTTGTCAGCAACTGTGCATTTGAACTTGCTTTCAGCTAGCTGGAATTTAAGACTAGACATTCAAGAGGAGCTTATACAATCAGTAGAGGCTGTGGCTCCTGAAACTAGAAAGGTAAGCTTCAGGCTGCTTCTGGAAAAATATCAAAATGAACATACTGGGAAAAATATTTCTCTTCAGTGAGTGATTTTCCTAACGCACCAAACGTTGCCACACTACTGACTCTAGGACTATTACCAATGATGAAGAAGAACACAAAACAACAGCTCTGACCTTCAGCGTGTCTCATATGCATGCTGTATTGCACTGGGACGCTCTTCTGACGTTTTTCAAAGAAAAAGCAGAAACCATATGTAAAAGGAAAAGCAAAGAGCTGTGTCATCACAACCACTTTTAACAGTTTGGAAGAGCAACGTAAAGATCAGGAACTATCACAATGGAGGAGAAAACGGAGGCCGAGAGGAAACCCACTCCAAAAATGATAGCAAGATTGCAGATGGCACTAAGGAAGGAGTATGGCCTCTGTTTTATAGAAGTACTTCAGCGCATGCCAAATTTCAAAGTCTTTCTTTGATATTACTGCCGTGATTATCATAACCTGCATCCCTGTCGTAAGAGCTCCATATGTGACATTTCCTAATTTGCCTAAATTTACATGGAGGTTTCAGCTCATACGTGCCCTCACAATTGGTTCAGTGTGGGTCCCCGAGATGCAGTGTTACAGAAGCTGTTTCACGTGTAATAACTTTCATATTTTGCTATATTTCGTTCACATCAAATAATTTGTTTCTTTGCCGCATATGAACTATCAGGCTTTTGGTCTTGCCACTGAACTTTCATTAGATGCCTAAAGAAAAGCTCAAGCAGTATAAATGGTGTTGCATTTAATTTTACATCATCCTTGTTCCCCAGTATTACTTCTTAGTAAAATAAACACGTTTTATAGTTCTAGAACTGAGGAAGTCGCTCTGATTTTAAACACATGAGCAGAAAAAACAGTAATAAAGTCCTTTAACCACTACTGGTGTGGTTATTAAATATAATATAATATAATTAACTTAATTATAATATAATATAGTTATCTAATTAATATAATGCTTATATAATATATTATTATAATATATTATAATATATTAATACAATAATATAATAATTACAATATATTATACTATAACTTAATTATAGAAATATAATTATAATACAATATAATAAACTTATTAATTTTTATTTACAATATTTTCCCTATTTTATTCATATATCTTAGGCAAAAAAATATTAATTGGAACCTGAGGTACCCATATTCATTAAAAGTAGTAATACTATGTATATATATGAATACGTGTATATATATTGCAATTGTATCTTGACTACAAATCTCCACGTGTGTGTGAAATACTGTCTTGTTCCACGCTGGCTGCTCTGTGCCACTTCCCTGAGCTGACTGCCCCAGGGCGAGCGCAGTAATTCTGTGTACTGCCAGGTTTGGAACGGCACCAGGTAAAACGGCATATTGGCAATAGCCATAGCACTCTATTGCACATTGGCAATAGATAAACTGACAGCGCTAAGTCATCCCCTGACCTAATTGAAAATTACATTTAAATCTACATGTTTAGAACGGTATACTAAACAAAGAATTGTTGTTTCCCCTTAATTTGTTGTCCGTATAGATATGGTGACTTCCTGCACCCCATTTTTCTTAGCTAACTCATTTTGTCAGCAAGAAACCAAGGAAAAGCTGCATTCCTTTAGCTCTTCTTACCTTTGCCTGGGTATAGAAAGGGACAGAAGATATGTGCAGCTCTACTAGAATTTGTAGTTCAAGAAAAGAAAACAAAAGTAAAGAAAGAAAAAAATCCATGCCTCTAACCTGTCAGATGTAACGTACTATATGTTTCACATTCACTAAAACCAAAACCTTTCACGTTCACTAAAAGTCATTATAGATTAAAAAAAAAAAAAAAATCAATGTGATGCCTTTTCCAAAAGAAATATCACTTCAGAAACTTCAGAAAACACTCCTTTAAAATACAGATATGTATACATTAAGCAAATTATATACTATCAGCTTTTTTTGATTAAATGTTCTTTTGCAGGGAAGACTGTATGTAAAACAATTTGTACTATCAGATACAATATTTAACATGATTTTATCAAGAAAAGCTGGACTTCCAAGAGTAAGCTTCCTAGATTATACCACAGAAATTACACCAGACTTCTTTCGGAATTTGATTAGGTGAAAAGACAAATCATAATCAGTGCTTGTTATCACTGTAGTCTATTTTTATTAACAATAACCTTCCCAACATGAGCAATAAGCCAGAAATCTGAATTTAAATTCAGTTATTCTTAATCTAATGAAAATACTGTCTTTTAAAGCATCATGACTCAACACAGCAGTTTTTCTATTTCTTTTTGGTTTAGACTGAACTCATTACTTCTCAGAGGACAGATTCTTGTGACAATGCTTTATTCTGCAAAGTACTGCAGATGATGATGATGATCTGTACAAGATTTATTATTGCTTTCCAACAAATAAAACCAATGGACTGGATTTTTGAATCCAGATGTTTAGCATTACTCATAAACCACAAAGGACGCAGTACCTGTTAAATCCCAATCATTCCCATTCGATGTAGTCATTTTGTTGCCTATTACATATTACAACAACCAAGATGTGTTTTAGACCAATTTCCTCTTTATTCACTCATAATAATGAATGAATAATAATGAATAAAATAATAAACCCAACTCATCCGACTCATTCAGCTCTTAAAAATGAACCAGATTTGGAATACTAGAATTTGCTGAAAGTATCTCCTTCCTATAAATAAAGAATTGAAAACTATTAAAAAAAGAAAAATCATACCTATTAAATTATAAAGAATTACCTAGCTAATGTAAGTTTAATTAAGCATACACTCCTGACACAATATTTTAATGTTCTACATTGTTTATTCCACTGTAGAGAGACTTTGTTATAATAAATTGATAAAGATTTCTCTTGTCATAAGTTGTCCTAGTCCTTAATTGGAAATCATTTATTATACTTACCAGAAGTTGCAGTTATAAAGGGAAGAAATACTAAGTATCTCACTAATCATAATAATTAAGTAAACACTGGAACATGGGGTTGTGGGGTTGTTTTTTTGTGGTTGGCTTTTTTAAGTGCCTTTTGTACGTGAATTTCTTTCTTTAAAATAAAAGCTTCTGGAATTGGTTTAAAACAAGCAATAATAAAATAAAATATTGGGACGAAGATTCTACTCTATTACCCTTTTGAGTACATGTCTCCACAGCTTATTTCACAAAGAGAAAATAAAGTGTTTTAAGCAAGAGAAGCAAAATACCTGATGAATTTCAGATTTGTATTTATCTAAATGGATCATTCAAGACAATACTCCAAAGACAATACTCCAGAGCTCTGAGTATTCCCGTTGCCCGACTCTGCCAGCATTTTCTTCCAGTCCTACCACCTCGAGCCACAGGTGGTACTAGAACTTTGTGTACTCTTAAGGATATCGGCAAACCAGAATTCCTATGGGGACACAATATCTTCAGTTACACTCTCAGTTTCTGTTGGATATCTTTTTTTAGTTTGCTTTTCTGACTGCAATTCAGGTTTGAGCTTATATTCTTATTATCATAACCCTAACTGCTCTCTGCACAAAGAAGTTCATAACATAACTGCTCTCTGCACTAAGAAGTTCATAAGTATTTTCCTCTGTGCGTTCTCTTGCATTTACCTACAGCATGCTCCTCCGCCACTGTTTTGCTTTGTCACTGGGAAACTCGTAAAGTCCTTTTGCCGTTCCTCCCACCTGGCCCGTGGCGATGCTGCGCTGCGAAAGAGCGTGGAAAAGCTCTTGGTTGCACCAGGCTGTCAGAAGCCTGTTTGCCTGGGGACACTATTGTAGAGGTGAATTTGAATTAGACGCTCTGTCTGCTTGGGAAAGCATTCCCTGTCTCCATTTGTAAGCCAGGCTGTCCAGCCACTGCTTGTGGGCACATAGGTGTTAGATAATATTGCTTAATTTTTTTTTGATGCAGTCTCTAATTATATAACCTGGTTAGTCATGATTTTATGAGATTTAGAGATTTTATTATTGACTTACATTAAGGCCATGTATGTTGCTAATCAGAAAATGGAATAAAACTAAATTAAGAAAAATAGGAAAGAACTGATCTGGAATTTTAATGCATTTTTTTTTTAAATCTTTATCCACTTTAAAAAAAAGCTCTTAAGAGGTTGAGGACACCCTTCACTAATAATGAACATAAAGACTAAATCAATACAAAGAACAAAAAGTATACTATTAATTGCTACATGCAGTATCTGCAGCATTAGCTACGACAGCTGCCACTTAATATTAATAATCATGTTTAAACATCCAAATACAATGCTTTTTCCTCATAGTCAAGCAAGCTATGCAGGGAAAAAAAAAAAAAAACAACACACAACTATCAGGCTTACAGAAAAAAAATAATAATCTGATCCTTCATATTTTTAGACACCTGTGTAGTGGCAAATATTACCATGCGGACAAAATGTTGTAAGGGTTAAGTATTCATGGAAACAAAGAAAATACTAGGAAGAAATGTGGCTTGCCAAAGTCAAATGGATCAAGTGTTCTGAATTAGCACATGCCATTTAAGGGACTGCGCTTAGTTAACTCTTCCTCTACTGACCATCCTGGTAACAGGTGAGTGCTCCCAAACAGGTTGTTCTTTGTGTTCAAAATAAATGGTCTGGAAACACCTGGAGTCCTGTATCACCTCATACCAGAAGGAAGAATCTACTTTGTTTTTAACTGTTTATCAGGTACGCAATCTAAATAAACAAGCTGAATATGCTGGCAGTGATATGGCCTTAATTAGTATTTTAGCTACTACTAAAGCAGCATGCATTACACTTTTTTTATTACAAATTAAAAATTCAAGTTTTAATTAGAAGTGAAAGAAGAAATGGAAAAAGTAACTCTAAAATTGAGATTGAGGTTGCCTGTATCTTGCATATTCAAAGCCCACAGCTTGGTAGGCAGGAAACAGAACGGATAGAGACACAGATCTTGAGAACATGCCATCAGCAGACAGAGAGCACACAAGGGAAACAGGCAATAACACATGCCTGGTGGTTCCCATCAAGGTCATCCTGCTGCTGCCTTGCCCGCCCCCAGTATTTAAACTATAAGCACAAGAGGAAAAAAGATACATTTTCAAATATGAAACAAATTCACAAAGCAGAGGGGATCAAGAGAGAAGCAAAAAGATCAGACCTTCAATTGCTGGGTCTTGCTTACACGCCCAGGATGCTGCCCATGTGCCTGCTACGAGCAAGCTCTTCAAAAAGAAAAAACAATCTCCGTGCTCTCTCATTTCCTCAGATAGAAGGAGTATGAAGATGAACATATTGTTTCTACTTTACTTGATACATTTTACCGAAGAAATAAAATGTCAGATTCAAATCAAAATCTGTAAGCAAATGCATCGGATTGCTGAGATGATGTACAAAGTTTACAGATGTATTTTTTCAGTTTTGCTTGGCTGTGTCTTATGTTTAATCAGACTAGAAAAAGCAGCAAAGCTATTGGTGCTAAGGACTTGATGTCCATACTACATGTAATTTGGGGGTTTTATTCTGGCGTACTTCTGCGATATTCTACTTTAGACAGACATTTTATTTCCATTCTATTGCAATATTCTATTCGTCCTGGTGACAACATTGGAGTACATCAGGTATGTCCCTGGACCATATCTTTAGTTTCATCCTAAAGAATCCAGTTAAGCACAGCAAGTGAGGATGATCGAGAAATTCGCTGCCAAAACACATTTCTAATCCAGACTAAAGTGCACGTATAGGGACTATAACTCTGTTAATAAGTAGTGTGGAGCAATAAATGTGGATGTGTGTAAGGAAATGGTGAAAAGGACCCGTGGATTTCGATTTACTTTGGACTAGCTCTAGTCCAGCTCCCATTAGCGGTTGGAGCACGTTACCAGATCCTTGGACATTTTCTTTTTTTTTCCAGTCTAGTTTCAGGCAAGAGGAATTTAGGTTTTTTTTCCCCGAGATTACTCCCTGATGGATGTCAAAGCATGGTACGTGGGAACACTCTGAAAGACAGCTTCAAAAGGGCAATCCTACTCTGAACTAAAATACTAGGTAGATGTGGCCTCATATCATCTGTACTTGTAGCACCTGGCAGTAGCAATAAAACTCGAGTTTCAATTTATTAAAATTTTACATATCTGCATAAAAGAAAGAGCTGTAATAATTATAAGAGCCTTTGTAAAGATCTTAAACAATGACAAAACCCCATGAATTTTATAAAACACTAAACCTTCTTCAAGTAATATCTTTCTTAATCCCTTAAAAAGTTTTGATTTAAGGATATCTTTCTGATACTGGAGATACATACAGAAATAATCTTTGGTTTTCATATCACTTGGAAACTTCCGTTCTCCTCTTGTGGTTTTTTGTTTGTTGTTTTGTTTAGGGGTTTTTGTTTGTTTTTTCCCCCAAAATGCATGAAATAAAAATGACTGTAGCCATGCAGTGTTTTTGAGATTGATACATTAAAAAATAAACCCAGAAGCTCCTTTTTGCTCGTCTTAAGGTGAAAGCCATTTGGATCATATACTCATACACTAATAACATACCTATAGTCCAGTATTTCTGTCCCAGCCTATTTTGCTGGTCATTAGGATTTCGATTTATTTGATATCCTAACATAACACACTAGTTTTGTTTCACACAGAAAATTCTACTGAGGAAAAGCAATGATAAAAATCACCAGTCGCACTATCTGGGTAGTCAGTGCTATTTTTATCTTTAAAGCAACAGCTCTTGGTAACTTACTCAAATAATTTTAAGGGCTATTTCTGACTTCAGAGGAAAGATCTAATCGTGAGTGCATGTCTCCAGTTTAGCCTATGAACGTGAACTCTTCATGGCCCTGCCCAGCCCGCAGGAGGTGAACAGCAAGTTCACATTCAACTCTTTGAAAAGAGATCAGCCAGCCCTCAGCTTACGTTAAGATGGAAGCCAGCACCCAAAAGAGATCCACTACTCGAGGCACAACTCTTAAATCTACCCCATTCATGAACATCTCTTATTACATAACTGTCTCTTAATTTTCAAAAAATGAAATGATCAGTTTGATAAATACTGCAGAATGTAAGCTCAGCCTTGTCATGGAAAGATACCCTGGAGCTGAACTTGTATATCATATACAAAACAATTTTCTTCATTGTTCACACTCAGTCCCTTCCACAAAACATAGGTCACTGAACCAAACCATAAGTTATTTGAAATTCCGTAACACAATTCCGATTGGAGAGAACTATAGCTAACATAATTCTTGCATTGATTCACTTCTATGGTAATTATATGAAATTCAGTAAATTTTCATTCAGCAGTACTCCATTTAATACATTTGCAACACGTATTTTTCTTATTTATGAATGTAAGTGCATGGACTCAATATCTTGGCAATGCTTTCAAAGAAGTCTCCAGAAAAGCATTAACTGCTGAGGTTTAATAGAGAACACGATTTATGTTAAGTCCTTTTGATAATTGCTCTGTCTGAATTAAAAACTCAATTTCCTGTCTTTTTTTTTGAGAATTACTGGAGTGTTTTATATTATATCGTTACACTATTTTTTTGCTGAAATTAGAGAAGATGACTGGACCATACCTTTGTTTCTTGTGTATGCTTCATTATATTATGACTGTAATCCATTTTTAATTTAAATTTGAGGATATATTGTATTTTTCTCTTAATACATTTTCTTCAAGATTGCAGCCAAAGTTATGCATTTTAGCATGAAGTACTTGTCTTGCACAGAGAGACTGGATCCAGCATACTGGGGTTAAAGCATGGGGCTGAGAAGATGGGGTCAGATATAAGAAGAAGAGCTGAAAACCAAGATATGTTAATGAAGTACTTTAGGTAAATTAACATAAAGCTGTTTAATGGAAAAGGCAGGAAAGCAGGAGTGCCACTCAGTCTTCCCCTTCTGTTCATTTATTTGCTTTTCATTATTACCTTTCTGTCTTGAGTATCTTTTAGTCACAGACGTCTCTCTGCAGCTTTAATTACTAGTTTCTATGGCAAGATATGGTATAGGGCAAACCTGCTGCCTTTGCTTGTGAACACAGAAAGTAATAGAAATACACTCTTTTTTGCTTGTAAAGATCTCAGGCTTTAAGCTCTTTCCGTGAGAATTTGAAAGTGTAACTAAACAGGTAAACTCCAACCAAGTTTCCCAAATGCAGGATACTTAAATTTAGCAGAGGCGGCACACAAAGAACTAGCATCTCCTCATGAACTTAAACCAAAAACTTGGTAATTTGGTTTATTTGCATGTAAGTGTGAGAGATGTAAGATTTTAATCTTTGCTTTAAGAGAAAATATTCAACAAACCACTACCTGTGGAGCTGCTGGGCCCTTTGTAGATTGGGTCAAGCTAACCTTGAAATACTGATTAGATAAAATTAATAATGTATTTGCTCCTGTAATCCTAGTTTTTCATGCTTTAATGTAGGAAAGGCCATCTTCAGTGTTTTTATAGACTCACAAAGAACACGTATTAGCACAGCAGTATGTCTGGTTGTAGCAGAAATACAATTATGTAAATTAGATATGTGTTCCCTGAAGACTGCTAATAGAATGATTGACCTATATACCGTTTAATTTGTTCTCATGCTTTCTCTTTATTGTCTTCCAGCTGCACAAGAAATTAAAACTTGTTAAACTGCATCACTCCCCAATTATATATCAAAGGTGCTTGTGTCACTTTGTGTCAAAAGCAATTAATCGTTTGCATACTCCTTATCGCCAGCAATGCATCGAGGTTTGGTTGGCTTTTTGGGTTTTTGGGGTTTTGTTTGTTTGTTTGTTGTTGTTGTTGTTGTTGTTTTAAAAACAAACAACCAGTGCCTCTGTACACCCCGTACCTTGGAAAATATCTCAATTTATAGTTGCTGCTGCTGCTGTTAATAATAACCCTAATAAAATTGTTTTTAGAAATATGCCAAGGAACAGGTAATAAGTTAAAGAGAGGAATTTTTCTTTAAAAAAAAAAGTAGGAAAGTTGTTTGCAACTATTTCATGAACTGAGCTGGGAGCTGGACAGTTGTTTTTATTTAAGAACTAGATTTCAATAAACAGTCTCTGTTAATGCATTGGGGATACTATAACACTATTTATCCAGTATATTGTCCTGAATGAAAGTCCAAGTAAGGCAAGAAAAATTTTTCCGTAGGTGTCAGTGGGGCTTTGGTTAAGCCCTCACTAATTGTGAGTAAGTCTTATTTTGCTACACTTTAGCAATTTGTTAAAACCAAGTTTTTTTGGTTGACCTCAATAAACATTTGCAGACAGATAAAATGCAAGTGCTAAATGAAATACTAAATTAAACACACATTTAACTCTAGTTCCTAGCCAGAAAATGGATCTACCTTTAAAACAAGTCAAATTACCTCATCAGTAGTGGGGGTGGGCATATCCAGGGAAGAGATGAGGTTCTTTAGGGATGCACGGGTATGGGTTTCAGCTGGAGTTTCTGTCAGTCTTAAGTGATAGAGCAAAGCTTCTTCTAAAGGACAGAATGCTTTTAGTTTGTCTCAGAAAAGTACAACAAAAACCATTTCCACAAAGCCAGCAGTACTATGAAGATTGTAGTACTAAGCGCAATCAGTATCTGACAGCTTTTTGATGTGCCTTGCACCACCTCCCAGAAGACTGGGGACAGAGAAGGATTACTTACCGAAATAAACTCAGTGCTAAGCATGCACTGGCTAGGGTTGTAAGTAATCAGACAAGTTTATTCTGCTTGCAACCATAGACTCACCAAGAAGAGACAACAGAGAAAGCAGAAATGCTATGCAAAGGTATTGCAATTTTTCTGTTAACTTTGCTTAGCATTAAATAACAAGTTCTGGATAAAAATGAACAGAACAACTTGACTGTGCATAAGGTATATGATAGGATATATGACAACGCAAGGAGAGCAAAAGTGTATTTCTTTTACTTCACCATTTTCCACATCCGTAGCAGCAATATTTAGGACCACATCTCTCTTGAGGGCTCTCAAACCACATTCAGCCCTTCAGAATCCTAAATAAGGCTTCAAAAAGTTGTGTGAATTACACCTATCTTTTGAGGTTGAACAGGTCAAGAAACCAAAGCAGCAAAGTTAGTGAAAAATTCTCCTGTAGTCTGGGGAGCTACAACAACAGGCACCCAATTAGTTTTCAAAAGGTGTTTGCACTTTGACATTTTAAATCTGCTGTCACTGAAATTAGTGCCTGAGATCAATTGTCACTTTCTGGACCACACTTTATGGGATTATTTGCTGAAAGTATTTTTCAACCAGCTTTATTTTTGTGTGTTTGTTTATAGTAAATTTGCTTTTCTTAAGCTGTAAATATTTGATGGGGAACAAAGCAAAAAGTGAAAAGAACGTGTAAATGCTTATACTAAGCTGTAACATTCGGCATAGGTCAGAAGGTGAAGGAACATGGCACTGAGGTCTGACGGCAATGCAAATTGGTACACTACAATGACAATATTCAAGTTAGATAATTACAAAAGTTTTCCAAGGACATCTATGTGTTGTTTTTTTTTTCCCCAAGCTATATTTTTTAATGCAACTCTGAGAGTCTTTTCTCTTCATCAGGCAATATAACAAACACAGCAGAGCCTCTGGAGCCTACAGGGAAACTCAATGTGCATGTAATAAGAAATGGAAGTGTTTCACCTTGATTGAGCTACGTTTTGCTGTAGATAGTCTTTAACTGAGTATGACAAGTTTCTCCCCAATTGCAAGTGCTTCGATTCATGTTTCAAAGCGGTTGTGCCAGGTGGGCTTTGTGACCTCTCACTGAAGTTTATTGAGAGTCTTAGCTGAGGTCTTTTATTTATCTAAATCACGTTTTTCTCTCCCTAAAAACAATTATGTTTATAAATAAAGATAGTAAAGAAGGCTGCCACAGCCAGGACAGGGCTGATGCAGAAAAGATAACATGTTTCATGATATCAGAAAAGTAGAGTCAGATACAGGTTCTGAACAAAATACTTTTTTTGGGGGTGCTTTTTATTGTTTCCATGTTCATATTTGGACTAAACTTGTGCTCTATTACACGGCTATGGCACTGATTGTTAAATCTTAGTAAATATGAGTAATATGGGGTCAGGCTCATGACCTGACACATCTTGCTTTTCATTCTGTCATTTGTTTACAGTTTAAAACCTAGGCATTAGGCTGAACACCAAGACTCTATCTCTATGAAAGAAAATACTTTTTACTTTGCAGATTAAATTATCTGCTTGGATTCAGTCATAATTGTCTACTTCCAGGAAAACAGAAATACAATGAAGGAGAAAAAACCAAAGTTCCCCCTCCCGCCTCCTTAATAACTGTGGGCATATTAGGTATTATCCAGTTAGCTTCCTGTAATTTAGTTTCCATAAGGTAAATAGAAAGTGTCTCCAGTTTCTTTCAGATCAAGGATAGACATTCCTTCAATTCAAATTTTACATTTAAATGCAGAAATTTAAAATTTTGCTTCAAACCGTAAATGGTATATAACCGAGACTTACTTGTTAGATAATGTATCTTCCTATTCAGCCTATGCTCTATGATCTGTCCCCATTATTTAACAGATTCTGAAGATTCAATGGACATTGATTTAATTTGTAAACCTTTCCCAACACCTGCATATCCTACTGGCCATTCTGTATGTTGCACATTCAGGAAAAAAATTAAGGCATTTCAAAAGTAAATCACGTTTGATACTGCAAGAGAAACTTGAGAGGTCTGAAAATTATAAAGTATACTGTCACAACTATAAGGTAAATAAAACGTCATACATTAAGCAAACCGTTTCATATGTCTTCAGTATGTGTAGCAGAAAATCTGTTGTGAAGCAGTATTTTTCATCCATTTGTAATTCTAGTTTCTCTGTCCTATCTGATTGTACTTTTTATCTGTGTACTTACTAGAACAAAACAATGAACAGTTCAAACACAGGACATAGTTGATACAGAGGTGTATTTCCTCTTATTCTGAAATATTTAATGAAGTGCAGCAGGTCTACAAAAAAAAGTAGAAGTATGCAAAAGAGCTAAAGGAGATTTAACTTCAGAGGTCAGTGACAGATATCCACATAGCTATCTTAAAGTATGTCCTGGTTTCAGTTGAGATAGAGTTAATTTTCTTTATAGGAGCTGGTAGGGGACTATGTTTTGGATTTGTGCTGAAGACAGTGTTGATAATACAGAGATGTTTTAGTTGTTGCTGTACTAGTCAAGGACTTTTCACGGACTTCCCGTGCTCTGCCAGGTGCAGAAGAAGCTGGGAGGGGACACAGCCAGGACAGTTGACCCAAACTGACCAAAGGGCTATTCCAGACCACATGACGTCATGCTCAGCATGTAAAGCTGGGGAAGAAGAAGGAAGGGGGGACATTTGGAGTGATGGCGTTTGTCTTCCCAAGTAACCATTACGCGTGCTGGAGCCCTGCTTTCCTGGAGATGGCTGAACACCTGCCTGCCCACGGGAAGCAGTGAATGAATTCCTTGCTTCGCTTCGCTTGCGTGCGCGGCTTTTGCTTTCCCTATTAAACTGTTTTTATCTCAACCCTCAAGTTTTCTTACTTTTGCTCTTCCGATTCTCTCCCCCATCCCACCGAGGGGGAGTGAGCGAGCGGCTGCGTAGTGCTTAGCTGCCGGCTGGGGCTAAACCACAACAAACTATTAACTTTAGGTACTTCAGAAAGAACCTGGTGTGCTAACCTTGCAGTCTTGTCAGCGGAGAGATGAACTCCTCTGCTGGGCACCTACGTTCAGGGCACCTACTTCAATTTACCCTCTAGAAGAGGCTACTGTTTTCTCTCACCTGAATCCCCCCACTGAACTATAACATTTAATTCTCTTTCTCATACATATTGAGAAACATTCTTGATATGAACTCCTAGCTCAGACCAAAAAGTATTTGTATTGGGAGAGAAGCATTTCAGACATTGAAATTGTAAATGGAGATAAACAGAGGAAAATGTCAAATGTATCTGAAAGAAAAATCATTTGACAAGATAGATTCATTAACTCTTCATTCTTCTTCAATAAAATGATTTTCTGTCCTGGTTTTCAGGCATTCAGGGCTCTCAGTCTGGCAAAGATGTAGTTTTCAAATACTGGCACTTATTAAGGTTTTTTTTTTTACCCCCAAGAAAACAGCACTGACAGCAATGCAGCTGTTAACTCATAAGCTGTGTCTCAGGATGCCCGAGACACCTGGCAGAAAAAGTATGTTCATATTAACATGTTCTGAATAGGTCAATAACGTTACCAACATGCCGACAGAAGCAAATACTACAGGCATTTCTGCAAATGGTGATCTACATGTAGAGGTTTGTAACAGAAATATCGGAGCTGGTGTGAATGAAGTATGAGTGGAAATTCATGTTTAGGAGGATGTCAAAAAGGCTCCTCAACAGGAAAGCAGATGACAGATGTATCATTCAAACACCTATTCAAACAAGCGGAAACCAGACAGTGCATAGCAGCCTGCCCTAAGATTCATGGAAGGTGAAGTAAGCAAGCTTCAAAGGCAAAGGACCACCCATCACAACTGATGACTCCAATGAGATATAAACGATCTGTCCAAACATTAGTTTGTTGTTGCCAGCGAAGAGGAACCGAAAAGACACAGGCAGCGCTTGCGAGCTGGTATCCTTGTCCACTGTGTTGTGATCAAACTATCCTTGTGGGACTGTTCATATGCATACGCCACCCTGGCGCTTGTGGGTTCGTACATGTAAGAGTGGATAATATCAACTTGCCTAAAGATTTTGTATAATAAGATCACCTTTCCCTTTCATAAGATCTTGCATTTAATTTATTATAGTATTTTCCCTGCAGAGAAGTTCAAAATACATTTATTTTTGCTGTATTTTCTCACTTCCTAAGGACACCATAGCAATTGAGAGTTATTAGCGGCAATATTTGTAAAAAGTGAAATTTAGGCAAAATAGTTAAGTTTATTAACTGCGATGTCATATAGCGTAGCTACACAATTGTGTGAATTGTCAGGGTGTAATTCAGGCCATACTCTTTGTTACACTATAAGTCTTCTTAAGAAAAAGAATCAATCCCATATGATTTATGCAACTCATACTTAAAGTTTTGAATATTCATAACAATGCCCACAATGTGTAGGCAAAATATATCCATAATAATTCACAAATCATTTAAAATAATTATTACGTTGGAGGATTTTCATTCTGTGATCAATAATTGAACAGTTAAAGGGGTAAAATCTGCCAAATGAATTATTCATGGTAAATGTCTCGCCCAGTGCAAGCACAAACTTCAAAGAACACAATCACGTTCCTTCAGAAAAGTAACAGTGGATTAAGTGCACTAGTGTTTCAGATCCCACAAGGAGCTCCTATTTAGTATGTTGTGGGAATCATATGGGAAATAATATATGGTTCAGCATAAGCTGCCTAAGCCAAGGCTAAATTGACAATAGCAACTTTATCGATAAACCTGATTTTGATAGCTTCAGTGCTAATATACTACATTTCCACTAATACCATCAAATCAGAGTCAAATCTAATAACCCTACTTTGCAGCAGGCATGGATAATGCTACACAGACACTCAACACAAACACACAACATCCAAAGAGTCCACAAGATACAGACCAGCTTCTGATGCTCACTTCTAAAGGGGAAAAAATAAATTTTTTTAGTTCTTTGGCAAGCAGTATAAAGTGTGATGGCTTCAGACAACAGAATTAAGGCTATTTTCAGTAACAGACAACCTCTCTTTTTCTTTTTTCAAGGGATCTTTTTGCTATAGATGTAGCAGAGATTTTGAATCATTGCTTTTAAATCAATGAACTATTTTATGATTTTTTTTTCTCTTCTTTTTTTCCTCTTCCAAGTGCTATGAAGTATCATTACCTACTGATTAGATAAAGAGTACAGAAGTCTGGAACCCTATGCTGGGGGCTCCAGATTTTTTTAAACTGATCTTAACAATAGTTGCAAATATCATCATTTATCAACTTAATAATATTATTTTGAAATGTAATTTTAATAGAAAAAATAACTTGTCAATGGAGATTAATAGAATACCATTAGAAGACATGGATTTTCCAGCTTTATTAAATCAGTCTCCTAGGAGCAAATTACGTTAGAAGAAGATCATCTCACTGAATATTCCTGTGCATGTGTTGAAGATTATTTTTTTTATTAGCTCAATATATTAAGGCTACGGTAATACGCAAGAATTACTATCCTGATTTCTTATCACAAGTGGTATAGAGCACTCAAGCACTACTCTTTAATGAGTGCTGTGCTATGAAATATCTTATTCATGGTTTAGAGAAGAGGAGAGATTATTATAATTTCTAAGTTGCTAAATTCATTTTAGAAAGGAAACAATACAGAACAGGAAGCAGAATTGAAAAATATGGAAGACGGTATACCTGTACAGTATAGCACAAGCTACACATAATTCACTACACCTCCGAAAGCAGAGAAGTTTCCCCTCACCTGACCTCCATCTAGTCACTCTGATGAGTAGGAGATAGAAGAAAATGATGGATCTTCTCTCATCCTTACTATTTTCTATTTCATATTCTGGAACTAAAAGATTAAAATCTCATGTGATGAGATTTTAATGTCATGAAATATGAAAAACAGTTAAGATAGGAATCCTGATCTTCTGAGTACCTGAAAACATTAAAGTACAGCACTGCTCTCCAAAGCTTATTGTAATTTAAGATTTTAAAATGCTTGTAGATAATTTGCACCTATATTTCTGTTTTGGAGGAAATAGGTCTTACTCTTAGTTTAATAAATTCACTTACAGGGTAAAAGGAAGCACTAGGAATAGAAGTTTTAAAGGAGTATTGGGAATAGCTGCTTACAACGATATACCTAAAATAAAAAACACTGTGAGGTGCTGAAATGCAGACTGTTTTCTCAGGGCTTAACCAATACTTAAGAGATGGCATCTGTGACAAATTGGTTCTGGATTATTAGCCAGACTTCAGGCTATCGTTGAGGCATCAATCTCTCATTCCATGGCATCTGCTCATTCACTAACCTGTGTAGCTTTGTGTCAGATAGTCAATTTTTGTCCAAGGATTTGATAGATGTTAACGTGATTGTTTCAGCTACCATCCTTTTGTTCTAGTGATGGTGGTTCAAGCTTTAGTTATTGAATCTTTTAAGACTGAAGCTTGATTGGATAATAAGACAGAAGTTTTGAATTCATCTCCCCCTCTCTTCTGCCAAAGAACAGAATTCCCTGCTTCAGATATAATCACTTAGATTTTTTTTTTTTTTTTTCCCCCCGAATTGTAACTTCTCCCTATGCCAAGCTGTAACATTCCAGCATTGACAGATGTTGCTCTGGACTACAGAAGGAAAGCATCTCAATTCCATAACAGTAATACAGTGTCTGTATCATGATCGGAAGTGGGGTTTTACTAGTCTCTCCAGATTAGTGAAAAAAAGATTTCTCTTTATCTTAATATTTATGGAATGATAGGTTCTAAACACCCAGTCTTAATCAGAGCGGGTTGGGAAAAAGAGGTGAGCAAAGCACCTCTATCAAGCCACTTACAATCGGGGGGGAGGGGGGAGTGGAGAGGGAGAGAAGGAGGGGCAGGAAGAAAAATACATAAAATCTCAAATTAAAACTCACTTACTTGGGAAGGCAACTCTTGACAGATTGGTAGCTCTGTGAAATACAAGTAAGCTGGACAGTGAGGCCATGTTCTTACACCCTTCCCGTTGGTAAAGACTGAAAGGACTGTTCAAAGCTAGTTGCACCCTTCCTCTGACCCAGTATAACCATACTTGTATTCTCTCTCCATGCCTTTGAAAAACTCTTTTCCCATTAGCTAATTATGGATTACTTAATACATTTAATTCCCTGTATTTGGTACCTGATGGTTGGATTACTTGTTCGGTTCTTATGCGACTCAAAGTGGATGCTAACCTGACTTGCTTACCCTAAAGCTCCAGACAAAACCTTAATAAGTATTTAACCAGAGCTACTCTTTACTTAAGTAGTAGTATCAGAAAGTATTCTTAGTGTTCCTGTTAAAGTATCTGATGTAATTGAATAACCACTATAAAACCTGCAAATACTATGGCTGAACAAACTCTAATCATTTCCATAATGACATTTATTCATTTGGGTCTATAAAATTCAGCACCCCTAAAATTAAGACACCTGAGCCAACCTAAAAGAAAAACAACCCCAAAAAACTTCTGTATGGCAGTTGTAACTAAGCACTTGCTAACAAACAGGCACGAGGACAGCTGTACGGCAAACCTGTACTATGAACTCCAAAAAAATTTCCATGCTAATAATCATTGGAGTCAAAGCTATTTTCACTCTAAAAGATGACGGTATCCAAGGATACAAAAGTTGAACGGTACTACCATCGACTCCTTGCCAGCCCTGGTTGCTAGCTTCTCAAATCTGTTGTCCTACAGACATAGACAGTATTTTATCATCACAGTCCTATAGTGCAATAATGTAACACAAAAAAACTGTGAAAATTTGGATATTTGTTTTCAGTGTATGTGTATTGTATCATTAATCTCAACCCCCCCCCCAAACCCAGCTCCTAAAGGAGACATTGCTCCTACACATTATAGCTATTTAAAGGCCCAAAAGATTGTTTCTGGAAATCTTTAAATAGCACCAAATTCTACAGTGTTTAATTTCTCAGTCGTGTCTTACATGTTGGGATTTTTGGTGTCATGGTTTGGTGCCATGGGATTTTTAGGGTGTCTGTCATGAAATACGCTGCAGATTACTGCAGTACACAGAAGTTAGTTGTCCCTTCAACACAAGAAGATTAGAAGTAAAAGTATCTGGAAATAGAAATGTCCAAGAAAAAGTACCTTTGGGTAGATGATATAATTCCTGACTATGCCCAGTTTCTCCTCCCATAGTCAGAAAATAAAGATATTGTTCTATTGACTTAATATTCAAGTTTTTCTTCTGACAACAGATGCATAAATGTTTTTAATTTTTATTTGTAGAAAACTGCTCCCACACCATTTTCTTCTTCCTGAGATCAGATTGGGAAGCTTTAAGCTACCATGCCCAGTTAAGCTACCAGAGCCACTGCCCAATTCTGCGCTGAGCAGAGACTCCCAAAATGCAGAGAGACAGGGATAGCATCTCCCTATGCACAGCGTTATCAAAGAGATACTGGCTCAAGGTAGAACCCTAATGTATTGGGATTAAGGATGAGGTGAGCTGGAAGCAGTGAAAAAAATATGGATTTACTATCATACACTGGAAGCCAAGTATTAGAACCTTACTTCATTTGGGCCACTGGCAAACAAATTAAAATAACATCAGAACAGTGGATTAATGTTAAAAGTTCTTGTCGCAGTGCAGGGCTTAGTACAAACATCAATCAGCCCGTAATTTGTCTTTTATCTCAAGAAGAGTGCAGAGATTCACAAATCATTTATTGTCAAACAGATGAAAATGACTGACCCTGAGATGAGTCCAGACATTACAAAAACCAAACCAAAACCCTAACCCCCACACCCATGCTTAATAACTAGTTAAAAGCTGTATACAACTCCCATGTTAAAAGAGCAGGGTGAAGGCAACTGCCCTGAGAAGCTGAGAGTAAGACTATCTATATGGAATTTAATCAACGACTGTAACTATTGCATATGTGTTTGGTGACGGAGTGCAAGGCTCATGGATCCCACCTTAATGTCTGCTGGTCTGAAAGGGGCCTGTGATGCAGGACCCTGCCTGCTGACAACGCTTCTGGATTTAGATTTATTTTATTAAATACTGTGTTATCTTAACTTGGACAATTACAGTAAGAGGGACAATAAAAGTTTTGGAAATGTTTTATTTAAAATGGGATAGATTTTACATGCTTTTACTTGGGTTACCCTGACCATAACATAATAATATGGTTTAAAAAGAAAAATGCTAATTCCCATTCTTTTCCATTATCACCCAGTGAAGTAATTTCTGGTTTTAACTATAAATACCAGTTGACAGCTATTTGATTGAATGACTAACCAAGTATTAATGCCAATTTATATTACTATCAACAATTTGCATTACCATATCAGATAAATTATATATTAATATAAGGTACTTTAATCATACCTGATCCCCTTTTAAAAACACAGACTCTAAACCAATAATTTTTTAAATCAGTATAGTAAATAATAACTAATTTTAATGATCATATTCAGCATTGTGAAATCAAAATTAAAAAAAAATACATAGCGGAAAAGGAAACCTCACCTGAAACAAACATTAGATTTGAACAGTTAGATAAACTATGTGACTGATAGAATTCTTTTCTAAAACCTAAGAATTGATCTGATAATTTTAAGGAGATGAGACATATTTCATATAAAATGATGTTCACTGTGAAACTATAACACACGGAATTTTTTTAGTTTTCAAAATAACTCAAACAGGGTTACGTCCCTCCTGTGGAAGCGTGTGGTGCAAAACCGTAGGTCCATAATAAAACTAATATCTGTTTGGTGCTATGGTTTCTCTAATTAGTATTGCTGCTATTACATATCTGTCAAACATAGGATGGACCAACAAAACCTAATTAGCTGTTTAAACTCATTTATGTGCCACATTTATTCTTGTGCCTGTCACATTTAAATTTGTTTAAACCTTAATAATATTCAAGATCATGCACTTGTATTAAAGGCAACATGTGTTTGAGCCATAATGAATTGCTGATATTAAAATATTCATTATGGCTCAGACAACTTTTTTCCTTTATTTATCTAGGTGAGTCATGTATCTTTCCTATAAGATTTATGAGGTGGTTTTACTCAAACCAGTGAAAACCAAAATCTAATAATTCGGTTTGCATTTCTTATGTTGTTAATTCAGCCATATTCCTGATCACTAATCCTCTATAATTTTAATATAGAAAATGAATTCAGCTGACAACAAGTGCTTAACTTAATAGAAATATTTAATTCCTATTTCACATAAAGCATATATACTAGCTTTATTGCATTCAAAAATTCTAAAATATCTGGGAAACAACTTACTGGAGTTTCTTAACTTCTTTATAAATATTTTGCTAAGGATCTGTAAGAGATATGGAGCTACTTTAGCTGTCAATATCAAGATGTAATAATTTCCTGTGATAAAAAGAGATGTTAAGAAATGCCATCATTTAACCTATGCATCTTTGAGTTCACATTCTGAAAAGCGGCAGCATATGTTCACTATTCTGAGATGTCCTACCAGTCCATTTTAGGCATTGGTAATTTAATAAATACATGTTATTAGGAAGCAATAGACAGTTTTACCAAAAATAGAGTAGTGGTTACTATACAATACTTGCATTAAAGTTTGTCCATAAAGACTTGTCCTGGTAAGAAGAAGCAGTGATAGGAGGCAATTGTCTTGTGCAAAACCTTGATGAATGCAAAACTCAAAGAATTCAGACCCTACCTCCTGACTTTTGGAAGAGTTTCCTAACTCCTGCCTACAGTCTGGGCAGGATCATTCATCGGGGCTGTTGTATTTACCACTATGTAGTCAAGAATGCAAAAAAGTGAATCTAAGTCAATGATTAAATATCTCACCTAGAAAGAGAAGGAAATCTTCTGTTTCCAATCCCATATTGTAAGGGCTGCTATAATATTTTAAAATCAAAATATTCATTAGTTAAAATATAATATTCTCAACTAAATTTTTTTTTAAAAAAGACACTAACTTTACACAGTGGATCTAATTGATACAGCTTGGATAAGCCTATACTGACTCAACAGTTATCAACATCCAGAATCAAAATATAGCCCATATATTTTTCTTATATTAATATGAAGGGGGGGAAAAATAAACCTTATCTTGGAAAGAGTAACAGCTTTCGAGTGCCATAGTTTTAATGTGTAGACTGTAATAACCTTGTAGGCTAGTGCTAATAACAGGAAATAGTGCTAATATACTGTAAAAAGGCTACTTCCTCTTTTCCTAGACAGCTCCTAAATAAATATATGGCTGCAAAAATTTCAAGCTCCAGACAATAAATACCATTAGCACCTTGTGGGGAACTGTGCAAACAGAAAGAAATTCTAGGTAAATACTTTTGTTTATCCACCAGCCTTCCGCACCTTCTGTCATCTGTCACATAAAGCAATAAAAGACATAAGTGGCTATCTAAAAGAGGATCTTTTTCTCCTTTTCTGACTAGGTAATATCATTGTACATCATTCTGGATGAGGATATCTACAAGAAGGAAGTCAATTAATATTTATGTCCTACACAGGGGCATGTATATAAATATTTGAGTACATGCATTGACGAAGGATGGTGAGAAAGTAGTAGTATTACACTAATTGAAATCAATTGGTAGAGATTTTTGCCTTAATAAAATTACTTCATGTATCCTACTTCAAGATCTTCAAGGAAAGAAAAATAGTAAGAAATTCAAAGATAGGCAAGGAGTATCTACTCACAGGAAACAAGAGATAAATGCAATAAGATTTCCTCCAATAAGTTAGAATACATATTCAGAATGAAAAATCAGAGAATATATCTATCTTGGCATGGTGTCATTAATGATTTGTTTTCACTGATAGCAAGGCCAGTTTTCTTCATGTTTAGTAAATCTTTTTAAATAAGAAAGCTAAGGCAACAGTTGAAATATTTTTTTTTCCTCTTCAGTTCTCTCTGACCTGGAATTTGCCACACAAAGTGTCCCCATGAATCCTCTAAAATTCTAGACTAAGTTTTCCTGATACATCTAATATTGTGAATTTGAAAAACAGAAAATTACACACAATGTTATTGATATTCACGTTATGACAAAAGCCTAATTTTTCCTTTAGACACTACTAAACTTCTGTCAGGGAGGAAGACACTTACGTCCATGTCTGTGTTAACTACTTTGTTTTCTTCCTCTCCTTTTAATTATCTTCCCTTATTAAAGAGGTCGATTCTTATTCTACGTTTGGTGTACAGAGAATAAATTCAGAATTGGCCTTGTCAATATGATTCTTTGTAAGTGGCAAGTTGCAAGTCCTTTTGCACTGCTCTGCTGTCCAGACTAAGGTAGCCCGATTTATTCAGGTTATTACATTTTCTAAGCTGTTACCCCTCTGGCAGCCATCACTCTCCATCAGAATCATAGGCCTAAACCAGCACCTTATTATTTCTATATCTTTAGACAACTGTCCTGTTGATATGGTTGCAAATGAGATTCATTCCTTGCAACAGAAACCCAGTGTTGATTCATTCAACTTTATGGTCCTACAATCAGCAGGAAACAGCTATCAGGTAGTCCCCATTTTATTTTAACCTGGATTTACTACCTCAGCTCATGCCTCTCTCCACTGAATATAATGAAAACCCGAGGTGAATAGCTCTCCTAGATTTGTGCCCCATTTAAATGCTTAGAGGTAGATAAGATGAAGGCTTTAAGTATGGTTTAATATACAGTCTATACTAAATATATCGAGACACTTCTTCAGTTTGCTTTTAAGATTGTTATATAGACTGTTTAAAAATCTGATTAAAATACAAAATAAAGTAATTGGAAAGTTTATGTTACGTCACATGCTTTCAAGTCTCTTCCTTTTAGTAATGAACAGGCTACGTAACTATCATGATATAACTATCACAATACGTTTTTCATAAATGTTTTTCTGAGCTGAAGGCCATTGACACATCTGTCTTCTGCCAGTTAAACTATAAAACTTGTATACTTAGTGTCAAAAGCCATAATTCTGCTATATTTAGAGCATAAAAAGTTATCAAATAGTCTGTTTCCCCCAAATGTAGCGAGCTCGTACGCACTGATGCTGAGCTGGATGGTTGGTTGGTTTCACCTATAGAAATATATTGGAGAATGCAACTACGATGGTACCACATGAATTGTGTTTACAGCTAGTGTAGCTGCTCCAAGGAGAATGCAGTTTTTTCAGCTTATGTGTGGTGCAATGACTAACAGGCCAAAGAAGTGTTCCAGAAATATAACAAATTGGAAAATGAAGCAGAAACTGAAAAAAAAAGATAGCAGGTAGTCACAAATATGAGAGAAAGAAGCAAACAAGGGTATATAATTTCTTTGTATCCAGACTAACCATGACACTGTAGGAGTTCCCTGTCTTAAATCAGATAAAACAGGCATTTAATGCACTCCCTCTATAAAATAGAATATATAGTTTATAAAGAAATGCAGCAAGCTTTCTCAAGTATTACTTATAAATCAAGTAGCAGAAACCTAATCGGAAGAGTTGTGATGATCACACGTCATTTTGTCATCTATGCGTTCTTGAACGGAGGACTGGAAATGCTAACCCATCTCCTAAAACATGCTATTGCAGTAATGCAGTTTTGAAAGTCATATGAATATTGCATCTTACATTTATCTTATCTGCGCAGACCAGTGGCATGATGATGCGCTGCATATGGAACAAAGAAACAGCATAGCAAATCCGCATAGCAATGTTCTATTCCCACATTTAGGCTTCTAAAATTGTCACGAAATAAAATAGCACGAGCACTAGAATACACCATGCTTCTTAGACAATTTCATCATAATTTGTCATTCATTCTGAGATATTCATTTGTCTAAAAGCAATTAAAGCTTAATTGCTGCATAACCTGAATAATTTAGAAATGCAAATTAGGATAGCAGGCAAGCAAGTATGTGTTCATTAATTTCTTTGTTATCACCATCTGTTTAATTAAAAAAATGAGTTTTACTGAATGACAGCTTGCTAACTATATAAACGTTTTCCTTAATTGAAAATGTCTTTTGCAATTGAGGTCAGCATCTGACAAAAATTGTTTGAGCTTGTGCAAAAACATTTTATCTAAACAAATTGTAGTATTTTTAAATTCACATTAAAAAACATTGCCAACATATGCAATGTAATTCAAGAAATGACATCTTCACTTCTTAATGCAAAGTCATAATTTTAGAAAAAATCATTGCTTTGGAAAAGTGATGGTTATTACAGCTGATTTCTCTTTTCTCATGATAACTATATGCGATTTATCATCTTTATTATAGATTATTTTGAAAACTTTTATAAAATCCAGACTCAAAATGTGAGTACCTCTGTGAAAAATAATCATCTTAAGAAAGAAGGAATGCTTGAAAATATGGATTATATGATGTGGTCTTTGTATTAGGGAACTAATATAGTTTTTCAAGTAGAATCTTCTTTATAAAGAAGCTAATTCTTTACATAAATACACAGCTCTTCATACCTGATATTATGTCAGCCCCCTTTATTAATTTGGGAGGGGGGAGAATCATTCTACTACATTAATGCACTTTTCAATGTCCTATGACTACCGGATCTTACATTTACCTCGTCCGTTTAGACCAACTCAAAACTGTGTACTTGAGAGACAGATCTATAAACAAATAATTACTGTGCCTGTAAGCCCACTATGTTTCAACTAAGATTTAAGCTAACAGTACCATATTTTCTAAGAGATCAGTAAACTAATTATCTAGGACTGAAATCCCAAAGAAGTGAAGAAGGGCAATGTTACTCTACTGTACTACAAACTCAACAATTATTCATCTTATGTTGTTTATACAATTAATTATATTACTTTGTTATAATTTAAGTTATATTTGGCTTTTACTTTGTCTTACTACATTTAAGAGAAACTTTATATTATGGTCTCTGCATCAGTACAAACATATTTACTGACTGCAGCAAAAGGCCTTTCTCAGTTGAAGGCAACAGAGGTTACAGGTGCAGGTAGATAAAGAAGACAAAGCTTCAGTGATTTGCGCTGAAAAAAATCCCCAAGAATGCACTTTCTTTCATGCTACTACTTGCTGTATCCCCTTTTGTCGCAAATTACTGGCTAACTGTGAGCTATATATTGCCTTTTTACTATTTTGTTACTGGACTAAAAAAAATAAAAATCATGCAAGGTCAGGGCTGTATCTCCCCCCCCCCCCCCCCCCCCCCCCCAAATAAAAAAGTTAACTTACAAATCTCATTGTGTAACAACATAAGAATACGAAATTAGGGCTAGACTGCACGCTCAGTCATGTGATTTGGCAATTCCCTTGCATGTAGTCTCTCTATACTCAATTAAATGATCTTTAGATTTTCTAAGTGTTGTATAAACACCATCTAACATTTGCAGGCTCTTCCTAACATATGGAAATGACATTATGATTCTCACTGAACACTTTGGGTAACACACAAAGATTAAGCAACTTTTCCACAACAGAAGAATCCAATGGGAACGCACATTAAGAATCCCAGACCTGGATGTGGGCTGTATCTGTCAGACACACAAACATTCACGGTGACTCAGTTGCATGTTGTTCTTGTGGACAGATCCATAGTTTTATCAAACAAGCAAATTCCTTATGAACCAAAAAAAAATCCCTGGTAAATAACTGCAAGGTTTTTATTTTCTTATGATTTGGAGCCCTTCTCAAATACGAGTATGGAAATCTTTATGAAAATGTTCTCATGGAACTACAGTGAAACCACATGGAAGATTTAGCAGGTAACACAATACAAACACCTGTGCAGGAAATACAGGAGGGTGAAAAATAGTGGAGAAAAGCAGCAAATAATCCCACTGAATAGGATTTGGGGAAAATTCATAGTTTTCCCTGGTTCTATACAAGAGCAACACTGAGCATCTGATACCTATTTGGAAAACTAAGATTTGCCTCCCCATCAGAGTGGTATGTTAAAGATAGGTAAGTAAGGATGATGAAATACTTTGGTGCTATAAGTATATTATAAAAACAACTTCCATAGAAACAGATAATGAAATAAAGGAAAGCATACCTTAAAAATATAAACCAGAGATACTGGTTTGATTCGAAACCAGACACTTCTAATTTGCAATGAAAGATTAAAACTCAACAACTGTTATAAATCTGTTACACCCCAGTACGTGACGGTATTAAAGCTGCATTAAATATTTGTAAATAACCAATAGGAACATAATACGCCTTTACAGAAGAACATATTTTAAACCATCAACATTTGTTTGTCCAGCATACCTGACTATTGGGTGGCGTCATTTGAGTTTTTCATTCCTCCTGTACCAGCCAGTACCAGGAATATATTCATGGGCCATGACACAAAATCATCAGATATCTCAGCAGTATAAGAGGCTATGTAAACATAATAGTTTCACCTTGAATAATTCTACTATCCCCCAGCCCCCGCTCCCATGCAAGATCTGTGGCAATATAGACAGTAAATAACTTCAAAAACCAACCAAACAAGAAAACCAAACCACAAGATACAAGTTCTTATCAGCACTGGTTTATCAAAAAGCTGCACACTCCCAGTGTTTAGAAGTGTTCATTTGTAAGTACCATGTTTATGGTTTTATGTGTCAAAGGATCAAACAGGTTGGCTAGATATTTTCCATCCTTTCACTAGATGGCAATATTGCATTACGTTCCAATACATAAGTAACGTTTAACTAAATATGACACAAAGAAAGCCAAGTAAACTATATCAGTGTGTTGAAAAAAATTAAGGGATAATTGAATTTAACTTTAATATCTCGTATTTCTACAGATTCTCTCACTAAGAATATCGCTTCATTTTTCTCTTTGATAAACCACGCCCCAGTTCTTTGACTGTACAGTGAGATTCTGCTTTTTTTTCCCCCCTGAAAATGATATCAATGCTACCTTTACTAGTTCACATGGAGAATGATTGTCAATTCCTATTTCTATATACATGATAAGTAAAGGGAAATCGAAGTCTAAGTGAAAAAACATTTAAAGTTATTATTCAAAATCATTAGCGCACTTTCTTCATGACTCCTGCTTATGCGGTGTTTGGGATCCTTACCATGTGACATTTCTAATCCATATAGCTGGCTGAATTTTTCCCTACCCTCAACCATAAATCACATGGAATTAATTGTCTTGATCCTCAGTTCAAAAATGTGTTTGTTTGCACTCTTTTCTGTATCTTTACAGCAAGAAATAAGTGAAGCAGGAAATATTAGATGAGGCAGAAGAATGATTTAATGGTCAAAGGGAAGGAAAATGTATTTAGAGAAGAAGAATGAGAAAGTTACAGTGACAGAGCCTGCTTCTGAGGTGTGTTCTAAATATTAATTGGACCAGGAAACAGAACCTCAGTCAAGCCTGCATGCTTAGGCAAAAGATTTATTTTTAGTTTTTTTTCAGATTCACTAGCTGTATCACCTCAACAGGAAAGATTGAGAGTTTGATTTCAGATGACTGAACACCCATATGCTTCAGGCATATTTCCGGTTGGCAGGAATAAGGTATTTAAGATTCAGTTTTTGAGAGCTGATAAGAACTAGTGCTAGTGCACACAACCTGCAGAGTCTGGAGAAATTGTTTTAATGATGAAAATTGATTAAGAACCACTCCTGATGACAGTAGCCTTATTGTCCTTACACAAAGCTACTCTCTTCACTAGAAAATTTTTACAGGTTGGTAAATCAAAGAAATCTGAAAAATGGTTCCCTACCTACTGGGCCACTGGCTATCAAAAGGACTTGGTAATTCTCTCTTTGGCTTTTAAAAAGTCATCTTGTTTGATCCAGATAGGATTGACTGCTGGGTGTTCCAGCTGTAGCATTTACTGTAATAAGGTACTTAACTTTTTCAGGGAGGGGAGCACTTCCGCAGAATTAGCAGAAGCTTATTAGAAACAACAACCCAAGATACATACATCTCTCTTGGGCATATTTAAGAGATAGCCAAGCAGTTAATTCCAGTAGGCATCCAAGAACTTACAGTCCAGCATTGACTTACTAATGACTATGCATGTAACAGCTGTAAACCAAGGCAATAAACCTTGTATTTTAGCTTATTATAAGCTATTCATTTCCCGACTGAACTAGAAGATCATTATGCTCTAACAGATATGATAATTTCAGATGTGACTTTTAGGACTCTAAGTAGCTCCTTCTACATCATTGAAAGCAATCTGTCGTTATAACAGGCAACTGTACCATATAATCCATTTAATATCTTTTATTGACCTTTCCTCTTATTTGAGTCTTTAGTTAGATCATCACTGCTTTCAGGATACTCTAATTAATTTTAAAATTCTGATTTACAAGCTAAAAGTTTTTTATGGTTTCTTTTTAACTTTATGTTCTTCATCAACACAGATGTATTAGTCCTTTTTCTCCTCCAGTGTTTAATTTCTGAATATATTTTGAACCAACAATTGAATCTACTTTAAAACAAGTTCTTTCTCTCTCTCTCTGGTTTTTTTGGTGGCTTTTTGGGGCAGGGTGAGCAACCCAAATTGTTTACAAAGAAAACTCTTCCCCCCCCCCCGAGCATCAGTCAGCTGCTGGCTGACGTTGGTGAAAGTAAAATGGAATTTATCAGCATGACTTCAATCATGTGCTTGGGAATGATTTTCATATGGAAGAAGTGAGGAAGTATGAAGAATTATTAACTAGTTGTACCACATATCACGTACGCAAGATATAAACAAATTTCTTCACCTGGATTGAAATAAAAAATTTAGTAGTCATGACCCCTCCAAATATCCTTAATCATGGGGTGGGTTTGTTTGTTTGTTTGTTTTTGGAAAACTAGTATGACCAATTTCAAATATGAGAGCCTACAAATTGTAATTTTTCTAATCCATGAACAACCACACCTGCCTTCATTATATAACCAAATATATATAATTATAACCAAAATTATAATATATAGTCAAGCTCTTGCTTTGAGGAAAAATTTGTTATCCCAATAATCTAAAGATGTTTAAACAACAATTACACTCCTCTAGGAGAACAGAGGACATTTTTGAGAGAGTCATAATGGAATTTCATTTCAGTCAAAAAAGAAAATTCAAGTTATTTGACATTCTTGATTTCCACACATCCTGGGACTTGTATACAGCAATACAGGGAAAAAAAAAATCATTGAACAGTTAGTAGAAGAAGATTATACCTTCAAAGGATACTTCTCTGTGTCATCCATCCTAGTTTTCAAAAATCCCATCAAACATACATTTATCCCCTTCTCCCTGTAACCAATATAATTTCCTTTGGTTCGCTTATTCTTACTACTTTTCTTTCAGGTGTGGTCTACCAACTAGTCTCAACTTAGTCGAGACATCAACATGTAACACACTTAACATGTCTTACATTTAGCATTGGAATATGCTGTTTTAACTCCATTTAAAATCCAACAGAGAGCCGTTTACGCTGGAGATGTCCGCGTTTGGTTTTAGTGTTTCTTTTTTCCCCCCTCCAATTACATCAGTTGCTATAATAAAAGTCTACTAAATAAAAGCTCTGCCTGTAAACCTTGTCCTACTAAAGATCCTTTGTAACAGCAAAATACCACTGATATCTTTCTCTGAAAAGTGATATAGTGAAAATTCATGGAAATAGAATATATCTAATCTCGTTCCTTACTGCCTTATGCAATAACATCATCCATTTGACCACAGACCAACACAAAGGTAATTAGATTTTTGCTCCCACTAATTCCAGTGAAAGGCTGTAGAACCTTGCTACTAATCAATTAGAAACATCTTTTGGCTTCTAGTGAAATTTTGTATATGGACAATCCACTTATTTTTCTTATTTCTTCAGTAGCATTTATTCTGAGCTTATGCAGTATTCAGGAAAAGCAGTCATATCTTACAAGGCTAAAGAAATCTTTGGTTTTTATACTGTTTGCATAAGATTGATCCATTCCATTTTATATGTGTTCCAGTTTGCATGCATCTGTATTGAGCATGGAAGACAAGTTATAAACTGTGTTCAAGGTCCTCTGTGCACTTACTGTGCAATGAAATCAGTTCTTCCATATTTCTGGTAGGAATACTTTAACTAATATGGCTTCATAACCCCATAATACACTGCAGAAACAACGCTGAAATAAAGATTTTTAGGAACTACTTATTTGCCACAGTGACCTTGGGCATATTATGTACTGCTGGATTGTACCTCTGTGACAAGCACCAAGAAAAAGCATAGCAAATAGTTGTAGCATTCAAGAAATAGTTCAATGACTGTATTCCAGTTTGGGGTTCTAATGTATCATCACATCAGTTTCAGTCATGGAGGGTTATTTCATTCTAACACATTTATTTTCCTCACTGCTTCCTATTTTCTTATGGGAGGGAGAGAGAAGAGAAAGAAAAAGCCTCATGAGTTTAAAGGCTAAGGATATGTTTTACTCTTTTGGAGAGGTTAGAAGAAGGTGAGGTTTAAGGAGTAAGCTTAATGTTCTCATTTTTAGTATTCTATTTGAATAAAATTTAAATTAGATAAGATGTATACCAGAGTATTTTTGAAGTGCAACATGCAGGATACTATTGAACTTCTCCCTTTGCTTATTAAATTGGTAATAGAATAACAAAGGACAAATGCATCCTCATTTAAAACCATATTTAGTATGCAAATCGCTAATAAGGAGGGTTTGCAAAAGCTCTGATGCAAATTGTGTATCAACTTAAAGCGTAAAGTAGTCAGAGGAAAAATGGTTTGGGTTTTAAGTACTTTAAAACCCTTTACCAAACTTAGACATGCTATTTACTATGGCTATATAACATCATCTTTACACCTACAAGTGCTTTTAGTGAATACTGAAAATGTTTTCTGCATATCAAACATTTACACATCAAATACAAATGGTGAATGGGCATTCTGGTTGCAACATACATCAAGAGAGCACTGCAAACCTCTGACGGCAGCCTCATTATTTCAGAATCCCGACTTGTGGCTCAGAAAACTAAAGGAACCGAGAATGCACCCGACAACTCATATTGCTATATACAGATATTTGGTTTTAGTAAGTTACAGTAATTCAAAGCAGGCTCTAAGCAGAGTTCTCAAACATGTCTTGTTAGCTGTAAATAAATAGAAGGTAATAGACCAAACGACATGCCTCTTGCTGATGTGAAAGTAGTATGCTAATATTCTCTGGAGAGACTATACTGACCAGATGGCTGAGGTACAACCTGATCGCAATTCTCTTTCCTCTGCTCCAGGCAGTAAGGAACAACTGCCCTTTTTCTTGACAGTACCACCACCAATTACACTGCAAGGTACAGTCTTATGCAGACTCTTACAGGCAAATCAAAAAGAGAAATCTGCAAACTCCACATTTCAAAGAACAGTCAAACTACCATCTCAAGACTTCAATTTAACAATTACCTGCCAGAAAATAACTAAAAAGGACTACAATTTTTATTATAGGTTGGATTTATAATGAATTCTTGAGAACTCTCTGTAACCCACGATAATGAAAAAAAAAAAAAAAAAAAAATCACATTGCAGTCAGATGACATTTCTTTCATTTAAGGTCAAAACCTCATTATTTCAATATAATGAAATCTGAAACTAGACATTGGTTTCGATTTGCCTCTAACCTAAAATTCAGCTCGGAACATAAAATGAAGTCACAGCTTAATAGCTGTACCTCATACAAATGCCGGAAAACATGGATGACCAGGGAAGCAAATGCCATGTCTGATTTTTAAAATACTCAGATAATATTTGTTAGATTCTGAACTAAGTTTGATTTATTCTAGTGAGTTCAACACTGTTTCCTTACCACACACCAGTTCCTTTACTACAGTGATAACTGCTATTTATACATGCACTGAACCTTCAAGGAGTTTTTCAAGACTTTTTCAAATATTGTATCACAATTTTTTTCTCATTAGAGAAACAATTACAGAATTGCAATAAAAAGTAATTATTTAAGATTAGATGAATCAATCTTAGACCTCAAACTACATATTTGATTTCAATTTTATGTGACTGATCTGTAGAACTAGATCTATTTACTGCTTCCTTCACATATTTATCTGTCCCTGAATCAGGATACAAATTTATAATTTGTCAGAAAATATGGACTATATACACACACAAACCTAAGAGAAACTTAGAGAGATGATATTTACCATTTCCAGTAATAGACACTTAATAGACAGGATTGATTATTTAACTACTTCTAATAGCAATGAAGTAAAACTAATGTTGTATTTCTTAATGTCATTTTACTTAATTGCTACCTTCCACTCAAGAGTGCCAACACATGAGATAACACCTGAGCCTGACAGGACAGTGACAAAAGAAATACTCGAACTTTGTTTTTCTGGCAACTGAGGAGGATCCAAGCATTTAGGAAGAACTTAGGCAACTCTGAGGCCATCTGAGAAATATGTACTTATTTAAACCAACCAAACCAAACCAAACAAAGAACAACCACAACAGACAATCCTACTTGTGGTAGTCTTTTTAATGTAAGAATCCTTTTGGTGCAGCCAGACAGAATTTGCATTCTTTCCCATAGAGAAATAGGAATGTCTGCAAGAGGGTAATGAATGTGATGTATCTGCTGATCTTTTAAAGCCTTTATTGACAAAGAATATTTAAATAATGCTTCAAGCAGCAACTTTTGTGTGTGCTAAGAATGACTTCTCCAGCCTGCGTATTCAGTTAATTTACTAGTGGCGAAGGGACAATTCAAGAAACCATCAGCTACTCTAAACAGCCTGCCAGAGCCCCCACTGTTCCTTCACTCCTCAGTCTTTGGCTGATAGTGTCCCCCCAGTCCATGCTGTTCCTGCATATTGCAAGCCTCATAAAAAGGCTTCAGACAATCACCATGCTCCTGAGCTCCCTGGGAAGGAATGATAGAGGAGAGCAAATGAAGCCAAGGAGACAGAGTTCATAAATTAAATTAACAGGTATTTTAAAGCAGCAATGTAATTATATATTATGGAACTTCAAAGCTCATACTCATGTAATCTTTCCCACTCTCCAATAAAATATATTTAACATTAAAAAAAGTCAGGGCAATCTAATCCCAAGTCTCTTCGATTTTAAATAACCTATTGATATAGGATGACTAAGGCATTTCAGTGTCATAGAATCACAGAATCATTTACATTGGAAAAGACCTTTAAGATCATCGAGTCCAACCGTTAACCTAGCACTGCCAAGTCCACCGCTACACCATGTCCCTAAGCAGCACATCTACATGTCTTTTAAATACATCCTGAGATGGTGACTCGACCACTTCCCTGGGCAGCCTGTTCCAATCCTTGACAGCCCTCTCAGTGAAGAAATTTTTCCTAATATCCAATCTAAACCTCCCCTGGTGCAACATGAGGCTGTTTCCTCTTGTCCTGTCGCTTGTTACTTGGGAGAAGAGACCAACACCCACCTCTCTACATCCTCCTTTCAGGTAGTTGTAGAGAACAATAAGGTCTCCCCTCAGCCTCCTTTTCTCCAGGCTAAACAACCCCAGTTCCCTCAGCTGCTCCTCATCAGACTTCTGCTCCAGACCCTTCCCCAGCTTCGTTGCCCTTCTTTGGACATGCTCCAGCCCCTCAATGTCTCTCTTGTAGTGAGGGGCCCAAAACTGAACACAGGTTTCAACACGAGGTGTGGCCTCACCAGTGCCGAATACAGAGGGACAATCACTTCCCTAGTCCTGCTGGCCACATGGTTTCTGATACATATGTCTGCAGCTAAGTAGTGCAGAAGGGGATTATATCAGCACCACCCGACCAAACACACGCCATTTCCTCATGCTCAGTTACCCATTCACGTCTGGTTCAATTTGGACAGCTTTCATCATTGTTGAGGGAAAATTCTGCTCAAAGCTGCACTCCCCCTCTGCCCCCCTCCAAATCATAACACTTCTGTTACCTCTCCCAACTGCAACTCCTTTTGCATTAGAAATTAATGGGGGCCAAGGTAATATGAAAATCAAAGTTTTAACTATGTATTTAAGTGAGAACTCTTGATGTAAGGAGTTTGGGGTGTGGGGTTTTATTTTTAGTATTTCTAGCAGTAGCTAGATTTCCAGATGGAAAGATGATGCTACAAAGCACAGCACATATTTGTCTCCAAGAATTTCTGTTGTTATGTCTCTGGCTGAATATTCATTATGAATTGATCAGCGTATTTTATTGGTATGTATCACTTACACAGATTGGCTCCGGCTCTTACTGCCTATCAACACGTTGATTCACCAACTGGTAGACCATTTTCTTTATCAGCTCTTTTTATGCTTAAGCTTTTTTCACGGTTAATATTTAGGAAAAAAAGCCTACCCCCCCCATGAAAATAACTAAAAAAAATGAAAACAGGAAAATAAAAGAAAGCCCTTATCAAATATGGGATTCCATCCAATTCTATTCAGTAATTGTAAAGAAGTGCATCATTGTCCAAACTTGGCCTAATCAGTACCCTGCAGTGTTGGTATTTCCATATTACTGCAATCAGCTTCAACTGACCCAGGCAAAAGCTTATTGAGGCAGCACCTCCTATCTTCCTTCCCCAGACATGCATAACAGGAGCAATGCTTATTTGTTTCTAAAAAGTCTATTAACTTAATATCCAAGGTGTCTTGCACTATACTCGGAAGCCGCTGCCATATGTCAGAACGTACACTGGGTCAGCGTGATGAGGCTCAGCTCTCTGAGGTTCAAGCGTTTTTGATGGCATTTTCAAATATAATTGTATATAAAAGTATGTCTCAAAGTCTATTTTTGAACCATTTTGATAACCACCTTATTATTTTTACCAGGTTTCCTGCAAAGACAGGATAATACTGACTAGCAAAGATATCGCTGTGTGTTACACTACTTTTTAGTCAGTGATCTGTGGCCTTTTACTATTTTCAGTGTCAAATTACAGTCAGATTATGTAGAGATCATAAATCACTTGGTATTTTCTTACATTTGTCTCCGACTCATACTAACTAACACTTCCAAACCAATTCTTCAATCTAGTCAAATCATTCGACATTAGGGGCCCCCAAATGAACCTTGGATGGAAACCTGCAATTTCAACAGACTTCAGATGTATTAACCTACCCCAGAATCAGACAGCAGATGAACAGGAATGAGTACGTCAGACCAGTTGTTCAAGGGAAGCTGTTACAAGTCTGGTCAGAACTACAAAGTTCCATATAAATCTTCAAACTAATCTTTTCCAGATGGAAAAAGAAAATGTTCAGAAAAAGAACAGAATGAGTTTAGCCCTGTGCCTAGTAAAGTTAGTACCTCACTTTTTGTCTTAAGCCCATAAGACACACATGTCTGGGGAGATATCTATTTGACAACCAGTGTCTACTCCCATCTGACTGCACCTAACCTGGCTGACTTAGATGAGTTCAGCAGCCAGCTCCAAACGTATTTTCTTGGGCATAATGAGACATAAAGAAGTGCTATACAGAATCATTATTCACATTCCTTGAATATAGACAATTCTCATTTTCACAGAATACAGTGAAAAAACATACAGAGAATATAGCTGATAGTTGCTCTTATAGTACCAGCTAAATACTATGGGCTGAACCCTATTTTACCTAGGGATTAATTAGTGAGGGATTTAATTCATACTGGAAAGTCTTTTCAACTTGAAGGAAGAGGGTAGAGGCCTTGCATAAATGAGATACTTAAAAAGGGTTGCGATGTATCATTTAAGAACTTAAATTTTAGGGACCATTTTTTCTTTTTAGTGACACACACTGAAATTTATTAGCACTTGCAATATGGATAACCTTCCAGGAAAAGAATATGAAACTGATAAACGAAAGATAAAGGCCACTGCCAAAAAAATGCCAGTCTTACACCGATGAACTGTGTGCTGCAGGATGTATAAATAAAATTATACAGAGAGAGTCAATACACCTTCATAACGACATAAGGAAGTTTGAATGATAAATTAGAAGAACTGGAAAGCCACTGCCATGAGAAAATGAGCAGCTCCTTATTCAAGTTTTACTAGTTTCCTGTTCTTCTCATGCACCGCAGCCCATCAAGCACATCCTTAAAAGGCAGGTCATTTGCAGTACTGAAAACACAATGTCGTTGTTCCAGACCAATAAATAAATAAATAAGACCTAGGTTAGATTCTCAGACATGCTCCTTTAATGACTCCTTAAAGAGTATATATTTTCATTCTTGGTAATAATAATTTGAAATTTTGTTTAATTTGTTTCAGCTTAGATTTATGTTTCATGTGAGAACTCTTAACTGCTTTGCTGAAACATTTATATAAAATCAGCTTCATGGAACAATAACTAAGATTTTTAAAAATAAATGCTATGATTTGACATTTTATGAGTGAGCAGCACTTAAAAGCGAGAGCAATAGAAGTTTATGCCCAGAGTGCTAAAATTGCTTGCATGTCCTGCATATAATTCAGGTTTAAGAATTGATTACTATAGCAAACCATGAAAATCCAATATTTAATTTACTTACAAGGAATAAGTCACAAAAGCTGATACATTCTGAAAAGACACGTGTCTGTTGCGCTCACAGAAAAATCAACATTTTGGTATGGAAATAAGTACAACATTTATTCTTCACAATAGAGAATGAAATCCTCAAAATATCTGATGGTTTAGTTCTCAAATATTTCACTGCTCCTAGCTGAATGTATTATCTTGCAATCAGACTGAACACACTATGCATTTTGCTACATCTGTCATACATGTTCAGATCCATGTGGTCATACACTGTAGTCATTCTAAATTGTATATGCAATTCAGCACATTAGCAATTGTTTTGACCTTTTTTTTTTTAATTACTAAACCAGTAAAGTTGATTATAATAAAATACATATGATTATTTTTATTTAATATAGAATTGTGTCCGCATTAAATGGGCAAAGGGGACGGAAAGATTCTGCTTTTCCTTGAAGAAAGGCTAAAGGACAGAAGGCAATTCTAAGACTTAGGAGTGCTGGCACAGCAAATAACCCACATTCACCTGGAAAGTATGCTTTAGTAATGCAGGAGTAACAGTCCAGCCATTCACTTTCTAATAACTGAAATTTTATGAAGATCAGATTGCATATAGTGCAGTGACATTGTGGCATCAGCAATACTTCTGCCAGAAATTCTCTTGTCCTTCTCTTAAAGCAGCATATTTTAGAAGTGTGTTTCACTAAGTGTCAAGATTATGAGGACTACTTCAAATCCCCATTGGGCATATTATTTCAGCAGAGTAGAGCAGTGAAATAAACTTCATATTGAAATATTTGACTAGAGAACTCGCTCAAATAGCATGCTCAAAGACAGCTTTTGGTTTAAAATCTTGGAATCTGATCCTGAAGATGTTCCTTTCATCAGCAATGCTCAATAGTATAAAAATATACAGAGCAACTCAAACATTAAAAGGAAATTCAGTGATTTTCCTGAAGTGAGTCTTGCAAATAATTTTAAGCTGTACCTCACTCTCATCCAACACCAATCCTATCTTATCTAATTTGGTAGGTCACACAGTTATGAGCTCCTGGTAGTACAACTGATAGAATGAATCGAACATCTTAATTAACATATAACATACTGCTTACTGTACCAGTAGTGTCTATCTGATTTAACACAACATACATATCAAGACAGTGAGTGAGATGTTTCTAACATATTTGCTTCTAATGAGGTAAATATAAAACAAATATTAAAGTTTCATATATATGTGTTTTATTTCATTTTTTTAAAAAAGAAAATGTGTATTTTCGATTCTAACTGAAGTTCACAACAGCTGAGTTGATTTTATTGAAAATAAAAAAACAACATCCCCAAGACCTTTTAAAAGAGATTGTCTAGATTTTATTTAATAAGTATGAAATACCATGTCATAAATTAAATATTTTTGTACCTGTTAAGCAACAAAGTAATAATATGGTATAGTGGCCTCATCTAGGAAATGGTGATGACATTTTAACTTACATCAGTAAATAACTTGAGTTTGCTTCCTGAAGTGCTGATGTATCATCCTTTCAGCACAACTATGAATACCTTTAGATTTTTTTTAAAATTTCATTTATTCTAACAGTTAAGGGGCTATTTCCTTACCAGACAGCAGCTGGTTTCACATTTTTCATGTAATCTAATAGCAAATGGGTGCTATGCCTCTCCATCCATGTTCTGTCTTCACAGGAGACAGGAATATGTTCTTATCCTCAGCTACGAGAATCTGCTAGTTCAAGCTGTATTTTTAACTCCTGATTTGTCTAGTTCAGTCCCTGATCTGTCACTAAAGATACTGGTTATTACACTAAAGGCAAAATAAAACATTAAAAGCACATACCTATAGCAGAAAAGAGCTTGCTTAATGTTAATACCATTAATATGTCAGTTCAGCTTTAGAAAGGTCTTCTGCATGATCCAAGAGTGTGATGAGCCTCTCGTATCTTAATAACATTAGATTTTACTAAGGAACAATGCAGCCTTTCAAACAAAATATTTTTTCCTCTTGTGCCAAAAAAGTTTTCCTTTCTACTAATTTAGTATTGTAGTTATATTTATTGTAACTGGCTGCAAGTTGCCAGTACTTAAGCTATCCCGATGACTTAATTTCATTTATCACTATAAAAGTGAAATTTGGGAAGAAAGAATAAACGTTCTGTTTTGTATCACTTACTGTTAGGAAGAACTAAGAGTTACAGAATAAATTTTCCTAGATCTGTTAGATATATAATAGAGATCTTGTTTTCCTCTTTTTTTGAAAAAAAAAGAGAGGAAGTGAGCTTATTGGGAGGTTTGTGGGTTTTTTAAATTTTGGATTAACAACCATGTTGAAAAAACCTGTGTTACTAATTGGAAGATTATTTCCTCAGTAGAACAGAAGTGTAGCATACATCACTTGGTCAAGTGACTTCACAGTTTTCCAGTTGTATAAGCACTTCATGGACTAATCAAATGTGTTCTTGGGATACTCTGCAAAATGGACAGTAAATATTCACTGCTAAATTTGTGCGTGTGTGTGTGTGTGTATATAGATATATAAAAATTAAAAGGTTCTCAAACTTCAATTTCAGCTAGATTTATCCACATGATCTCAGGCAATATCCTCCCCCAGCTTGTCTTGTCTGTACTAAAGATTACATAAGAACATTAAATAAGAATAAATAATGTCTCTGATGCTAAAATACAGCTATACATAACATTTTGTACACATGCAATCTGCTCTGAAGAAGAACATACCGAATCACTCTCAGAACCCTGAGTTTTTGCTTCAACATAAGTTCCAAGCAATGAGGTGTTCACCAGGTAGCGAGAGACATGAATACCTGGTGTCAACTCAATTAGACGTACGACAAACATTTAACAGTGTTATGGAAAACAAGTTTTGACTGCTTTATTCATTTTTTGATTGGCAGAAATATTCAAAATGCCAGCTGCACAAGTTACGTTTTACTAATACTTCCATTATGCATCTGAAAATAAAATAAATTGTGCACAGCAATGTTTCAAAACTGGATGAACCCAATCACATCATTCTGAGAACATAATTTCTGGATAGTTGAGATGATTCTCACCAGATAAGTAGACATAAAAATTTAATACCTTGCAGCACTTGTTTCTGCACAGAAAAAAATTCAGGATCTGCTGTAGCTAAATATGGGATACATTTGTAATAATATGACCACTATACCATCACTTTAAATGTCAGTATTGATATTCAGGATGATTTCCTATGTATGATGGTTCAAGTCAATTATAATGACAGATAGCATCCTACTGGCTTATCTGATTACCTCTGACCTTTTAACAGCTGCAGAAAGCCAAAACAGCCTGAAAGAAGAACTCATGCATATATGACACAAAGCTGGAATTTCATCTCTGAGCCACAGTCAAGAACACATTGAATGTCAGCAGATTTCTGACAAAGCCTATAGCAAATAATTTCTTGGATGGTTTGGCACCGCAACAGCCTGTCATTTATTATAGCTGAGTACTGACAGGAGACATAAACTTGATTAATTTTATATCAATACATGATATAAAAGTCATTACAACACATAGTTCATTTTAAAAACTTGGAATCCACTACCCAAAGTAACCATTCATTTTGATTATTATTTCTTTTATCAGAAGCTTGGTTAGATGATTTAAGGCTGCACGGGCTCCACAGTGAAACAAAAAAAAAAAATCAATATTAAGTGCAATTGTGTATATTCAAAAATAAAGCACATATTTTTTGAACAACAGATTACTAACCAACTACTCAGAGAAGTCTCTCACTGCTCAGGTGTCCTTGCTCATTCCTCAGAGATGACTGGTCAAGTGTTAGTCTGATAACTAATCAAAAGCTTATCTTTGTGTTGCTAAAAAAAACCATAACCACCCAACCCAAATCCTGTTACTTATAGGAATGAACAAACTAGATCTCAAATATTTCCCTCTATTTCGACCAATAGTAGTAAAAGGGTAGAAGTAGAATGAAATAAAGTGTGGTTTTTTTGTATTTCCAATGTAATATTATCTTCAGCATCTTCAGTATCAATGTAATGTTATCTTTAGTATCTGCTGGAAGTAGCGGCAGTATGTTGACGTGTATTTATAACAGACCTTGTCTTTACACCATAGCATTATATGACAAAATCAGAGAACATATTCATTTCCTAAGGTAAGGAAGCTTTACAGCTCCAATGCATCCCCATCACCCATGCTCCCAGTCATTATTCTGAAAAAGCCATCCAAAATTAAGCTGCATTTGCTTCTCATAATAAGCTGGTATTAATTTAAATTATCTTTGTAACCTTCAATTAATTTTCATGGAATTCTTCTTCAAACTGGTAATATTGGTTAGAAACTGTTTTAAATCCTCTCTACAAAAAAAGCTCTTAACTCGCCACCAGTAATAGAATGATAGAATAGCACTTCCACAGTTCTACAATTAAGATGAAATCTCAGCCGTGCTTGAGCAAACACCACTATTGCCATTATCGTTATCTGGACCACAGTTTCACCCTTAGAAATCAGTGATACCATAAGTTACCTCTATTGGGAGTAAACTGAGAGAATGAACAGTACAATACAACTCAATGGTTACATTTATTGACAAATAAACTTTCAAGCAGAAAAAAAAATAGAATCAATTAACTTCTAAAATTTATGAACTACATTTGTAGTACCTGGCTAACTGGGAACACTAAAGAGAAAAGTAAAATATCTGCTGATTTTGGAAGGCGAATGTGTGTTTTTGTCTACACAGGAACTATTACAAAAGAAATTTAATGCAGACAGTTGCAAAGGTCAGCCTAAGAGGGCAGAAACCTTTTGGGGCCTGTCAACACTTTTGGCAAATTTAATTATCCCCAAAATAGAGAAGTTTGTGATGCTATGGAAAAGTGAAGGAAGAGCACAAGGCTTATGTTGAATTTATGAGTGGGAGACAGAAGAGGGGAAAGGGTAGATTCTGTGCTTCCCCATCATCTGTGGTAACAAGCCTCAGTGTGATGGACAGCATGTTTGATGTCTTTTGTCCAATGTGTGTGTCTGTTCTAGGAGCAGAAAGTCAGAGCAAGAAGGTGGGGTTGCCTACAGCTTGAGGCGAAAGACTGTTGAAAGGAGGGAGCCTCAAAAGGTAAGAGGAAAAAAGGCCTCTTCCTTGGGCTCAAAGGGGGCTGTGCAGCACAAGCCAGAAAGCCATTGAACTGAGTGAACTTGAGCTGAGGGCAAGGGTCTTTTCAAGGACTGGGATAAATCAGGATTCAAACCCTTTTTACTTATATTTTGTCTTACCAATTGACTTCTAGTTGCCCCTAAAAAACTAATTATGCTAGTTCATACTCTGAAATGAAAGCTGTTATTTCTTGGTTGCTTGGTTTAATTTAAAAACCTTTCTGATCTCTTTGGGAGCTCATTTTAAAAAAGGGTCTCTCCGGGTCCTCTTAAAGGTCCCATCACACCCACACATCATGATCTCACCCTCAGTAGCATCAGCTGCACATTTCCTAGGGCTCTGGCAACCCAAGTGCATTATCATTCTCTCACTCTGAGGACTCTGCTCCGGCCTACAATGTACCCACAGTAAAAATAATGACACCTGATTCAATGGAATGGGGACCTTCTCGCCAATGAGTTTCAGAAAACTAAATATTTAAGAGATGACAGAATGCAATTAGGATAGTAATACATATCAAACAATGTTAATAACCTTTATAAGCAGAGAGAATACCCGGTTTATTCAGCTATCATAAAACAAATATTAAACATACTCTGGGAAAAAGAAAAGACATGTTATTTCTGCTCAGAAAAGTAATTAAAAAGTGAACAGAATGGCCTGGCAGCTGCACAATAATCCCCTCCAATATCTCAAACAACCCATACTGGTGTAAGATGCTCCAAGCAGCATTACCTGATAAGAATATTGCTGCAATCAATGGAATGCATCCAATTTACTTGAGGTGTTCCTGCTACAGAGGAATCAAAACAGTAATAACACAAGTTTCAAGTGAAAATTTGAAATATTCACATATTACACCTAAAACCAGTAACAGAGGAATGTGCCAGAACCTATTATTGTGTTCCTTCAACATACAACACAAGAACTTACTGATTCCGAGACCCAATGCAGTCAATACATGTCTGCAAAAGCACAGCAATCTCTCCTCTGAAATATGCTACAGGAAAGGACTGCTATTTGTAAAGCTCAGTATACATGCTGTAACATCTATTACAACGGAAAAGTCAATTAATGTGCAATCCAAACCTTGCTTTGGAGTATTATCTGCATGCAGAATAAAGTCAGTAGCAGTAAGAGCATGCTATTTCCTTGAACAGTGGAGAAAATGAGGATGGTTTAATCAATACTATGACAATTTAAGTTTTGCTATCCTACTAGTCAACTCAGTAAACATTTATTGTGCTGGAAGGTAATGTATTGGAAACAGGGTAATCAGAGGAGAAAAGACCAGTTAGTGGCTTCCTAGGAAGCCAATCCTATTGCATATTCCAAGAGATGCTTTACAAAAGAAATGCTGCTTGAAAGCTTGGCTATCAGATACCCTATATAGCACAGGTTTTATGCTTGTGTTTACCTTGGAGCTTTCATTTAAAACCCTCAAGTTTTCAAGATCAAAGAGCCTTTCCCCCTCCATTCTGTATGTGCTAACCCTCTCCTCAAGTAAATGCCTAACCACTGGGTGCTTTACCAGTCTTTTATAAAAATGGAAGTTGGAGAGAAGAAAGAGAAGATCCCAGTGGTATCATGGTGCAGCTGACTGCTTCTATACTTTATCCAAGGTGAGGCCAACTGATATAGTCTGATAACTAACTTGCCAGAGAGAGGAATGCCTTTGATTTGCCATGGTGCAGTGCACTTCGTACCAGTCAAACCCCACGTGCTTCCATGCCAGTTTAGAAACCAAATTTGTGTATTAGATAACTTCAGTGAAAAATATGGGAGGACAGCTGACAGTTATTTTTTGAGGACAGCTGAAACAAGGAGTTGAGCATATAAGTTTTGAACTGTAACGCTAAGGCCTGCCAGCTTCATTTTCCCATCGAATGCTGAGGTTTTCAAAACAGGGGATAAATCCTAAAACTATATCTAAGGTGGAAAACAGAAAATGGGTCCCAAAGTGCCTAAACTAACCTCATCCTCTTTAATAAACTGGTCTTAGCTGCCAATAAACTCTCTAAGCTTCCAGACAAGATACACTCTCTTCTGTTTTTAAAGCAGAAACCACAAGCCAATTAATGCTTTGTAAAAAAATTATTGTTAAGGTTGTTTTTCAAACTCAGATGGTGATACTTTACAGTAAGTGGACTTTATTTAATGCTCAATTAAATTTTAATTGCTTGGTGACACTATTCATAATCATCAAACTAGCTAATGTTTATTAATAGCCATTTCTGATAGAGTATAGCACCTCAGATCTCTATGTGAATTTGAGAGGACAAAAATAAATTTGATACAGTTGCCAGCTGAACAATCACATTAACCACTCCTCCCTGGCTTTAACGCTCAGGTGAGTTTAAGATATTTGATATTTTAAATCAAATAAAGTACATGTAATATACTGCAGAGATTAGGGTAGAAACATCTCACAGAACTTGAAATCATTGACACAGCATTAGTGGGGCTGCAGACAGCCTCACCTCAGTTACTGCTATCTCAAGACAAAGATATAAGTCACCAGATACACAGGATTTCGGTTCCCTTACAGAAGAACAGAGATCAGTGTTCAGATACTATGTTATTTCTTTTTCAGCCAGACCTTTTAAATTTTTTTAATCAGATATGTGGTTACTCAAATGATTCATTGCAACATAAATGAAGGTTTGATCTTTACAGAGAGATAGTTATTTCATCATACCTTTCCCCGTTCTCATTCCTATCCTAATATAAGCGTAGGGAAATTTAAGAAATACAGATCATAAAAATTGATAATAGGGAAAAAATATTGAAAGTTACTTCAGTGCAAATGTTATAAATCATCAAGCAATTACTACCTCACAGTAACTTCTTAATATTATCAGACACTTATAACACCCCCATCTTAAATTAACAAAGTTATTCTCTGACAGCCAGACATTTTAATGCTCACCTCGCTACCAGCAGTCTTTCCTCATACATTGCTCTTATAGCAAGCCCAAATCCTCCAAAGTAACTTCTTCCCTTGCTGCCCTCTGGGCATTACATTTTCACAGCAGCTGCTTCAAATTGGTAGTTTGATGCTAACTGGGGGAAGTAATTAAACTCTTCACCATTTCCTCTTGACCTGCTGCCTCATAGGTCATGCATTTCCCACTATGGAGATCAGGCATTACTAGAAAACCAGAATGTAGTGTATAAACATTTGAAACCTGGATTTAGTATGTGGATATAATCAACATAGAAAATTCAGGCTACTGCCACATAGAACAAGATTTTGTAACTCCAGGTAATAAAAGTGGGTTGGGTTTTTTTCCCACTTTTTCATTTTGGTCGGGGGGACTGAGGTGATGACCTTCCTGTCTTCTACTATCAGAACCTCACAGAAAGCTAATTGTGGCTTTGAGCAATTCAGTTCCTCTAGGAGTGTATATATTTATAATGAGTGGAGGTCATGAATTGCTCTCTGAAGAGAAAACATAGAACTCAACAGAACTGCAAGATGAAAACCTAGGGAAAATCTTTTTCTGTACCAGTTTTTCAGGTTTACACAAACATCAGCTGCTCTATTCATTTTAATGCATAGCTTTGTCAGGAGCAGGGTGGGTTGTTTTTTTTTTTTTTTCCCATTCCTGTTTCACCACCCAGATGAGTAACAAGTCTCATACTTGGTTACCAAGGAGTTTGCTTTCTGACTGTGCTCTCCTCTGACTCTTCTATGTTTAGTAAGAGCATCCCTATAGGGACCGCTGTGTGCAGTTGTCTTAAGTGACCCATGCATTTGCTTTCTTATTCTGACGACCCAAACAGTGTGTACTGCTAGTATCACCTATAGTCAATTCTTACGTGGGTTTCCAGGTGCAGATCAACAGGACTAGAACAACGCAGGGTAAGAGGATAGAAGTTAGATGGCCATAAAAGAATCTGTTTGGCAGTTGAAAGGGAAAAGTCCATGCCTCTGCCCACAGCACATACGTGCTTTAATGCATTTAATGCATAAACCAGTTACCATGATTGCACTTTTCATTTTTATGGTATGGTACTATAGCAGCCTATAGCATTACAATGAGAATGAGAATGACACATTTCCTGTTAGAATCCTTTTCTAATGTCCTTTTCTGAGCCATGTTTTCTTGTGTCCTTCTAGTGATTAAAATAATCCCTCTGTCATGTTCTACTGTGAGCAACCTTTCCTCAGTTTTAATTACTGGCTTTAAATCACTTCCAAAAAGCAAAATTAAATTTTATGCAATATTTTATGTAATAAATCAATTATTTGGAGAAATTCACATCTAACCCAGTAAATCATCTTCAAACGTTTCCAGAATTCATTTGTAAAGTTTACTTATGAAATCATATTCTCATCTCTTTTTGGTATACATACTGTGAACACTTAATTTTACACACTTGAGCAGTCTCACTTGTATCAAGTATACTTCTTATGCATTATTTATACCACCATGTAGATAAGTCTCAACATGAAATTATCATCTAAATGTTCGTTCCCAAATGTAATGTCTTAATTGTTTAGTATGTGCTAATTCTCTTAAAATTGCCTCTTTAATCATTAAAAATAATTTAAAAACCTTATTCTTTTCCAATCCTTGGCATACAATTTAAAGAGATCAAAACTTTTTTCCTTGAATGTAGCATGCTAGTTGGAAGACTGGACTCCATGTCAGGACAGGAATTAGAGAGGCATCATCCTCTTGGTTGTAAACTCTGAAAGCTGCATTGGACTGGAGGTGCAGAGGAAGGCACAGGACTGAATAATTCATCAGAAAGGCTACCTGCTGTGCTGTCTAGGTGTATCCTAAGTAGTTGTTGCATTAGCTTGATTAAAACATGCAAGTTGCAAAGGGAATGGAAATGCCTGAGTCCTTATTTTCAGCTGACTTGACTGGGAGTTACCTCCATGCCCCTGGAGTGCATTAATACCTTAGATACTTTGATACCTAAGATACTGTCACAAGAACTCAACAGCACGTAACGTAGTTCCCAGCTATATTTAATTAGTAAAGCAAGTATATCTTTTTTCCATTCTGTTAATACATTATGATTTAATACTTGTCAACCTACAACACATTTCCAACAGTGACTAAAGGTGATTGTTGTAACAGAACAGCAAGTTATATGATACTCTTCCAAAGAGCTTGTTAACATTATCAGAAGTACTGCTGAACAGGAAAAGTTATCCCTTGGGAATAGGGTAAAGGCGTGTTGGTAGTTCTTTCAATAAAGCTCTTTTTAAATAAAGTTAAGAAAATGACATAGCTCTCTTCAGTTTTCCTGTAAAGTAATTACAGCTGTACATCCTTTACTTTCATGTAATTTCAAATGAAAATTAACCAGTATTAAATATTGATTGCTTTTCTCAATCATTAGATTTAATGAACTAAGCATTTATACTGTCAAAAATGGCATCTTTTTTTTTAAAGATGCTATCAGTAATGTCATCAGTTATTACAAGGGCTATTTTATATACAATTTATGAAAAATGTGATTTACTTTTTAAATACTGGATTATTTTCAAACCAAGCACCTTTCTGTAACTTTTTAGAATGAAATAATAGCTTGCTCTTTTTAAAAATTAAGAATTGAGTCTGTAGGTGGCACTGTTTCTCTTCAGGAGAAAAGACAATCGCACACAATGAGATCAAGAGTCCAACACATGAAACTGCTGAATTTATGCAAGGGACACATCTCTTAAGGAACGTAATTAAACTAAACATATGCATGATATGCACTCTAAATCTACTAAATAGTCTCTCTATATAGTATAGTATATGCCATACCATTTCTGTTTGGACTGCAAGTAATTTAAGAATTAGAAGATCAAGAATCTTCAACAGATTTACATAGATTAAGGTTTAATGAATTAATGAATTTAACAACCTTAATTGAAAAAAAATTAGTTTAAAAGATACAAGAGAGTGTAGAGTTCAGCAAACAATACTTACTAAATCCCACACAAGGGTTCATGCAGGTAGCTTGATTTAGGGCATGCCATATAATTCAGCATATTTCTGTTGTCTCGGCACGTCATTCCAGTACGCATTCATCCTTACCTCAGAGCAGCTTTTGAATAGCCAAGATAATTGAAAGTTTAATAGCATTTTTTGACTCTCATAATGCAGACATTGTAGATGTAACAAAATATCTAATAAAGGAATTCTGATAATGTATTTAGTGTTGGTACTGGCAAGTGCATATCATAAATGTCTGTATAGATTTCCAGTTGGTGACAACACAAAGTGAAAGCCAAGTAATCAGCTTTAATCTTGAAACTGCTATGCATTTGAAATTGCAGAACTGTGCATGAATTTGCTGTTTAACAACATGTAAATAGGTCACAATCACCTTTTTTTGCTGAGGAACAGATACACTTAAGCTATTGTTACTTATAAAGCCTTTCTAAATCTTCACAAGAACAGAAGATGCTAAAAAAGACACTCTTCTAACAACAGACCTGCTAATTACACTGCAATGCAATAAAATATGAAGGACACGAGTGAAATATACCCACCTTTATTTTGTCACTGCTTTGTGACAGCACTGGACAGTTGAGACACAGGGTGATCACAAGCCCCCCTACTCCAGTAAACAGTAGCCTCAGACTCCCAAACTTTGACACTCCTCATGTTCTTGGTCTGAAATTTAAACCATAGTCTTAGTCACAACCAGCATTTAGAAATGGCAATAAATCTCTTCAGAACAATACTATATATAAACATACTGTACATTAAACGATTGAGCACCATCTCCTGTATATAAAAACCCAAATATGCAATATGTGATAATATGTATGGGGTCCTGAAAACATTTCCTAGAATTCCGTTGTCAGGAAACCTTCATTTCAATGCTAAATGTAAAAAGGTTTATTGGCTTGTAAACAACATACTCAGAAGCACATGGTTCTATGAGATGGGACTTACAAAGCTGGAGATGATATGGCAGGTCATTAGATATGGTAGGTAAAAGGTGTCATCAACTAGTAGAATTATTATTTATTATTTGCCTCAAAAGCAGTCAAAATCTCATGGACATTTCAAAGAAAATAATAGTTACATAATATTTTTTACTTCTCTGTATTATAAAAGATGCCACATAAATGTGCCTGTATTGTAATGTGCATTTATTATAAGAACTCTGTATTACAATAATTATATCTTCATTATGTGGAAGAGCTCAGCACATTTTATAACCTATCACTGAAACCTTACAGCATCTATATGAGTAATAAATTCACTACATTTTGTAATTTTGAAAATAGATCGGGCAATTTCTCTACCATCAGGCACTGGACAAGCTAAGTCCTAGGAGATGTCGTCTTCATTCCTATTCTCTGGCAACAAGACCCTCAGAACATAATTAACCATTTCTGTGTATAAATGTAAATATTTTTACTTTAAGTTTCCCTCTCTCTCATTTTTCTGTTCCTTTCTCAAAGCGTTTATATGTGGTTTACACGAAAGAAAACAGGTTTCTGCATATCAAAGTAGAGACTGACTACGGATTTGTATAACTTAAGCAGTTCAAATTTCAGGTGGAAACTTAAAAATGTGTTTTTAAAGTATCCAAAAGGAAACCATGTTCTTCTTGATGTCACAAGAGCATCACCCAGCACATGCAAAATTAGATAAATAGAAACAGCAGCAGCAGAAGAAAAGGAGTGTTAGCCTCAGGGGAAATTAAAGGAGATGTGCTATTCTGTAGCTGCACAGATCCTCATTAAAGACACTGAAAAATGCGTTTAAGGACATGTCTCAGTCTGCTACTTTTTCAATGTCTATCTCTTGCCTGCTGTTGTTGTTGCTGTTTTCCTAGAGGCCCCAGTGAAAAGTATCCTACAGTTTACAATGCTTTGGGGCCATTTCTGCCTCGGTTCCATTCCCAAGTGAGTAATTCTGTTTCAATAGCTGCTGTGAATAAGATTCCATTTTACACATTTCATTTCCCTGGTTTTGTAAGTAGCCACCAAAGAAAAGGAGTGCAGAGTAACAAAGGTAGGACAATGGGAACCTTCACTCTCATTGCTCAGTAAGGACACAGAGAGTGGCTGAAGGGGCAGGGAAGGAGACAGAAACAAGTCCCAGCCACTCCAGCAGGAACGTGCTGTTAGATCATTTACACCTCGTTACGGTTCTGAGATACGATATTTTTTGCAATTAGAAAATCTGCAGAGGACCTTTCCCCAAATCTGGCATGCCATACTGAGACTTTGGTCCATTACATAAACACTTCAGTCTGATCTAGGCCTGAAGGAGCTGATCAGGCAGCTGATAGTGCTTCACCCGCCATTTCACAGCCAGACTCTCCCTTGTCTGGCCTTCGTGGGCCTAGACATTGGCAAATCTGCCCCTCTGTACTTCCCGGGCAATCTGCTAACCCCACACCTGTAAGGTAAAGTAAAAATAAGATTATTTTCACTACACAAACACAACAGGTAGATATTTTGTGTAGACAGAATCAAAGGTTCACGTAAAAAAAAAAAATCAGTTTCAAATTAAAAAAAGGAAAGTAAAAGCATTTCAATATTACTGTGCTTTCATCAAGTAGGAAAGGTCTCAAACTTTCTTAACAGCTGTTTTAGTTGTGTTTCTTGACGCAGTTTATTGAGTGAATGCGTTCTGAGAGCTTTAAATTGAGATTTATTTGTCCTTTTGCTAATCATGAATCAACCTTCTTTTAGATCAATTAACTAAATCACTTTGGAGGCAGCTCAATGCATTCTTTATGGATGAAAACCTTTGTTCTTTATTGCCCATAATATCTCTCCACCCCAATAAATACGATTAATAACCTACTTGTTCACTAGTGTTTGTAACTTCCAATGTTTCACAGCAATCTATTTCTTATGACTTGCTAACAAAAATAGATTTGAGTAAAACATCAATATTAATATGTGCTTACGTTCTCCCTTCTGTTCTTTCAAAAGTACTTAGTTTTCAGAAAGAACTTTATAATGGTATTACTCATGTCACTATAAAACCTCAATGATTTTTTAAAAAACTCTTTACAAGTAAAAATATGTTACTACTGCAGTACCTACTAGTGGTTCTTTTTTCATGTAGTATACATAAAACCAAAATAAATTAAAGTTTCCACTCTGAAAATCCCAACTAGAAAACCTATTTAATTACAGTATTTATTAGCACAGGAAAGTATCTGGTCCTAATTTCTTCCGCAGTTTCAGCAGGACAGGGCCCTTGATATATTACATTTCCTGTAATAGTACCTATATCCTTCCTTTTGTTAAAAATCATCCTGAGATGATAATTATTCTAGCTGAGGGCCAGGGATTCAATAACAGCTGAGACAAACCACGGCCTGCCAAGAATTGGACTGCTTTGCTCAGAGTGCTTTAGAGTCAATTTACATTTAAGGAAACAGGCCAAAGGCTCTCTGGCCATCTCGAAACGGGATCCAGCAGCCCCACAATCCGTGCTGTCACGTTAGCCCCGTTTTGAACTTGTATGTGAGCCCAGATCCCTCATTGCACATACTGTGTTGATTTGTACTCGAGTTTGATTCTGGGAGGGAGCCAGCCCTGCCCTTGCAATGAAGCTGTGGCTGTTAATGAGGCCAGCTCACTGTCCTGCCCCGTGAGCCCACCTGACTGACAGATAACTCTGTAAGCCATGCCTCCCAAACCCCAGCTTCAGTCATTTCCCCCCCGCCCCACGCCATTCCCAGCATTTCTGTACGATGCCGGGCACAGCAGAGCCCCTGTCCTGCTGTGGGGAGCCTCGCTGGCCCCAGCCGCTCTGGCAGCTGCTCGGATGGGGCACTGTGCCTTGGTGGTGTCACACAGAGACGGGTCCTGCAGCTCTGTCAGGACTAATGTCCGCTGTGTGTATGGGCAGCATGGCAGGCAGGGAGCCGAGGGCTGAGTTTCTTAATTTATCAAGGCTCTTGGCCTTTTTCTTGGAGGCTCAGTTTGTGGCATGTCAGACGTGAAGCTGCTGACGGCTGAAGGTACAGGCACGTTTCTCAGTGACAGGCTCAGAAAGCCTCACTCACCCTCTAACACCTTCAGCAAAACTCCAGGCAGCAGGTGCTGACACTGTCGGGAACACGTGCGAGGTCTGACGCCGACGTGGAAGATGGTATTGGGTGTAGGGGTCTGGTTTTGGTAGGGTGGGGTGCTGCAGGCTCCCCCCCGCAGGCTTCTGTGAGGAGAGGTCAGGGGCTGCCCCGCGCCAGACACAGCCGGCTCCAGCCGGCTCTGCAAGGGCCCCTCCGCACGCAGGCCACAGCCGCATCAGTGAAGCTGGTAGCGCCTCTGGGAAAATGTATTTGAGGAAGGACGAAACGCTGCCTGGCAGCGAGGTGTGAAGGCAAAAGTGTGAGAAATGGCCCAGGGAACAGCAACGCCAGGGGAGAAGGAGCTGCTCTATGCCCAGAGCAGAGAGCCCCTGCGCTATGCCCCTGCAGCCTGTGGAGAGACCACAGAGGAGCAGTTATTTCCCTGCACCCATGAAGGGGACTTTTTTTGCCCGTGACTGTCATGGGTAAGTGATCTCCTTGTCTTTATCTTGACCCACGAGCTTTTTCATGGTATTTTCTCCCTCTCTGCTGTTGAGTGTGAGAGCAGCTGGGTGGGCATCTGGCAGCCGGCCAAGGACAACCCACCACAAAGGAGAATCTAAAAATTCACAGCATGCTTGTTCCATTGTGGAGGATGATCTGGAGTCTAACAGAGTACACAGACTACATGGTGCAAAAGCCTCTCTGCCGTGATGTGACCGAGGCCTGCTGGCTGGTGTGACAGTGGTACCCCTTACACTACAACCCCAAACGGGGATGGCGGAGCATCTCTTCCTGGTACATGTGCCATTTTCACCAGTGCAGGTGCCTCCCAGATAAATATCCTTCACTCACCTTGTCAACAAGAGACAGCACACTTGTGTATTGAACTCACTGTGGATCAAGAACAGCCAACGTATTTGGATTTGTTCTATAAATCTCATTGTAGAGGGATGGGCTGACTATGGTAGACTATGTGACAGCTAGCAAGTCCAATTTATTTCATTCCTGCCAAAATGCAGTGCAAATGTGGCTTGGCCTGTCAGCTGCTGCAGGTAAAGGACTCGAAAAATAAGGTAGATCCAGTGCAGTATGAAACAGAAAAACTGCTCCCTTCAAATATTGCTAAGATTATTTTGCCAGGCTAAGTGTTCATATACATTACTCCACATCATCGTCACTACCCAAATTCCTTCTTCATTTGAAGTTAAATGCCTTTCTTCTGATCCTTACTAAGGTTGTACTGAAAACTGAAGTGAATGTGGATGGTTATTTTATTGATATTTTTTTAGGAATAAAACTAATGTTTCCATTTCAAATAACCACACTCTGAGGGCTCAAAAATAATTTTTTGTTAAAAATCTTCCAGGTTGGAAAAAGTTATGATTCTAATTCTCCATTCTACTAGTGAAATGAAAATAGAAGGTTATATGTTTGTTTTACAAAATTTTATGGGATTTTTTAGATTCCTGTGGCACTTGAAAACAAAATTATTCATCAAAATACATGTACAACACATTTTATTTCTTATGACAAAACAACCTGCTAAAAATATCAGCACACGTTAAACAGCAATACTCAAAGATATTAGTAGGGTTCGACACAAAATTGCCTACATATTCCTGGGAAGAACAGACTACAAAACTGTTCCTATGCATAATCTAACTGCATGTTAAAACTGCTGTGAATTAAAATCCGAATGAAAAAGTAGAGAGGTTTTTCCTACATCATCGTCATAAGAAATAACAACAACAACAACAACAACAATAATAATAATATAGGGTAGCATTGGAAAACCAGCCCAAGCACGGAACTCTCCCTATTGGCTCCATTGAGATATCTGCATGAATAAAGAATCGTACTTTTTTCAGATATTCTTTGTCGTCTCCCTTTCCCAAAGCTATAGGGCTCTGGAGAATACTAACTTTTCCAGTTAATTAACCTAATTCATCATGCAATTTTAATGTCAAATGTTACACTATTCTTAACTCCCATTTCAAAGACTCATCCAGGAATATATTAATTTTCTCATTTAACTTGTGTATTTTACTGTTTTACTATTTCTTGGTATTCTTAGGATTATTTTTTCTTATGGCTAAAACATTAACTCTATCTAAGAAATATCAAATAACAGAGATCACTTTACTGATTCCCATAGGAACAAAGAAGCTTGTATATATTTATGCACAGGTCAATGCCCCAGATGATTGTATTTAATGTTGGCCTTTATTGTCTTGTATACAGACTTCTACCCAACATCAATGAAACATTTTTGGCAATATTTGTTAAATCAATAATCATAAAATCAGTCCATTTAATGTAAATATCCTACTTTAATGTAAATCCTTAATAAAACACTATAATCAACAGAAATACAATAGGATTATTACATTTTTAAAATTTCGATTTGAATTTGTCTATTTACTTCAGTAGCTTTGCTAGAAAATGGATCATATCTATGTATTTAAATAATTTAAAGAATCTTTTCTGCCTGAGATAGATTTTAGCGTTTTTGTTATCATTAAGAGTATAATCTCAAGGTAACTGCACCGTGCACTGCTTAGCTGAATAACACTGAAAGAAATACTGGAAAACAAAACATGCATCTCTTGCTTCATTGCTTTGTACAAACACTACAGAAAGAAATATCAAAGGTAATGTAAGATGGATTTCAAACTGATCATGCAATCGGAAAGTTCAGTAGTATTCTCTAAACTTTTAAGATGGCTCTGGGGCACCACTGCAGAACTAAGATAAAAGAACAGAGATGATTATCTGTTCTCCTAAAAGAATACTCTACCTGTAAGATGTCAGAAGGTTTTTGACCATGATCAGTATTTTGCAGCTTAGATGTCTATCAATAGTAGATAAGACTTCTTGTTTTAAATGAAGTTGTGGAATTTCTTTTTAACTCTGTTGGTACTTACACCATTCATACAATTTGTAATGTATTTGCATTCAATAGTTGTGAATTTGTTTTGCTGAAAAACTACAGGAAGTAATCACTGAATGACTTCTCTTACCGAAAGCACTAATTTTCTAAACATTATTTTCTTTTTTCTACATCTCTTTTTTTCCTTCTTAGGTAATTTCTGTAAAATACAAAACAGGGAATCTCTGGGCAGATATTTCACTGAATAGACTGGACAGTCGTTGAAAGCATGAATCTTTTGTGAGTAAGAATGATGAATCTTTTGTGAGTAAGAACGATATATAGGTTCACCTGGTGATGCAGTGGTATTAAATACTATGGTACCACATGTTCAGTCCTGAGAGCTTTCCAGGATATAAACTTGAGCATGCTAAAAGGACAATGTTCTTAGACTCAAGGAGGAATTTTCTTCTTCTCTGAAGACCTACCTCCTAGTTAGGCAGTCTTGTGATGCTTGTCTACTGGAAAATTTGCCTTTTCACCTGCTTCTAATTGACTGCTTCACACTGAACAGAAGCAGCAGGGAGCTCCCAAAGGGAGCTAAGGCGGGCAGTGCTGTCTGGCTGCTGATGGAGGCTAGCAGAGAGCCTACATCTCTCTGTAGGCACCTTCCCTAGAATTTTTAAAGCTGAGAGGAGATAGTTCTATTTGCAGGAAAATAGTTCTGGAGAGAGACGCAGAGCTTAATCATCCTTTAATCTGTGAATCTCCTAATTGTTTACGGTAAGTTTTCTTCTGCCCGTGACAAACCCCAGGAGTATGGCACTGCCACTTAAATTGTATTGAAAGCTGTGCACAAGGCTGTTTACAGGGATTTTTTTTAATTCAGATCATTATGACGTAATGATCAGGCCATTACAGCAAAGTGCTAAAAGCAGAGACATAGCAACAGTAAATATAGCTTGCATCTATGCCAGATTTGGTTATCTCTTGCATTCTGCGTTATTGCTACAGAGTGCAATAATGTGAATCATCTGATTAGAGCCACTAACAAAATTCTCAACATCAAAACTGATGAAGTCAGTGAAAGCTGTGCCAGGATTTTACCTACTGTATTCAGCACATTGTATTTGCATTTTTGCACAATGCAGGATGTTTTTTAGCTGCTTTTTAAGCTTATGTTTTTAAAAATCAAGTAAGCCCCTTTTTAGCAAAATATATTTGGATTTATGGAAGTTTCAGACCGAGTCTCTTCTCTACTTGGGAAATACGTTTCCTGTTAATATTTCATAAAGCTATATAAAAAGTTTGAAAAAAAATGTATACCTTGAGCTACAGTGGATGGATTCAATGTGTTTATAGGTTAAAGCTCCATTAGGGAGCCAAGCACAGAAACATTAGATGGAGCTTTTTAATTTGTACTTATTTTTTTATTTCTGTATTTTACAATTAAATGACTTGTTCAACCACATCAACAATCACAAAACATCAGATATGTGTGGTTTTATTGTCAGTCACCCACTGTTTTCCTGCTTGTGGAAGTCTCTTGGCTCTGACACTGATAAATACCACAGAATAAACTGTTTCTATATTTAAATCTATAAGCACTACATGGTTAGCAATAACTGTTACAAGTATTGATTTTATCTTCCTCAGTTCAGGATAGTAATTCCATTTTCTGATTGCAACTTTGCTCAAACATTAAATTAGAAGATGTAGAAATGCAACCCATTGTTGAAAAGTGATTTGGTATGTTTTTAGGCTTTTGTTTTTCATTTGAGAACTATTGGTAGTATAACAACTTCTTGCTTAGTGCTTGTAAATCAGCAACCATACTAAAAAGCAACATACTCCTGTGATGGAAACAAAACCAAGAGATTAAGATTAAACTACTTCCATGTCGGCCCTCTAATTTAATTGAAATTGGAAAATACGTAGCAAAAGTTAAAAAGAAAAGCAAATGAACAAATATGGGTTCAATTTATTGCATAGCCTATGTGACAGCATTACTGAAATCTAGCCTGCAATTTTCAGGAGTATTTCTGTTTGCAGATCCTGTGTCATTAGTGACCTATCTGCCTTAGCCCCCAAACCAGCAACTGCTTCACAGTTGGATATTAAAGATACTCCTTTAAAACAAGCAGAAATGGAAAATTTCTCTGTGCTGTGGGTGACCAAAGTGCAATCATGACCTCATACTTGAGGTGCAATGAAGAGAGCCAACCCTACATTTATCAATGATCCTATTCTAGGAGGAAGCAGGAGCCTTTAAAGCCCAGCTCTCCTGAGAAGCAAAAGAATTTTGCTTTCAGTTGCTTTTAAACCCGTTTAATTAACTTACAAGTGCATTTCTTACTATTAGCCTTGAAATCCTAAATTGGGACCATGGAATTGAGCTGGATCGTTTTCTAGTAAAAAGTGGCAAATTTGTATCTTTATAGCCATGCAATCTTCTTTAGTGTTGGTACAAATGCACCTTGGGTCAATTTTGTTGGTAAAACTGAAGGAATATATTATACATCTGTTTTACAACACTGGGATTAGTAAGAATTTTAATATGCTTTATACATACATCATTAGTATAAGCAAATGATATCAGGAACCGTAAGAGTTATAGATCTGCTAAGAAGAAGGTGATACAGGGCTGACTGTTTTTTCCTCATGACAGTTTTACCAACGAAAAGTAAAAAATAAACAAACTCATAGCCCTCATTTAAAAATAGCTGTTCCCTATACTTTAGTTCTCTACTCAACTGTGTTTTCCCAATCATAATAGATTTTAAAATACAATTATACTCTCAAGTTAAGTTAGATATTGGTCTGTATCTAAGTCTTCTCCTAGTAAAAACATGTACATATCATGCCTTACTATGTCAACTCATTAATATAAGCTCACTTGCTTAGCATGTTAATTTGGGCAGTCCAAAACTACTGACAGAACGTCAAAACTGATTTGTATGGGGTGCAATGATCAGTGCTTACATCAGACACCTTTCGTAATTGGATGAAACAGCGTAATTGTGTGAAGCTCCTACAGGAGCAAAATTGGTGTCTAAATAAGATTGTAGCAGAATGAGCAGCTCTTGAAAGCCAAAGAATGGGAACCAAGATTTCCACCTTTGTCATGAACACAGTCTGTGACTTTGAGCTTCTAAAAATTATTTACCATAATTGTATGTCAGAAAAACTTTGAGATCTTTGAGTAAAAGATGCTCTAAAAGTGCAGCTCTTGGAACCAATATACAGAGCTGTTGCAATAAATATCTTACAAGACATAACCAAGTATCTCCAACTAACGGTGATGTATTGATAGATTTGGAAATATTTATGGTAATCAGAAAAAGCATTCTTCTAATCCTAATGTGAAGATAGTATTTCCAGTTTAAGTACCATAGACCACATTCATATATGCCCTTAAATGACAATGAGCAATCTAAAAGCTTATTACCCTACAGCAGTGATGTCTTTAATTTTAATAAAAATATAACTGTGACATGCCTGACCTTATAAATAATATTGATATAATAATTTTAAATCTTATTTGAATGTCATAGTGGTAATAGCAGCCTAACCGGACTCATAATTAATACAAACTATGAAATTCTGCTATTTTACACAATCCCTGAAAGAATACTAGCACAAAGAGTAAGGGAAGTGTCCTCTTTGACCCTACCTCTACACCAGCCTATGACAAATTCAGGATGTAAAATGTTTAAATAACATATAGGGTACACACAGTCCTTCTCCAAAAATAACAGGAGAAAAATTAACTTTTCTGCATTGTGAATGCAGAATCATATGTTATGTTATGTTAAGGAATTGACATGTGCTCCCATTGACTTTAGTTATACAGAGTCCCTACTTCAGCCAAGTAATTTATAACTCTTTTTATTGATAATGACAACTGACAGTGTATCAGCTCCATTGCAATAAGAATCACTGGTTGCTCACAGAAACTCAGTGCTTATAAAACCTCTGACAGAAATCCACTTATTCTGCTCACTACTACCTTGTGCTTGCTCCTTTCTCTCATTAACCATACTCCCTTCTCTGCTTCAAACATGATTTCTTCTTTTCAGGGGCTTGTGTTATTTGAATACAGAAATGGTATAAAGAAAGAGAAAAAGACTCAAATACCCACTGCATCAAAATCTCTGTATGCAAATCTCATATGTTGTAGGTTTTAGTAAGATAAAAAAAGAAGTTTCCTAGTTTGCATTCACTTTTCATTAATCAGGTCCTAGAACATCCCTATTTTCAATAACCATACATTCTGGAAACAAAAAAAGCCACGAGCTGTCTGGTAGTGTTCATGGAACTCCATACTGGCTTTTATATTCACTGTAAAATCCAGTTTACATCTCTTTTCAGATAGCAACAGAATGAAAAAAAAAGAAGCAAATAAATAACATTTATGAGAAATAAAAAGGTAAAGGCACTCTACATTTTCAAACTTAGAAGAATGAAAGAGAGATAGCCTGTCTGATACATTGCATTTTAAAGACTATGGGAGAATAGCAGCAATGAAAGGTCATAAATTAGGAAAGATGTATTTTCATTAGTGTACAATACATACTTGTTGTTTGACAAAGAGTTTGACAATGTAACAGACTGTAAGGTTGTATGGTAAATGTTTCAATGAATTCAGGGTACTGCACTTCAGAATCATGAAAAGGATTACTATCTGATATACTTTGTCCCACCCTTAAGGACTTAATTTACTATGCTGCATTTGCAGATAAGGTTTGCAGCAAGTCTACAGTCTCTTCCTCTTTCTTTTTGTTAATGTGGATAGTATTATCTAATAATAAAACCAGTTGCACATGTATTGACTATACTAGAGCACAGGAGACACTCGGATGTCTCCAAACATCCTCAATGTTCCTGATCCAGGATCTCGGTATATGGACATACTACATGGCACTAGGTAAGGTTGATTTGTGTTTATCAGTTCAGGGTCTGAGCTGCAAAAATCCAGGTATATTATTTCCATACAATAAAGCATTTTGGTCGTGCTTTATGAATAAACACATAATAATTCCTGTGTACCTTCAATAATGCAGAGTTCTAAACAAACAATATAGGTAGGGTCCAGAAGAGAGTAAGTAAGGACACTATGGCTTTGTGTTTGCTGCTAATGAGATACACACATGTTTTTCCCCCAGGTGATTTAACTAATACCTAACAGCATGGCACTGTCAAAGCCTAGTGAAGATGTCAGTATTTTTTGCCTCTGTACAGAGTCAAAGTCAGCATTGCCCTTGCTTAAGTTACCTCATGCTTAAGCTACCCTTTCTCCTTAATATTTACTCGTGTACTTTATATTGAAAGAACAACTTTCTGTAAACAGTCACAACAAAGCTCACCTATCTAAAACCAGAAGATGAGATAGTCAAATCATCTTTAATATGAAGATATTTGAACACTGTTGATTTTCTCAGGAAATTGCTTGAGAAGAATTACATAAAAAAGTGCCAAAGGTTCTTTAGGTACTCAGGCTTAAAATTTGACTTTTCAATTAGCATGACAATAGTGTCAGTGTTAATAATCACTAACCAGAATTAAAGAGGACATCCTGAGGCTCTGGGAAAACAAAATGTCTTGATGCATAAGAGTTTCAAGCATAGCACATACACATCTAAAAATATAAAATATCAACAAAAAATACAAAAAAATGCCTGAAATATACAGGCTTTTCCAAACACTTTTGTCTAGCCTTTTACATTGATTATCCACTTTTCTTTTTCTTCTTTCTAAACCATTACCTACCTTCCTTCCATTACCTATTCTTTGTCTTTCCTCACTGGCTTGGTAGCCTAATTCCAACTTCTTTCTCATTCAGTCACCATTTCTTGGTGTCTGGGGTTTTTTCACTTTAAGATTGTCCAAACGCAAGATCTTCTCCACCCTTCTCTAAATATTTAATTAGATCTTCATTAGTAACTGTTTTAATTACTATCTTCTACATGAACTGCTTTCCTGTCTCCAACATTTGCCAAAATGTTACAAACACCTCTTTCTTCTTTTCTTCCCCCTTTTCTTTCCCCAACAAAACCTCTGGTCTCTGCTTTTTTTATTGCTTCTGTTTATCTTATACTGTACACTCAACATGTTAATTCAATTGTTCTGCAGACTGCCAATATCTCAACCCAGCATAGAATATAGTACCTTTGGGAAAAAATGAGTGCTTCTCGGTGTATTTGTTTAACTATTTTTACCTTATCATCCCAAGAAAACAAGATAAGTGCATTTATCAGATCTATCCTCTAAATAATTTTGAAATTATTCACCAATATTAAACAAATTAGAAGTTGGAAAAGAAGACATCTCAAAGACAAAAAGGTCCTACGAGTTTTACAGAAATCAGTGGCTATAAGCAGTAGGAGATACAAATTAGTCTTTACAATGAAGGAAGACAAGTGGATCTTAAACAATCAGCTTGCCAGTCCACCTAAATATATTGGCCAGCCAACTGCATGCATCCTCCATCCTGGTCATGGTACATGCAGTCATTTTGCCAGTGAGAGTGCTGGGAAGATGGAAAAACTGAGGATATTTCAATGGGCAGAAAGGGAAAGATAAGACTTTTTTTGACGCAGGTCGCCTATTGTCTAGTGCTTCGTTTAGAGGGCTGTTTATATATGTGTATATGTGTATCTGTCTATCCATCTGTCTAACAGTTAAAAAATTATTCCAGGCAAAGAGATTATCTGATCAAAACAAATGAAATGAATTTTAAGAAGGTAACATACAAAAGACTGTGTGCAAAACTTATAAAGAATCCCTGAGTTAAGCCAAACAATTCCCAGCTGATAACTTCATTGATTTTAGGAGATGAAAGGCTTTTAATAAGGTGGAAAGAGAGAAAAAAAAAACCCAAACATTTCACACAAAAGCAATAGGGAGAGAGTAATATATAAGCATTTTTCCCACAGCCATGACTGAATTAACTTGAACTGAGTCCAGGTACCTGAACTCATAGAGTGATAAACAAATTCCTGAGAACTCCTTCTCCAATTGCCTTCTTGTTCTACGGGCAATGCTTGTTTTTGCTGTTCAGGAACAATTGTGAAATTAGGTATTTTTTTAACTGGCTTCGTATAATTATAGTAGTAATGTTCATCTTACTTTGGGTTAAATTTCTTGGATGGATTTGCATATCAAACTCCACTGTAAAATATCATCTAACTGTACAAAGATACTTCTCTCTGGGGGATATGTGTCCTATTTTGACAAATACCTATGTGTAACCACTGAACCTGTAATATAACTGCCTACTTGGAATTATTAAGGATTGGAGAGGGTCAAGACATTTACTTCTGCCTCCAAAAGTCTAACTCCATTTCTCTCCATTCCAAAATTCAAAATGGAGCTACGAAAAGCTTTGGCTGCCCTATTTCCACTGATAATCATAGACTTATACCAGTACAAATTCAATCCCCTTCACAAGTCATCTACCTTTAAATTTTCTTTCTTATGAAAAACCAGAAGTGTAGCAGCACAGCATGAAGGGTAATATATTGTAACAGAAGAAATTGCTAAGTCACTCTCTTTGCAACAATTCTGTATTTTGTCTAGTGGCAGCAATGTACCTTGTGAAAAACTATAGAAGGCCATGTTCCTCTCCCTGTCTAGAAGAACTGTTTCATCCCCACATACGTGCTCTTGAATATATTTTTTCCTCTAAAATTTCCACCAAAGCATTCCCTCACTTAGATAATTTTGACTACAATTATTCAACTGCTATCAGCAGCTGATATCATCTCTCACATCTATACATTACCTGAAATTATTTATATTTATGCAGTACTAGGTACATTAGTCCTGAGTTTACCCTGAGTGTCAGGATTGAGAAATACATTAATTTTGTTACAAAGATTGTTTTTCAAGTAATGTGTATATTTGATAGATAGCTGGATCACTGAAACATTTACGTCCCTCTTGGAACACAGAACAGCTGGAAGGAAAAGAAAGTGCCAGTCTTCTAGGATCTTTGTTCAAATCCAGCTGTGCAACTTGGTGACACTGCATAGCTAAAATGCTTGTGCCAGCTTAGAAGAAATGGAGATTATTGCTGAGAGGATATACCAAAAGGTCATACCTCAGTGTGAAAGAGTCGTACAGAAAGACCTGGTATGGAAGAGATATTGGAAAACTGAAACTTCACCAAGGGACATATAAAATAGCTTTAAGGAAGAAATATGAAATTTGATGGTGTTGTGGTTTAGCTCCAGTCGGCAACGAAGCCCCACCCAGCCGCTTGCTCACTCCCCCCTGGTGGGATGGGGGAGAGAATCGGAAGAGTAAAAGTGAGAAAAGTCATGGGTTGAGATAAAGACAGTTTAATAGGGAAAGCAAAAGCTGCTCATGCCAGCAAAGCAAAACAAGGAATTAATTCACTCCTTCCCATGGGCAGGCAGGAATTCATTCACTCCTTCCATCTCCAGGAAAGCAGGGCTCCATCACCCGTAACGGTTACTTGGGAAAACAACACACCATCACTCCGAACATCCCCCCCTTCCTTCTTCTTCCCCAGCTTTATATGCTGAGCATGACGCTATATGGTATGGAACAGCCCTTTGGGCAGTGGGGGCCAGCTGTCCCGGCCGTGCTCCCTCCCAGCTCCTTGTGCGCCCGGCAGAGCATGGGAAGCTGAGAAGTCCTTGACTAGTGCAAACACTACTTAGCAATAACTAAAACATCCCTGTGTTATCAACACTGTTTCCAGCACAAATCCAAAACATAGCCCCATCCTAGCTACTATAAAGAAAATTAACTCTGTCCCAGCCAAAACCAGCACAGATGGGCACGAGATGTACACTAATATGGGCTTTACAGAGTTGCTTCCCATAAGTATATCTAGGATATAAACCATTTACAGTCTACTTTTGTCCAGCTTACTGAGATGGCATGCATTCATAATCAAGCCTTTTCGTTATTTACCATTTCCCAAGCTGTGTACCAAGAAATTTCAATAGTGATATTTTCAGTTTTGTATAACATAAACATGTTACAGAACAGTCCCCTTGAGACCTATGAAGCACACCTGCTCAGCAATTTCTTTTCACATTCAGACTTGTCAGTTGTCTTCTTTCCAATCCATTCAATATGTGTCATGTTAATTTTATATCATTTGAGTGTCTTGAAATCTCATGCGGTAGCAAGCCAATACATTACAGAATATGTGCGTTATAGCATTACAGCTGTAGTCATTATCAATGGAAACTTTATCTAGAAACTTTCTAAAAGTTGAAAAGCTGTGGGGCATGGGATTTAGGACTTGTAAATGTTCAAGTATTAAATAGAATATGACAATTCAGAAGCACTAAGAAACAAAAGATTAACATGAATAAAAGAACTACTACTGGAGATGACATAGCAGGTAAAACTCTGAAAGGCCTACGTTCATCAAATTTGCCTTCCTCCCCTACTTCAAAACATCCATGTCCTCCAGAACTGCTTCATCAAAATCAGAATCATTGCCAACTATAACCAAACATGGGAGGGGAAAATATTCCTGAGCTTTCTGACACTGTGAAAAAACACCCTAAATCTGTGTAAACCTAGCTTCCCTCAATTGTTGCCAGCTTAGCTAGTGAGACACCAGCTCTCTGCAATGAAGAGAAAATTACGGTTATCTCACATTTCACATATGACTGTAGGCCAGAGTAGATACAGTTGTTCCAAAATTTTCCTCAAGTCCTTTTTCCTCAGATTATTTATTCTCATCTTCACAGATATTTCTTTTCTAACAGAGCTGGTATTAAGGATGAGGTTCATAGTCTCAATGAGTACTTATAATGATTTTTGCCCCTCCAGTGAACTTTCAGTTCTTGCTATGAAAAAATGTATTTACATGATTTTTTCTTGTGCCTTCTATCCCTTGTTATTCCTGGAACAGGAATTCAAATTAAATTATGTAGAATCCAAACAAGGAAGAAGAAACATATTGCATTGTATGAATAAATATAAGCGACCTTTTAATTTTCTCACAGTAGTTTTTTCTTTTTCGCGCTATGGACTCACATCAGATATGGTCACGATGTATCTAGTGTTGCAAGTAGAAGACAGTCCTACTTTCATGATTTCTGATCTTCTATCTGTGTTTCTGTTTACACAGATGAAGTTAATAGTCATTAAAGAAGCTAATCAAAAGAGATCTTCAGATAAATTTAAGAAAAATAGCTAAATCTACTTGTTAATATTTGATGATTTATTAAAAATAAATAAGCATATTTGTAAGCTACATATTGGACTTAAATTGTTCTTAATATTGACTTTCCAGTCTATCTTAAAATATTTGGACGTTATATAAACCTTAATTCAAAGATCAATAGCTTCGGTTTAGGCAGAAATGTCACTATGTCTTAAGGGAATAGGAGTGTATTTCAGCAAACATGCAAGTAAACACTGAAGCAGGAAATCTACTTTATTTCTCATAAATATTTTACTTTGTTTCATCAGCTGTGCTAAAGAGATTAATTGTTAGCACTGTTAATTCTTCTGCCACACTTCTTGCAGTGTGGGTATTACACTGTAATTGTTAATGGTCAGCCCAAATCAGCTTATACTAGCATGTTCCATGTAACTTCGTAATTGTTTATATAACTCTAAGCAGGATGGAAAACTTTATGAAGACTGTTGTGTATATTTTATTTTTTGTCACCAAAATATCAGTGAGACAGTAATAACAACAGGAAAACTAACCAATAAAAGTCTTGATGTGAGGTACCTTGGCACTAAACTGCCAATTTTTGTCTTTTAAAGTGAATGTGGTCAAGAACATGTGATTGCTGAATATGTGGTTTAAGTATAATTCTTCATCTGAAATATTCTAGAGATTATAGCTGGGATTAGGTTCCAGAATTTGCATCAGGATGCTAAATCACCCTCATTTTTTGCACAAGGGAAAAAAGAGCTTTTTATGTTTGAGATTTACGGCTCAATGACAAATGACTGATTTTATCGTGCTGCTTCCCTACATTAATAAAGTTGAAAAATATGTAAAAAAATCTAAATTTGCACTTTTATACTTTAAAAAATATACAACTAAGTTTGAAAACTTGCAGTTTCATCTACTCAAAGTTTTCCATATTGTTAAGATAAAAATAAATTATGGTAAAAATAAAGAGAAAAATGTGTATTTAATTATCTAAACGTGAACTGAAATGTCATGCTAGTTGTTTGACAACTTTATCTTCTGTGATTGTTGTCAAGAGTATGAATTCTGCTTTATCCAGGTCAAACAGAAGAAGAAAACTAAGTCTGAGAAAGGTTTATAGGATTTTCACTATTCATGTGAAATACACATATAATGTTAGTCTACGAATCCACACTTTTGTTTTTAAATTTAACGACATTTCATCATTGACTTGCTGAAAAAGCAGCACTTAATGCCATTAAAATACTACTTTTACCCTAGCAGGATCTCAAATTTCAGTCTATTGTGTGCTTTTGTCTCAAGAAAAAAGAAAAAAACAGAGGAGGCTTCAGGGAAACTTCTTTTCAGATAAACACTGCTGTTCTGAGTACTTCCCACTTAAAGCATAACGTTAAAATATCACACTGAATTACCTCCAGCTCTCTCTTTTTATATGTTCTTAAAAGGAGAAAAGTTTATGACACTGTAAGGAGAGGAAAAACTTTTGTATTTTAGGCAAAAACCATGAACGTTTCTTAGAGCTATCTTTAATGAAAAGTACCTTTAAACAGTCAACAAAAATTACTGCACTAGCTGTTCATTCAGCATGTAGTAGTGCTGTAGCATACACAGAAATATCACTGTTAATTTGCCCATCTGTCCAACAGATGTAATATGCATCTCTCTCCCTCTTTCTTTCTCTAACTGCCTACCTACATATAGTACATGACTGAAAAAAAAGGTAGCTTATCAAATGGGTTTTTTTATATACTTCAGTCTAGAACTACTGTTGGTAGCAGACATATAGCGGTATTTCTCTCCTGCCCTTCTCAAAGGCTGCAGAGAAATGTACTCAAAGAGCGTGCTGCCTGCGTTGCATCTGTTTCCCTTTTAGTGCCTTTGCTATGACGTCAAATCCATTATAGGAAGTTCAGAACAGCATTTTTTGCTAACAGTGCTGTCAAGGAGACAATAAGCAAGTAATGAGACCTCAAAAGCTATGTTAGAGAGTTTTCAACTGAATGGAATATTATGAGAAAACTGTGTTTCTGGAGGCAGAGTTCTGAGAAGGTGATTTCTGTTGAATTCCTGATCATATACCTTATAGGCCTAAGAATTTGACATTCAGATCCAAGCACTCATTACTTTCTAGAGTAGGGAAAGCATTCAAATATTGAACATAATCTTCACATCTGGATCAAGATTTGACAGTTTGGAAAGAGAATGAAAAAAGAAGTGAAGGCCATTTTTTTGTACATAACATTTTATCCATACTCATTCTTCTGTTCTCAGACTATCACAGAAGCTAATGGGGTATGAAACATTGTCAGTCTTGGGTTATATTTTCAAGGCAGGCATGAATAATTTTTCCCACGAACTACTGTTTCAGGAAGAGGTTGAGATTTTTAGCTACCAGCATTGAGTGTTTCCTGTTAGTTATACCATGTAGCTCCCAAAATAAACTCTTGTGAGTACTATTAGTCCTTTTCGCTAATGGCAATTTGTATTTTCCAGACACTTCAAGAACTTTATTTTAGTAGATTCATAATTCTACTTCTACCTATAACTCAGATATATGTAATACAATGCATTATTGTCTTATACTGTTTTTATTCTCAGGAAGGAAAGTACATTGAATACTGCACCAAAATAAGCACAAAATGATTTAACTGATGTGTGACAAATTCTACACAATTAAAAAAGAATATGTAGGGCAATAGGAACCGAACAAAAGGGGAGCTAGGAAAACATACTAAAACAAATAGTTTTTGTGGTTCTTCATTACGGAAAATCTTGCTTTGCTATACAACATCATCACTAAGATGAAGTAGATTAGCACTCACAACTCTAATGCAGATAATTCTGTCAAGGTCATTAGGTGTTCAACAGTGTTTAGTAAAGCTGCGAAAGAATTGCACCTGGATGACTCTGTAATGGTTTGTATATCAGGAAATGGGAAATGTCATGCAGATTGGTTACAGATTATTTTAAGGGATTAGTTACAGTGCTTGCAGATGCATTTGCTAGGGGTAAAACTAGGCAGACAACAGGTTCAGAATCATCTGTTATAAATTCTAATTTTGTACCAGGCACAGGCCTATCAATTTGTGTCTAATTATATTCTTCCATGTGAGATATAAAATACCTCAGGGTTTCTATAATAAAGGCTCATTAATGTGGACGAGAAATAATTCTGAAACTCTTTCTGCCAGGGCTAATGTTAATACAGATTTTAATTGCTCTTACAGGATATTAAAACACAGATTTTTTTTTTAAATCAGTTTTAATCTAGTCATTAAATGGAGCCATTTTTGTAACCCTGTATTTTCAAGTATTGCATCTTACAATGCTAGGTAATTGCGTCATTACCAGTCATGTTGAACCAGAGGATAAAAGATGAATGCATAAAGTATAAAAGGCAATATTATCAAAGATATATGAGAGTCAATGACCTTCAGTTCCTTGTAATTACCTTTTCTACCTTTAAAGTATCCTCCTCCTGCTTAGATAAGTACATACTCTAAAATGTACTTATAAAAATAAAACAATAAGTATTGTGAATAAAAAAGAATTAGTATCACATTATAATTTAAAGGAAGTCAAGATTTTTCTCCAAGGTAAGAGCCAAAAGCAAAATCCCTCCAACAAAGACTCTTTCTTTAAGAACTAAAATTGCTAACCTTTGATCTCAAGGATATAATTCTTCTGAAGCTAGTCTGGTCAGGTCACTAGAGGGTGAAAAACAAGAGCAGAGTAGCATTCCAGACTGATATTACTTGACTTTGAGGGCAGATAACTTAACATCTCTCTTCCTCAGTTTCCTATATTTTATGGATGAAGAAAAAATATTATTTTTACCCACAGTAAAAAGCAAATTCTCTGTTGTCAAATTCCAAAAATATCACTGTATTTCAATAGCTTTTTGGAAATAGCATTCAAGTAAATATTCTGTGCTGGAAAAGAATAATATTCATGGACTTCGTGGTGATGGAAGAGACACTTTTATGCACACCTTGTCAAACTGCAAAGTACTACTAGCCTCAGGGCTGCTATCATTTGAATAGATGACAGGCGCATTTGTCACAGGATGCATACTATACAGCCACCTAGATAAATAAAATATATGATGGGCAAAAGGGCCTTCATGTTTTAAGTTTTGTCAGGAGAAGGGGGAAAAGACAAAAAATGAAAGGTTCTCACTTGGCATTCTCAAACACTAGCGGATTGAAAAATAAAGCTGATGTGAAGAAGCAGTTCTTGTGATAGAACTGACAGTTCCTTTATAAAAGGGAGCTGAGCTAACAATAAACTGATAAATAGATTCATAAAACCAGTATGTGTGTTCAGTAAAGTGAGAAAGGGACTTACAAATGTACTAAAGTTTTGATACCATGGATAAGAAGAAGCAGCAGAGAAATACAAGAGTCTTCTGTACATTCATGTGCTTAGCAACATGAGGAATATATTAAGGTATCTTAAAAGAGATTGTTATCAACATACCTTACTTAGAATTTCTTCCTCCCTTGAGAGTTGCATGAAAATATCCCGAGAATGATATTTATAAGAAATTACTAGGGAAAAACTCTACTAGGAGTCTTTTGGGAATTTATTGTATCTTCTTGCAGATTATAATAGAAGAACACAAATGCAACAACAGATCTGAGTAATACCTATTCAACATTGAATAGATCAGGTAGGATAAACAAAAAAAAGTTGTACAAGAAAGAAATTGGCCAGCTCTTTCACAAACCAGAATTAATAATCAGTAGCCTTTCTATCCAGGGGATATATGCTTTAAGATTTAACAGCTGACTTTTGGTAGAAGACTCTTTCAGTGACGCCATAAACTGATTCCACTTAAGAGCTGTAAAACTTATATTTGTCCTAGTAAGTGAACTAGAGAGAGAATGCTGTTGAGTTTTTCCCCTTCAGGAAATGGTTTCAGAGTACTTCTAGAAAACTAGTTGCTACTCACAAATGTCAGTGCCTTAATTACCAGTTAAATTCATTTCATCATTAACATGCCATTTAGTTCTATGCACCATTAGCTTTGCAGGTTTCAGTTTAGAAATAAATTGTGACTGAAAATTAGATGACCTAAATATCCTCCACATAAGTAGCAATGACCAGTACTAGGAGGTAACACACCAAATGTAAGAACCGATAAGACTTGTTCTGCAGTGTCTGCAATTGTCCCAAAGGTAAGACTGGTTCTGCAATGAAATGCTCCCAGAAATGTCTTTGTACAGACTGGCCACTGCAGCAGTGTGGTAGCAACCTGGCAGACACACAGATTTCTTTCTCTCCCTAGACATCCAAGGCCTTCCCTAAGCACCTAGTTGCTTTCCCATTTAAGATTCATCGTATTTATAACTTTAAACCTTAGATTTATATTGAATAATCTTTGGAGACCTCGAGAGAGAGAAAGGAGGATTTATATCAACATTCACATGAAAGCATGAAAGCAATGCATTCTTTAAAATCATTTGGATAATTTACAAACTTGATTTTTATTATAAGAACTAAATATCTATTTGGGGACGCGGTCTTTCCTTCTTTTCTTCCTTCTTTCTAAACGTTGTTATTAAAAAAAAGAAACCAAGTAAAAATGTGTAGACTTCAGCATATCTATTTTTGTGAGTTCCCTTGGTTCTTCAGTTTAAATACTGGATAAAATTAATGTTAGAATTATTTACAGAAATTTAAAACTCACCTCAACATAACTCCTTACCTTTTGCTAGATGTGTAGTGATACAGTTGTAGCTGGAAGAGCACGTACAGGCTCCATCCAGTGTTTCGCATGCTTCCCCTCTGCTTCCCCTCTCTTGCTCCTCCCCAGGTCTGTGCTCCCACGCCTGCCTTGCCTCAGATGCTGCATCCACCACTGGCCTTTACTGCCTGCGAGAGTTTGCTTTCTTCTTTCTAGTGTTTTCCAAAGCAGCTTTTCTGGGAGTACAGTGGATCTTCCTTCCCAATTCCTTTAGCCACCATGACATCACCATGTCTGACTGATCTGCTGGAAGTCCTGCAGAATTCAGAGGTCAAAAATGATAATCAGGTCAGCCAAGGAGGAGACTTGCCAGAAGCTAACAGTTTGGCCTAAGCTATAGTTAACTTTCCTTGGGTTAGGGAAAAAAACCCACCAAAAACAAAAAAAGAGAATTCCTTTACAGTGCAATTTCTTTTGTCAGAATTCAGGCTCCTTCCCAGGATTTCCCCTAATCTCTTCCTTGGACATAATTAAATGTTTTATCAGATACTTCCCCCCAAAAGTAGAAGCAGCTTGCAGAGAAATGTTCAACCTGAACTGTTAACATATGATAAAGTTATAAATGTCTGACACAAATTTATAGCAGAAAACACTAGGCAACTTTAACTCTAGGCAGGACTACAAACTTCAAGCACAGAACAATGTACAATTGTGCAGCAAATGGAAGTATGGGGCTTTGTAAAAGTATTGACATTAAAAGAGGGCTGGCTGTGAGGGAGAATTATAACTTTACTGTGGACATTTTATATAATTGTATTAATAAGATGTAAAAATGAGGACAGCAACTGCTGCATAATTTAAAGGATGGGTTGTGAAACTTTCTCCTTTAATAGCAAAAGGTACAGCAAAACCTCTCACTTCTTAATATGAATAAGGAAAGATGGCTTAATGAAGCTAAAACACTTAAAATTAACATGATAACATTTGTATTTGTGTTTCTCTACCATTTTATGTTTCTACAAATATATAAAAATTATTTCTAATAGTTTGCAAAAACAGGAATAATAGAATAAGATAAATGAAATGGCAAATATTAAATGCTGGTCATTTCTACAGAATGATAATAACCTCTCCATTTGCCTTAAAAATCTTGGGTTTATATTTTTGTTTGGTATTTGTATTTTCAAATGGCTTGGCATCTTTTTTCTGTCATCCTAAGTATTTACAAGATTCTGAAAAGCAAATTGCTAATGATCTTTCAGACAAACTAACAGCATAAATGTATTAAAAGTCATTCTATAGGCTTTAGTCAGTTCCAAATACACTATTTTTTGTGCAATGTGGAGAACAGGTATATGCACTGAATCAATAAAAAACATCCTTTAAGAAGCCATGAAGTTGTTAAAGAATCATTTCTAATAAATATCTCGGTTGTATAAAAAGATGCGACACCATGGTATTTATATTTGACTCCAGGCTCACAGACTACATAAAGACCCTGTGTGGGTGTAATACCTGCATCCAGGCATCCCTTCATAGAGTAGGTTTGATTTCTACACAGCAGAGTCCCGTTACTAAAAGTTGAAAATATGTCAAAGTCCTGGATTAAATGTTTGAGAGCTCTGCTCTTACCATCAGATACTGACCATGGGAAGGTGGTCTTCCCACCAGGAACTCAAGACTCAGAGCCTGAAAAAAACCCAAACAAACAAAAAGCATGTGTGTCTTAATCAGAAAAGCCTCTGTAAAAACTCCTGTGCCTGAAATGTCATGCCTGAACAAGAGATCAAGTTGCCAGTTCTCACGAAGTGTCTCTACTAAGTATTTTTCAGAGATTTTTTGACTGCTTAATAACTTCCCATTAGTGGACAACTCTTTTTTTTTTTTTCCCCCAGACTCAGTCTAAATTTAGATTTATTAAAAACAGAAGAAAGAACTATCTTTGAAGTACACAGCTGAGCCAACAGAGCTGCACAGTCCCTTTTGCTTGGTCACTCCTTTGGGCTGGAAACTTTTCCTTCCTTATATCTGGTAGCAGTATGCATACCTGTTGTGCTACAATTGATGACACCTTTCAGTTAATCACCAGGAAAAAAAAACCCTACATTTTAGGGTGATAAACATTTTCCTTTGACATTTATAATTATCTCAACCTGTAAGGAGAATGCAGACACGTTTCATTTCCAGCCAGTAGTACAGCCGGTGTGCTACATACAGGCTAATAAATTTGAATAGTATCCATTTTTGCTTTGGGTTGTGTTTTCTGGGTTGGTTTTTTTTTTTTTTTCTTCCATAAGAATGCTGATATTTATATTACGTGTTCTTTCTTACGATCTCTTTAATCTTTACAAGTGATGAAATCAATGAAAAACAGAAACTTGTGCTCTAGTCAGAGATTTAAAAAGTACAGCCATAAAATACTGGTACCCATTTTTCCAACGTGAATTTTGACATGAATGAAAAATGGGTCAGTATTAATCCACTCATTTAAACTGTAACAAAAAAATACCACTGAATGTGGTATTTTTTTACCATGCATTCACCACATGTTCATCTGAATTACAAAAAGGATGAAACAAGTAGGTTTTTTTCTCTCTTAAAAAACCACAATGCATTAAGTAGCAGACACCAGCCACTAGTTAGAGAGATTTGTAAACCTTCAGGGTAAAATATTTAATAGGATAGATATGGTAATACAAAATTTTAATGAAATTAAACCGAATTATAGGAACTGTAACAGATTTTGTACAACATGAAAGGTAAATAATGAGGCAAAGAGTCGTTGCTTATTGCCTATGTTGATGTATTTATGTAATTGTCATTGGGTTTATTATTCACATGGGAAAAATTTGAATTTTTAATAGATTTTAAGTTCTTAAACAGCTGTCCTACAATCCAGTGGTACTTAAAAGAGTTTATACATTTTCATAACTGCTTTGTAAGATGATATTAGGCTAGAAGTGAAACACTGAACACCACTTTGAAATACATTCCGTGCAAAATGAATGCTGCTTTTTATGTAGACACAATTTTCTTCCTAATTATTTTCATTTCGATTTAAGAAACAAATAGTCAAATAGAAGTGATTTAGATTTATGCACATGCTTAACTGGGTGCATTTTAGCTTCTGCTTTTTTGTGTTTTGGGGACTGCTCGGTGCATAAAGATAAGACGATGGCTCAGGCCCTAGGTTGTTTTGAAATTAAATAGCTATGGTTAGCTTGAAGATACTTCTCCAGTCTCTTGTGACCAGAAAATATGTTGAATTAGCACATAGATTTTTACTTGAAGTCAGAAAATTGAGAAAATCAGCAGACTGTGATTAAAATAAGGATTGAAATGATGCCTATTCAGAAGTATTTCTGATCATGCAGGTCCTACAGGTAAGTATCTAAATAAGCCACATAACCAAAATAAATGTTTCAAAATCAAGATTATGGCTGCTCATACTTAATTCTGAAACAATTTAATTTTTATTTCTCTTTTGGAAGGCTTTTATTAAACAAATAGTACATGTGGTAGGTACATGTCATTTCTGCTTCTCCTAACATATTTAGAGTCATAAGGACATGCCTGTTAATAATATGAATTTTGTTTAGCCATTAGATTAGCAACATGAAGGACATAAGTGAATCATTTATAGTTTCTTAATTCTCTGTGATGGATTCAGGTCATGTTTTCTGTTATATCAAATCTGATTGCCAAATTGTCAGCTCTAATGCAAATCTCAGTTTTAATCTCCCCTGCAGCCCAATTACAAAATTACTTTTTGATCAAGTTCCTAGATTGTAGAATTATCTTTTCATTATAAATTGAAAAACTGATGTTTAAACTTGGTTTTTGTTATGTAAAAATAATAACAACTACTTTATGGGGTACTAATAAAAAGTGCAACAAATTCTTAGAAATTAAATAAAAACCTTCCCATGCCCAGAATCTGAAGAAGACTACAAAGTTACACAGTGCATGTAAGGAAAGGAAGAAATAAGAACTTCAGTAATCTTCTAGAAACCGATCTTAGTGAAGCAGTGAATACACAACTAACAAAGTATACTGTTACAACTTTGTTTGTGGGTACTGTCTGGACATAGCCTATGATTTTATCACAAAAAATTAAGCATACCCATTCTGTGAACAGACCCAAGTAGGAATTAGATTTTCTTCCTCCCGGTAAACCGCCTTTTTTTGCTACAGTTTGTTAAACCAAGCAAGTTTTTAAATCTAAGCCCAGAAAACACACATTTTCATATAATACACATCACTAAAACCATAAAAATCATAGTTGTATGACTGCCGACATTTATTTTGAGACTGCACGTGAGTTGGCCAGAATTTCAGTTGACCCTGCCAACACCTTTTTCCCATTCTGTGAACACACCAAAACCAAAAAAACCAGGCTTCTAAATTCTAAAGCCGAGTTGAATTCAAATTCGAAATAGAACAATGGACTTTATAAATAGAGAAGTTCATTTCTTCTGGTAATGGCAGCGTAAAAGGGTCTTGCAATCAAACCTCACTTTTGCCCACTTCATCCTTTTAGACCTGCTTTCCAGCTGATAAATTCTGATGATCATCTCTGTTGCTGCAAATCTCACAAGTCTCTCTCTGTGGATCCTTTTGAGTGTGTTTCTTTCTGTTCTTCACACTGGGAGCCAGTTGTGTGTCTAGGAGTGTAGAGAGCAACCTGGACCCATGTCGTCAGCTTGCTCTCACCCATGCAGCCCAGCAGCTCCCCATCCCGTGTATGATCCCTTGTGCCTTGGATGCAGCAGCAGCTTGTGAACATCCAATCCGCTGCACTACAGCCAAACAGAATATACAATCCATCGTATGGAAACATCTTTTATTCAGGATGACCCTGAAGAGACAAGTTATCTTTCTTAACCGTATATGCCTTTCTTAACCGTATATGCCACCACGTGCAACAGCTGATTGTGGAGAACACAGTATCTGGGTATCAGTAAAACAACAGCAACAGATGTACAGAGCCCAAACATTAAAAGAAGGGGAAAAAAAAGTAAAAACCAAGAGTTTAATGCATACGCCAGGTGTGCATTATTTATTCATTCCACTCTGCTAGCAAACCACCCTGCCTGAAAGGTGAGTGAAAGGGACACAAAAAACGCAGAGGAAACACTCAAAATTGATAATAAAGGGGGCATTCCTTTCGAAAAACAAAATACTGCAATGCAACATTAGAGAATTAGAAGACATAGGAACGTCAACTTGCCCAAGAAAAGCAGATAGTATTAAAATGGTTATTTTATTCCTAATGGCATTTGGTTTTATCACTAACATGCATTCATAACGTGCTCCTCCCAGCCCTAGCACAGCCTGTCTTCCGTACACCTACCAACACCACATTTATTTTATGCATGTGACTGTCAAAAATTGGTTGACAGTAGGATAGGGCAACTTTACCTGTGTGCATTGCAAACCCTACGCTTGCTGAGAGATACCCCCTGGATTTACACAGTTTACATAATGCAATCTATTCTGTTTCTGTATAATCAATGGCCACATCAGGAACGTTAGAAAAACAGAGCGTTCACACTGCATTATGAAACAATAAACAAAAAATGCACACCAAATTGGCAGGCAATTTTAAAATTAAACTCCTATGAAATGCTCGGAGTTTTTTGGCTTTAGAACTTTTTCAGAAATGAATAATCTGATGAACAAAGAAATTGATGTATGCTTCCCAAATCTTCAAAATAGTAGAAAGAAATTAATCACATTTTTGCCTCTCAGTTGTTATAACAATGATGAATGATATACTCCTTGAGAAATGTTGCTGAATCATCCAGTAAATTGTTTGCTCTACAGTAGGTCTCATCCACAGATATGCTGACCTTCAGGGTGTTCCTGACAGGCTCAGTTATCAAAATCTGTTTTTCTGGCACAAATTCTCCTCTTCCAAAACTGTAACTTGTTCATTTGTAAAAAAGGCTGCCAGTAATTTTACCTGTTTATAACCCTTCTGTCAATTTTTTTTCTTGCTATAACTCACAAAACAGAAGAATGTTACATTGAATCGTAATGATGCATTTAGTGAAGTAACCCACTCTCAATGTCATAAAAACATTAACAACATAATTTAAAATGAGGGCAAACTGTAACTCTGTTCAGCATACTGAAAGCTGATAATTCAGGAGAGTTAAACTCTTCATCATTTACATAACTGACTAAAAAGGAACTAAAAATAAAAATGAATACCGAGTGTTTACCATCCTAGATGCAATTTTTCTCCGAAGAGGTTTTCTAACTGTCTCTCGTAACTACCAGCAATACAGCTTTGAAAGGATGACAGTCACCCTGGGTCAGGACTCCACAGAAATGGCCACCCAAATGACCGTCCAAATTCTGTACTATGGCACAGTTCCGCAGTTACACAGGAGAATGGCTCCTCCTAAGGTGAGCATTCAAATACTCATTTAATTTTTAAGCACATCAACAGCTCTCCTAAATTCACAAAAATCACTTAGGCTCTTAGCTTTCGCTACGAACGCCCTCTTTGCCACTACAGTCCCTGGCCCCTTGTGGAGAGATGTTGATTGTAAACAGCATTAGGGTGCATTATTGCCTGCAGGCTGAGCAATCTCAAATTCATTTGGTCCCACTTATTAGGTGAGCCAATCACGGCTATTCCAGTATTATTTCTCTCAAGGGAATGGATGAAGAGTTGAATATGTAATAACATCCTACAGCTTGAAAGAACTTAGACATTTTAATTTTACCTGAAGTAGTGTTCCTGACATATCTGTAATTACTATAAGCTGGTCTTTAGTTTTAATTTTGACTAGTGTGGAACTCAACAGGCACTGTAAGACAAGACAGGCAAAGCTTTCAGGAAAGACTCAACCTGACATATGACATTTTAATTCTCTACAACTCCCAGAGGAAGAGTTTCTCCTACTCAGGTGGGAAAACCATGATCTATGGACAAATTGTATCATACACACTAGCTCTAAACAAGCCAAAGAGAATGAATATCAAAGTACAAAGGATCAAAGATGCCAGCTAGAAGGTTTACTGCCTTTCTGCATCAGCACAAGCAAGCAGCACTATGACACGAGGGCTAACTGAAATCCATGTAAAAAAGCTGGGAAAATACTGAAACTACACTGAAATTATGTGAAATCCTGATTCAGCAAATACAAGATTAACAGCTTAAAGTAACCTCAGAGTTTTTCACAACAGGAAATGTCTTATAACACATTACCTTAACAACCGAGATAGATGTATTAATTGCATGGTTGTAATAGGAAGCATATTTACCACATGTGAAAAGATGTGTTATATGTACAAATTTAAGGGATGTGTTTTGCTAATCTATATACATATAATGCAAATTACACAAAGTCCTTATCATTTATCATTGCTTATCATCAGTACCACATTATCATTTGCAGATAATTCTTTCTTTTTTTTTTTTACAACCACTTTTAATGGTACGACAAATTAACAAGTTTTTCAGAGCATTAACTCTGTAATTGTTTCCTTTTTTTGTGTAGTAACAGATGGGTGTATATCTCTTGGGATAAGAGAATCAAGAATCCTTTATTTGCAAAGCAATCTTCTCTCTCATTTTAATCAATACCTTTTATTATGTAAAAATCCAGTGAAATGAAATGAATGCATCTATACACAAACATACAAATTAAACTAAATACTTAGGTGAAATGGCCAGTTGAACTTTTTTCTTTAATGCAAGACAGTACAATCCTTATGCAAAGAATAAAACTCTTATTAAAAATAATAAATTTCATATTTCAATTCTCTACAACATTTTGCTGAAGGGGTTAGGGGAGAGACTACAATATTCCTAACTTAGTAGGGAAGCAAACATCATCAGTTTCCAAAATTTACTCATGTGAACATGCTTAAACAATTTTTCTACAAGGGCAGTATCCTTGCTGACTGATCGACGAATACAACTTTTTGAACGTCCCTGCTGATGCTCATGCATTTGAACAGGAATGACTACTTCTTTGTCTTTTCCAGTCCAGAATTATATACCATGATAAGCTTCCCAGGTTAAATTTTGAACAATTTTTAACAAATCTGAGCAATCGTGACATTTTACTTTATCCAGAAAGAAAAAGAAACAAATCTTTTTTATGGCTCTAACAGTAATTATTCTGTAGTGTTTTATAGGCAAGTAGCATAAATTGTTGGAGGAAACTAAGGACCATGGAAATGAGAAGTGAAGTACCTACTCCCTTTTCTTTGTTCAAAACACTCTAAATCCAGCTTTCATATTCTGATGTGTAGTGGGTTATTGTTCTCTTGGAGTACAAACTGCATTTTTTTTGTGCTTTGACCATTTCACCTCTGAGTAAGGGACCTAACTATTCAGATCCAATTTTAAGCAAACATTCTTCTCAAAGTAAATAATATCCTCTCAGTGTAATAATTACTGGTACGTATTTAATAATACAACTTATTTATTTTTATTTCTAAATAGAAAAAAATTGCTTTATTTCCAATGAAAATAGGTTAAAAACCCCACACTTTAAAATTTGAGTAGATCATCTTTAATGATCTACTGTTCTTTTTTCTTAAGAAAATATTACTTTCCAACCCTCATGTTTTAGGGAAAACAAAGACTTGTAGACTTACTACTAGATATTTTATTTATTATCTTTAATAAAGACCATAAAAAGATCACTAAGTTACTCAGTATAGAAAGACTGCAATGATATAAAGACTCAATTTTGTTTAAGTATATTGCTACACTGATATTTAATTCACTGTTACTGAACATTTCCATGAATACTTCTGCAAGTGACTCTAAAGATGAAATGTGGAAAATTACTTACAGTTAGGTCCATTTTTGTCTTTGCAGTCTCAGAGGGGTTGCCCATGAACAATAACATATCTATTTGAAAGACATTCCACAATGATAATCGTAGGTAAGATCATTTTACTGAAGAAAGAAATTATTTCCTATTCAACACATGGTCCACTGCAATGATATCCCATTCCTGTTACTGCTGCATTCAGGTAATTGTTAGTTCAAAATGCAAATAAACTTTTGCAATAGCAAAACAACAGATTCTCAATAGATGCAAGAACAATCATCTACAAGAGAAAGATTTCTGATAAAATTATAGCGGCGTACCTAATATTTTTAGAAGCCTCTTTTAGCTGAGCACATGCAAGCTTGCAATAATATACACTTCTACAGTGAATAACAAATAGCCCATATTCTTTATTTAAGAGGTCATATTGATTTTTGAAACAGTTATAGTTAAGTAGCTACATGAAGAATGCATGCATCTTAATTACAACCAGCTCAAATGTGCAATACTTTTTAATGATGGTAAATAAATCAATCAGCATAAATTAAAAATGACACAGGCTCAGAACAAGAGATGCTGTGCCTGAAACTTTCAGTTTATAAGCGGATAATATAATAACAATAAATTGTTGGAATACAATGTCTCTTAACTGGAAGTTACATACTATACTGCTACAATACCCCATAAAATATAACCATATTTATTGCTAGGATGAATTTGCCCCTCTTTTGTTAGAATGAGCTTTGACAAAAGTTAATTTAATGTACTTTTCCCAGTTCAGTTCTGTCATGGTTTAACTCCAGCCAGCAACTAAGCCCCACGCAGCCGCTTGCTCACTCTCCCCAGTGGGATGGGGGAGAGAATTGGAAGAGCAAAAGTGAGAAAACTCGTGGGTTGAGATAAAGACAGTTTAATAGGGAAAGCAAAAGCTGCTCATGCCAGCAAAGCAAAACAAGGAATTCATTCACTGCTTCCCATGGGCAGGCAGGTGTTCAGCCATCTCCAGGACAGCAGGGCTCCATCACCTGTAACGGTTACTTGGGAAGACAAACGCCATCACTCCAAATGTCCCCCCCTTCCTTCTTCTTCCCCAGCTTTACATGCTGAGCGTGACGCCATGTGGTGTGGGATGTCCCTTTGGTCAGTTGGGGTCAGCTGTCCCGGCCGTGTCCCCTCCCAGCTCCTGGTGCCCCCCAGCCCACTCGCTGGTGGGGTGGGGTGAGAGGCAGAAAAGGCCTTGACTGTGTGTCAGCACTGCTCAGCAGGAACGAAAACATCCCTGGGTGATCAGCACCGTTTCCAGCACAAACCCAAAACGTGGCCCCATGCTAGCAACTAGGAAGAAAATTAACTCCATCCCAGCCAAAACCAGCACAAATTCAAGTTACAGTTGTTACTTGTCTCACTGCTACATAATCTGACTAGGACAGAAAGAATAACATTTTAAATATGGGTTAGGAATGTATGAGTGAAATAGCATCTACACTTGTCCCCTGGTGACAGTAAAAAAGACAAGAATTATCTGAATCAATAAGGATGCAATGTGATATTTTGACACATGGTCGGTTTGACAAATGTATGGTTTGAATAGCTCTGAAATTTAAAAAAAAATATGCTGTTTTAGTGGCTTTTTTTTTTTAATTGTCTACCATTCTTATAAAGAGAATATTTGACTAAAAGTACCTTTGTTTTGTTTGGAATGACAGGTCTTATGTCAATGATCTAGATTTTGCAATGACAGCCAAAGTTTTGAAGAGAACTTTTATGAAGAACATTTCCAGTCCTGTCCCATTTTCATATTTCCTGCCAAGATGTGTTCTGTAACTCATTTAATTTTGTTTTTATTCCAGCAGCAGTATTGGTTACATTAAAACAAGGTTTCAATGATTTTACCAAACCTTCATGAAATGAATTCATATTTATTTAATTAACATTCATACCCAATCATTTTTCTTGATTACAACTACTGAACTGCTTCAGTAGTTGTAATGCTTTAATTCAAAAGGTTAGTGAGAGGAGTGGTTATTATATTTGACCTAAGATTAGAAGCATTTTCAACTTCTGTGTTATACTGCTGGAATATAAACTACACCAGAGAAAACATACTTGGAAAGACTCCCCTTTCTACAATTGCATTTTTGGTGTCCTAAATGGTATGGCAGTGGTGTACCAAATGTACAGACTGGGTGCCGGCTGGGCTTACACAACAGTAAACAAGTTTCATATAGCCCAAATTATTTCCATGGCCAGTTCCTCAATCTTGTAGAATCAGAAGACCTTAAACCAGATATTCTGAGAAAAATAAGGTACACTGACAGTCCAAAGAAATCGCACCTCTTTAATCAGCTAATTGTCTGCACGATTCATCCTGTTCCTCAAGACATCGGTGTTAGAGCCATAACGCAGAAAGGAAATCCGTGATCTCTAATCTTGTAGAGATCTCTCGTACTCGTTGCCTTTGTCAGATTTTGCTCTAAGCCAGACAGAATATAACAGTCAAAAAAAAAAAAATCTTTGAATAAACAGATATCATGAGATAAAAATGTTTAAAAAAGAACACAAAAGTTCCCACTAAAAAAAGCCCTTTTTGTGTAATAATACACGGTGTTTGTTTACCTACCCGTGCTGCCAGCGCGCAGCGAGGGGCGGCTCCCCCGGGGGCGGGGAGCCCCGGAGGGCTGAGGCCACGCTGGGGCGTCAGCTCGCGGGTGATGGCCAGGATCCGGCCCGGGGAGGGAACCGGGGCCAGGGACAGCCCCGGGGCAGCTGGGCAGCGCTGTGGGGCCAGGGACGGGCCCAGGCCATCAGCCTGCGGGTCATGCCCCGGGCGGCAGGACGCGTGGCTGGGCAGGGCCTGGTGGTGGCGGATCTGGAGACCGACACCTCGTGGTGTCACGGGGGCAGGACTGAGGGCCCCAGGGGGACCGACATGGGCTCCAGGACCATGGGGCTGGGGGGAGGCCCCTGGGGAGGCTGCTCTGGGCCACTGAGGCCCATAAATGCTCTCAGGGCCCTGACATTTTCTGTATTAACAGCGTATTGACAGTTAACGTTATCATAACTTGACCATATAAATATCTTGTCAAATTAAGTAAGTAATCTAATTTACTTAAGCATTCAGCTTGATTGTGTTGTCATGATTTGAAGCCCCAGGTCGAACAGGCTGTCTGTACAGATTCAGGGAGCGCAGACGTGTGCCAGCAAGTTTGCACCGTCACTTTGCTCGCTCACCCTCCCTTTTGGTCTACAATGTGTTGGTCTACAAATTGTGTTGGTCTACAAATTGTCAGCGCGGTGTGCATGTTTGTTCACACCCGAGTTCCCCTTTGCAGCAAACCAGCTGGGCGCCAGGGAAACCAGCTAGCCACAGGCTTACATGCTATGCTGACTGAGCAACAGAGGAACTTCAGTACTACATAAAGAATTTTTTTCAGAAAGCAAGTCTATCTTTGCACTGAGGAAAGAATATATGTTAGCAGAAACGTATGCTTTACTGTATATATGTAGCGATTTCAACAATTGTAACATGCTCAGGTGCTCTGTTGTGTCACTATCTATTTTATATTAATAGCTTTAATTTGGAAAAAAATGCATAGGCAGAATTATATTTCTGTCAACAGATAATTTCTTAGTTGGATTGCAGAAATCAACTCCCAGCTGGAAAATTGAAAAATACAGAATCACAGAATCGTATAGGTTGGAAAAGACTTTTAAGATCATTGAGTCCAACCGTAAACCTAACGCTCCAAGCCCACCACTACACCGTGTCCCTAAGCACCTCAACCAAACGTCTTTTAAATACCTCCAGGGATGGGGACTCAACCACTTCCCTGGGCAGCCTGTTCCAGTGCTTGATAACCCTTCCAGTGAAGTAAAATTTCCTAATATCCAGTCTAAAGCTCCCCTGGTGCAACTGGAGGCCATTTCCTCTCATCCTATCGCTTGTTACCTGGGAGAAGAGACCGACCCCCACCTCTCTACACCCTCCTTTCAGGCAGTTGTAGAGAGCGATGAGGTCTCCCCTCAGCCTCCTTTTCTCCAGGCTGAACAACCCCAGGTCCCTCAGCCGCTCCCCATCAGCCTTGTGCTCCAGACCCTTCCCCAGCTCCGTTGCCCTTCTCTGGACACGCTCCGGCCCCTCAATGTCTCTCTGGGAGTGAGGGGCCCAACACTGAACACAGCATTCGAGGTGCGGCCTCACCAGTGCCGAGTACAGGGGCACGATCACTGCCCCAGTCCTGCTGGCCACGCTGTTTTTGATACAAATACTGCAAGTCAGTATTGCAGTGCAAATACACTGCAAGTCAGGCTGAATTATAAATAGCTATGATTTTGGATCCACCTAGACGTCTTTAAAAGAGCAGGATTGAACCAACAAACAATGCCAAGGTATGCAAAGTAGAAAACTGCTACAAAACCACTTTAATTTCTTGCTATCTTTTCAATACCTTGAAATTAAACATTAAATTTATTCCAACATGACATTCTTTGAGATTTATATATGAAATCCTTTTGAAGCAGCTCCACTCTCATAGCATTTAACAATAATTTTGATTCCAGAAAAGCTTCTAGAAAGTGGTAATGTTGGGAGGATTTTCTAGAAATAGCAGGAAAAAATAAAAACAGAAGAAGTTAACATTAAGGAAGATAAAATAGGAAAGGTAAAGGAAACAAGCAATTATGCATAAAGGTTCAATATTCAGACTCAATTGTTACACACATGACAAGAGTATTAAGGGCTAATCAATACAAGAATGATATTATGTAACAATGTATTAACCGTTGGGTGATTCCTGCAATTATTTTCTGGCAGAGACAAAAACCTCAATGCTTCCTTTGTAAGAACATGTTATTATCCTTAACGTCACTAGAAACACAAAACAAGTTTTATGCTTAAGAAATGTAATGTACAAAATTTCCTTATGCCAATATAATTATGAAATGGGTTCACTGGCCATGTAGAGTGAAAGGGTTAATATATTTTCAGACCTTGGAATATATGAAGATAGTATTTCTCGACCTTTTTTAATTGAAGGACGATTTAAACTTTTTACAAAAAAAAATCCCAAACCCAAAAAATCCTACATAGTATTAACCATAAAAGGGAAACATTGCAAAGAAAAGCTATCAGTAACAAATTAATAGGTAAATTGTACCTTATTTTCTTCTTCTTTGTTTATTTTTTCTTTGGGTGAATGCGAGTGTGCTTATGCAGTTTACCAGCACAATGACAATTTCTCTTCCATTTCCTGATGTCTTACAATCATGAAGTGGATGAAACTGCAAAATGTGAACAAAAAAGCCTCAATTTTTACAGAAAAAGGAAGTTAGAATTCTAAAGTAAAACTCAGAAAAATAAATATTGCGATAAGAAGCAAAAATGCAAATAATTGAGCTTCCTAAAATATAAGCGTTAAGTTGTAGACCAACTAGGCTCACTCTAGTTGGTGTGAGCAAAAGTTAGTGTAAGTAACCCTAGATCGAACCTAAAGCAAAACAAATAATGAGGCGAACAGCTTCCACTGGATAATTTAAATCACCTTAAACAACCCACAAGCAGAAAGGAATGCAAGAGATGGGGGAAGATCAATTAATGAAACAAGCTAGCCTCAAAGGAAAAAAAAAAAAGAAAAATAAATTGAAGGGGATTAGAAGAGAGACTCTTGGAACAAGCAATGCCTCGCTCTCTCTTTCCAGTATACAGTCTTCACGTTCCAAAACCTCCCAGGTTGTCTGGCCAAGGGACTGTTGAGATTTTTTTTTAAGATGGGACAGCATATTACTACTTCACTTTGAACAACTTTACACGTCTTCAAATAAGCATCTTTTACTGAGATTTACAGTTTTCACGCCAATAAAAATCCTCCAAATTCTTAATCATAGAGTACCTTACAATCGTGATGTACTAGCACCAAGATGTTATGACAACAGAAGCTTTTTTAATCTATAAGAACAGTGTATCCATACACCGTCTTGCTACGCGGTGTTGTGCAGCGGTGCCCCTGAGAGTTATAAAGGTCGTCCACAGGAGGACAGACGGGTATCAATAGCTCATTGATCACAACCGTGTATTACTTTGAAATTTGTATGGTGTTAGAAGCTCTACTGCTGAAAATTGTTCCTTTGTCACAAAATATTGCACTTCAATAGTATGAGATTGTAACCAAAATGAGCAGGATTTGCTTTCTGTCTTTTACTATTATTTTTTAATCTGAGATGGATTGAATGAGAAATGGAAAGCAATTCTGATTACAATGCAAACATATTAATTTCATAGGTGAGATGATACAATTTGTTCAGCTGTTTCTTTCCAGAAACTTTATGCAGATTATGAAAAAGGTTTCAGTTCATTCATAATCCTTACCGTATTCATCATCCACCAATTTTTGTCCAGACTTCATTGTTTTGAAAGAAATAGCATCGCTTTATAGGAACAAGGCTCATACTAATTTTATTTTCCTGCATGTTCAAATCTGAACACTACTAAAAACTTAAAGTATTTTTAAAGGACATCACAAGAAATTGAATTTCTCCAATAGATGTCGTAGCAAGAATGGAAAATGTAAGAGCTTGCCTGCTATCTTAAGATAACATAACGATCTCCATCTTTAAGTCTATACTTACAGAATTAAACCCAGGCAAGCAAGTTAAGGTTTCCATCTCCTGGTTCTTCCATTTTTCCCAAGAGTAATCCTGCCAGAGATATATGTGATAGTGGACCATGAATTATCAAAAGGTAAAGCATTCAGCAATAACAGCCACAGAAAAGCGATAGTATCGAAGCCAGAGTACTGTGTGTTGAAATTTTGATTTTGAGATTCACCTTGTTTCTTTACCATTATGCAACATTCCATACATTCTATCAAAAAAATTGAAAAAGCCTGGAAAACAAACAAATCTTTTTTTATATACATATACATATATGTGTGTGTGTGTGTGTGTATATTGGCTATTAAAAATTTTGTGAAGTGAAAATTATTTGAAAATGTCTAGACTAAACTTCTCGCCATTAGAAGAGTTAAGAAATAATTTTCTTTCTAAGAAAAATCATAGAATATTCACTGCATATTTTGATATTATTAATTCATAGACTTTAAATGAGAAACCACTGTTCCCTTTAAAAGATATACATGCCCTTGATTTCAGAGAAATGAAAGAAGAAGGAATTTTTAAGTGTCAGATACTTGAACACCTTCTGAAGATATTGCTGGGTAATGAAGAGGTCCAAGCACAATGGCACAGGTCTGCCTCAGCTACAAAGTAGATTCTCTTATTTTTTCTAAAAGTACTGGAGCCCTGAAAATATTTTACTGCATTCTGAAGATCCATATATACTTGCATTTTCTTGCAGTTTAGTGTATCTAACCAATAGATCTTATTTTGTATAATTAATTTGACATATTATTGTAAGACTATATATTAATATTCTTATATAGCAATATTTTTAATATATTATATAGCGTATTGCAAAACTGTATACTGGGTGGAACTTGAATTCCGGTGGATCAGAAACAAGCATAAAATACTTAAGGGTTAAAAATGGTTTGAGTCATTCTGTAAATCTCTCTCAGGTTGTCGGTCCCAGGAAGCCCTCTGCCTCACCACCTTGTTAAGAGTGGTAAAGGTGGGAAAAATGGTAACTTGGGAGGAACCAAGCCTTTCAGAATGAAGCAGTACAATTTTTAACAGCACCTAGAAACTATTCTGTGGACATAAGGGAATATTCTTCTATGTACTCCCGCTTACACTGTTGACCAACACGATACCGCCTCTGCACCAGCATCTGGGCTGGTGAAGCGAGCTGCCCGCCTATTGATTTATTAAGGTATGATGTTGAGTACCCATTCACCTGCCCTGGCAAATCTCGTTTCTAGGATCTGGTATCTTTCAGGAAAATGTTGTTTTCTTAAACTCCTCATAATTTTCAGACATATATTATTCTGCAGCCCACAACTGAAATAGTAAGAATAAATGTCACGTAACACAACTTTTGTATATGCCGTGTAACTGTACGGTCTGGGGGGGAAAAGAAATGTACCCTATAGATGGCAGTGTAAGCATACTGAAGAAACTTTGGTGAGCCATCAAGTATAACCACTTAAAAACATTTATGATTAACACTAAATTCATAAAAACAATTATTACAAAGGAAATTAAAAAAATGGCACAAACTGCTCAGATTAGATCAGCCAGCAGCACTTTTAAAATGCGTTTCAGTCGATTTAATCGTCTCAGTGGCTTTTTATTGGTACTGGTAACAACCTGTGGGCTAGTCTTCCGTCAGGAGGATTCGCTCTTCTATAGCTCCTCTAACAGAGTTTACAGATTATTAGAAAAGACCGAGAGACTTCTCTAAGTTAAGAGTTGAAGCATACCGTACTTTAAGGTTGGACTCCTGTTAAAATACATTTTAATATTTCAATACCTTAGAAAAAGATTAAGTATTTGAGCAGCCGAAGAGACAGAATAGAATAATTTGATGGCTTTACATTTAAATCAGCTGAATGTAATATTTTAATTAAAAAGTCTTTTCAGAGTTGCTTGCATTTAATATACTCCGCATATTTGAAAACCTCATCTGCAGACAGAGGAGTATGTGTAAACATAGACAGTGTGAGCCGCCATGTTGGCCGAGGTTACTTATTGAGGAGTTATATCATTTGCATAAAGTTTTAAGCATCTCCAAACATATATTTTTTTAAGACATACAGTAATCCTAAATACCACTTAAAGTGAATTAATGAAGATTACAGTATAAGGAAGTATCTGACTCTTGGGGATATGGTGCTGGAAAGGTTTAGGGGGTATTTTTACACACATTTTATAAGCCCACTGAGTAAATCTTGGACTTCAACCATTGTTTTTGGACATGAAAGAGTCTGAAAATCCTATTAACATCTTTGTGGAAGTGGTCTAGCAGTATTGCTGCTACGGTATAATGTATTTTGCATTATCACTTATTACAGCAAAATCCTAACTTGTGAATCCAAGGGAGTTCCTGAAATCACTTCTGCAAAATTATTCTCCTTCTCTTGCAATATTTTCAATCGTATGTATTACCTTATTGTGAAAATATAATGGAGTGCATGACATCTGTCTATCTCCTTTTCTTAAAATAACATACTTTGTGCAGATAAGACGGTATCAAATGTACTTTTTGCATAGTTGTTCTGCAATCTTTCAGAAACACGCTATTTTTTTCCCCTGGAGTTATTTAGTATCTCCCCTTTAAATGAAATTTGGCCTGGGAGAAAGTTAAAGTTTTAGTCTCAATTACCAAAAGAATTTACTACTAGAAATGATGGATTTAGAGAGCAGTTTCAACAGTTTTCCTATGTAGCCTGTGATTTTTTCCACTATAGCCATTTAACAAAATAAATCTCAAGTCTGTGCATATTTAGCAACGTACAGAAGACAGCACGTTTATGATTTTCAGATTTAAATCCTACTAGTGATACTCCTATCCATTTTGAGGTGGATCTATTTATAATTTGTCTGCAAGTACGACTAAACCACTTCTAATCCTAATCAGAGTAACAGCAAAGGCTTTATTAGAAAATAAACTAGGAAGATAACTTTTTTTTTTTAAACACAGACAATTCAAAGAGACTAGGAAAACGTATCAGTGGAAGGCAGATACACAATGCTCTCAATGCCCTTGTGTCCCTGCAGGTGATTCCTGCTTTCAGGCTTGGCTGCAGCCAACTCCGTGACTTTCTGAGAGGCAGCAAACTCTGAACAGTCCCCAGGAAATTCTTCTCGTTACTTCTGTGGCCTGGCTGGCTTCTCCCAGCTCCTCAAGCACTCTCAGTCTCAGCATGAGCTGCAGGCAGGGTCCCAGCTCTCCACTGTGAGGACTTGCCTGCCCAAACCTGTAGTCTCTTACTTTTTCTCTCCCTTGAGCTGGTTCCCTCGCTCCCACAGACATATGAGCAACCTTTTCTCCCTCTAGATTTCCACATAACCAGACTTCTTAAAAGAACATAATAATTGAGAACAAAGGAGGAAAAAGCACCATGCCACAGATATATTATCACATTTAAATACCATGCTATGTTTATGCATATATAATATTTCTCCTTCAGCTAAAGGAATTATGTGTTCTGTTCTATTCAGACCAAACTTCCTTTCTGCAAATCCCTGAATGTTGCAAGCATCTAAAATTCAAATGGAAAACCCCTTTCCAGAATAGCTTACCACTCCTTTGAGAGACGTCTCTTGCTCCCTGCACCTTAAAAAAAGGGAGTCTTACATTTCCTCCACCCAGGAATTTCTGTGTGGTAGCACAAACTCATCTGTGCGTAGGAGAGGCAGAATGAATGGGTCAAATTACAGAAACATTTAAAATCCAGCAGGATTTTCACAAGTAGCATAATCAGCTATATCATCCATTAGATAATCTGTCTTCTGTTACACCTTGAAACATCTCACAGAGAAGCTTCATGGTTCCACTCAAACAGTAATAACATGGAGCATCAAAGAGATCCAAGTTTCAGGAGGCAGAGCAGAAGCCTTGGTTTCCATGAAGTTCTAGGGATAACCCAGCTTAAACTAAGATATCATAACTGAATCCCCAAATTTGGAATTAATTTTAATTTACCTTCCCCAAGCACTTACCATGAATATTAGCAGACAAGAATGCAGGCCAGCCGAGGGCTCACCACATCAACGCAATTCAGGGTTTTCCAACAGGGATTGCAAGAGTGGGCTGCTGTGATTATAGATGTACAGAATTTGTATAAACTGGGAAACAGTAATCTAATGTCATCATTCTTGTGCGCCTTCTTTTGTATTTAAAATAATTGTATTACTTCAGTCCAGACAAAAAGAGAAATGACAAAAAGAGCCACTGGAAAAATGCATAATGGTTTGGAAATATTAACTGTACCTGCGTTCCATAGAATGGTAAGAGCAACTTCTGCTTATGCAAATGTAAGCAACAATGAATATGAATTAACTTCCACAAATGAAATCCATCATATGATTTCATTTTAATCTTATGCTTTTGTTTCTTCTCCCAGATAAGCAATTAACTTCTACATGTCAGTGCCAGCAATAATAAATTTCAAATTTGTAAATTGTAGAAAATTATGTAGGAATTTGAATGTTAAAAGCAGATTAGAACAGAAAAGATTTAATATCAGGTTGGAAGAGTAAAACACAGCTGGAGAGGAAGATCTTTTAAAAATAATCTACAAACTCATATAGTATAAGCGAAACATAATTAAGATGATGGTACTTTACAGTGTAGCTGGTTCTGTTCCAACTCTGAATTCAGCTAATATATCATCCTTGGTGGTTTTTGGTGACTTCCACTTCTTCAAAAAACTTTAATTGAGGTAGGTGGAGAAAAGGGGGCAAAAATACAGGAAATACTTCAGGAGTCAAAGTGATATTTGACATGTCTGGCCTAAACGTGAAAAGAAAGAATAAAAATTTTAAAATAATGTCAAAATTAATTTACTAATTTTAATCAAGAGTAAAAAGTAAGATCTCATTTATGGACAGGTTTTGATCTAACTGATTTTTTTTCATTGCTAGTTTCTTAGATTTCAATTGTAAATTTTTTTTTTTGTGTAGAAAGAAAAAAAAACCCTTGTATGTTGAAAAGTTGCGCTGTGGCTAATACACAAATAGCTCTATGGAAGGCAAGAGTTTCAGTGTTATTGTAACGAATGATATGAAATCACCTGCAAATAGTTGCTTTGTTAATTTTCAATGATTGAACATCAAAAATCTTTCCTGTCAAGGCCATCATCCCAGATACTACTGCTGAGCGGCTGTCCATGGTTGTTGAGGGAGAAGAAAAAAAGTTTAACAAAGTTAATGATACTCCATAGCATGATTTTCTAAGATCTTTCTGAACTGAGAAAGGCAAGTAGTTGACAACCTGTAGGAGTAGATATTATGTTCAGTTGCAAGAGTATTCTGTTTTGTTCAATAATCATGCCTAGTAATACTGCTGATTCTCACGTTGTTCAGCAAAATGAGCTACTCGGAGCAAAGGAGGAAAACAAACAGCAGCACGTCCTACGCGCAATTTTATTCGATGAAGTAGAAGAAACTACTGGTGACATTGGGACTCAAAGCCAGTCACAAGCAAATGGTAGACGCTGCCAATGTTTATATGCATTGCTGCTGGTGGGATCGATAGCTCTTATTATGTCTAACTGTAACACTCTGAGAACCGGGAAAACCTATACCTACACAGCCACACACGCACAGAGTGTTTTTCAACAATGTGTAGTAGATTGAGGCAATCTAGATGTAGCTATTCATTGATATCTAGTGTTATCACATTGGACCATCTGGCCCTGTTCTGTTTCTGCCTCATGAACTAGGAAAATGAGTATTCCTTTTCCAAATCACAAGCCACAAGACTTAAATATTCTGTGATTAATTACTACAGAAAAAAATAATTAATAGAACATCTGCCTGCCAAGAAGACAGAGTGCAAGTAACTAATATGTTACAGTTACTGGGCCAGATTCTCCCATCGTTCTGGCAGCTAACAAAAACCAGAAGGTAGATGGGTCAATCTGGCCAACAATTTTTTCGTTATGGTGTAACTGTCACCTGGCAAATCTAGCTCAAGTAACAACCTCTTTCTCTCTGTGTCTAGCCTGCAGCAAGCTGGATGCTCTTCAGAATCCTTCTCAGCATCTATCACTCTCTTTAGGTGATTACGTGACTTTGAAAGTCTGGTACTAAACTACAGAAGTACACAAGTATGGTTATGTTATAATGTGTTTAGAATGACTAAGCCACCATTGAAAACAGTTCTCGCATACCGTAAATTGGTAATTCTGATGTCAAGCAAAACCGACTATTTTTATACATATGGTACGGTGACTTCAGTAGAATAATTTGCAAAAGTAAAGTGAATGTTATGCCTAAGAATAATTAGCTTCAAATTACTTTTTTAAAATTGAGTATTTGGAATTCTTTTATTCAAATTGAGTATGCAATGTTTTTATTCCACTTCATCTTTGCGTTTGCTTTGAGATGTCAAGTGTCATTTTTACTTTGGCAAGAGGTCTTTTGATTATCAAGATAAAAGAAAATGTTTGTTCTGAATAAATTCTTATTTTTTATTTTACAAATGAAATGAATGGAAAACTTCTACTAATGATATGCTTCTCATTAGCAAACGGATCCCTTTACTGTGGTAATCAAATAAACCCTTTCTTCAAGTCAGTCCTCACCCATTTTTATAATTATCATCACTGTCCCCATTTTTTTCCTCCTCTGAAGTATAACTTGAATTATATGTCTGTGAAAGTTTCCAGTTGGTTCACGATAACGAAACTGAGGTACAGGCCTCCCAGTGGGGTAAGAAAGTTTCTTCCAACCACAGAGCTACAACCCACAACCAGACATAAAATCATGCAAAGCTGCTTTCTTTCTCTGACTTCTCAATTTACCAGTAATTAAAAAGTGATACGTCAGTACAAGAAATAGTATACTGAAATTGCTGTTTTGTTACAGGGTATGCAATCAAGCCCACCGCCTGAAGGGAAGAAAAAGAACTGAAACTACTGATTGTGAGTGGTCAGCAATAGCTGCTGCTTTGTATCCTGTGTTATATTAAAGTAATACACTGTTGACATCATGTAAGCATTGATCAATCACTGTAAATGAATTCTCACCAGTGTTCTTGAGGGCACAGCCTCAAGACAATTCAATGGCAAAAGTGTGTATGAGGTCATAATTTGCCCTATTATGTACAAAACGAAAAGAAACAGCTTAAATGTGAGTGCCTGCAGTGAAACGGAAATATTTTGCAAACTGAAATGGCACCGGAAATCAATATGACACAATGAATAAGAAATCTCGGAGCGCCATTTCTACAAGATTGTAAAGAATAACTATTGAGGACTAACATTTTCCGTTCTGTTATGTAACCCTTTTAAAATGTCTCATTTAACTATACTTGAGAGATGAGGTTTTTAAAATATTGGGGTTTTAAACACAAAAGGTACAGCATCTCAGCTGAGATCTAAGGTCAAATCTCTTTCTAGAATTATTCAAACACATTTCCACTGTAAAATGAAAGAAATTAGGGCATTAAATATTCTGATATGACACTTGCAATGAAATTGAGAAATCAGGTTATGTCCAAGATCAATATTTATTTCATTGACTTCTGATATTACATGGGACTAAAGCATACCCAGCTGTAAACTTCTCCAAACTCAGGGGTGAAAACAGTAATCCCCTTCCCTCATCCCCTCACAAATCCCATATCCAAACAACTCTTATATCAAAGCTGAAATGTAACACAATACTCTGTCCAAACCAGTCTGGTCAGAACTTAAACGCTTGAACATAACCTAGCCACTTGGAAAACAACAAATATGTTGACAGATGCCAAAACCACCTCCTGTTAAAGCATTGTAGGAAAAGTCAATGTTTGAAACTGTGTGACCGTCTCAATTAAAGAAGCAGAAACACTGACTTTGGTAAGTTGAGTCAAAAGAGAGCAAAAAAAAAAAATTTGCTCAAAGGAGAGTGAAATTTTTTTTTTTACTATAGAATAGAATATTTCAGTTGGAAGGGACCTACAATGCTCATCTAGTCCAACTGCTTGACTGCTTCAGGGCTGACCAAAAGTTAAAGCATATTATTAAGGGCATTGTCCAAACGCCTCTTCAACACTGACAGGCAGACTATTTAGTGTTAATAATTAGTATTACTTATATAAACCAAATTCTGATTCTAACAAAATCTAACAAAAGCTTAAAAAGGTATACGTTTGTTCTGTTATTCCTACATGAAAGCAAACTGCAAAAAGTCTAGTAGTTAATTTTGCTAGCAAAAATATTGCTAGCAAAAAATATTGCTAGTTTTTTTTTAAAAAAAAGTGAAGAATTTCACCAGTCCAGAGAGGCACTTAACCTCCCAAGAAGAGGACAGTCAGAATGCAAACACTCTGAACAAGTGTCAAATAAATCAGTGTAAAAGACCTAGAAGGCAATTGGATACTTTGTTTACAAATAAGTTAATACTTCCTTTTTTTTTTTTTTTAGTGCAGAGAATTGCTTTCCTGTTCTCAACAATATATTTCAGATCTATGAACAGAACCAATTCAAGCAGTTTATAAGATAAAGAAAAACATTGTGTTTTCTCCAATTGCATAGGCTGGGTTTTTGACCTAAAAGCCTTTTTATTTAGCTTTCTTTCAAGTTGCTAAAATGGTCTTTAAGGAGGATCATAAAGCATCAGAGATTACCACAGTGACCAACAGAGGCTCACATCATATGTCATATATTGTTAGTCCTCAGAAAATAATCGCTCTAGCAGATTCACTTTATTTATTTTGTGGAGGTAGCCTCTCTTCTTTGTGGGAAGGGAGGGAAACAAGAGAAACTTTGACGTTTTCTTTTTCATTAGTATGTTAAACAAATAATACAAACTTTAATGGCAAGGAAGCAACATTTCCTCAACATTTGTATCAACTCTTGCCCACCTCTCAAGACCTATTTTTGTATCTACCATCAAGAAGCAACAGCAAAATATCTGAAAATGTCAAATCCTTTTTAGTTCAACCTTGCAAAACCTTGCAAAAATACGTTTAAGAATTCCCCTTTGGCTTGTTTACAGCAATGATGGAATAGAAGATCATGTTTTGTCCCCTCCATTTCTTTACAAGAACCCTTAAAATTTCAAGTTCAGAAGTCAGAACACATCGTGCTCATTGACCTTTCGCTATAGCATGTCATTGCAGTCTCCTGTGCAGAGAATTTCTATTTTTTTCTGGGAAGTCTGGGGACAAAGTTTTTCTTTTAATCACAGTAGTGACTTGTGATTCCACACAAGCTACAATGAGCGAATGGAAAAAGTCATTACAATTTTCCTTTCGCTCCCTCTGAAATACTGGCATTCTCAAGCCAAATACAGAAGGAAATTTCCATGTGTAGATCTTCTCCAATTTGAAGAGCTGATTTCTGACAGTTAAGGAAATAATTATTTTCATATGTTGAGGAGAAAGCACTTTGTTAAACAGTGATTAGTTTGCTGTTATCACATAAATGAGTTATTCCTATAAGAAACTCTACTGCACTCATCAAACCATGTTAGATAATGTTAAGTAATTAGAGAGGGAAGAACAAATCATTCCATCAGTTCTCGCTTTGCGTCTTGAAACTCTCACTGGTGACACGGCAAGTGAATTGTGGTTTGTCCATACTAGCAGTTGCCATAAAGAATTGAAAATAGCAGTTAGTCTCACAGCAGGAAAGCATGGTTCAGTGAATCAGAGAAGGCATCACACACCTCAGTGTGGATTATCAGCACACACCAGATCCCTTTTTACATACTGAGCAATCAACTTTTTATATGACTTTGACTTTTGAGACTCATATAATATGTTTCCAGATTAATCAGGTTAGTGAAAACTACGGATATTCATTTCTAGAGGACTTTTTTTCCTTTGGGTTCTGGCAGAGACGACTCTGTTTGTACACAAAGTGAAGAAAAGATTTTTAGTGTTTAGAGAATCAGATAGGCAAAACATGAAAATAACTGGAGAAGACAAGTAGTGTATGTGGTATGCTACATGCTGTTCCCAGGCAGAAATAATTTCAGTAGCTAGGTGAAGGACATTAACATTTTTAAAACTTTTTGTGTCTCCCGTTTCAAAATGATACCAAATTAAAGTTTCTTACCTTTAATCTGTAATAACTTGTTGCTTAAGTTCTATAACAGGGAAGCCAATTTCAGTTTAAATGGTAATCCATAATTCTTCTTACTTGAGAGACTGTTTCTTGGAGTTTGTAAACATCAAGAAAATGTTTTGAAGATTGCTTTTAAGCAGAATGCTGACATCTTCCCGATACGTTGGGTCCAGGCTATATTCCTTTTGTGAGACACAGGAAGCTACCCTTCCGCAGCGATGGGTGAACAGGTCTCGATAAAATTTGAACCAGTATCAAAACTCAACTCTGTTGAAAGTAAATTGAGTCAGAATCAGAGATGACAATAAAATTCAGATGATTTTTCAAGTTCTTTTAAAAATACAGTTATTTACAAATGACACAAATGAGGAAATTCCGAGTGTCACTAATAAAGTGAGAAAAACAACTTAAGCTACTTTATTCTCTGCTAAAATGTAGATTAATTGGTCTGGTTAGATAAAAAAGGCAGTCACCTACATAAAGTGCAGATATCAATAAGGTGCAACAGATTAGCCAAGAAAATAAATTTTCGGAACATAATGCAGACGGAGGGTACTCAGCCGATGCTGATTAAAATTCTGTGGGCAACAGAATTAAATACCTCCTCTGTTCACAGAAAGAACAACTTGGTTTTTAACTGTTCTAAAAGGGAAACAAAATGGTTTGTCAATACATCTAAAGACTTAGAGAAGTCTTCAGAACTCTAGTTTGTGCCAATTGTTTAGGATTCTTCTTCACATATAATTATACACCTATTATCATATTCTACCAACATAATCACACAAGCAGTCTGATAACAGAAACAAATTTAGAATATATTAGCTTTTGCACATACATAAGCACCTTATACCCTATTAGCGTGCTTATGAAAATAGCCTTGTTATTAGAGCATAAACCCTGGAAACAGTAGATAAAAATTCTGTTCTTTTCTTTGCCATACACTTTTTAGTAATTGCATTACATCTTCATGTCTTGCTTTATTCACAAGTACATCACGGTAATGATAATTTCCAGCTCACTGACATGGACAACCTAAAGTATTTTACAGGCATTAGGGAATTTGAGAATCTAGAGAGAACTGTTATGGAGATGTAAATTACTGTTACACCATGCATATGTTCTCATTTTTTACCGTATTATCTGATGCATTGCATATTTTGAGCTAAATTCCATGTTCTAGGATATTTTTGAATGCCACACTTTCCATTATGCAGGCAGAGGTATAAAAACTATTTTCAAAGGAAATAATTTTTTTTTGTTCTTTTCTAGCACTCTCATTTATATTTATAAGCAAACGATATTTTGGGATGCAGAGCTGTCTATTTTCTCCCTGCTTATAGGATCTTCTCATTCATGATGCCCAGAATGTAATACAGCTTTATCCAAAGCCCACTGAAGCCACAGGATGAGAAAAAGAGTGGTATATCTCCAGTGTTTGTCACTGCCTTGCCACCTCAAAACCGAATATAACCAATTATAGAAAAGACTGAAAGTCTAATATATCATTCTCAAAATCAGAAGATACTCATAATTGGATGCAGATGTACTAGAGACTCTTAAATAAAAAGCTTCCACATTTAGCTATGTCAGGTTGCCTCCCCTTTTTATATTCTGTTGGGGCTGACAGTTACCGATGTTAAGTCAAACTATACAAAAAAAGCTGAAAAGAAGATGCTGGAAAGATTGACTTCATTAAATGGCATCTACATTCAACGCAGACTACTGCTTTCGCTTGAAAGCAACATCTTCGTATACTGCTGGTATTTCACTGACATTTGAAGAGACTTTAAGGTGTACTAAGTTGGCAGCTATTGTAGTAGAAGAGTTTGTTTTTCTAACTTAAAGCAAACCAACCCTAAACATTTCTCTGCTTAAAAAAGGAAGTATGTGAAATAGGAAAAGTATATACAACATAAGGAAAAAAAAAAAAAGTCACTCTGAGCAGCTCCCTTCTTTCTGCAACTCCCCTTAAAAAAAAAAGAAGGAAAAAAAAAAGAGGAGTATTATTTAGAAAAGCTTGCCTAAGCAAATTCTGTCTGCAAAAGTGATTGATTCTTGTCCTTGGTCAGCCTAAGATACTTCTTTCCTAAGAGACAGCAATATTCTCTTAAGTGACAACAGACGCAAGAGGCTGCATCCCTCACTACCTCAGAACTTTATCTTGGCCTACAAGAGGCACAAACATTCTCCCGTCATGGCTGAAACAATTCAACCTGTGACGTGCGACCAATCTATCCCAAAGTACCCGGGCTTTCTTAGCCTCCAGATTTCATCTCGTTTTCCAAGCTCCCACCACCCTCAACAGTGTGAATGGAGATTTTTCTTAGATGCAGGTCACATAGCTGAAAGAAAAAGATTCTATAACTTGTACACATACAGGTCATAGAAAATGAAAAATTCAGTCAAAGCAGTGTCAAAGGCATAACTTTTGAGTGATCTGAAAAATACCAAGTCTTCTGATCTTTCCGACAAGACTGTTCTGTGAAAATACAAAGTCTTTTGTTTTTCTGAAGTGTAAAGTACAGATGATGACAGATAGCACACCAGAACAAGCATCCAAACTCTGCCCCCAGAGAGGACACTTACTTAAGAATACCTTAAAAAATTCGATTGTTTAATAAAACTGATAAATATAAAGGTTTCTAGAAATTGAAAGTAAAAGCACTTTCTGTCATCACATCACACTTTTTTTCAGAATATTGAAGGTCTTTACCAGACATTTAACAATGTGTAGACTCCATTTGCAGTCATCTTGGATAGGCTAGGGTTACTTATACTTTGAGACTAGAGAAGTTAATTTCTGTGAGAATAACTAAAATGCCCTTTTCTTTGAAAGCAGATGTCAGTACGTACCTAAAGATTCCAAGAGAAGATCTGTAGGAACATACAACAGTACCATTATGAAATTGGTATTGTGGATTTTTGACAGAGGAAAACATCCTAATGAGCTCGTAAGAAAACTGAAAGCCCTAGGAAGAGACCTACCTGGATGCTGCAATGACTGTGATGAAGCAAATGAGAGACTGGATTCCTTCAAATAGTTATCCCAAAAAATTTTGGGCTGATAAATTTGCCAGATGGAAAAATACTAAGCAACTGCTAAGTAGCTTGTGCACCTTTGAAAGCGTGACCTGAAGCTGAAAAGAATCATAGGCATTTTCTGACTGTTGTCTGCTTATTCTTGGAGATACCAAAGTCGAAGTTAGGGTGATCATCTAATTAGGAGAGAAAAGCCCAAATGCAGTGCATCTAGGATAATCTACTGAAATATTCTGGATAACCCCTGGTGTTACTAAGGACAGAAAGAAGTCCTCATGAATATCAGGCACTTCAACAGGCCTCACTTCAGTGTTTGAAGAGCAGGATGAATAAGGGGAAATGTTCTTGAGACAGCCTTCTTAAGACTTGTACCTCTGGACTGATAGGTGCCAGAGGCCTTTGTCAGGGCCAAATACTCTATCTTCATCAGTTCATCACCTTTTCAAGCAGAAAATTTTGAAACTTAAATATTCAGTGCTTCCCCTAACAGGATGAACACTTTCACATAGGTCAATCTCCTCCCATGAATGGACAAATGAGATATCATCACCTAAGTCCTCTAATGTATCACTATTATATGACTTATGATAAGAAGACCATATCTCTCTAATTTTTGACATAGCCTAAAATTTGAAATTAAGCTAATTAAACTCTTGCTTTCTACTCTCCAGAATGCTGCATTTGCATTTTGAACTAATGTATTATTTTATGAATTTTATAGATTATATAAAATCCACTGTCCAAACCTGGAGAGTGACGGGGAAAATATCTTTTAAGTTTTCATAAAACCTTGATGAAAATATTATTTGGGTATTTTTCAAAGAAAATTTTTTTTTATTAATTATAACTGTTTCCATATATTTAAAAGTCATTTTAATATGTCAAAGGATCCTTTCATCACTGTAACCAAACCACATACTTTTGTATGCAAACAATCAGACTTCTGTAATTTTAAGGGGTACCATATCCATTATTGTACAAGATACAAACAAATGTATTTGTACAACTGTAAATAAAATTTTAAAAGATGGGATTCAAGTTCCAGAAGACTGAGGGTAACCTATGACACGAAGTACTGTCAATGCAATGATTGCGATTTGGTTCTGATAGACAGGAATCGAAACCGAGCCAGGTGCAGTAGGCTTTCTGGTGAGGAAGACTGGGAAGAAGACAGCAAATGACTCATACCGCTTTCTGCCCTATACTTCTTATTCCGACAGCATTTTGGTTTATCAGTAATGGTGTATGGACCCAAAGAGTGTTTGCAGGAGAGAGATGAATAGTACTTCTATTTTGTTTTTCTGCTCACAGTTCTATAGAAAAAACAAATCCAAGAATATCCAACTGCGGCGATTATCTTTGCTGTGTATGTAAGTTATCTTTACAAAAATGTAAGGTTCTTGCATGTAAGTAAATTATTTAAAAGAGGACATGTTAATGGGCTATCATAGTTTGCTTTCTAACATCAGGGATTCTCCATGGGTATGAAGAAAACATAATCACACATATGGTGGAACTAAAATGTACTATTTTTCTTGAATGAAATTCTCTTGTTAACTCAGCATGCACTGCATGAGACCACATACCATTTTTCAACCATCTGCACATCTCACAGTATTATGGACACAAAGTTTCTATTATTCAGCCACTAAGATTTTATGTTAGGTGACTTGTCAGTGTGGATTCACTATAATATCTTTCATCCTTGGTGGTAAATTTGGCATCTATGCAGATACTGCTTGTATTTCTATAGATTTCAATTTGAAGAATAAACTTCAAGTCTGTCCTCTGCCACCCTTGTTTCCAACACCTTACGGAACACACATTCCAGGTAATTTGGACATATAAGCTTTTATATTATAGGCTAAGTTAGGAAAATGCATTGCTCAAATTTCAAAGTTAAAGACACCTTAGGAAACATCAGGAGACCTTGGTTGGGATTAGCTGTTTGATACAAGAAAACCAAAATCAACCAAACAAAAAACCAAACCCACCACTCTCCACAGCAATATATTTGCTGTCAAAAGATCGGAAGCCAACATGTTAATGAGCTCTTTTTTATGAAATGAAATCACTGCTGTTAGTGTTCACTGACTTCTGATTAATTCATAGATCGCTTATCATCATATAGTGCTTCATGAATTACCAAATTTCAGGACCGTATTAGGAATTTCAGACCATGCCTCTCTTTTGGTATTGCTATCAAGGGGAATCCAATCAGAAGGCACTCTTTTACTATTCAATTTATGACAGCCTCTATTTTCAAATTGGAAGTCTCAATATATACACCAGCGACAAGACATTCTTCAGGAATCTCTGACACGATATTCTTGTTTGTAAAAGATATTGTGGAGATTAAATTCATTTTAATTTCCTGAGTCTGTACAGCTCTGATTTCTTACTTGAGATATAACACATCATCTTTGAATATCCTGAAACTAATTAAGAATGTGATGAGTTTTACAGGAAAGGGATTTTTTTAACCTGTTCCTTAGCTTTCATTATTTTAACCCGTTCCTTAGTATTCATAGCTCACCCATTTGGGAGTGACTTTTTTTTTGAAACTTATTATGAAAATTCTGTTTAAGACAGAATATGCATATCTAGCTGTAGTTAAGTAATTGAACAAATTAAAACCAGGAATGGAGGGAAACAGCCAAGCATTTTTTTATCAGAACTTAGCTAGTAGGTTTTGCAACTAGCCCTGCGAAGTTCCCTTTGTACTTTCATTGTATATGCACATACAGCATTAATGCAAAGAATAGACAATAGTGGACTTCAAGCAGACAGACAACCTAACATCAAAACAGTACAACATCAAAACAAGAAAGAAGGAAAAAAAAGCTACCTCAGGTCCACAGCTCTGAGAACAATCTAATTCTTTTCTTTTCATGAGAAAAGCATACTAGTGAAGCAATCAATGTTTTTTGCTGTTCTGTCATAGAACTACATTAAACTTAAAGATTTAAATGTCAGAGCCAACAGCAGAAACTCCTGGATTCTATGAAGCCCATAGTTTGATAAAGGCTGATACTACTACTTTTTTTTTTTTAAACACCCCTCCCCCGCCAATAGTACGTACTAGTTAATGAGATAAGGGGCAATGCTTTTCTAAGACTAACCTAATTTCTAACCAAGAGAACTGTTAAGGCAGATACTGCAACCCATGAGCTGAGTAACTGCCTACAGTTAAAATCCCATATTCTTTCCCTTGCGCTCTCTTTCTGTAAGCTGGGTGCTTCTCATCAGATTTCATGTAAACTATACTTTTTTCCGTCAAATTATTTTGTTTTGCGCTGCATACTATGGTAGAAGAAGGGATTAACAGAGCCTTGATTTGCCTGTGTCCTGCTTGGTGATGTTCAAATGCAGTGATTTTCAAACCAGATTTTTGCTTGGGTGGGTGGAAGAATATTTTCTCCCTGCTCAACACTACCTCCATTCTGTTAGTGACATTTTATTTGTCCTTTATTTCATGTACCTTATTTTTATCTCACTTTCATCTGGCCAGATCGGTAGTGTTCTTTCCAAGTTTCTGTAGACTTTGGCCTCATCTGCTGATATAAGACCCTATCAGGTGTTACTCTGCAGATGTCTTCATTCTTGCTCCAGTGCTGTCCTGAGTTTGTATCTATTTCATATATAATGCCATCTGCATCTTGGAAAAGTGCCTTTGCCATTCCTTTGTCTGCCTCTTTCCTAGCTCTAGACAGACAATTATCACTGCATAGCAGCCACAGGTCTTTGCCTCCGTGGTAACAGATTGTGTTGTTTTGATGATCTTTTAACTGAAACTTGCCGTCACTGAACTTCCTACGAGTTCGGTACAAGCACAGCCCAGGTTACGCACGCTAGTGACCCCTTTACTAGACAGTATTATTAATTATTACATCATTTGTAATTATTATATGAAACTATAACGGCTAATTATTTGAAAACTTAATTTAGTGACCTAATACTGTCAGGAACCATATTTTTTTATTATTTTTCATTAGCCAGCAACTGCAGCTGGATGTTTTAACTGCAGGCTCTACCTGCAGAAGAATGCAGAAATAGATGTCTGTGCAGATTCACATTTGGCTACTGAATCATTCAAATTCTTTGCAGTATACTGGGATCCATTCTTTAAGTATAACGCGTGAAGAATCCCTGGAAAATTGTGCCCTTGATTTCCAAATTTATTTTCTGCTTGGGTCTCTTCCAGATACTTTTAAACTTACTGCTAATTTTTGTAAAAGGTGGCTATGCATGGTTTTCATAAACAGTGAAAGATTGGTTCTAGAGGTCTTTCAGGACAGTTAAACATTCTGTGCATTATAAAATCCGAGGTATGTCACTTGTTAACCTTTTTGCACTTTATATGACTTACATGTGGGTTTTCTTTCCCTTCGAGTAGATACAATCCCTGGTTCACATTAGCTTTTCAAATAAATTTTTCCCTTTACCGGTACAGTTCAACATCTTTGAAGATGGCGTACTGATTATCACCCATTTCCCTATGTACAATAGATCTTCTGTAGTAGAGGATCTTCTGTCCTGGCTAAAACTGAAACATTAAGATTTGGGGGCTAGAGACATCCTAAATAGATAGTAACCAGGAGCCTTTGTGCAGCTAATTACAGTTTTAGAATGTATTCCATGATTAATATTATCTTTTGAATATAACACAAATTCTATAATGAAGGATTATAAAGAAAACGTTAGAGGATACTATTTTTTCTAATAGTAAATATTAGAAAAAGAAATATTAGTAAATAAAAAGTACTACTTTTTAAAAATGCGATACCACCTTTAAAGAAAAAATATGTCTTTAAAATAACATATGTATTAGTTCGGAGCTTATGTGTTAATCTAATTAAGAATTTTATTAGCATATATGTTAACTGTAACAGCATCAAATGTTTAAACGTATAAAATACTATGAAGATTTAAGTATTTTTTAAGAAACACATCTGTCTACTGCGTTGTGCAGAAGCCCTCCACCTGTTTAAAGGTGAAATACAGTGTGGTTACAGTATTTATTGACATCTCGTTTTGTTGCTGTTACTAAAACATTATCTTTTATTATGTTCTTCATTTCCCTGCACGACATTTTTAGTATTACCAAATACTGTTGTTTAATGGTTTCTAAGTGATAATGAAAAGATAAAATGGGGAGTAATTATCTGTATGGCAGAACAGTACTGGGAGATTTTACTCATCAATTCATCGCAAAACAAATACAAGTCAATGGTGTGGCACCAGATTAAAGGGAAAACTTTTCTGGGATAGGTTATCCCAGAATGATGTTGGATTTAGGACACAAGAGGTAATTACTCTGGTAAACACAAAGCTACTGATAGATCCAGAATACCCTATCCAGTCTTGAAAACCAGATCTTAAGAAAGATATTGGCTAGTGGAAAGAAACTGGAGGAGAGCAGAAAGGGTAATAAGAATTTTAGAAAATACAGCCGAGGAAAATATGGAGTTGAGTTTTCTTATGTGGGAAGATAAAGACACCAAGGGTCAGATGAAAGACATGATAACCTGTCATCCATAATAAGAAAGCTGTGGAGCTTTTCGGTGGTTCCGAACAGGAGGCCAAAAATAGCTGTAGCATTTGTAGAATCAACTTGACTAATGCTTTGCTTTATAAGAGCATGTACTACTTTCTGCAGTTTACATATTTAATTAAGCTCATTTGGGGATGAAATTATGTATCAGAAATGAGGATAAAGTTGAAACTAAATATGACTTTGAACTACACTAAAATCTGAACTTATATTTATAATACACTCTGCTGGTAATGTTGCACTACTATAAATTTCTGTGTTATTGCTGTGATATATAAACATTCAGGTACCTGAAGAATGCGCTTTAAATTCATGTTTATACTAATTTGCCTAGCCTCTGGTGTTTAATAATGCAGCAACCCTTGCTTAGCATTAGTAAAATAATTTAAGTAAGTGTTTTGCAATGTTCCATGAAGTGCATTAAAGCAATAATACATTCTAAGTACTTAAAAAAAGGAAACCAATAATACGGTGATACAGCTAAAAGCTCCATTAAATGAATGTAGAAGTAGCAGCCATCATAGACGGCTTACTTCAATGTTTTTAAATTAAAGTTCCACCAGCTGATAGGTTTGAAAAATATCCTTCTCTGAAAAATAAATGATCATGGCTGAAACCAGCAAAAACACAAAACTGCAAATCATTCATCACGAGAATTCAGTGATTTTCTTTTTTAAATATACAGCTGAAGTGACGTAGCAGGTTACATGCATCTTAAACCAGTGTTTAGTAACAAATAAGGAGTACATTGCTCTGTCATAATGCTGGATGTGGAGATAAAATAGTTCTGCCATCAAAACCCATGAAAACCTCACTCATCATCACTGCTACTGTGGATTTAAAAGAGCACTAGGATATCATGAACATGGTGGTACAATTAGAAGTTTCCTATGTCTAAATTCTTATATTTAGGAGAAAGGAATAATATATTTCAAATCAGACAAATAATGGCAAAGTCCAAAGTTAGGCCTTGTAGCCTTGAATCTCAAAGAATACGTAGGGTCCTAACTTAATTTGATTTCAGATTAGCAGGGGTTGACGTAGAATAGACATCTTTCCTTCCACACAAGCCAGTCTCAATAATGTGAACGGAGATCGAATTAGTCCTTAGACCTGTATCATCAATAGACTTGAATTCAAGTAAATTCCTATTAGCATTGGCAGCTTCTAATGCATTTCCATACATTAAACATCTACCATTAAACAAACTCAGCAGTTCAGCCAGCAAATTGGTGGATTCATTATTCTTCCCAGTTATACAATCACAATTAATAAGCAGTGACCATTTTTTTCTCTGTCCTGTGTCCATTAACACTCTCTCCTTAGCACCAGGGCTTCAAATGAAACAAAACGAAGCAATCACTCTATGTACGAGACACAGTAATATCTTTATATTTTCTATGGTCTGTTGGAACTGCCCTCTTTCTTATTAACACGCATTTACATGATATGGGTACACACACTTTGTAATGTTCTAATACGAATTAGTCATTACTTTATAACACCGTTCGTGTTATACAAAGAAACTACATATACCATTATATAGAGAAGCCCAAAAGAACTGTGCGAGGACATTAAGGGAAAGAAAAGACTGGAACAGGAAGTGAGCACAGAAGGAAGAAAGGACAAAAGTAGAAGTGGTTTAACTGAAGAACAGAATGAAGGAGGTAATGAAAGGAATATCAAGGTGGATTACCTGGAACGCAATAGGTTAAGAAAGAAGGAGATGAGAATAGCATGCAGCAGAGAGCATTAAGTTATGTAAAACATTGAGTAGTAATGCGAGACCCAAAGTATGATGCTCAAGATACAGAAAGCTAACACAGTTTTCCAGAACATGCATAGTGAGAATATATGAAAAAAACCCATGCAAAAGTTATTTTAGCAGAAGAATTTTCATTTTCAGCAATACCAAATATAAGAAGAGCATGATAGAAGGAAAAGGACTGAAAAAAAAGGGTATTGTGAAAGAATAAATAAATTAATCTGTGATGATTAAAAAGAAAAAAAAAAGACAATTAATGAGGAAAACAAATAGGAAGAAGTATGCATTGTTCAAGAACTTAGGCAGTCCTTTCAGAGACAGATCAAGCCAAAAGAGTAACATGCAGTGGAGACATTTCTACTTTTAACCTACAGACGCATTCTCCTTCAAAGATGGATCCCCTGATAATGGGAGAGGGGACACCATGAGAACCACTGCGCCCCTTCAGTAACACTGGGTGCCAAAAGGATATATGAATGTAGAACCGCAAACCGTCACCGACACATACAGTAAGTGAGATACGCTGACAGATAGTTTCCAGGCATTTTTATAGGGTCTTTTCTACCATCCTACAAAAAAACCCTGGCTATTATTTATTCTCACTTTGTACTCAAAGTATGAAACAAGTATGCATTTTATAATGCTGAGCACTAACTTCATAGGCAATCCAATCATACGCTAACAAAATTACAAAGTACAAAGAAAGGAAATAAGCAGAAAGACAAAAAGAAACGTTTTGTACTAACTACAGACAGCCAAAGATTTGGATTGTATTGCTGCTGGATACTGATTTTTAAATTGTTTGTCAATGAATCAGTTGAACCTTTAAGCTTTGTTTCTATGTAGAAATTGTATAAAGGGAAAATGTGTGATTTTCCAAGTAAGAATCTGAATAAACAATTAAATGTATTGGCAAACAGATTTAATGCTACCACACAGAATGGTTCTTGTTTTCTCTTGCCAAAAGATGGAGCTTCATATAGGAATAATATTCCCTCCAAGTTATCTCACCACATTGGTATTTTCCTTTTGGAAAGAAAGAACTACTCCTAAAATAAATTTATTTTCTCAAGTACAACAAAATGGATGTTTTCATTTTAGAAACATTCATTATGCAAGGGGGAGAAATCTTGAGACCACTATCACAGAAACTAATTCTTTACATATATTCTTGTCAAATATTAGCATAATCTGCAAAGGAAAACAGGACGAAAGAAAATAAAGGTGTTATTATTCTAAGATGTTGGTACACAAGCTTTCCAAATTTGAAATTCAATCACCTAGGTACAGAGGATTATGAAACATCTGGTCCTGAGTATTTGACTGAGGTATTATGTAGCAAGGACTGGGTCGGACTACTTTTGCCTCAAATTGGTACATTCATAAACGTATGCATTGCACCGCTGTAACCCTTGTCAATTCTCTTAAATTTCCAGTTGAAAGGCACCTTGCATGATTTTCTTAAGTAGCACAGGAACCGACTTCAAATTATGCTGTTCCACATCTCATATTCTGCTTATACAAGCATCATATCATAAATATACAAAACGCGATGTTTTTCTGATGAGCAACCAAGAAATAATAATTTAAGCATTTTTTAAAATTACGGCTGTCAGAATTTTGACAAGACTCTTCCTATGAAACAGCTGCTGTTATATGACTATGAAGTAGGCTATTTATCTAGAAAAATAGTGAATAAACTATCACTTTAAGCTGTTTTTAGTGTTAGCTAAGCTTGAAGCATATTTTATTTGTATCATATTTTAATGCTGGATTAACTAGAGACAACTCCTATTTCTTGTATCCTGTTTCTCCCTAATTACAAGTGTCTTGTATTTAATTACAGAAAGAGTGCTAATGACATCATCTTACATTATATTAGATACCATAATTTCTGCCTTGTGTTTCAGAGTGGTATCTAACCAACTAGTAGAGACTTGGTTAGGTGTTCCACCTCAAGCAACCTAGGTTCACCAACTCCTTTCTTTCCTCTGTTCTTTCTTTGGGTAAACTGCAGAGTTATTGTTTCCTAGCGAAGCGTTATTTTCATTACTCAATAATTATGATGACTTTATCCATATTACCAAAAAACTACAGGAACATAAAGCAACAAAAAAGTATAAGGTTTTTGTTTCACCAAATCCATTGAATCCCCCTCCACAACATTCACTTGACAGCCACCCCTACCACAAAATAAACCAAAAAAGCCCCAAAAGCCTTGTTCAGAATATAATTGTCAGAATCATTGAAACAGATGAAAGAAAACTTTCTTGGGAACTACAGGCCAGGACAGTAAGGGATGCATGGATGATCAGTTAACACTAGGTCAGTCATACTCAAATAACAGACATACGTCTCAAGTCTGCCTTCCTAGTAAATTTTACCATGTTCCTACACATGCAATGCTTTTTATATTTCAGAGAAAGAACCCTCTTATCTCACCCCTCTCCCAGTAGTTAAGGCAGCCAGTGGGCTCGGTGTCCTAAGAAGCCTGAATCTGGCACGCAACTTCCTGCTCTGCTAACTCCAATATGGGAGACTTCATCAACATTAACGGTTTCTATTCAGTAACACGGCAATAGCTTTCAAATTCTTTTGATGTTTTCAATTAAAAATGGGTTTCTCTCCGTGACGTTCAATGAGTTCTTGTTAACTGTTAAAGTGTTACTATAATGCCCCCAATTATCTTCATTCAGATGGCGGGATAAATATCCTTTGTATAATTAGCATTTTTGTATGATATAATATTTCTAGATGGCTTATTATGAACACTTCTTCTATGAAATTTTGTGTGAGTATTAGGTTACCAGTAAAATGTAAATTTTAGGAAAAATGCAACTCTCAAATTTAAGCACATAAGTCATGTAAACTCAAGAGAAAAGTTTACTTTTATGTCTTTTGGCTTGACAGTTCCTTGTGACAGTGAGATCTCAATGTCAGTACCTGCATTCAAAGACAAAGCTTTCTAATAGTTCAAACTGACTATGTATGAGAACATGGTCTAGGTTTGTGATGAAGCAACAAAATCAAAATACTAGTCTAAAACCAGAAGAAACGGGAACATTTTTCAACTCTTCAGCCTACAGATACAAGCTTTGCAAGGCTAACAAGAATAATCTGCTAAAATAGATTATTTTATTTAAAATAGCTTAACTGAATTATCTTGAGAGTGTTTAAGAACATTTTCTGGAGTAAGCAGTAGTCACATGAATTCTAAAAGAAAACTTACACCAATCATTCAGCAAAGTGTCTGAAAACAGAGTGAAGGATGACCCACCAAATCCCTGCAAATGTATACGTCCAGTAAAGAAATAGAGATACTCACCTCCACACAAAATAAGTAAAAAAAAAATTCCATTGTGGTTAAAGAAATCAGAAAGGGACAATAAATCAATTAGGGCATCCCTCAAAAAGTTGAAGTCATTTCTAAGTGAAGAAAAAGGAAAAGAAACTCTGGCATGTGATATGGAAGCAGGGAACACAATGAAGATCTATCTTAAATTAAAGTCCTGGTAGAAGAGGCTCCAGAGCAAATTCAGCAGAATTTTGAAGAGTAATCTCCAACTCTGGATAGTATTTTACCCAGGAGTTCTAAAAGAATTCAAGCATGAAACAGTTGCATTATTCACCGCAATTTAACTCAAAACTGTCTCAATAATAGACAAAGACATTTCAGTGCCAGGAGCAAATATGACACCAATTTTCCACAAAGACAACTATGGCATAGTTATGGAAGATTACAGTCAATAAGCCTGGCTTCCTTATCACACAAACTAGCAGAATTTGTAATAAAACCCCCATGTATTAGAAGACACCTGAATAAATAAGATATCTTTAATGAGTCAACACAGCTTTTGTTAAGTAAAGTCATGCTTTCTTTGAAAAAGTCAGCATGTATGCAGATAAAAAAAGATTGATAACCCACACTCCAAAAGACCTTGTCCAGAAATGTCTCTAATACTTGGAAGTATTGATAGCTGTCAGCAGTTATGGAAAAAAATGTCTTTGGGGAAAGAAGGTCTTTTGAGTAGAGAAAAAAAATTAATGTTTTATGAAAAATACTACTTTAAAATTAAAAGACAGCATGTCAATACATGATACACAGAGGCAGTTGCATTTTTAGCACAATATTGCTTTCATGCACTAAACAGCAAAAATAATTTGAGTGTCGTGTCCCAAAATATTAAAGAATGGCATTATATAAAAAAATGAAAAAGAATAAGAGGCTGATCATATTATTGAACACAGAATAATTGTATTTTGCAAGTAATGTTGGTTCGCATGAGCTCTTCAGAAAAACAGGAGAGATATCTTAGATATATGTGCATATATAAGTACATACACATATATAATATACACGCACTCCATTATTTTTGCGTTTAATCACAAGAAAGACATGTAAAAAAAAAAAAAGGAAATTACTTCAACCCAGCATTTCTTTATATACATATATGAGAACATATATATATATTTCTGTATATTGTTTTTAATTAGATTTGACAAATTCTGCATAAAGTACAACCTCACATTGGTTTCTTCATAAATCATAACTTCAACCTCAGTCAGCTAGGGAGTGCCTTTAAACAAAAAACAGCTGCTCATTCAAAAAAACAGTACTTAAAAGAAACAGAAAATGTCTTGCAATCATTTAAAAACAAAAAGGAAAATAGAAAACTAGTTTATGGCAAGTCCCAGAACTTCGGCATGGACATGTTTAATAGTGATTATTTGTATGAAAGTAGTTTCTGCACCAGCTAGGTTCAGATCCTCCTTTCTTCACCTACCACGTGCCTAGAGCCAGGTTTAGTTCCTCTCCTTGGTCCTGGGGGCTTTGACAGCTTCCCTTTCCAGACAAGCCAGCTCACTGACAGCCACCAGCGTCATCAGCTCTGGATCCTGCTCTCCACATGGCACACTGTTGTTTTCAACTACATTTAAAAAAAGCACATGCCCACAGCGAGGTGCGTTGGATTCACACCGAACGTAGCCGACACTTCTCCCCAGTGCTATCAGTTGCTTTGCTGACAAGTTTCCGGTCACTGTATTCAAACTCTTCTTACTCTTCAGTAACTGCAGTTACTGAGAAAACAGAGGGCCTACAGTTTTATTTGCCAAGGGCTTTATATTTTTTGCTAAACTCTGACCTAGACTATAAAAACATGGCGCACAACCAAAGTAAGACTTTTCTGTGGGTCTGAAAGCCCGCAAGACAATTTCCAGCAGAGGTGCGAGCAGGCTGCCCCTCACGTTTGCTACACATATACAAACTCAAGGTATCTGCTTAATCTTTAAAAATAAACTTTAATCTGTACGGGGAAACGGCAGGCGCAGAGGGGATTCCTGGCAGCTGCTCGCTGACCTGTTGGCTGGGACCAACTGGGACAGACAATCACAAGAGAACAAACTGAGCCTGGATATTGTCTAAAACCAAGGCACAACAAAACCAAACAAACCTTAAAAATATGGAGGACAGCATTCGTGGTCCTTTGGAGATTCCATTAATTTCGGCCATAGTGCCGACCTGGAAATACACTTGTATTTTGCTCAAATGAGAAAAATTGTGTACCTACAGGTTACACACACACACTCCTCCCCCTCCCCGTTTCAAGAACGACATTTTGCTTTTCCTCCAGAGCCTCGCCGCGCGCCAGTAAGGCATTCCGCTCGTAGAGGGCTGCGCCAGGCTGGAGGCAACAAAACTGCAACATAGAAATGATAGATCATTTTCAGTTTTTCCTAACAATAAAAGGAATCGAACATTTCATTAACATTATTTTCTTTCTGATTATAAAGCTTTGGAAACTGTTACAACATGTTTATGTTTGTATTTAAATCTATTTCAAATAAATCCATAGTTGTATATAAAAGGCAATTTAAATACATATAATGATAAAATTAAGTTCCATTAATGTACTATTCTTTATTTTCTACAGTAACAATTCACCGAGATTGTTATCCCTTTCATCTTAATTAGGTAATGTATTTTCCTCAATGCAACTGTTTGGGAAAAAAATACTAGGTTTCTTTTACTCAATTTGCAGACATTGTTAATCTCCGTAGCAGTTATGATGCATATTTTCCTCCACCATTTCCCATCGTGTTTTATTATTGTGCCATAGGATCCTCATTTTACACGTGAAATATACCACTGCAATTTCATTTGCCTCAGCAATATTCGCTCTTTATTCCCGCTAAGCAGGAAACAAACGGACAGCCAGAAAACGAAGGGAAGACTGGAGCGTGCCACTTCTGGAGAATTGCTCTGACCTGCTCCCCTTCCTTGCAGCCGGTATGTGCTAGTCTGAGGAACTTCAGCGCTATCGTGCCTAGCATGAAATATTTATGGTATCAGAAGTAAGAAGACACCAAAACTGCAGAAGTTATTTCTACGTGATCTGCTTCACGCCAGCACACAAACAGGGTTCAAAAGGGCAGCTTACAAAACCAAGTTCGAAAAATAAGTAATGCAAAAGCATCTTGGAAGCTCGCTTGTCTCTGTGGCCTCTTGCTTCTTCCGATACTGCTAGTTCTATGTGTGTTGCTCTTCCAACGGGGTTATTTGGACTTTTATTTAGCGTTGTGTTTACTTCTTACTCTTTCCCACAAGCGCAGTGGTGCTCCCAAACCAGTGAAGCTTTAGAGGGGCGGGTGCAAACTGGAGGTGGGGATGGGGACGGCTGCACCGCTGTCATCCAGGCGCGGCAGCAGAGCAGTGCATTCGGGGCCTTTTGGTCCCCCCCGTGCCTGATCTGAATTCACTTTCAGAGATTGCGGCTTCTCCAGTGATGAACTGAGCGCTCCCAGGAGAGGAGCCAACAATTGCAATGCCAAGACAGGTCAGGCTTTATAAGCACGTCTCTGGAGCTCGTACAAAAAGGTAAACAGTACATTCCGGTTTCTATCCCAGCCCTTTGCTAAACTGCCTTTTGAATTTTTTTGGCCTTTTTATAAAGAAAGGTCTTGACAACAGCTTTCCCCAGTTGGAGGCTCTTTACTAAATAGCAGATGGACCATAATTTAGTGCCTTTATTTTCCAAATAATGATAGGGTGTCACTTATATAATCTTTCAAAACTCTTGTTTGGCTGCATAAATAATGCATTATTCTTCAGAAGGATTTTGTGTTACGAAAATTAAGACTTGCCTTTAATGAAAACTAATTTAAACAATCCAAACAGAAGCAAATAGAGGGTTAAGAGACAACCAGACAGGGCATGCAGAAGAGTCTTATGCCTAGAAACACCATACATACACCTAAGTTTCCTTAGCGTATCTTCATAGAGCACTGAAGATCTCTGACATTACAGTGCTAAAACCGAATTTCATTTATCTATTTGAAAGCAATATTTTAATTTTTTTTAAAAAAGCCTCCTAGGATAATTAGGATTAAGATCAAGTTTAAAGCAAAAGAATATGACTGGAGTAAAAGTTGGATAGGAATGGATGATTTATAATGTTTTAGTTCAGTGACCTAGGTGCAAAGTCAGCCAAAGCTAAAATCAAAGTAGGTTTTTCAGTCTGAATAATATAAATGTTATGTGAGTAATATAAATGTTATGTGAAAAGATTTACATTCTGAATGCTATCTAAGCAATTAATCCAGAGGGAATTATTTATAATTGTTAATTGACTAGACAACTACAAATTATAGAGAATGGAATTATATATCAGTTCTCTTCTAAAATCTTGTGGGCTAATGTAATTGTGTTCCATTAGTATAAATCCCTTTACAATGAAGATTAAAATAAATGGAACTGAAACTTCCTTGGCTTTTGTTTCCAGTACTGCTGTAATATATGCTTTAAACCCAAATCCACTAATAGGATGATGCTATCCAGTTGAGGGACTGATAGCTCCTAGACTGTTATCAAAGTTCATGCTATTTTCAACATTGGTTATTTACTTCCATTTCTTCTAACATTTACTTCTATTATTTATTTTTTACTTACAAAAAGTGGAAGCAGACTTCTACTTTGTTTATTCTCTCCTACTCCGTTATATACACCTAAATACAATAAATAACTTCCACTTGTCCATGGATATAAAAGTTTCATTTCTATGTTTGTATTTTCTGAAGATAGAACATTTTACCACCACCAAAAAAAAAAAATATACCAGTCTATTTGGGGTTATTTTGCTTTTTTCTTCATTGGGAGATCAAAGAATTTTCAGAATATAATTCTTTCAGAAAAGAATATAGGCAGAATTTGCGTTTTTGGAGGGGGCTCACTGCCATTAAATTCTCTCTCTCCTGTATCAAGGGAGACTTCTTTTCCACAACTACATAAAGATATATATGTTTAATTTTAAGATTCTCAGAGAGTGATAAATGTTTCTGTGTATTCTTTTGGATAAGCATCAGGTGCACCTGGAAAACTGACAAGTTTTAGTATGTTTATTATAATGCAGGGCAATGTAAGATCATCTTTAGCCATAGTACTTTGGTATAGGGTTTGGTATATAGGTATATGGATAATTTACACAGCAAGCAATATGACACTGATTACACTGAAAACTAGATTCAAATAATTTCATTATCCACAGATGCACAACAATGATATTTGAAAGTTCTCCTGTTGTTTTCCTTACACTTGGCCATCCTAGACTCCATCTGCAGAAATTTCTTGTCAGACTTTCCTTACTCTCTTCACCTCTTTGGTCTCCTTTCCTTTGTGACAGCTGTACCCTTCTCACAAGTTTGCTAAGGGAGAAGATTCTCTCCGCAAATTACTATAGGGAAGAAAAAGACAACTTATGATAGAGGTGGTTTCCTTACCTTTTAGAGCATTATCTTATAACATTTGTCTAATATGCAGTATCTTGCATTTCACAGCTTATTTTACATGTGTAACATCTATTGCGAATAGAGAGATGAGACAGTGCAATAGACATCTTCCTCCACGATTTACAACTACAGTACACAATCCTAATAATAATAAAACTGCACTACATAGTTCCAGTTCTGAAATATGATTTTCATGAGACAAGTGTTTCATCTAGATTATCTGTCAAGCAGTGATGGCACGAAGATAAGAATTCCCTCATGGCCCACAAAAGACGACAAATACAGAGTATCCTACAGATTTAAAAAAGGAATCCAGTGTAGGAAGGTGAAAGCTCCGTATAAAACTTATTAAAAGGCTTCAATCTGGACAGGCTTTTATAGTTTTCCCATAGGAACACAAAAGCCATAAGTAAGCCTGGGACTTGGTTTATTCTTTGTTGTGGTTCAGCCGCAGTCGGCAATTAAGCCCCACCCAGCCGCTCGCTCACCTCCCCCCCGGTGGGATGGGGGAGAGAATTGGAAGAGCAAAAGTAAGAAAACTCGTGGGTTGAGATAAGGACAGTTTAATAATTAGAACAAAAAAAAAAAAAAGTAATTAAAAGGAAAACAACAAGAGAGTGAGAGAGGAACAAAACCCAGGGGAAAAAAAAAAGTGATGCAACCACTCACCACCTGCCGACCGGCACCCAGCCCGTCCCCGAGCAGCGATCGCTGCCCCCCGGCCAACTCCCCCAGTTTCTATACTGAGCATGACACCATATGGTATGGAATAGCCCTTGGGTCAGTTGGGGTCAGCTGTCCTGGCTGTGCCCCCTCCCAGCTTCTTGTGCGCCCGGCAGAGCCTGGGGAGCTGGAAAGTCCTTGACCAGTGTAAACACCGCTTAGCAACAACTAAAGCATCAGTGTGTTATCAACAGTATTCTCATACGAAACTAAAAAATGCAGCACTACACCAGCTACTGGGAAGAAAATTAACTCTATCCCAGCCAAAACCAGGACATTCTTTCACCTAACACCCACCTTCCTCTTCCCAGTTGGACAGAAGAACGGGGATCTTTCAAAGAACACCGCTGCTTTCCTCTAAGTCCACACAAAACTTCGTACTTTTACAGTTCCTAAAAGGACACAAAGGTAGACATAGGCAACTATTATTATGGTATTGACCACAACATTTAAGTTAAAGAACTATTTGGATCAGTAATATTCTTTACTGAAAAAAAAAAATCCATATAAATTATTACCAGAGAAAATGTATAGCATGAAATATTTTCACAGAGATTTCAATTAACAGCAACAAAAATTAATACATTACTTTTGCAGCTCTTGGAAAGTTTGTTGAACTAGAAATGATTTATTCTGGTAGGCTGAAGTCTCCTTCCCAGACAAGGCTTCTGAATTTTCCACAGTTCAAAGGATTTGTGGTTTGTAAAATGAAACGACCCTATTAATCCATGTAATGTTGAAAGAATTGGCTATCAGTTTACGTAGAATAACTTTCATATTAAGAGCGGTAAGGACTTGATTTACATGCCACTACTCATGAAGAAAGAGGTTAACTTCTTCTCTTTCGAAAATGTGTAGAATTTCCTCAGGGTGATGGAACACTCAGCAGTGATGCAGTCAAGCAGTTTTGGGGGCAGAAAAGGATGAAAGTAAAAATTGGTCCCCTATGGAGAATCTGTCCAGTTACAGATGCTCCTAATAAGTTTAGGAAAATGGCATTGCAAGGGAGCTTAGCTGTAACTCTGAGATCTCAAAAGCCAGGTGTAGCTCATAGGTGACAGTTATGTTCACTGGGACAGAAGGACAGCCCATTCAGGAGACTCTGTAAATGTGATAGTTTACTCATTAAAATCTAAAGAGATTAATGATCTTGAACCGGGATCTGTGTTCTCTTAGTGATTTTCTGATGCGGTGAGGAAAGGCTATGGAAACCTCAGATTCCAATATTTTTAATGTATTTAATTAGAAAATTCCAAATGCATGCAAAGATTGATCACTTGCATTTAACTGTAGCATTATACTGCCTACCGTCCCGAAAAAGTAGGCAGATACCATGAAGATACTCTCATACAACACATGCCATTACGCCAAACAAAACAGAAATAGAAAATTCCTTTTAGAAAACTGGCTGAGAAGTTCTCAAGAAGGTGAGAGCCAACAACTGCACAAACTAAGCTAAAGTATTAATGTATAAATTAGCAGTTTAACATGGAGAGTAATTCTGAGGGAGAGACAACTAAAGAGGGTCAAATAAAAAAAACAGTAACCACTATTAGTAGCTCATTGATTTGTTTCTCCAATTATTTTTAAACCTAACAAATTACTGTCTGCTACGTGACAGATCTCTGACAAATTAACAATACAGAGTGAATGTAAGTATTTACACAGACTGGATACCAATAAAGCAGGCTGTCAAAGTATGTGGTTTTAGATTTGTTTAATTGGAATTTCAACAAAATTAAATTCAAAAATGAGGTCAAAGTAAACTAGTTCTGTTTATTGATATAAATTTCTTGTCAGTTCAGGAAGATATTGAAGCAATTTATTTCAATCTAAAGTTATGATTCATTGTTAGATATTTAATTAAGTTTATTTTCTAGAAGCTTCACAAATATTTAAATCTTCATGTGAATAATATTGACACCACCAGGGTTCTTTCGTGTGTACAAAGCAGGAAATGTGGTCCACAAATTCATCTCAGTTACATCAGTGTTAATCCAAAAGAGCTTCTATCATCTTTTCCAGATTTGTTAAAATGTAAATGGGATCAGAATCTGGCCTTGCAATGTAATTACTCATATAAAATTGTCATCTGAGACGTTTATTGAAGGCAAATATTCCCCATTATCATGTAAACTAAGTCATAATTATGCTATATGTAACTACAAAGTTAAAAGCAGGCAATAAATTTGTCCAAAAATCTTATGTGGCAGAACAGACACTACAATAGACAGAAGGCAACCGACAGTTCAGTATGACTTACTTATGAAAGTAATGGATTGTACAGTGAAATTTTTGGACTTCCTACACATACAACGTATTTTAAACCTTAGCGTTACACGAAGGAGAGAAATGCCTTTTCATTTTTGTCAAATGCATGGAATAGACTACGCCTTCGCTCTGCTGATGACTCTTTAAAAGGATCTAGTTACTTTAAATCATTAATGAATTGTCTAGCTATCAGAGCTAGCTGCAGAAGTACACCAAAATGTGCAAAAACAAGTGCATAAACAGAGAAAAGAGAAACCAGAAATAAGAAGATGCCTGGGTGTCGTGAAGAAGATGAGTCAAAAGGCAATACCATCAAATACAACAGCTGATAGGTCAAGCCAAAGCATTTCCTATAGCGTATCATATTAACATACAGAAAAAAACAAATACAGGAAAAAAAATTGTTGTGCTCAGAATAGTAATAGCTGCAAAGTCAAGGTGCACAAGGCACAAACAGACCAAAGAGCAACTAGATTGTGAGACACAAGTGAATGTTAGACTATAAAAATTTCTCCATGACTGTGGAAGAGAACCAAGCAGATGCAAACCTAGAGGAAGCGTGTTCCTTTCTGTATTGCAGTTCTGAATGGCACAGACAACACAGGAGCGAATGCTTTTGGTTAAAACATATGGAAACATCAAGTCTCGTAATACCTCAGACCACCAATTTATCCTATAGAGGAAAAAAAAAGCTCTGCAGAGTATCGTACCCATAGCAGATAATGCACTGCGCTAGCTGTGCGTACAAGAGATTAGCGTGGTATTTCTCAGGGACTGCAACATATGGCATGTCCTGTTTAAAGACAGCTTGTGCAATTCAGCTAGCTCAGCACCACTGTAACGCCTGGAAAAGATCAAGAAACACCAGAAAGTGCTTTCAGGGAACGCTTTGCAATAGGTGACAGCACAGAGTCAATTGAACAACAGTGCAGCCTGAATGCTGATTTATCTTGCCCTTTTCCTTGCTCAAGAATCGAACAAATACAGTGGCAAAATATTACCTCAGTAACAGAAAAGTTTAAACAAAACAACGCCCTGCAGTTATCTTTTGGATTTACCTTTCTTCCTTTGGGAATCTTATTCTACTATTTCTATTCTACTATTCTTCCTATTCCACTATTCTATTATTTCTACACATCAAAGGTATTTCCAAAATCTAGAAAATTAGAACTTCGTTTCCATCCTTGGTTACGTGGGAACTAAGTAAATCTAAAAGATGAAAACCTCCATCCCTCCTTAGGCCCAGACCTACAGACAGCACTGAGACCTGCAATGCTGTTGTAAGCCTGTGCTGGGAGGGATCCAGCTCTACAAATTCACTGTGACCCCACATGGTGAACTACAAGCCAAAGTGACCTCCATACCTATGTGGGTTACTGTCTTTAGATATTTACACAAATATATTTAGTTATACACAGATTATCTATTCCGCATCGTAAAAGAGATTACTCACAAAAACAAGCCTGTTGCAGCTAACGTATTGAGGTAAGTCACCAAAAGAAAGTGGGAGAGTTTTATTCCCATTGAGGCAAATTAAGCTGAGGTTGAGATTAATTAAGCAGGAAAGTACAGCACATGACACCTAGTCTAATAAAGACATTTGCATATTTAAAGAAAGTGAAACAATATCTGTTTTAATTAAGTAGGCTGCTCCTTCAGGTTAATGCATTCAGGGGAAAAATTAAATCTGTCTAGAATCCCTGGAAGAAATGGAGATCAGCTGTAGGAAATTGGCCTCCTGAAACGTGATTAATGGACTTGGATGATGAGGACTGACTCCTGCTAAACCAGCAGGACTTGCAGTCAGACAGGTGCTGACATTTGGAGCAGGGGTTTGGGGTTCTTTAAGAAAAAAGGGAGGCGTTCTCTGTGAGGCCCCCCGCAACTACCTATCAGTTCTCAAGCGTCACCTGTATACAGAGGCTTTTCTCTGGCTGTTTCCTATGTTGATGTCAAAATATTTGACATCTAATTTGCTCCAGTAGCCTAAGAGTTTCACATTTCCTTGGCTTTCTTGTATACATGAGAATGAAATGCTTATGCAGCGTTTCACAAGGTATTTTACCAAGAGGATGAGTATTTATTGCTGCTATGCAGGTTAGGAGTGCCCACTATCTGTTTGGTAGACCTTTTTCTCTCATTCAGTGCCAGTGATCAGTAGAAGCAATTAAAATCACATTCTACGTTTCCATAACTGCTGATTAAAGGTGTCAGTTTCTAATGTGTTCCCTTTGTAAACGCTTTATATCCTTTGACTTACTCATGTGAGTCCAAGAGCAGTGAGAAGAAACCTGTTCAGTGATCAGAACCTCCACTCTCAGGAGTGTTTTAGGCAAGTATCCAAAGGTCCTTTATGCCCTAGCAGAAAACAATACAAAGCAAGAACAGAAAGCTGCTTTTCTACAGCGAGCTGTCCTCATGCGGAGCGTCACAACATCCTTCAGCAGGAGTGCCAGTCAGCAGGAAAAGGGAAAAGGAAGTTTTAGGCTGAGATTTCCAGAGAAAAAAGGTGAAGGTAAAGGGAGGCTCCAGCAAGATCAAAAGGGAATGAAATGCCTGCACTATAGACACAAATTTATGCATTTTCCATGTTTTCAAAGAAGCAATTTGATGTCATTTCACTTTCTGTCTATCATATTATGTAAATATTTTCTGCAGAAATGTGGCACTTCCATGGTATGCCTCATGTATAATCTGACCAGGGAATAAAGCAGAAGTCTATCTCACCAAAAAGCACTGAAGACATCACTGTAAGGCCCATTGATTTTTCCAGTGACAAGAGTTCTGGGTGTCAAAGCTTTGGAAACTGAACTTACAAATATCAACAGGTCTGCAAATTTCTGCTCGAACCTTCAAAGGACAATCATGAAGCAACGCATACAAAAGCCTAACTTCTTAGTATCTAGAACAATAAAGTTACCACAAGGGATAAATACAAAGGCTGGATAAATCAATATTAGATCCAAGCTTATTAAGCGAGTCGTGTTTGATAGAAGCACAGCTTCCTATTTTTTATTGTCTAGCATTGTTCAGGATGCATCTCACAATTAAAAACACAACTGTTGTACAATAAAAATTGCCAAAGCTATTAACCAATAATATAAATGAAAAAACTTTTACTCCTAGCATTTTCCATTATAGTAATACATCCAGTGCACAGTCAACATGCTTCAGATGCTTCAGGTTTCCAGTAATTTACAATCATTACATCTTTGCTTTTTGGAAGTCAATCCACTTAGTCAAAAAAAGACTAAAAAAACCCCAAAACGTTCCTCACATAACACAGCCTATGTTCCTCCAAAGGATTTGTGCTGAAAATAAACAGGTAATGAGATCAGTTATAACAGTCCATTTATTGTTTCTGTCTGGTAAATAATGAGAAATTAACATTTTCCTTCAAAATCAGACAAAAGTACTGTAGGTTGTTTGCACTTGTGCCCAAGAAAACCTGCTATTCTTTTTTCAAAGTGAGACTGCAAATAAGGGTCTGAATCAAAGCTGGACGTGTAGTTCCAAAAAGTAAACCCACTGCTCCATTCGAGAGACGACGCGCGGGCACCACGCTGCTTTGCAAAGTGCGCTGTAGGCAAAAAGTAGTTTAGCGTACTTAGTGTAATCATACTATATAGGGTCCATGAAAGCTAGAAATTGCAGTCCTGTGTTTCGCCTATGCTCGCACTGCCACATTGTGCTAGATATTCTTATTTTTCATGTAATGAGAAAAATTTAAGGGACTCTTTAGAAGCCCAGTTCATATGAAGAACTACTGAACATCTTTCACGTCTATCAAACGAATTTGTATCAAAGTGTAAGATCACCCATCCAGGAGATTTTGTGACCTCGTGTTATTTTATGGAGGATTGTGTGTGTGTTTTGAATGGACCTCCCTCTTCCCTATATCAGATTACTGCTCATGAATAGGGCTAAGATATTGATAATGTTCATATAACGAGACAAGTATTCTTCAGATAAATTTATACTAATTTAAAACTAATCTAAAGTAACAGTTATGTATGTTAGCACAGTTAAGCATGTTATGACAGAAAATATGAGAGCGCAGAACAGTGTGAAAATAAAAACACAAGCAGTACTAGATTCTTTTGTGCTTTATGACATGTGTCTTGTTGAAGTGAAAGACGTGACAGTTTGATTTCTGACAATACAGCTCAGCAGAAGTGGCAGATTCTGAAACACTTCTGTTCACTGGAAGGCATCCTATGTGTCAAGATATTACTGAAAAGTTGTATGATACGAAGTTATATTCATTTACAACTTTTTTTGTATGTGCGTGAATGAGACTTGCATATATTTTACTAAGAGAAAATTCTTGATTTGTTAAATTGTTGATTTGTTAAATCGACACTATTATAATTAGCTATTCCTCTATACGTATAAGCCATGCTGTAATGGTCCGAGCAGTCACTATTTCCAAATTCAAGTCTGAAGTGTGCTTGCCAAGCTAATTTATGACTTTGTTTTGGCTTTTTTTTTCCCTGCCAAAAATTATTGCCTGAGAAGCGAGGAAAGAGAACTGAGGGGCAAAGAGGAACGGCCCCCCCCCGCCCCCCAGCATGAAGGATCTATGCACATGGAGCTGCACAAAACGCGAAGCTGCCAGCCAGCTGCCACCTGTACTCAGAGTCAGCTCTCTAGGTCTGTCCAAGGAATTCATGTAACAAGTTAAGCTGTGCTCACTGCTTGAAGACACTCAGTGGCACAGATTGCACGTCTTTCAGAAAAAAAAAAAAAAAAAAAAAAAAGAAAAAAAAGTTACTGGCTTCCAGCATTTTAAAAGGATCAAGGCATACAGGCCTCTTAAATTCCAGTCTATTAGACTTACCCTTCTCATTCTCTAGACATATTCAACCCCAGAATTATAAATGACTGAGAAAAAATTTAAAGCAAATATAATCCAACTGAGCATTAGAGATGTAGACATGGATCTCTGCAGTTATTGATGAATAGACCTGCTGAGATCCATCTTCAAAAATCACATAATTTTTCTTCAAGTAATAAGCAAAAGTATCTTTCACTGCTTTTTTATAGGACAATGTTTTCCAGCGCTCAGTCTCTGGTGATGATTTTCTCTTGCTGAAGGGTTTTACAGCTGACCCTGACTCACTGTTTTTAGGTTTATTTCCATTGCAAACCTCTGCCTAACAAAGTCTTTCAGCGGCTGAGATATGCACCAGTCCATAATACTATTGGTGATTCTCCCAGCCTCTTAATTGCTTAAATACAGGATTAACATCTTCAGTAGCTGTAACAGCTAAGCACATCTTAAAAAAAGTTTGACAAGGAACTCAGATCCTCTCTCCCCCTCAAACTGCTGTTGAAAGGCCAAGGAATGCATAAGTCATTTGAAAAACAACAAAAGCCAAGGAGAGGTTTCAAAGATAAAAATGTAATAATAATGCAACGTATGCTGTTATTGAGTAACATGTACTTTACATGTCTGCTGTATCACTTGCACCTATTTCTGGAAAACAAAATAATACAATTTAAAATCATTATTAACATTATTCTATTCGTTGGTTTGAAAATTGGGGGTAAAAATGTAAAACTGTGATCTGTAGGATAGGCCACGGGCAAGAAAACTTCCTGAAAGACTCCAGATGGTTTCATAGGCAAATAACCCAGGAGAAAGTGAAATGTTTTAAGATTAATGCTTAAATGTGACACAAAGAGCAGCTCTTTATCACAAAACAGGAACGTAAATGTTCTCAACAACTTAGATTGCCTCTAGTTGCCTTTGGAGCACCTCATCTACCAGAAATTTTCAACAATGGAACTATATTTATAGTTTGGTTTTCAATATCATTTAAAAAATAATGAAATTTGAGAAGAAACTTCATTCTTAAAATTAAGCGCTACGCAGTGATTTACACCTGGAAGAAACATTAGCTGACTTACCGCAAGATATTTTGATACTTTAAAAATGTTAGGGAGGGGATGTCCAAAGATGAACATCAGAGTTGTGGAATAAATATGGTCCTAGTAATAGTTGTCCCTTTTTATTAGCAGGACAAGTTAAAATTTAGGTTTTTTTAATAGTTAGATGTTAAAAGTTATATCCTGCAGTATTATACCAAAATGGCTTATGTTACCATTGACTTTCATGGGGAGAGGTTAGGTCTTTAGGCCCAGCTCCAGGAATGTACTTAAGCATATGTTTAACTTTAACTGCCTGATAATTACGCATATACTTAGAATTTGGTATACGTTAAAATTTAATTATGAATACTGATCGAATTAAAAAGCTGTTACAATCAACATCACTCTATAACGTTGTGCTAAAACACACACCTCCCCCGAAATAATCTAAAATAACAGCTCAAGCGGTAGCATGCGATATACGTCCTGCTTCATTTTGCCGCAGCGAATACACCAGAGGTGAAAAGCAAGAAATAAGCCAGTTCTCTTCGTGGATAGCAGTCACAGAGCCAGCTTGGTCGCAAGCATACAAAAGATGTGCAGTTTTAAAGAGCTGCTTCTTCCTTAATCATTATCTAATCTGTTTCAAATTGTTCTGGTTTGGGGGTACACTCTGCAATAAAAGGAGTTATCAACTGAGCATCCCACTCATGATTTTCGCTTTCTGATTCACCCGCATCTCCAACAAGTGGCGATGTCTGCCATAAATTATGCTAAAATAGGAATTTACATAAACTGCAAGTTAGAGAACATTAGGAGAGTTGTCATTTAGTTGTAATTTGCAAATGGCCTAGGAGGCAGAACTGTAGAACCTAGTAAGATATACCTATTTAAAAAATGGATGATAAACAAAATACTGGTATATACACTCACTGTGGATTTCATATTTGTTCTGTTTCTGTCCGTCACGCTCATTTGTATGTACTCCTAAAAAAAGCCACAGGTACCTTCTAACCTGCAATATCAACATTTACCCTATATATTCTTTTATGTCTACTCTTTTAGCCTGTATGATCTTTCCTACTAATGTATTTTAAAAAAGTCTTTATACAATAATGTAGTCAAAAATTGCCTGATTTGTTTTCAAATTATTGTAATTTAGTTATTCAGAAGCAGTACATTTTCATCCTCATGTTTATCTGATACATATTCTGATGTACTAGTTTAAAAGACAAATGTAATTTTATAAAGCACCATTAGATTGTGTGTTTATTTTAAAGATTAAAGTGGGTGACACATCAATCACTTCTAAATTGTTCATTCAGTGTGATTACACACATTTTAAACCACATTTATTTCATCTTCCATGTGCATAAATCTAACGAAACATTAATTTTTCTATTAAAAAACCCCACATGTTATTGGAAGACAGGAACTATCGTCCGTGCTCATGAAATTAAACTGGATAGTTTTGGTTTTGATAACTTATATTAGAACAATCAGGTCTTAATTTTGTTATCAAGATATAAAATGTGGCTATACCTCATAGCTGATAAAATGTTATTCTAGGATAAGTATTTCAAGAGAGATGATATACAAAGATTACTTTTAAGGTAATATTTTTCCTAAAGCATTTTTCCTAAAATAAGCCATAAAGCAAATTATTCCTATACTGAATAAAATATATTTGAATTAATAATTTGTACACTTTATGAGCATATAGTGAGAACAGAAGAAATGTAAAAAACCATTACAGATTTGTTAGTATTTTATTAGAAAAAAATGAGCAGCTTATTCTCCAGTCTGGCCAATTACAATGATTTGTTTCTAATAGGAGAATAATTTTGTTTTGGTAAAAAAGAAACCATTAAGTTTAATGTTGTCATTTATTCACAGTCAGATTTTGTAAGGTGTTTGAACCCAACAGTTAATTTGTTATTTTCCTCTGCATTCAGTTTGCTCCAGCATAGGGTTTATGTGTGATGAATATAAACATAGCCTGATGAAATGCTCCTTAGAGCAGTTAAACAGTTTAGAGAAGGTAGATAAAAGGGGAAACAAATTTTTAAAAGATGAAATCTAAGGTCTAAATATAGACCTACTTGCTTGAGTTCAGCTTCTGGAATAGGCACAGAATGCGTTTGTAAGACATCTAGATGATACCAATAAAACAAATAAGAGTCAACATGTTTTTTCCAGAATGAATCATTTCAAACCCATCAAACTTTTTTTTTTTTTTTTTTTTTTTTTTTTTGCAGTACAGTGACAGGTCTTGGGGATAAGAGGAAAACAAACTATACAATTCATCATGACCTTAGTGTTTCACAGTCTCACACGATACTCTCATGAGTGAACACAAAAAAGATTGCCTAGATGAAGTTTACCCTATGTGGGATGATTATTAATCACTGTCAATCTAAAAGGATGAATAAAATGCAGTTCAGGTATGTCTTTCCTAGGAATGACAATTCACTATTTTGTAGTACCGTCACGGGTGGGAGATGAAAAGTCTCCTGATTAAATTGGCAGATAATACAGCTATGGGAGGTAGTACAACTACATAGTAAGAAAAAATAGAATTTATTGTGATCTTGCCTAACAATAATAAATGAATGTGGGACCACTGTATATGAACTTCAGTGACACAGACTGTAGGAAGCTTTGCTAATTTTAAAGTCAGTATTCTACCTTTTTTTTTCTACCTTCACAAAATATCTGTAGACATGAGGAAGCTACTACTTTTCCTTTGTCCTTGCGAATACTCTGTAATCTGTGTTTTATTCAGACAGAAGATAAGGCTCATCACATCTGGTAATGATCCTTCTGCTCTGATCATATCTGTCAAGCCATATTGGCCAATTATTTTGAAATGTGCAATCCTGTGAGTTGATTGTTTCTCAAGAAATATGAAGTAAGAAAAAGAGAAACAGTATTACTTTAACCTGTATGTGGCATAAACTGACAATACTGTAATATTACGTCCAAATTCTTTATCCATGTTTTTAATAGGAAATTTAGTACTTATCCATATAATGGAAGAGACCCAAAAATGTGCAAAGATGACTGGATGAGTCAGTCTTGAATAGTTTTTAAAAACGATTTTGTCACCTAGTTGAGAATTGGTAGGTATTGACACCTATAGAGTCAATCTGGGACAGGAACTCACACGCCAAAGGGGTGCACATGAGCTGAGTAAAAGGGCGACTCAAACTTCAGTAAAACTACAGCTGTGTTTTATCTGCTGAGTGTAGTTCATACTTCCGAACGATTATGAAAAACTTTTTGTATGTATTTTTGGCTTCGACTTACTAATGCATTTTCAACAAACATAAATCCAAAAGCTCTCTCTATTCTTCTCTAGTTCTTAGCAAAGAATAGAACAGTCAATAGTACCTCTTTCAGTGTAAATGCATCACCTCGGGCAGTCAAGGAGGCAGCTGTTACCTTCGTCTTCCCAAGCATTTCCTGAATCCTTAACGTTGCTAGAAATCGTTCTACAAATCCTTCTACAAATCATACGGTGTAAGTGCTGTTGTCTTCACAATTAGCAGAGTTTACAGGAAGGGCACACAGCAAACTTGGCCAAAGCACTATTCTCTCCTCTTCCTCTTCTCCCCTGTTTGGGGGTGCCTAGTATTAGAAACAGCCAAACACTGTATAGTGCTGCTGCGCACAGTCTGTTTTACAGTTTTCTGTTGTATCTTTTAAACGGTCATCTATATTTCAGTAATTTACCTCTCCCATGATGATTAGGGAAGGAAAACAACATTTTGCATATATACAGTTAAACACCGACTCAACAGCTAACTCAGTGCAGCTGAACTGTATGTTTTCCATAACCTTAAATTACGCTGACCTTAAAGAAAAGGTTAAGCTGTTGACATAGCAACGTAATTAACAGTTCTTTTTACGTGAAAGATGAAGTGTATTTTGGAACAAAAGTTCAGATACTTCCAAGACCACAGGAAACAATTAATGTCTGTTCTTGAAAGAAAACTTGCAAGACAAAGCAGGTGGGTAAGCGCATACTATGCAGCAACTAAAAAGTTCTCTTTTGCTTTAAGAACCAGATGGCATTTTCAAGTTCATTCAAATCTTGAAGAGCAGAATAACTTTTATTACCTATTTCTGTTTTTAAGGGGAGCTGGGTGCCTAATTTGCTTTGAGAATCTAGCAACTATATTCTTAGTTCCTGAAGGAATGAGGACACACTTGTTAAAACCTGTTCAGCTAATTTGACACATATTTGCTGGAAGAAAATATGTTCTCTTACAAGTTGTCTACTTCTATATGATGTTAAAATACATTTAAAATATTTTTCTCTAGTGAACTGTGCTATTAATTTACACAACAGAATTTCAGACCTGAAAAGATTTTCCAGGAGCTGAAGTGACTGATGTTAACATTTTTCATATTTTACAGAGAAAAAAAAAACCAACAAACAAAAGCCATTTGCTGGCATGGAAGTAATCTAGTTTTGAGATTACAAAGATAAACCTCATCTATATCAGCGTAACAGAAACCATCTTTGTTTTAAATTGTTTTCTTACAGCCTCTATGGATTACACAAGCACATCTGTAAACCAATCTGTGAGTATTTCTAATCCCAGTGCCTCTGTCCTACCCATGGGTAAACAAAACAAGTCCCTCTTGCATCCGCTGAGAACTGAACAAGCGCAAATTGTGGGCAGGATGTGAGCCGTACCCTCATCACTTCATTCCAATTTGAATTAAAGTATGTAACCGCTATGTGGAAAGATACCTTTTTTACACATCTAGTACGCAGAGCCAAAAGATTTGGCTTTTAATAGCATTAATGAGTTTCTGCCTCCTCTTACATCATTCATTCCAGCCCCAACACTACACTTTTCACCATTAGGTGCTCACTGGATCCTGAACATGACCTAGGTTAAAATATAAACATGAACAAAATTGCTATTTTTTGTCTGGATCTTATTCAGGATCTGGTTGACAGCTTGCAGAAGGCAGGCTGTGTAGCTGACTGGAACGGGTTAGCACGTGCCCCAAGCCCGGTTCGTCACTGAATCCATGAAACTGGAGACCAGCTTGCCTTTCTATAATTTATGGCACTGCAGTGGACCACAAGCTCCCTCCCCCCAAAATGGATGAGGGACAAGAATGCTCTTACTGAATTACTCAAGGGAAATATTGACACTTTTAATTCATTTTCATTTCCTTTCTCGTCAATACCTTTCCTTTCTTTACCATTCCGTTTGCGTGCATTCGCAAATCTTCCTTTCAGGAAAATCACTGCAGAGACTCTTACTCTTCTCCTAACATATATTTTTCCTTCCTTTTTCCTTCCTGCCCTTGGACACAAACATCAGTCTGCTTTTTAAAAACCGCATCTTTACAATAACTGTTGAAAGTAATTACTCTGTAAAAGCCTTCCATTGCTCAGGCAGTCTCTCTCACTTATGAATCAGTGCTTTGTTTGACCAACCACCGACAAAGATCTCCCCAATGCAGTTATCTCTGTGACAGAGGATCTCCCCCCTCCTTACGCTCTCTGATGGCAGTACCAAAACTCAGAAGAGGAACCTGCTGAGAAACCTGGCTAATTCCCAGGCCTCCAGCTTTCAGCAGGTGTTGGAAGTGATGTGTTCCTTTCCACCTGGGCTGTCAGCGAGCAGTAATCCCATTCACTTCCTTGCCAGACAATACCTCTAACTCTGCCTCCGTCCTACAGCTCAGGGCAATGCATCTTCTTCGACTATTTTAAAGGTCAACACAAGCCACAGCACTAACAATACTCCACTGTTGGGATCATGGAGAAGCCCTCACAGATTTTCTGAATTTTCTTAATAATAATAATGTAGTTATGAAATTAATTATCCTAATAAAAACTCTGTAACAATCTATTAATATGATCATTTTAAGGCAGGCAAATTGGCATGCCCTGCTTACATCATCTTACATAAAATCTCCTGCTGGAAAAGAAAATGAAAAGAACTTTGCTCTTAAAGTACACTGGCCTGTGGAAATTCTCTGTAAATTAAGAGGCCTTTGTTACATTAAAACCACGTAAAATTTAAAATGTGTTGCATCAAATGGAATGTTAAAATTTGGAGAAGCAAGGAGAACGATCCTGTGATGCCATCCTTCCCTGCAGAGTTATCTGGTTAACGGAAAAAATGTTAAATAAAGTTTTTCTATTTGCTTATGCTAAATATTTACTTTCTATTTAAGCATTCAGCTGTGTGACACTATACTAATTAGGCATCATGGAAAGTGTATTTCTTTGTTCACTAAATTGCAGTCATGATTACTTGAATGGATAGTGCCCTGAGGAAAACGCATCTCTTTTTTGCGCTTATCCAGGCTAGACATTTCTGGATGTACACACGTAAAGGGGATCATACATTAAAATGCTGCTAACCACAGATCTGACCTTATCCATGGATCCAATTTCTTCTTAGTCAGGTGTTAAAAATGGGTATGGCATCAGATCTGTAAAGAAAAGAATTTTAACTGACATTGCTGTCTGGAAATACTAATTAAAAATGCCAGTTTGAAAATGAATGCCAGGTGATTCTTCAAAATTTTTCTAGCAGCTGCCACAGTAGTTAGAGTTTTCTTTCCTGATTTATTTTCTTTACATGCTTAAATGAAAGTGCCAGCTTTGGTAAATAGTATTGTAAGTGTCAGCATGAAACAAAAATAGTGATACGCTGTCTCTGCTTCTCACTCACTACCAGGACATGATTTTTCTTTTGCACTACCAAAGCTAAATTCAGCATAGTTAAAAGTTGTGCAACTATAACTAACTGGAGTTGTTGAAACCCAATGCCAGGTTTACAGAAACACTTTCAATTTGCAATACTCTGCTACAAATACTGCTATTTTCATTGAGCGTGTGCTGGCAATAAAAATAGAATTAGAGTTTGTAAGTGTCCAGACAGCTGGTAAAAGGATACTAAAAGATGAATAGAAGACTATTCATCTTCTACAGCGAGCAATGGTGAAGCAAAAGCCAGGCTAGTAGGAAAGAATTATGTTGCCTTTCAGGAATTACAAATATTTACATTTCATTTTTGAATACTATTCCAGAACCAATGAATAACCACAAACCAGAAAGCCTTATACAAAGCATGACACAACCAGGCATACAATGATATCTACATGCAACAGCAATACCGGCTTCAGCCTTAATTCTACAAGAACCACCATTCTGTTAGCAGATGAAAATTCATGTAGGTGAATTCTGTTATTATATTCCAGAATAACAGTGGGCTAAAATTCAATTTCTGTAGCTTTTAGACAGTTATTATAGCATCCAATATAAACCTTTGGCTTTACTGGATAACAGAGGAAAAGATGGTGTACCTTACAACTACTTACAGGAATGGATACAGCTATATTTCCATAAATGATGACACACTCTGCTGAATACATACGGTATGTGAAATATGAACATTAGATTCCTTCGTGTATTTTTTTAGAGAGCATTTAAGCTGTAAATTCTAACTTACATATGCAGAAAACAGTTAAATAATATCCATTTTAGGAAACATGCTAACTGGACCAGGAAAAAGACATTTTGAATGGATGTAGCAACATCAAAGCATTTTGTTCAACATAGAACAAAACCTTTCACTTAATCTGGGTCTTATTTAACCATATCATACCTTTTCTTTTAACGTAGATCAATTTTAAGACTAAAGCACTATCTTTAAATGATTTCACATGTGTGCCTGTGAAATATTCAAGTGACTTTTTACCTTCCCTGAAATATTTTTTAATTTCTTTCAAGAAATATTTATAACAAAATGCAAATAGTTCTTCTGGCCTTCATTAAACTCATGAACAGATAATTCAATACAATTCTACATCTTCAAATCAAAAATATTTAAAATTATTTGCACTTTATAAAAAGTTTTAACATGTTAAAGCAGAAATTTACTATTATTGCATGTCTCCCATTCCCTCGAACAAAGCTCTTCAAATCTTTGAGATGTGCTACAATAACACACAACTACACAATATTTTGAAAAGAAATTTCACTTTGAATAAAATATGCTGTGAAAGCATAATTCAGATGCACTTGTAATTTTTATACTATTTTCAATTAACACACGCGGCTTCAGGAAAAAGGTTAAGTTTAAATTATTAAAAAGTTCTAAAACTGGGAAACTGTGGAAGAGTATAGTCAATTTGATTAATATGATATGTATTCATCTATTTTAAAATTAATTTATTCTTGGGAATCCAAAGTCATACATTTGAAGTTCCCATGCCAACAGATTTGCAATTAATCATGTTTGCACAGTACTTATTTCAGTATCACATTCAGCACCGAATCAGCTTTAGTGCATTTTTTAACCTGCATTACGCTTGCAGGTCTCTGCATTAACCTTAGTTTTCAACCGAAAAAATTTCACTGCTTCTGACAGTGTGTCTTAAGACATAAAATATATCATTTAGAAAGATCTTCCTAAAATCCAAAGGTTCTGAAGGCTTTATAGTGAGTATGCCAATAGCCATTCGCTGGGTTGAGAAGCATGACATTTAAACTCATACAGGATATATGGAACAATTACCAGGAAGAGAATTCACCTAGAGTAAATCTTTCAAATCGAGAATTATCTTTAATAAGAGTTGCCAAGATTGTAATAATATTTGTATTACTAAAGAAATAGGTATTGCAAGACATGTATTAAATATCCATGGAACTATTTTCCTTGTAAATGTAGTATGCCCTATTCTCACAAACCAATTATCCAAGCCATTTCAGGGATTAGCTACGATGCCATTAATTCATAAATACTTCAAAGGCAACACCTATCAGGACAAACTGCTTTTTCCGTCTTTGTGGTGCTGCATATTTTACTTTTCCTCCTCTAAATATCTAATCCACAGGCCCACTTAAGTAATAAGTACTTGCAAACCACACTGCCATTTTAGCTCTGTATGTTGGGCAAAACTTGCAGGATTTTCTGCATTCACCTATGAGCACGCAATTAATTTACCTACCAGCGCTCACATAGTTGATGCATGAGCACTGTTGGGCATAAATTGCAGAGATTTAGCAGCCAGAGGCTGCAGCCATGTTTGTGTGGGTCAAGATCACGAAACGTCTGGGTGACCCACACTGGGTCAGGGATACCCCCAAGGTGTTTGTTTGTTTCTTTTGGGTATGTATTTGCTAAGATGAAAGCAAAATTACAGTTTTTAACCTCCAATCACATGAAAGAATAGTGCCGAAGTTGTACTGAAATTTGGACCTAAATGGTTGGACATGATGAGCTTGGCTCTGTCTAGGGATATCAGAGAAACATCAACTTGGATAGACTTAGATACTGTTTAAAAGACAGTATAAACCTGACTGGGCTGAATTCTGAATTTCCAACAATTCATTCATGAAGCATTAAACATTGCAGCAGTGTTCCTTGATAACATCGATTTTCATCAAAATTCAAAGTATATTGGAACTACAGCGAGTACAGAAAATATTCTTCTTTGTTCTTTACTGACGAAGAATCTATGACTGCAATGTAGTTTTTAAATGTATGCTGGCATTTTTTAAAGAATAATTTAGTCTGAAGTTTGAAACTGCTTCAAAATATATTAAATGTAAGTCTGGTCAAAAATAAATTGATTTTGAAGAACAAAATGGCTGTTGACAAATTACATGATATATGAATATGATGGAATAAATAGGTACCCTTTATTTGGTTACTTTGTCAACTTCAGTCAAATGTTTTCTGCAATTTTTTGAATAAAATAAAGCAGCTAAGCATAGCACCATGCAACAAGTACATCGCAGATCAGTGGGGCAGGTGCAGTGCCATTCTGGTACACAGCTGTACCTTCCATCTGTACTTCTACAACACAATAAAGAAGATATAGCTGCCAATAATACTGATTTCTTATACTTATTTTCTTTTAATCAATGCATACTGAAGTATACTAAGAACAAAATTTTTTCTCTTAGATTATTTGCCTTTTTACCAAAACTAAAATGCCTCTTTTTCTAAAAGGAATGCAATTAATTTCTGAGCTTTATAGATCTCATTCAATTATTATGATGCAGAAAAGATCTATGGAGTCACACTCCAGTGATTAAAAGGGTATTTTTGGATTTTTCCTTTAATCATATTAATAACCATACACGTGTAAATTATTTTAATTAGAAAAGTAATAATCGTACGTAAACTCTTTTAAATGTCCTGCTCCTATATCCTCCTGAGATTATTTTGTAAGAAATATAGAGAAAATGAGAGAGAATTGGTATGAGCGTAGTATGTAGGTCAAAACTAGAATATTTGTGCCACTAAAAAAAAAAAAAAAAATCAAAACTCCTCAGGTATCAATGCAGAGACTCCAGTCTCAGTTTAGAGTATGGGCAGATTAATGGATCTAATTCAAAAGCCATGATTCCTGTTTTAATTCTGATCCAAACCCAAAATACACATATACGCTCAAAATCCCAAGAATTGGATAAATTCGAGCCCCTTTTGAACCCTGACCTCAATAGGAAATTCTCAGAGGCACCGCCTTTACCCAGCTCGGAGGTCCACAGACATACAGAGCACATTTGTACCACCTCACAGCTTGGCGCTTCTGTGCGTTATCAGGCTTGGCAATCACGGGTTGCTAATACTGTCTACTATCAAAGTAGAAATACTCAGAAAATCCCTGTTGTCAAGCTTCAGCCCTGTGAAGCTGAGATTTGGAGGATGCGAGTATCATGGACAATTGAGTGCATACATTTTAAAGCGGTCTGTTTAACATGGACCACAGACAGGAATGACATTCACTGAGCTTTACTTTAATCAACTTTGTGACAGTAAGACACATATCTGTTTAAGAACAAGGACCATAACCAAACACTTCAAAGCACCTCTTCTTTTTTTTTTTCCCCTCTCTCTGTGAAAACTAATCCAACTTAAAATATGGCTTACAAACACAAACCTGATTTGTAACCTATCCAGATTAAAGGAGATCCTTTGTTCTTCTCTCAGAATGTCTCATACACCTACGTACAATTACGAGAGGTACTACCCGTATAATCGTCTACATGAAAAAATACCCAACCTGTAATAAAAAAAAAAAATCTAACAGAAATGTAAATTGTGAATGTAGAGAACATAATCAAAACACTGACCTGCGATTTATTTCAATTGTCTTGTTGATGGTAATATAACTTTGATAACCAAAACCATTTCTGTGCTATGATTTCCCAGGAAACAAAGCAATCTTAGTGAGACATACAGATCTTCAGAACAATGTCTCTAGATTCTCTTACAGTTTAAGATACTATAACTATATGAAGCAAGTCTATATAAATTTAAAGAAAATGTGATGTTTCTTTGAAATCTAACAAACTAAGGATTCAATTATAAAATCAAAGACTCTAAAGTCCACCATAGGTTCAATTTTTGATCAGTATTCAGAAGAGAACAAATCTACTGAGCTTACAGCTACCCCTATTTCTGCTTCACTCATTCATGTTTGTATGTTATAATGTGATTTATAGGCTGTTAATATTACCAAACAGGAGACAGCACCAAGAAAATGTTTCTGCCTGTGTAAAGGATGATTATATTGCATTGTTACATCAAGTGATGTCCTGAAATCCTGCTAGAATGATCTAACTTAAAACTGCCAGATAAACGCTCCTTCTGCATAGTTCGTGCTCACCACTCCAATGATATTTTCAGCTTTGTAAAGGAAAAGAGACTTTCTTTTCTGATGTGTAACACATAAGCTTAAACCTTGCAACTGAGGTCCAGGAACTGTTCTTCTTCATCCAGAGAATTAGGAAGGGCTGGCCCGTACTAGATTAATTTTATATATGTTTATTTACTTTGTTTAGGAGGCACGACTGTAATTAAGTCAGTCAGTAAGTACAGAAAAAAAATAACAGCTTTAAGCATATGAAAGCGTGCAAAAGTCTGAAACCAGGACATACTTTTCGTGATGCAGCTGGAATGAGTGCTCCCCAGGTAGGCTGGTTTAGGATGCGAAAGCCATAGCCCAGAGAAAGAAAGAGGAAGGCAGGAAGGTCTTCTGTCTGAAGCTGGAGAATCTGTTCACAGTCATAAATTTTGCACGAGAATTTATCAAGTACCTTTAGCACAGAAAGCATTAGCAAAGTTCCAGTGGTGAGCTGAAGGGGCCGGAGGAGTGAGGAACTGAGGGGAAGAGAAGCAGCTCAAGCCACAGGATGGTGAAAGAACACCCAGACATACCCATCCTGTCATGTTTTTGGGAACACACTTGTCCTTTCTCACCCAGGGTCTAATTTATCATTCTCAGGCACGCTTTCAATGCTGAATGTTGAATAAGATAAAATAGGGCAAGAAGGGACCAAAACAAATAGCTTAGTGTCACACACACCTGCAAGTACAGCAACGCAGGCACTACCGCTCTTTTGAAAAATCCATGGCCCTAGATCTCACAAAGGACTTGAAAAACTGAAGGGAAGCCAGCAGAAGGACATGAGAAAATTGCGATACAGATCTGATTTAAGCCCCTTAGAGAAACTTGGTTCAGTCAGGAATCTTGACTGAAAAGCCCAAACCTGTCATGCCTGCCCAAGTCAATTAGATCTGATCAATGCCCTTCACCCTAAGCTGGCTCAACCTGTGGTTTCTTTAAAGACATAGACTATACTTTAATCACGTCTGCCCCAGAATCAGAGTCCCTTGTCTGAGTTAAGAGAATTGTTCTATTAAATCCATATCACTACACATACCCCTTCAGCTCCTTGATTATGGAGAGTTGTTAGCCGATTTAAACATTCCTAAAAGTGCATGTAGAATAAGTTGAATTAAGCTATGTGTGTCACTAATTAAAATCATTGCAACTTGAGTGGGCCTTAAGGGCAAAAATCTGTTCCTTTTAAAAGAAACACATATAAATACTCTGGGAACACTTAAGTATAATTATTATAGCCTTCAGGATTCTGGCCTAAAAGTATCAGAGTGGCACTCCTTATAGCAAAGTTTATTAGCATTGTTTATTTTTATTTTCATGCAGTTATTACATGAATGTCTGGAAGTGACACTACCACTGAAGATCTGTTAATATGTACCATATAAACACTAAGATTACTTTTGTTCATCTAATTTCTTTCAAGTCAGTTTTAATGACTGAAAAAATGACAGTTTAGGAGATTTTAATTCTCCGTCCTGTCCACAGAACAGGCAACGCTATGGATTGCATTTTCGTCAGCTCTTATGCACTTAGGAACTCGCCCAAAGTCACGTGTATTATGTGTGTGCAAAGGTCCGTAACACTTCACAAGACTGTAAAAAACTAAACAGAAAACAACTTATACACCTTTTGATTTTTCCATCATGATGCTTCTGGGATTGTTGTTTGCTCTCTCTTGTTAGAGGATTGGCAGGAACCTGAACCCAAGCCTAGAATGTAAAAAGCACATGGGAAATTCCCCAACTCATGCAATCACATCTTTGAACTAGCGAAGAATATAATCAACGCGTATCTTGGTATTGGATACAGCATGCAAAAAAGGCCTAACATGACAGTAATGAAGAATTACAGAGCCAAGAAACTTGAACTGCTGTGTGGTCTGCTTGTAGCAGTAAACAATATTTTGTCATGCTGTTGTAAGGCGATTTTGATAACATACCGATGATACTGCCGTAACTAATAGATACTAAAACCAAGCAGTTACCATGCATTTTATGGCTACGGCATACATATAAATGTGTATTTTAATGGACTATTACTTTGTAGAGAGAACTATTCAATGACCCTAGGATAAGGATGTATGTACGACTAGGCTGTTGTAATAAGACTTCATGTTACTGGGAAGTCAGATCTCGAAGGCTGAAGAAAATGAGAAGCTGTAGCAGAGGTCTCCAAAAGGTCCAACGCAAAATGAGGGGAGCAGAGGCTTGAAGGTACAAGCACAGATTAACACCAGAAGCCCCAGCTGAATAAACACAAATCACAGATGATCAATTACTGATCACTAAAGAAATGCAGCCCTGATAGCAGGGTAGGACCAGTTATAGAGCATAAGTGGAACATGTATAGAGTTCTGAAATACCTTCTGCAGCTGCTGGTGATTTACAGCATAGACAGAACTGTCTTTTGACTGTATGCAAGACTCCAATGAAATTCACTTTTAATGTGCCTTACTTCAGAATAGGGTAGGAAGGATTGATTGCTTTGATAGCCTGTAATGCAACAAATTCAGTATTTATTATCACAAAAAGGAAATGTAACTCTTTGCTTGTGTTAGCATGATACTCCACCCTTGAAGCTGGGAATTTACATGCAAGAATACCTCTGTTTTCTTGTCATGTTTCAAAAACGTATGTTACAAAAGTGTTAAACCATTAGGGGAAGGAATCATTACTCTGCTGACCTTTTGAAAGTAGTTTACAGAATTGTGATCAAATCTTATTAGAATTATATATCAGCAGATCCAAAAATCAGGGTAATTGCATTCTTAAACTCTTGGTTTTGCTGTGCAAAGAGGTTTAACCACGACTAAGGAATTTTCTAGCTATCCTTTCATTAGCTTTCAGAGTTGTCATTCACGTGCAGGAACTCTCAAGGATTAACGTATATTTTTAAAGAGAAGACATAGATGAAGTTTTTTCTATCTTTAAAGACTAGAAAACTCTGCCTAAATGTTTTCATTGTTTTAGAAATTCCTTTTAAAGGCACAGAATTAAGAACACCTACCCTAAAAATATGTGCTCTTATTTTAAACCCATTAACTGTTTTAACCATAGAGGAAGGGGTAAAAATCAGTCTAGATCTGTTTGAATAAGATCCAGCCCCAAGCTTTCTGTACAACTCATGTTATTGCCTCACACATTATGCTATTTCAAGGGAGATGCTTCTCTTTCAGAACCTTTTCCAGCTCTTACCAAAACCCGTCTGGGTATTTGCATTCCCTTGCTTTCACTTGCATTCTGGGTATCTGCATTCACTCTGCAGCGAGAATCTGTAGAAATGCTAAGAACAGGAATTTCTGAAATGCTTTACCTGGATATTATTTTCCTGTATTTCTGATGCAGTGATTTTCGTTCCAAGTGTGCTATCCTTACCTCATTCGTTCCCAGCAATAACATCTCACTGAGATGTTGTACGTCCAGCCTTATCTTGGGAGAGAGGGAATGCCACTTTAAAGGAGAGGGGAAGGAGTGGAAGTCAAACTCTCTTCTGTACAGTAATATATGAAGAGGCCCAACTCAGCAGAGACTGCCAGAAACAGACTTCTGCCTCCGAGCAGCTTGAGAATCATGAAGGCTTACCTTTTTTTCTGTTCTCTGTCATTAACTTTCATCTCTGGTTTTACTGACCCACAAGGAGACTGATGAAGCACTAGCAGTGGTGGAATCCGACCCCCGGAGATTTTCAGTGTTCAGCTCGTCAAGACCGGATCTTTCTTCAAGTAGGAGGCTGGATCAGATAATCTCCAGCAATTCGCTAATGATGGGGCAGACAAGGAGAAGGTGGGTAAAGACTATACAATTATCATTCCTGTGCATTCACACAAGAAGGAATTACTTAATTTGTGGTAAAAGACATTATGTGAAAATTCTAAGTATACTAAAACCAAGTATTAATTATCTAGAAAACCTGAAGAGCCTAAGTGTGCCTTGTGGTACCGCCATGCAATCACTCTGTAAGTACAGCCAGATATTAGTGATTTTACATCCAATTTGGACTTTTTTCTCCCAAAATAGAGACAAAATCTATGCCTTTTTTCACTTTTATCAGAATATACTAAGTATTCATTGTCTTGATTTACTTGACCAGCTGCAATTATGGACAGACACGTACACTGACCTTTAAATGAAGTTTAAAGCTTGTTGAAAAATACTGAATTTCTGAACCTACATTTAAAAAAAAAAAAGCTGAAATTGATTTTTTTTTCCCTCAAATTAGATACTCCCAAGCGACCATAGATGATCTCCTCTGTTCTTTCAATGATTTCTATGGTAAGTTTGAAAATAATTTAAACTTTTCTCTGTGTTTTTACTCTTCCTTCATTTTCATATCTTGTCTGTTTAACTAGCTTCAGGGTAATCGTCTATAGAAAGAGGTACAAAAAAATCCCATTCTGAAATGATCTTTTATGTTCCATTCTAAGTTAATGAAATAATGAAAAATCAATAATAAAATAGCTAATAGATTAAAATAGATAATCAGACAAGAGCTGTCTGTATAGTGGACTGGGGTCTGTACAGACATCCCATATGAGTGGAGAACATTAATAGCAACGGGCAGTGCTATTTAGGATAGTAATGACTTAAAAGACTACTACAGATTCAAGCAGAGCTTCGTACACTTGTATGTTCTGCAAAAAGGATTAAACTGGACTCTATTTGGACCAAGAAAGCAAAGGTATGGGTGTTAAATACCTACACGGGTAAGACAGAAGTTGTATTTCCATCTTGTTTTTTTTCCTTTGCAGGTATGTGCATGAGGTCCCCAGTTTCTTCCAGTAGAATGAAGACGTTCTCCTGCATCACAGGCCTCTGCCTCAACCTCACCTTACCATCAGATGGGATCTGGCCCCCTGAACGCGAGTGCCCCATGCCTGCTGTACTGTGTTCTGACAGATCATCAGGATGGCTCCACCGTCCCTGGAGGTATTTAACAGACGTGTAGATGTGCTGCTAAGGGACATGGTTTGGTGGTGGACTTGGCAGTGCTAGCTTAACGACTGGACTTGATGATCTTAAAGGTCTTTTCCAACCTAAACAATTCTACGATTCTATAATCTGCCACCTGCCACCTAAAATAATAAATTCTGTTTTCCCTACAAACCTTTAAAAATACTCTTTATTTTACTTGAGTGGTATAAAATAGATGCCTGATGTGAAATTTTCTGTAATGAACATTTGCTCTCTTTGGACATCTGCCTGTTTACATACAATCTTTAAATCCATAGCGTATCATTACTGCAGGCTCCCTTGTATTACAGGCATCTCATATTTAATCTGTATGTTCTTTAAATGCAAAGCATGTTATATTTAGTGTTCAAACTGCAGCATTAGTAAACTGAGCCCTCATTTATGTGTGCATGTGGGTGAATTGAGTGTCTCACAAAGGATTCAAACAGATGCTTTAGCTTTAATGATATTTTTAATCATCTCACTTATGCCCCAAGGATATTTTCTTATGCTTTATTCTCCTGTCATGATTTCTACTCATTACAGCAAAGTGTTATTTTAAATCTACTTTTTATATTTGAACTTACTTCAGCATCAGCTCTTAAACAGCTCTTCATTTTTTTTTAAAACACGCACTTTCCTTGTACTGTCTAATTATAGGTACTGTCTTCAAAGGCATAGGCAGTGTATATAAAAACAATCACACAATTCAGTGGTGACTTGTGATCTTTAGTGGTGACATTAGTGGTGATTATTATACGCTTTCCTAACAGTTAAAGTCAGGAAATTTCTTAACTCCAAACTTCCTTTCTACTGCCTATTTTTTTCCCCTGGAACCTGACACCTTATAAAGCTGTCCATTAAACAGGCACTTGCTTAAAAATCAGGTTATGATTCAGATTTTATAAAACATAAATAAAAATATCAGTATCTTTGCAGCAAAGTCAATTGTTTGGCTTTTTATTTCATACCAGTCAGATTCCTGAAAAATCATTTGCTCTCTTATGTGTATATGTATGTGTATATGTATGTGTAACTCCTTGCTATCAAGGAGACACTTCTTGGTCTTTTTTGTTAGAAAGGAAACAAAAAGAGAAAAATGCTCAAATTCATGGTGGAAAGTTTGATCCCAGAAAAACATTGGGGAACGTCAGAATTCCTTCCCTGTGAAAGCTCATCTTACATTCATGAAAGTAATGACTTAGTGACTATTTGGGAGAAAACAAGATGAGGGAAAAATAGGGGAGGGAGAAATCTGTAAGTGGGAAAAGGAACCCCATGCAAGGTAAATAACTTGCCTTGGTCTGCGTATTAATCCACAGAAAAGCCAGGCAGCTATCTGTTAGAAAAAAATGAAACGTAAAGCCACAGCAGAATTTAGTTTCTTTCACAGAACATAAACAGAAAAAAACCAAAAGGATTTTTCAGAATACTGAGAGTTGCAGGGGTAAATATCGCGGCAATATCTGCTTCAGCAATTTCACTTCTAAAATCTGTTCAAAATTGCACTGCAAATTATGGGCCTAATCATTGGATAAACTCATGTATAAGTCAGACTGTAATTAAAATCTTGTTCCATTATTTTGTATGGACATTAATTCAGAGTAAGCGAAAAGCCAAGCTTTCTGATTAAAAACTTTGTTTAAATTTTAATTAAAAAAATAAACAAAACTCAGGCAAAAATGACTGCCAAAATAAATTAGGGAAGCAAAAATTGACAGTTTCATTATCTAAAATAATTACCAGTAGGTATTGATTATCCAGAACTAATCACAAAAAAAACCTGAAAAAGAAAAATTCCAACTAATTTGCAATCTGAAATTAATCATCCATAGCCATATGCATTTGCTTTCTATGAACATCTGACAGATTAAGTTTGTTAGAATTAATGAACAGAGAGCATGCTTTCTAAATCATATTTTCAGTCACTGTATTTGAAAGTCAAGTGTTTGTATCCCATCAATAAACACAACAATGGCATGGGACAAAATTATAACTGATTAATCAATATAAAATAGAAAAATACTCGCTTTGCAGAGTTCTAGAAAACTATTCTCAGTAGATACATGGACGCTTTAAAATTAGTGTTATGATCCAAAAAAATTGCTGATAAATATTCTGTCAAAATAAATGCAGGGTCCATTAAAACTAGTTATTTACTCATGGGTTTTCCATTCACAGAATAGTCTAAGCAGGTGTCACATTTTCATCTGGCAACCGCTGTTCTTGCCCACACAGATGGCTTTCACATTGCAGTTTTAGCTTTGGTTAGAAACTGGTAAAAAAATTTATTGAAATTAAAAGGGGAAAACTCGTTTTCCCTCTATTTTCTCGAAACCTTTTCCAATTCCTTACTTTTACAAAGGTTCTGGCTGTTCTTATCAAGAACAATTCTCATTTATCTTACATCTTTTCTTAAGTCTTAATGTTTTTGTATAAGGGAGATTTTTGGTGTGACTTAAAAGCCAATATTTACCACTTCTATATTTCCTACTTTTACAGTCATAATTTGCCAAGATGAAGACTATGCACATGCAGATTTATGTTAAATAAAACCAAACATTTTAATTGGCAACAGACTATGTTCCAACCAAATACACTTAATTTGCATCTACAGAGAATTTAATTTTATTTAGTAAAGATTAGACTGCAATCTGTCTAAATCTTGATCTTGGATCTAACACAAATACTTTACCTCAGAAGCCTGGCAAATCCAGCATTCCGATTCTCCTTTTTTGGGACAGGGAAAAACCGAAGAGTCTGCTAGCCATATTTGTCTTTGGAAGAGGCCTTGGAAAAGACTCACGTTATGAAATCCGTCTACTTAGACACACAAACACGTGCTCACACATCCACATGTGTACGTGTACACATCAGTCCCGTTTCCAATAAATATAAACTCTGATGCCTTGAAACCCTCTTGCAGATATTTTATAAATTTCCAGTTGCATACTGGCTATAAAAATCTTCATTTATGAAGCTGATTTATTTTAATGAAGAATATAAGTGATCCCGTGTCCCTGGAGCGTTTGCTGGAATGACGACCTTTTCTTCAGCCTTTCATTTAAAATAGTCGATTTGCCATAAGTTATTTCAGAGAAGCTTTGAAAGGCTCGTCTCAGAAATCTGGCCAGGAGAAGTCAGTACACCGGCAAATGGCTGCAGCGTTCTTGCTCTGGCTCTCGTTTGTCTCTGCGAGGAGGAAGGCTGCGGTCCCCTACTCCTGAGCAATCTCGCTTCGAGGCACAGTAAGGAAAGGGCAGCAGCCGGTAGCAGAAGCAAGTGTTGCCCAAGTCTGCAAGGCAGAGTGAGTTGAGATCAACTCACAGGAAAGACGGCTGTAATGAAGCCCTGCAAATTATCCCGCTTTTCCGGCACAGTCACTGTTTGATGTTACCAGCTACCATTTTCTCACTGAGATGCCTCTGGAATCTGGTCTTTGTTTTCAAGAAGAACCAGACGATAAAGATAAATGAAAGCGTCTCACACATTTATGCAATAAGATAAATATAATTTTCATTTTCGCTAGTAACAACATCTCATTTTACTATTTTGCCTCTTCCTTAAGGGAAATACCAGTGCATTCCTATTTTTATTACTACTTGGGGATTTAATATCATATTGAATCAAATATTTTTCTCATATTGAGGATTTCTGCATCAGAAATGCTACTGATTTAATAATTAGAGTACTTAAAGAAAGGGTAGTCCTGTATTTTCTATTTTATCTATCTATGAAGACTTGCAGAAAGTGTTACATTTACTGAACATTTTATGATTTATCCTGATGTGTATATTTCCCCTCACAGCCGAATGCAATGAATGGATGAACATCACGATTTCAGATTTTATTTGAAAATTACTCCAAGCATCCTAAAGCTTATTCACCTAAATTAATCTTTCCTTATAATGGATAGTTTTTCACTATCCAGGAAAAACCTAAAGAGCAAAATTCTGTAATTCTTACAGTAGAAGTCTCAGGTCTTCTTAAATTAGAGGCAACCATACTCAGCAAGAGAGTGAATTTCCAACATGCACAACATACTAAACATTTTACTGTTCCTTAGAAGGAAATCATTGTCTGTGTCACTCTGAATGGCACTTAAATTTCGGGGGGGCTTGGCCTACATCTTGTAAGGACAAGCCATAATATTATAAATACATTGTGCAAAAACTTGCTACTCCAAAAGGTTTTATGATAAGGCTCTATACTTCTAATACCTCAAAATTCTAATTAGCTACTTGGATAATTGAATTCTAAAGAATAAAATTTGCCATCTGCTAGAAATGGAAGCTGAATTAGAAAAGTTAAAAAAATGTGCATTCTCTAATAATTCTGTGTCATGAAAATTCTGCCAGGAATATCTTTTATCTTCCTTTATACTCACTTTTCCCAGTGTGGTAGCCCATTATGTACGTGAGTAAGCATCACAGCATTTGTTAAAATATCATTAAAATTTATATTATTTATTCCATTCTAAAGGGGTAACAGTATCCCCATGGAGCACTATGAGTTGTTTATTATAATAATGCCGTATATTTGCAGATATGCAACGAGGAAAACTGTTAAAAGAAGAAGGATTGAAGTAGTAATTATCATAACATTTTAGAGGTTACTCTTGGAGCTATAGTTTTTCTATGACCACGACTCCACACTGTGCTTAAATTCCTCTGAACTGGGGAGATCATCTACAGGCAATGATCTACTTCTCTGGGAAAAAAAAGAAAGATATCTCTCTCTCTCAAAAAACCCCACCCCCAAACACACCCCCGAATCAAACAAACCCTATGGGCAAGAATGGACAATAACCTCTCAGAAAACTCTACGTAAATGGTTCGGGTTTTATTGTATTAAGATATATCAGTCTATTTTGACAACTTGGAATCAGCTTGAGTTTTTATCATAAGACATTTCAGGTATTTTCCTGTCAATGACAAATCTAACAAGCTACCTCACATAACAAGTAGACTGGAAGAGTACTGTTATATTACACAGGATCATCATGACTTTTTTTTTTTTATTTTATGCAGGCATATAATGCTAAAATTAAACATATTACATAATCCCAGGGCTGTAATCTCATTTCAGTTCTTATTTCTAGAGAAAGGAGGAATATTAGTTACAGTGTTTAGCCTATGCTCATTGCGATCTGAATGCTGAGTACACACAAAGCGCAAACCGGCTGTCCCCATTCTTTTTATCTCATTAACATACGAAATATTAGATATATAAACCATATCAGTCATGGTAAGAAATAAAGATAATTCTTAAACCAGAAATGATTTTATTCTAAATTATTATTCTTCATAGTGATTAGCTGATGTTTTGACAGTCAATTTAAAGCTGTTCCATTAGAAAATTCTCATCATCTATATGTTCCAAACAATACTAGGTTAATATTACTGTTATGAGACCTTTTTATAACTTAGTACTTACCCAGTAAGCCTTCACGCTAATTAGATGTTTATTAGATTCCCTTTTCTTTAAAAATAAGAGATTTCTTTAAAAATAAGATTGTCTTTTAAAAATCCCAGACTTTTTCATCCTATTTACGTAACGTACATTCACAGCAAGACTGTTAAATTAATGATCTTTGTGATCTCCGATTAAACATACTGTAAATGCACAAAATATTACACAGCACAAAAGGAAAAAAGTGATTAAAAGGGGTACAAGCAAAATATTCTGGAAAAGAAAAATAATGATTAAGGAAGCTTGTTTCTATCATATAGAGATGAAAGAAGTGCAAAAGAAAACATCTTCCAGATGCTATTGAGTTATGGGTTGCTATGCAATAAAAGCAAAGGAGAGAGAATAAAAGCAGAAATACTAAGGCCTGAAAGATATGCTCTGCATCCATTTTCCTTTTAAAGAATGAATAGTAAAGAATTCACAAATAAAATATATACTTTATTAAACTATCATTTTATGCAAAAAAATCTTTAAGGAAATAATCTGTTTCTGTTAAATAACATCTGACAATACTCAGTTACGGATTACATATTGCATGTGTTGTTGGGATTATTCTGCCACATAGCGCATACTCAGTTTTGGAACCCAAACCAGTTACTATAAGGAATTACCAACTACCATAAAGCAATACTCATGGGTATAAAAACAGGAATATTGGTAACTTCTATTTGAAAACCAGAAGATTTTCTTATATTTCTTTATAAATACTCTTTCAGTAAAAAAAAGGCACGCTAAATTTTGGTGAAATTTACATTCAGAATTTCTGAAAACAGGGAATGCCAAACTTTTATAACAGATTTTATTTTTATTATAAATCAGGATATTGGGAGAGCACTCTTAGAAACTATACTTTACTATACAGTAAAAATTAATATTAAGTGTATATTGCTGATTTGTGCACAAACTGGAATTTGCTAGTCTGGCTAATTTTTACAATTAGTAAGGTCTCAGATTGATGATTCTGCCTTTGAGTATGATGTTGTTTTTTTTTTTAAAAAATTCTGAGATCTCCAGTCACCCTTTATATGAGATTGGCAACAAAAATCATTAATTACACTGGCACTTGGATCCAGAGAGTACAGGTTAAGAATCAGAGATCAGACAAATATGTTTATCTCATCGCAAACCAAGGCATGATCTGAACCATGATCTCCTTTTTTTAAAATTTTGTTCCTAAGTATACTGAAGGGAAAATTCTTTCCAAATTACTTAAAAACCATATGACAGGGTGTGTCAAGGTTTAAGTAATTGATAAAAAATCACAGAATATTCTCACTTTAAAGTGTCAAGATCCCTATAGTATATTTTAGGATAGAGAAAGGAATCTGGACCATCTGTAGTCACTTGTATTATAACTATTTTTAGAATCTACATCTACTGTCTGCAGAAGATAAATAGGATGTCTTAAGTAAAATTTAACCACCCAATTAATATAACTGTTAGATAATGAAGATCAAATTATTGGCAACAATATCCTTATTATATTTTAATAAGGCAAAAAGCAAAAACTAGTTAAATGTTTTTAACATAACAAAACAAATGTTTTGGCTAATAAGGCAAAAAGCAAAAACATTCATTTATGTTTCTACTAAATGAATTATATGGCATTTTCCCAAGCAAAAATTGTAGAAAAGTTTTGGGTTTTTTTAATATAGAGTAACATTTCATCGTCCACTTACTTGGCAATAACGTTTTGAATATCATTGCATTCTTCCAAGTTTATACTAATCTCTCAAAATGAAGCAATTGGTTTCTTTTATGCTTCTATTGAATGCCTACATGAACAAAGTCTAGTAGAAAGTATTTAAAATGTTAAAAAAAAATATAAGGTCTTCTCATGTTTCTGTGTATTGTTACATTACATTCACTACCAACTTCCCAGTTATTACACGTAACCAAAAAGTTTCTTCTTTTGAGTTAAATCCCAAAGTGGTATCTTCTAGTCTACTACAAAGCATCATTCCTACTCCCTTCAGGAAAAAAAAAACCAAACAACAGTTCAAAGTCTAAATCCAAGTCAAAGTATTTCCCAAACTACTTTATAAATAGCAGAATTATTGTAAAAGGAGGAAGTTAGGGGCTACTGTAATTCCCACGTCAGTGTTTTGCAGTGTAGAGCACGAACTACAGAAGAATCAAAATGCACTTGAGATGCCCTGCTCCTTCACACTGACCTACCCTCAACCCTCTCTACTTTGCAGGATGACATACTGCACTCCTACCAATAGTTCAGAACACATCATAACCAAAAATTTTTCACGAGTTGCTTATATTGCGTATTTTCCTACTCTCCAGTGTCTAAACAGACCTGAGTCACACCACGAAGTTCTTGCATTTTCTCTCTGACCTGCTTAAGCTTACAATTTGCCTGCTTACCTGAAGATCATCCTGAAATAACCCTGTCCTTTGAAAGGCCAGGGGCATGAAGAGATTGAGCACATGAAGAAAAAATGTTCAGAAGTTGCAGGAGTAAAGATGTGAAAATGCAGAGAGCTGTCAGATGTTTGGGATTCGTAATCCCAAAGAGAGGCAGACTTGTAACCTGACAGAGGGGGCCTAACACAAGGGTCGCTCCGGAAACACAGAAGGTAATATATTACAGGTAATGAGATTTTGACCGAAAGCTGTGCTAATACATGAGTATTTGTGAGGTGGGTAGAACTGAAATGGATAGAGCCTAAGTGCTGTTGTGGTCCCAAAGAAATTAAAGTGGCAATAATTCTACTAAGAGACTCTGGAGTAAGAGTTGCTGAGTTACTGACAAGTGAAACAAGTGTAATAAAGGTATTTTTCACTTTAGCACATTGTTTGATGCTGCTATCTCTTTGTTATATAAATAAATACAGATAAATTTGCTTAGAATTTGATGAAGAGGTCTCTAGAAGTGCACATTGCCTATTAAATGCCAGAGGAAAAGCTCCTAATAATCTGCTCTGATTTTAAGAACATAGAGCTTGAAGGAGCTTTTTTATGTCAGTGAGAAGAGTCCTGAATCCACGGAAACACTTTAAAAAACTTATCATAGCTTTTCTTAAAGAAAGAAAGTTCATCTGCCAGTTCAGTTTTCTGCCCCCTTCTACTACCATTAGAAAGGAATTAATTTGATAATGCCTTTATTCAATTTTTAGTCTGAAAACTGATAAAATCACAAACGGAGGGCAGCGAAATTATCATAAGTGACATCCAAACATACTGTAGGTCTTGCATGTTAAGGCAAAGAAAAAGTGAGTTTAAATGAGTCAATGCAAAGTGAAAGCAGAATGACAAAGAGAATGCGCAAACATGTAAGAGTACAATAAATAAGAAGACTAATATGCAGAAAATTTCCTAATAGCAGTGTGTTGATGGAAGTAGAGAGATGTTAAATTGCACGCATTTTTTTACCACAATTTTAGAAATTTTACTAAAAGTATAAGCGTAAAATCTGCCATCCTATATTCATGGCGTAGACCTCTGAGCCTGTTCGGAACCCAAATGTACGTTAGCATAGCTAATGTATGTACTGTGGATCAGAAAGAGCAGCACCTGAAAGCGTAACTGACAATCATTAAGCAACGTATTATATAAAGACTACATAATGTATAGTGCAGCATACCACAACTAGTCCTTTTTCTTTTCAGCATGACTCTTGAAGACATCATGTATGAAAAAAAGTCAAATGAAAAAGATTTGTAACACAGAAAGTAAAAACAAAGGTTTGGATACAGAAACACTTAACATCTTTAATCACTCATTTTTATTTTGCAAGACAAACCAGACATAATTTGAAATGGCTCAGTGAGCTGTAAAAAAATGACAGTAGATGTATGTGAGAAGACTGAAAAAGCAATTATCTGAAACTAATTTGAGAGTTTATCAGGCAGAAATTAGACTTTTATGGGTGAAGTTAGAGTTTTGTATTAAAAGCGATACATTAAAATATATAAAACTTCAAGGATAATATAGTTAAAACTTCCTTGGCAAATAACTGATTTTGTGCCTGTACGGCTTCTGCATTCTCAATAGCATTTATTCCAGTAGAAAACATTCTAAAATAACAAATAATAAAAAATACCATAATACATAAAAAGGAGGGGAAAAAGCTCTCTTTGGCTTTCAAGAGATTTTGTATCTGAGTTCACCAACATTATGGATGCCAAAATAGTACTGTCAGTCTCTGAAGAGGTTGGGCAGAGTTCCCATCAGATATGCAGGTCTTGTAAGATAGTGTTTTTGGAAAAGGTACATTAGCATGAATGCAGTATGTCTTCCATTGACCCCAGAGAAGATTTTTCTAAGTAGTTTGGAGTGTTTTGTACATTTTCAAAAGTGAATAGATGCTACACTAGGGCAAAATCTAATGATACTATGCAATTATATCAAAGTTTATATTCTCACATGTTAAAAGCAGTAAGAAAGTTGTATTTTATAGCTCAGATTTCTAAGAGCTGTCCTGTGGATCTAGAAGGTACCAATCCTACAATATCCCATGCAGAAATCAGTATTTAGTGGCCTAACTCTTGTTTATGTTATTAACGTTTTCCAATAAAACAAATGACTCTTTAGAGTACATTCACATCTAACATTAAATAATTTCCTATCAGGTTGCAAAACGAATGTCCTGAAAGTCAGGAAATAATAGAATTCAGGTTAAACCTTGAGCCTATGAATAAAGGAGTTAAACTATGGGATAACTGCTTTATTAATCACTGTGTATAGTATTAAATGCACTGCATATAGTACAAAGCATTCAAATAAACACTGGACCGAATTCATTTGTACAGGTAACCTCAATTCTAGCATTTCCCCAGTTCTCAGTCGTCAGACTTGCATTCTTTTTTAACATAACTTACATGTGAGCTATATGCATAATGACTTCTATAATTATAATATTTTTCCTAAAATAATTTTGAATGCTTCAGGAAGATTGTTTACTTCAGGAGGTAAGGATCAGAATATTTCTGTAGGATCATTATGAAATCTTTTGTCTTGAAAAACTGTGTTCATTGAACAATTTAATTCAGTTGATTAGATGCAAAAGACAATTTCAAAAGGAAACAAGAAATCAAACAGAAGTAGTCCTTCACTAAATAAGGTAAAATTTAGATTCCTGGCAGGAATTCTTTCATTTTAAAGATTCCTATCTTAATGAACATTGGAGCAGCCATTATTGTCCCTCTAGTGAAGAACAGTGGTTCTCCAGATCATAATTGTTGATTTGGTAGATAACTGAATCTATTCTCTTCCCAGAATCCAGAGAGTTCTTACTGTCAGTGAAAAATGTTGGTACCATGTGCAGTAAGAACACACTTTGCAAAGCATGGGCAAACTTCTTGGATCTAAAAATAATAACAAGTTCTGATGACTGAAACAACCAGAAAGAAGCAAAATTAATTCCTTGTATTTCAGTATGAAGTCAACATATTCTAGGAAAAATGTGCATAGAATTACCATATTCAATTATTCAGTTCAATTAGACAATTACATTGGTTTTATATTTACTGAACATTTACAATACCCTAAAAGGTTTGTGAAGGATGTTTTATAAGCCAAATTCATTGTCAAAGTAATATTATTCTACTACATCTGTCCTTTATGACTTCCAGATTTTCCTCTAATTGGGTGTTCTGAATTCTTTGTCAGGTCTATTTCTTAAAAACTCTGATGATAATATGCCATTACTATAGTATAGTACAGGTTATATTTGGGAAATATGGGGAAAACATAAGCTCTTAAATATACATTTTATGATGAAGTAGGCATTCCTTGAACTTGTTCCAATATTACCATTTACCAGTATTACTCTAACATTGGAAGAAAAGCCATATCTTAGTTTTTATTTAATGACTAGGCCAGTCTTCCAAACACAAGTAAAACAGTGAGTTTAAGACTGCACAAAACGTTTTGTGCCCTTCCAGAAGCAAAACCCAGACCACTGAAAATTAGAAAACAGAGATTTAATTCTGACAGTAGCCAAGGGGATTTATCGGCAAGAATTCTGGCTGCAGTCAACGCGGTACTGTTGGTTCTGCCCTTTGGCAGTGTAACGGACTAAATAACTCAAAGCTCCTTTTATGGCTCACTGTGTTAAGCATAGATGTCCTGGACGTTGGAAGCACCAGAGCTGCACCATGACAAACCAGCGATTTTAACATAAGGTGATCTGAGGTAGCAAGAGCTTTGGGAGATGGGATACGACTTCTGTGTGGGTACTGGAAAGAGAGACTGCAAACTTGGAAAATACCACCCACTTTATTTCAGCACTATATCATTTAGGTATATATCTTACAGGTGTACTAGCAGCAAAGCACAGGTATCTACTTGTTGTATGATCTGTGGGTCAAAGGATGAATAAGTGCGTATAGTGCAATATTTAACTATGAAAGCGAAAAGGCTGTAAAAAGCTAATATTTGTCATTCTTTCTATGGATCCAAGTGTTTGTGTGAAATGACAGCATATGTATTATGAGGATGTGTTCCTTAACTCAATTTATAGTTAAATGGCTGGGGGGAAAGAGGAAAAAGATGATGGAGGAGAGATTCTTGTAAAAATTAATGTTTGTGTGTGTAAATGTTTTTAATAATCCAGCTCTTTTGATAGTACTGTCCTACACAAATTATGTCAAGTGATTCTTAGGGCTTTTTTTAACCCTGTTCAGGACATTATTTTAAATGAGAATGGAGGTTACCTTCATTCATTGAAATTCTGAGTACATTGCTGCAAACAGGCTAAAGGAGGGACTCTTTTTCTAAAGTCTGTCCTTGATCATTCCCAGATTTGTCCCTAAAGGGCAGTTTCCAATTTTTTTAGCCAAGTCTATTTCTTTTTTTCTTTTTTTTTTTTTTTAATTAAAATGATAATATTCCATCCATATTCCTTTGAGAAGAAGGGCTTAGTCTTTATATTGCCATTATGTGATATCTTAAATGTCATTACATGATAGTGATTTTTCCTATTACTCAATAGCTATGTAAGCAAGAGGCAAGAATATCTCCTTCCCAACACTTCCTTCCATCCTATTCCACCCTTAAACATACAGCCTTTCTTCTTCCTTTACATAAACAACATTGCCAGATCTTTCCCACTATTACAGTCTTCCTTAATCTGTTAGTTTTAATATAAGTGGTGTTGTTCCTTGTCATCTGTGAGTCTATGCAATAGCAACGTAATCAGGAGTTTACTGGTAGATCATTACGTTCTTATGTTAGCCTCAGCTTACATTGAGCAGAGCTCTACAGTTGCAAAACCCACACTTGGCTGTGCCTTAACAATTACTTTTACAGGTGATAGATTATTTCATTCATCTCATTTTTCAGACTACCGTAAGTGAATGAATAAATAAATACATATATTTCACTATCTGACCAAGTAATGAAACTATGTGCTTAATATACAATAACTACGAACAAAGAACTTCTTTAGTTTATGCCTTTATTACTGAATTTCTGTACCACAGAAAACAGTTATTGCCTTATTTTGAATTTAAGTTTTATACTATGTTTAATGAGGCTTGCTAAATCTGACACATGGTATCTAGATACCACAGTGATAGATACATTAGAAATACCAAAATAGATATATTAGACAGATAGAATTAGCACTGTATGTGCTAAGGTTGATTGATTACTTGATGAGTATTATATTCCCTTTACTGTTCTCTAAACCCCAACTTTATTAACTCTAACCAATTTTCTCCAACTCTTCAATTTGTAGAACTAATTGTGCCTCATTTTAGCTTCCTCCGTTTAGCTGATGAAGACTTAAGAGACAGAAAACTTCTACAGTTACACAGAAGTCAACTATATATGTAAAAAGCAGATTTTTATAAACTGAAACTTGTTTAAACATACATATGTATTAATTGAAATGTTTATTTACAGGCAAATGCATGCCTATGAATATTTAATAAATTTAATTCTAGATTTTATTTTTTCTTGCAGGATCATCTGAATCTTGATTGAGTTCAAGCTCATGTTATTCTATAGCACCTTTACGCTTTTTCTTTATTAACTAAAAAAAAAGGCAGAGATATTTGTTTTCATTGTTTCTGTATTAAATTTATAGCACTGAAGTTTATACTTGTGATTTATAGAGCAGAGTGTCTTTTCTCCTACTCAGAGCATCGATTTTCTATACCAATTTAAAGGAGACACTGCATCTATAGAACAGGTAATGAATAACATCTTCATAGTCCGAGAGCCACTCTAAATAAGCATTTGCAATAATTGATCTCACCTTTGTTTTGCCCTGTGTCTTGGAAAAAGTTTTGTGTAGATTGTTATTAATATTAATTTAATTTTCATAGCAATAACTTTGTTCTCTATCTGGATAAAGATCCCAAAATATATATTAAAACTAATTTGGCAATAGCTGTACGTTTAGAACCATGCATAAATTCATAATTTAAACTACTGCTGACCACTTAACACTTCAATGAAACCTTCTGTTTAGGAACATCGGATGCATTAAATAGTTTGGAACAGGAGCTGGTCCTTTAGAAACCAATCATATCATTATTACAGGGGCATAAAATTGACTGTTAGGAGTTATTGCAGTATTGTATGAACAAAAACAGTTTTCACAACTAAAATATTATTTGCTGTGGGAATTTAAAGACAACTGTTATTTATTTGTGTATTTTAGTTACAGGAAGTCAGAGTTAAGTTAGGTTGACTGTAAATTCAGCATTTACTATGTATTTATGGTTTAACCTGACATGATAATTGATTTTGCTTTATTTGTTTCTTTTTTTTAGCAGAAAATACACTGTTATAATTTCATTTTATTTTGTCGTTTTAAGTGAGCTTCTGCAGAAAGCGCTTTACTGTTAAACAATCCTCTCAAGCAGCAATGGCAATATAATTAGGTCTCTGTAGACTTACTCTGAAACCATTTAGTGCAAAGGCGTAATCTCCTATCATGACATAATAATGTGGTCTCCATGGACCAGCTTAGAGATTGCTTTGACACTGTAATGGCAATATAATAACTTCTTATGAGACTCCACATAGATTTCTGCTAAAGCAACTTCTGCCCTGTAATAGCTGCATTGTAATGCCCACTTAATGCAATAATCTGACTTGCTCTATCCTCATTACAAGACTTCTAAGTACTATCATATGAAAGCAGAGTACAGCAAACCTAGAACCTGGTCTCTCACAAGCACCGGTAAGGGAGCCTTACAGAAACAAAAGAGGAAACAAGACATGGGTAAGTAATCTCAGTATATTCTCACAACTAAAAAACATGAAAATGGTAAAGAAAGACTTAAACAATGTAATTCATTTTACTTAGTAAAGGATCAGAAGATCTAGATAATACTGCTGCTAGCATGATAATACTCCCAGGACTTCACAACTCCAAATATTTGGAGTGGTGAACACCCCATACTCTTGTATGCAGAAACCTCTCTTCCTCTCTCCTTTCACTTTCCCTCCACCTCAATGATAATTTAAATTAAGTATGGAAATGTTTCTTGAAAGCCTCTCATTAATGTTTGGAGTTCAACTGTTCTCTCTCTGGTCTGGAAATATTTTAATGGGAATAAATTTGAGATTCTTTGAGAACTTGTGAGAATCATCTGGAAAGGTAATCTCTGGTCCCACCAAACTCAGAACTCCATGACTGGCAAACTCCTGGATTTGATCCCACTTCATCTAAAAATGCTTGCGCACAAAATTCACCAGAATAACGCTTTGGAACAATCTTATGTTAAAAAAACACCATTAAAACACTAAACAAAAAAAAAAGTAACTGTTACAGGAAAGACAAAAGAATTGTATGTGACCTAGTCTTCTCATTCTTCTCTCAGGAACTCAGAGGAACATGGCAGAGACTGATTAGGAGATCACAAAGATAATAGATATATGTAAATCACCTCCTATTGGAACTATGAGACTTAAGTAGCAACACCAAGAACTGTATACACACAAGTTCTCTGCAGATTTTTTTTTTTTTTTTTGCCACAGTATAGAGCATGTATAAGGAAAATAAAGAAATGAAAGAGGATCATGCCTTTCGTAACCCTGTGAGGAGGTACCTTGAATATACAAAAAGGAAGCATCAAAATGAAAGTTTCCAAATACCAATGGCTACATCCTGTAAGACTTAAATGAAGTTAAATAAATATTTTGTGGATGACAATACAGATCCTCAGTAGCATCATCCCACATTAAATATATAGATGTAGATTTGGGAAAAGCTTGAATGCTCAAGCTTTCATTCAAATTAAAAAAGTTCTACATTTTCCCAAAATTCAAGATGCGCAGTAGAATAACTCTAGCAAAACATGCTTCTTGTTGACTTCAATGTATCCATAAGTGACTGTTACATATGTAATTCACAATCAGTTCATGGAAGTAAAAAGAAAATCCTATAGTATTATGATTAGAGTCAAAGAGCTTGGAGGGACAAGATGCATTTTAGCATTAGCAATAACTACAGCAGAAAAAGCAACTAGTTTAAAAAGTGATACTTTTATTTGATACAAAGTAATTACTCATTCCTAGTTAGCCAGTTCCTGGAAGAAGCTGGGTTTATGCGTAGCCATTCATCTTTGTTGAAGTCAAAGGTGTATTTTATGTGGCACAGATTCTAACCTAGAAAGATCCCTCAGTTTTAAATTGTAATAGTCTTGCTGCATTTTTTGAAACAATGCTATTAAAATTCTAAAATGTGTTTTATTTTTGGCATGTTGCAGAAATATTAACCTCAATATATCCAACAAATTATAGAGAATATTTGACACTTGAATCATCAAGAATTTATCTTGTTTAAGGATTTTTGTGCCTATTGCACTAAATTCTAATTTTTTGGGGGGGTATTATAAAACCCAGCATATTATACTATAAATAAAAATATAAATGATGCCTGCAAGTTTTTACTTTGTGTGTGTGCATGTACACAAGCATTCTGTTTTGTCTATATATTTCTCAATGTGTAGGTCAGGTCCAACAAGAATTGTGGATGTGGCCACACTTTCAAAGACACTAAATTCCTATTTGCTCCACTGAAATAGGTACCCTAATAGGGAAGACGGATATTATCTGTATGTCCCTTGTAGAAGGTTAAGGCCAGGCCTTTGAAACGCTGGACTATTGAGGCAGAAAAGAAAGAGAGAAAAGGGATGAATGTTTCAACTAGGGGAAAAACTGTGGTCATAGCTGTTAGCTGGTAAAAAATTCAACTACGAGAGACCAGATGTCATGAGCTTTGCTGCTCACAAAACTGTTTGTTTCTAAATAGGGCATGCTTGTAAAATTCCCTCTAGTCTCAAAAACAACAATGGTAGGACTAAACTCCCCAAATGCTTTCTCCAAGTCTATCAACTCACAAAATTTTATATGTAAGTTTTATATGTAAAGATGAAATAAGATATCATTAATTTGACTTTTTTTCCTCTTGAACTTAAGCCAGATTAATTTATTTTTGGACTTTAATAATACAGACTTCTTAAAAATATTACAAACTTAAATTGTCATTAAAGTAGTTCTTATCCCATCCATGCTAGAAGCAGCCTTTGTTTTATTATCCCGTGTTTAATTTTTCAAGACTTCAGAAAGTATTTAGTATAAATGTTTTAATTGCTTATCACAGATGCAAGAAGCAGGCTGGCTTCAAGTCAGCAAAACAGAATGCTGAAGAACCTTGTTGAAAATTGAAACAAATTAATTTTATAACAGTAAACTGAAAAATAAAATCTCTGCAATATAAACACCCTGCTGAAGGAGAATTTTATTATCCAAAATATCTAACAGCTCCTTGTGATTTACCTTGAACACACTTTTATTACTTTAATTGGAAAACAGTTCTTATTATAAGAGCTATGCAAATATTCAGCTTTCTTTAAATGGCCTCAGGAAGGAAAGAGGAAATTTTGGAATAAAATTCTTTCCAGGCTATTTCCTATGATGCGACAACAAAAAGGATCTTATGAAGATTACTGTGTCGTTACCATCGGGGAGGGGGAAGTACGTGGATCACAGAAATTTTTTCACATAAGATGTGAAAATCATAAATGTTAACTGAACTTGTGTTTATTTTGTGATTACTTGCAATGACAGTAAAGAGAACTGAAGGGGAAGATTTTCATAATGGGGATACATGTTCTGAGCCTTATCAGTACAGGTTTTGATGAGGGTAGTTCAAGGAGACAAATGAAAACAAGCTGCTTCCATAAATGATGTTGGAATCATAGAATTAGATGGACACCGACAGGCAGCTTCCTAGTTAAATGTAGGTCTCAAAGAAATTGTCTCTTACATTTCACAATGCACAATTAATAAATTGATATAGAGCTAGAAATACAAATAAGCCTTTTTCATCCAATAACTTTTAAACTATGTTTAAAACATATGGGATATAATACAGGCACGAATAAAGCTGTATGTTAATCACTGAATAGAATATCAAGTACAGAAGTACTGTCAAATTTTGACACAAGCATGTGTAATTGCCATGTAACATGCAGTAAATGTAGTGGATCTTAGAGACATCTCATAAGGTAGCCTGTGAACGTTGTCACCATAATACATTGAGCATATTCACATTTATAGCTTATCTTTCTTTGTGTTTTTTAATTACTGTAATTAAGGCTACACATCACTGTCACTCCAGCACACAACTCCATCATCATTTTTGACATATTTCTTTCTCCAAATGCTCTCACATACCCTACATCCAAAAATCTGCAGATTGTCCCTTCATCTCATCAAAGACTCGGTCTTTCCTTTCCAACGTTAAGGTGACCAGGTTGTCAACATTTTGAGTACTGAGCCATCCTTTGCCTTCTTCACTAAGAATACTTTTATAAAGATAATTTTCTAGCCTGTTGATCTGCTTATATCATTAACCTCTTGGCATTAGTTTACAATCATCTCTTCCTCTACTTTCCCAAACTATTTTCTTTGCCCTCATTTTCAAGGTCACTTCCCCATTCTACCAATCACTTCTGATGTGTTTATTCCTGACTCTTACTGAATCACTTCATTGCTACATTTCCAATCAAGTACATTCACATGTTTTCATATGTAATCTGCTCTGTGTGTTTGTAAGGGACTCACGCAGGTATCTCTAATGATTTTCCCTTTCTTTATTTTTCCCTTGCTGTGTAAAACACTCAACAATTAGGCTGCTGATATGGCAACGACACTACATATTGTGCCAACTAAATGTTATTACATCACTGTTGGGTACTGCCATCTCTGTCCTTTTCCATCTAGTATCACTAGCCATTTCGCTTACAAGCTTATAGGGACACAAACCATCTTTTTGTCCCATGCTTGTACAGCGTTTAGTATAATGGTGCCCTCAACAATGACTAGGGGCTCTGGTGTGTTTCTGCGTGATAGTGTATCTGGAGGACTGCACCCAGGTTTCAGCTCCCCAGTACAGGGAAGACATGGACATCCTCGAGCCAGTCCCACAGAAGCCACCAGGATGACTGAGGGGAGCAGAGCACGTGGCCACACAACCACCTCTGAGGAGAGCCTGAGAAAACTGGGTTCATTCTGCCTGAAGGAGAGGGCTGAGAGGAGACCTTATTTCAGTTTACAACTACCGACTGGAAGGACACGGAGAAGATAGAGACAGAGGTGTGCGGCAACAGGACAAAGGCAACAGGAAATACTGGGCGCAGGAAATTCTGATGAGATATTAGGAGATTTTTTTTTTTTCTACCATGAGTGTGCTCAGACACTGGCATGTGAACCAAAGATGCTGAGGAATTGCCATCCCTCAAGACACCCAAAACTTGCTGGAGTAACCTGACCCAATCTGCCCTGCTGCAAGGTGTGTGAGGGGCAGAAGAGGCTGGAAAAGATGACCTCCAGAGGGCTTTCCAAGCCAGAATTACAGTGATATTCTGTTGATGCAAAAAATAAAATTAAAGTGATGAGTGCCCTAAATGCCTCGGTTACAAACTGTAACAAATAAAAAATTATTGGACAAAGCCCCATAATATGATTGCTTTTATACACCAGTTTTATTTTCACTGATGTACTGCTTATATTATGAGCTGTAACTAAACCCTGTATACTGCCAGGATACAAGTTAAGTTTTTCATAATTTTCTTTTGGATCATCAGTTTTCCTCACACACAAAATGCAAGCAAATATCTTTACAGCTTTACAATAAAAGGAATTATTCCCCATATACTAGAATACAGAATATCTATTACATCTTTTCTTTCTTTGATTCAGTGCCATATAGTATACATTTCATGAAAATAAATAGTATTTACTACAATGTAAATCAAGAAGATATTTCCTAGGCATGATATGAACAAGACCCAGAAGTCTTCCACTTTTATGCACCTTTAACATTTTTTTTTTATATCAGCACTTTTCTCATTCTGACCATCTCTGACAGCTTTCAATTTATAATGTTCTTTTTTATATTCTCAACACAGCAATCAAATCTTTAGACCTTGAGGAGAAGGAGGAAATTAAGGCCATTAACATGTTAGAGAATTGTTTGATTTACTCATTATAAATTATTCTGAATCTGAGCAGCTCATAAGACATGCCCAAAGGGAAGACAAATTTTGATTGGCAGTGTCAAAAAAGTCAAGGACATAGGGAGTTTTGTTAATAATTGTTAAGTGCCATTAAGAAACGCTGTTTGCTATCTGTCCAGAATCATGGTGAGTTCTGATCCAGAATTTCCCAGCTATCAAACGTAATAAGAACTCAATTTATAATTAAAAGACAGATTAAGAATATACCTTCACCTGATGTAAACGCACTTGTAATAACTATAAAAGACTAAAACACTTAACAAACTAGTCAAGCTAGAAGAACAAACTTGAAGACAGCAAAACCCCTCAGAGACAAGTTCAGAGATAACTATGCAGGCAGTCCTCTACATCATGGTTTCCTAGGTATCCTCTACCTCCTTTTTTCTCACTAAATCACAAATAAAAAGATCACTTTATATAGCCATACCTATAAAAAAGAACATTAGTCTGGTTTTTGAACTAGGCAGCTTATGCTTCTGGTTTAGGGACAAATACCTAAAACATCACTGCAGAGTGATAAAAAGCCTCATGACAGGACTGTCAGCCTGGCACAAAAGGGAGACTGGGCAGCACTTCCACCTATCACCACACACACACTACCCACAGGGAAGGAACCTTTCTTATTTTACCTTTCTTGTTCCAATACCTGTGGCCTGGATAAGGATTTTTACTGAAGGCGTATCGCTATGTTTACTATAAAGGAGAGAAATCTAATCCCTGCAGATACTCCCCAAAGGCCAAAGTCTACCACCAAGTCACCTCTGCAGAGCTGTTCAAGTGCCAGAGGTGCCAGCTCCCAACCTTCACTCACCCAGCCTTCTGTAGAGAAATGGCTTCTAGCATCTCGCTCTGCTATTGAAGACACCTGCGTCTATAATCACAAACAAAACATGAGAAATTCTGAAGGACATTAAATACAACTTTGCATCAATTATCAAAAGTACTTGTGACAAAAACAAATCCCAGTTTAACATCAGCCAATTGGACATTATCAGAACCCCACCTGTACCCTGTAACCCCTTGTTATTAGATGATTAATAGCATAAAACCACTGTAACCGTCCTATGTCAAGCATGGCAGGTTCACAGTCTGATTATGTGCCGATTAAATGCGTGAGCTTCCAGAAAAATGCTTGCTAATGCAAGTATATTCTGCAAAAAACCAGTTTTAAGGAAAGCAAAAGCCACAATATTCTAGGAAAGGAGGAAAGAACAATCCCACCATCCCTCCACCTGAACCTAGCCAAACAACTTACCTGAAAAAACAAGCAATAGGCCTTGCAGATGCAACTGTGCAAATGAACAGCTGTGACTACATATCTGGGCTTTCCCAGATTTTGGAAGAGGTTCTATCCTTTGCGTACCAACCAAAGGTAACAGTCCAGATGAACGCAGATGCCCCAGGAGTCCTGCGCCTCTGGACTGGTATGTGATGTGCTTTGGACCATAGTGTTGTCACTTCCTTAAGTGCTTAACATACAAACTTTAAGCATTAGCTATGATGGAAGATGGGGGGAAAAAAGACCATCAGAGTACTCTTTACATCACTAGTCTTACAAAACTGTTCACTACAATGAAGATGGATGCATGGCTGTGCATATTTGTGTAACATTTTTTTTATTACTTGTGAACACTCTAGTAGGGTAGCCAGCTAAAAAGTCAGATATGGATTCTTTTAATATTGCCTCCACACTCCTCCTTCCAGGCAATGTTCTCCTCTAGCAATTTTAAAGCCCTGCTTAGTTTTTGAAGCCACCTTGATGTTTGTTTGTCTGTCTTAAATAAATAAGGCAGTCCAACTACACTCCTGGGTATGGCATATTGCCTCAGTAACATTCTGTGAACGACTAAGGGCTGACACATGATTCTCTTCTAATTTTCAGAAATAGTAGTCCAGTGCTCTGTGTTTAGAATTAAATGCACTTTACAGGGAATTTCCTATGCACGGATATTTTTAAAGCCAAGTAAGATTAAAATTTTCTTTTGGCAGTAATATATTTTTTTCATTTCTATTAGAAATGCCATATTGTTTTTTTACAGCTGTAGCTTTATTATTGCAGACCACTAAAATTACAAAGCAGCTGCAACCATTGCATCAAGTTTTTTTGTTTCATTTTTACAAGATCACAGATAATTAACATTTTATTTTGAAAGCATTTTTTCTTTAAAAAACAATGCAGTAATCATTCATTTTTAATGTACTGAGCTAAGGATTTGTCTTTGATATCATTATTACAGACATTGCACATCTGTAAATTTGAAATGATAGGACAGCAAATACCTTCAGAAGGACAGACATTGCCTTTGAAGTCAGTATATATATGGTTTAACATAAATGTAATTTCACAGCAAACTGCCTTTTATTGTTCACTGTTGTTTTGTCCTGACAGTGTCTTGTAAAAAACATTCTGAACTCAGATATAAATAAATAATGTAATACTTTCCTTTAAACTCTTTTGAAAATAAGCTAAATGGGAGACATGCAATTAGGATAATGAACACATTCTCTTGTACACAGACCTCCATGAATTCCAGCGTCCAACATTTACTAAGAAGCACCATGTCTGCATCTGATGGCCAGTCTATCTAAAGTAATGGATCAGATTTCCAGCTATTTTAGAGTCTCTAGTATAGCAAATTTTCTTTATCTGAATACTTTTTTGTAGGTCAAATCTTGTTTTGCCACGAACAAAAATGTCCATAATGTTGGTTTTGAAGTTTTGGGGGTTTTGTTTTTGTCTTTAAGCCCTGTAAAATGTCGATTTTACCAACGAATATGGAAAAAGAGAAAATATATTCTTAAGCATTTAATAATAAGCTTTTAATTTTATTCTGTGAGATTGAGAGGGTCATGTCTGCCTCCAGAGTCTACAAGCCTGGGAACTAAAAAGAAGGAGCCCACTGTCACAAAAAAGAGACAAGGTTTGGCTAGCAAAAAATTGCAATTAAGATTACACTTCCCTAAAGCAAGAGCTGAGTCTTCTGTCATCAAATAAAACATATACAGCACCACGTAACTGACCTAAGATTGCTAGTCCATTTAAAAAACTTAGTGGTGCATATTTATGATAATTATGATAAGATGTTTATTGCAAAAGTGTAAGGAATATAACAAATTTCTATCAATAAGTGTTAAGGACTACATCACTTATATAGCAGCCATGCTTACAAAAATGCAGTCTAGGAGAACATTGCCAGTATCCGACATTCAGGAAAGAAAAATAGAAAGAGCATGCACATACCCTTCAATGAGCTCTGAATTCAGACAAAAGTAGACCATATGACTGTGATGAATAGATTAAAACACCGTGATGAATAGACTAAAACAAAGTAAAGCTGGGTGCAAGAGCAAAAGAAGGCGATGAAAGATAGAAGATGACGAATGGGAAGATACATCAGACTCTAGAGACACTCATGGTCTACACAGGGAGTGCCACAGAACTTCTGTCCACTCTCTCCTCAGAAATCCACGGAAACATCTGGCTTTTTTTTTCCAGAAAAGCATGTCACGCAGGGGTGCTATTCACATGTACTGAACTTTACAGCTCCCATCACTACAAACAGATAGTATAGAATTTTTCAAGAATGAGAAGCAAGATACTGTGTGCCCCATCACAGTACTACCCAATTTAAATGTCTGAAAGAAGAGATTTTCCTTTTCAGTATCGCTCAGCTTTGCCTTGACAATGAGTTAACAAATAAATTTCTTCTGACTCCAGTTGTGTGACTCTATAACAGCAAAACCTGCTTTCTCATGGACAGAATAAAACTTCCAAAATGTTAAAGTTAAATATCCTTCCGGTTTCTGTTAAACAGTCATGAAATGTTAGCACAAGGGGTCTAATTCTCTTCTTTTTTCTGATAGTTTTACATTGCTGTAACAGCTTTGACTTCAGTACAGTGACACCTGACTCATATTATGCCAACGACATGGTAACTGGGGCCAGAATTTGATGCAATTGATGAAGCATGACAAGTGTAAAAAATTAAATGAAAGAAAACATTTCCTTTGATTTGATAACTGTGATCAGCTTGACATAAAGTTCATTGTCTAAATTTCTGGCAAACTTGAGGATGGAAAAAGTTGGTAAGTCAGAAAGTGTCCTGGTTTCGGCTGGGATAGAGTTAATTTTCTTCCTAGTAGCTGGTATAGTGCTGTGTTTTGGATTTAGGATGAGAATAATGTTGAGAACACACTGATGTTTCAGTTGTCGCTGAGCAGTGCTCACACTAGGCAAGGACTTTTCAGCTTCTCAGGCCCTGCCAGCGAGGGGGCACAGCCAGGACAGCTGACCCCAGCTGGCCCAAGGGCTATTCCATACCATATGGTGTCATGCCCAGTATAGAAACTGGGGGGAGTTGGCCGGGGGGCAGCGATCGCTGCTCGGGGACGGGCTGGGTGTCGGTTGGCAGGTGGTGAGAGGTTGTATCACTGTTTTTTTTCCCTGGGTTTTGTTCCTCTCTTGCTTTCTTGCTGTTTTCCTTCTCATTAAAATTTATTATTATTATTATTTTGTTCCAATTATTAAACTGTTCTTATCTCAACCCATGAGTTTTCTTACTTTTGCTCTTCAGATTCTCTCTCCCATCCTACTGGGAGGGTGGAGGGTGAGTGAGCGGCTGGGTGGTGCTTAATTGCTGACTGGGGCTAAACCACAACAGGAAGATTTCAAAATTTTTGAAAAAGTAAGAGTTTTATTCCAACATATTTCATTGTTAAAATAACCGGTAACAAGACACTGTTTCCAAAACTATTTCTCACTTGTGTGTCACAGCTGACTATTCATCTTACTACATTTTCTTATCCAATGAATCTTCTATCAAATAACACCAAGACATGCATGCATATTTTCTACTATAAAAGCTCAATGAATATGTTTTATGTTTTCTTAATGTGTTTTACTAATACATTTTCTCAAGAGATGCAGAGATCCTTTTTCGAGCCTGAAGCAAATCATAATCCCACATCCAGTGAATACTGCAAACCAGCCCTTCTAAATACCACTGTAACCTAAAAACATTCGTTTTCTTTTTCATATCATGTAACTGTATAAATTATCTAATGTTATGTCAAATTTTATGAATATTAATTTCTTTAAAATCATTACAATATCCTTTCATTCTCTCTTGTGCATTAATAAATGGCCTACCAGTTCCACTCTGGGTTTCAAATATTTCTGTTTGGATGTACTTTAAAGTATGTGTTTAAAAGAGATCTTTAAAAAAAAAGTGGAATTAAAAGGCCCAGAATTATGTGAATAGTAACATAAAGTTTCAGAGTTTTCTACTGTGTTAGGAAGATGGAGAAGACAACAGATAACCTAGATGAAGATAAGAGCTCCACCTTTATGAGAAATACCTATAATAACTGCTTTATGTTTATGGAGGCTCCTTTGTGGGGGAAGGGAAGATGAGCAAAGTCTCAACAGTAAAATTATGCCTTGAGCTACTATTACTATGTCTGGAATGATCATATAAATTCATTTCTCTCATTGTATAATATTTCAGAAACAAGAGACTGACCAGCATTTGTTATTGATGAGTATTGAACTATTAACATACATTTGTACGATAATTTCAAATAACGACTAATGAACAAACCAATACCATTCAACAATATATATAGTCAATTGACAATAGCAGATTTATAGAATGTCTGAAGCTTAATATGCAAATCCATTAAAAAAAAAATACAGCATACATGGTATGGGGAACGTCTTGCCAGCTGTAACTGAAAAATGAATTTTCCTTAAAAAGGAATTCTATAGCAAAGCAAAAGAGTAGTATGTCAAAAGACCGTTGCTGTTATACTAACTTTGATGAAAGTTATAAAAGAAATAATCATCCTGATGACTGGAGCTTTCTTTGAAACTTGAGCATGACTGAAGTATAAACACCATTTAATAATATATGAAATTATTAGCAGGAGGTAGTAGTATCATTGCATGCAGCTTAAATTTTCACCTTTTTACCTAAAGTACATGCTTCTAGGCTCACAGGATTATATTCTATGTGGAAAACCTGGGTGTCGGTCAAATACACACTGCTAATTTGGAAAAGGTATACTTTTGTTCTAGGCACACTAACATGCAAGTACAGTGCAAGAATCACGAATCAGTTTTAATATAAAGTCATGTAACCAAAGAAACGATGAATTAAAATATTACAACACTGCCAATATGCTGACATTCTCTCTTACGGGAATATTGTACTTATTACACTAACTTCAGGTGCAAAACTTTACAAGGATAACAAAATCAACAAGGATTATAAAAGTTTTGTCCCTGTTCTGCTATTAATCATTTATATTTAAGAGGTTTTTTTAATAGCTGAGATAGATATTTAACACTTCAGATTTTCTATTTAGACATTCTCCTAAATATAATACAAATATGGCAAATAATACAGCATCTTCTGCAATTACAAACAATTTTATTAAGCTAAATATTCAAAAAAGCAAGCCACCTTTTATATTATTATTTGAGATAAATATTGGAAGCTTAAGACAGAGAAAACTCTAGGATAGAGTTACCAGCTCCTTATCTCACTCAATTATATATCTTTATTTAATTGCACTTTTAAAATAAAAGTCGGTAATCAAACACTTTATACAGGTTTATAGCAAAGGGTTTGCTAAAATCTCTCCCTCTCCATTTATCGAGGATATTCTGTTTTAAAAACACTTGTTGAGTAAAGGTTACATCTAGAACTAAGAGTAAGAAACTATAAAGAACAGATCTGGGCTTTTACTAAATGTATTACTTTGAACTAAATGTTACAACCCAGGTTCTCTCATTGGTTTCAGCTGATGCTACCTTTGACCAGCAAAAGTTGATAAACAACTCCAACTTGTGATCAATCTGACAAAATACAGGGTTTCCCCTGCAAAGTGCCAAAGATGACACCATTCCACAAACTTCTACTGCTGCTGTAAACATTTAACAACTTTCCGAGATACTCTTATATTCTTGCTTCATAAAAAGTTCCTGTTCTGCAGAGCCCTGGTTTCATGAAGGTCAATAATCAAAGCATCCAATTCATACCTTATATACTTCAGTTCCAATGATCCGAGAAATTTCTTAAGAGTTATTTTTCTTTTTCTGTGGGAACACTATATTTCCCCTGTATTCAGGTAAATAGTCATAGATCTAAAAAAGGGAATTGAATTTTTATGTCTTAAAAGACTCATCTGAAGAGGTATACTGTTTTCAATCTTCAGAACCAGGTATAAACCTGTTTTCAGATGTTAAAATTTTTATATACTTCACAATTTATGCTTATAAATGATGTAGCTCCTTTCAAAAAGTGACAGAATTCTGTAATGTAAAAGATGAGTTTCAGTTTAATGAACTATACTCTCTACCTACCATTTATATAACATACAGATGAAAAATCTTCATTGAAAATTATAATGTTAAAGTATGGAAATAATACCTGAGAAATGAAGTCACAAGGTTAACAAACTAACTTTGGACTGTCTAAAAAAGCAGTCTATTAAGAAAGAGAAAGCCAGAAATATTAAGTACAAATAGTAGAGCAGCATTCAATGCATAATGAAATCTTTCATCCATGAGTTACAGTAAAGATTTTTATAGTTTCAGTATCTAATACAATTTATTTCTGATACATATTTGATATTGACTTTTTCAATAATAATCCCATTTCTATCCATCAAATTGTGGATATTGATTCTATATACATCAAAATAAAAAATAAAAATAGAAAAATACAGGCCTTCTGTACATCTGAAAACTCCTTTAAATAAAAAGCAGCCAAACTGTTACTAAGATAGAGCAGGGTATGTGACTACACAGAAATAAACAAATACAACAGAAAGTTGCACCATTATTGACTTATGGCAATAACATACACGGGTAGCACAACTCGTATCATTTTACAGAAATATCTGGTGGTAATATTAAATTGCAGTATCACAGCAGTAAACATAACAGCTGTGCATTCAAAATGGAAGCAAGAATTAGGCTCATACTTCTTGCAACCCACAGTATGAGTCTGAAAGCAAGATCCCTATTCCTTTCCATTCAAGATGATTAAAGGTACAGCCAAGTATGTTTGTTTCTATGATTATAAAGTGATGCAGCTCCAAGAGTACCCTCTGATATGTAACAGTTTTTACATTTTCTTCTGAAAGCTCACTTCTGCAGTATGCCATTCCCTTCTTTGCAAAATAAGTAGTGTAATACACAGTTTGTAACTGCAATTTCTTGGAGCTCTCATAGAGAAGCTTACTTATTATTGTTATTGCCAGCTGACTAGGAAGTGAAAAAAATATTTAGTCCTTTATTCTCCCTGTGATTTTTGTTGTTGTTCTGAAAAAATATCTTGTCGATATGCTGGTGACTGTGCATTTTTTATTCAGCTTTTTATATTGTTATATTGACTATCAAAATGATACTATTTGTAATAGGGAATTTATATAGGAGAAATTAACACTAGAAACTAAAAAAGTAAAAGTAGCCCCCCCCCCCCAAACTGTAAATCTCTTTTTAGAGATCTAGGATAGTAGAAATATGTAAAAACAATTAACTTTATGATCAGCTAAAAAACTGAATCAAATATATTTCTTAACTTGTAATGAAGGTAAAATATTGCAATCATACATTTTTATGTAAATCTTTTCCAGCTTGAGACTCTCAACCATACAATATAATGTTACACACATCAGAAGAGCTTTCCACATTAAAATAAGTAAAAAAGGAATAAGGAATTGGTTTAAATCATTGCCAGTTGTCACCGTATTTAAAAAAAAAAAGCCAAACCCTTCATAGACAATTCAATGGCATGAGCGATGTGTCTGTATTGTTGTACGTGCAAGATACCTGCTGATCTGAAATCACAGAGGAAGAAAGTGCCAGAACTGAGAAAACACTCAAGTGTACTCTATAGGTGACGTATACTTTTGGAAGTTGTATGGAAGAATAGGAGAGGATAAGGAGAATAAAACAGGTAGGGAGCCAGTGTCAACGCTACCCGCATTTTGCGGACTATGCTTTAGACTGAATGGCCACTCCTGGAGTGCATCAGGCATGCTCCTAGAGTATATCTTCCCTTAATCTGACAGAAAGCAGTTTATGACACTGTCAAAGTGCCATAAATGGGGATGACCAGATTCACTTCAAAAGCAGATTCCCAGCTTGAACTAAAATACCAGCATAGATGCACCATTCAGCTATCCCTCTTCTACTTTTTGTACACTCAGTGAGCACACCACAGAGACTTTAGTTCAGGAAAACCACCTTATACCCAAGCACAACTGTTTCTGCCCTCAATAAAAGGACCACAATAGTCTCCCAAGCTTGCTTTAAATTAAATCCCAATAATTTTTTATTCAGCAAATTCACAGCTGTGGGTTCTATTTCCAGTTTTACTTTCAATGCAATATTGTCTAATTCTCACTTAGTTTCCTTTTCAAGGTGTCTATTTATATGTGCCTATCTCAAGAGACTAAATACATAAGTTGTTATGCATTTCAAAGGACATCAACACCACAGAAGAACCAACTACTACCAGTAGAAAAACAGACACTTTGAATCGGATGTTTTCCATTTACAAGTTTGTAATGGATTTGCTGCATCATAAAATAACTCCATGCTTTAAAGGAAAGGTATAATAACACACGTTGAGCTGTTCCAAGGAAAGAATGATTACAGTGCAAAGTATCCTAATCAGTGCAACATTATATTAATTTTTATTAGCCAAAACCTAGATCATATATATGCAGCTTGGGACTGTTGAGGATACTAAAAGATTTGTTGAAAGCTCCTGCAACAGCAGGTCACATTTTAATACTTTAATGGGCAACTACTGCATAATGTTTCCTAACCTCATATACTTCTCTTTGTAAACTTTATGCTGACCTTCGAAACTAAAGATGGATCAATACCATTTTATAACACTATAAGACTGTATGAAACACTAAGTCAATATTGTATTTTTATCGCGCTTGTAATGTAATGCAATTCTGTACATCAAATAACCCTGAAAGTACCAGTGAAGGCTAGAAATTTTCTTTAGAGACATTAATTCAGCCAAGCACTGGCCAACACCAAAGTCACTGAATGCCAAAAATTTTCGTCAGCCCAACGACACCCTAGTGGCCTTATAATAGCTAAACTTCCAAAGCCCCCCAAAACCCAAAGGATTAAGCTAATGAAAACTTAAATTGTCCAAATGAGAAAATTCAAATTCAGGAGCTGCGGATCTTCAGATCCTGGGCACGTATGACCTCACAATTAACAAGAGAAGAAGAGATGAAACACAAATCCCCACGGGGAGGTTCCTCACAACATGTCATTATTATTGCTAAGTTTGAGCATCATGAGGCACTGATATCTTTATTTTTCTAAAGGAAAAAAGCCCACACATTTCCTACCCTACATGTCAGAAAAAATATTTACAGAGGTAAACCTTTCAAATGCCTTCAAGTTCATACACAGGTCAAATAGCATGGAAGAAGTTACAAACATGAGAGACAGAAGTCACTGTTCTGGGGACTTTTCATACAGCTTATTTTAAGTATAATGATTATTTATTTACTCTTCCTGAGACCCAAACATCCAAAATCTTACACAAAGCAAGAATGAGTCAACTAACGGAGTGGCATTTTGGGTGTATGCTTTAATGCTTGTCTCTAGTCTAACTGAATTTTCACATGAACAGCAACTACCTTAATTCCTGAGTATGTTTTACAGAACTGATTTACTATAAATAGTGTTTTCTCTGCTCTTGTATCACGGTGTAGGTCACAGAACCTCATTGTATATATTTATAAAACACACACACATATAAACATAAATGAACTTTAACAAATAATACGTGACTTGAAAAATACAATAGCGAAGCAGAAGAAAAGAGAAATAGGAACATTAGATTATTTGCCTTACCTTGAAAGGAAAAATAAAGAGAAACATGGTGTTAAGTAGGTGTAATCAGCATTCATAATTATTTCTGAAAACCCTCTTACATTTCAGGTGCCAGCACAAATAAAGCCCTTTGGATAAGAACATCTATATGACTTTTATGTCAGTAGGATAGCTACTGTGCAATTAGGCCAACTCATACCACCTCCCCTAATGAAAGGTCTCTCCACCTTTATGGTAGATCTGGGTTTCCTTGGGCCCAGGATCTAAGTCTTTCCATTCTGAATTCTTTCCAACATTGGCTTTATCACAGGGACCCTGATATAGAAACAGGGTAGCCTGGTTGACGTATCTTTAATCAGAACTATTTTCCTCTGGTACTCAAGGCATTCATCTTCCCAGTTGTGAGCTGCTCACCATCCTTTTTGTAGTCATACACATATAAGCTGTGCAAGTTGGAGGTATAATGCTCAGCTTCAAGGGCAAAACTATTTTATTGCCCTCAGCATGAGAAATCTGTATACATGAAATGTGTCACTTGTAAATGAAATCCCCACACACCCTATCTCTAAAGAGAAAAGTATTTCTTCTGTTCAAATAAAGCTGCAAAGGCAATCTCCAAACAAGCATTCAGTTGGATCAATAGCTAGAAATTGAATAGAACAATGTCTCATGCTGCTTTATAGAATTTTCAAAAGATTTGAACCACACAAACCCAATTTTTCAAGTTCCACCACTGGGATTTATACTCTTGTTTTCTGACTCTAGGAGAAAAACAACAAAGAACATAGTCACATACTAAAACTAAAAAAGTACTGTATGGTCAAATGGTATCAGTAACTTAAACCCAGAAAACCAAGGGCATTTGAAGTTAGGCTCAGGTGTTTAGGTATACTGTAGAGATCTTCAAAGATGAAAAGGGATTTTATATGCCTATCTTTTTAATGCCCAAGTGCAACAGATATAGTTCACACTTACTAAGATCTGATAATATATCTTTAAAAATGAAAATTAACAGGCTCGTATACATGAAAACAGTCTTTCCATGAATTTTTAGGGGAATATTGTTAATTTATTTAATGATTTTTTTTCACTTGAATATCAAGCTATTATAATCTTCCTTGACAGACATGGTATCAATTACTTAATTTTCTATAGCACAAAACCAGGAGACAGATATTTTGAATATTAACTCCTGGTCTACAAAATATATCTTATTTCTGACTTTACCATTTATGGAGAAAAGTTAATTTGCTCCATTACATGGAAAGGAACACCATAAAGAAAAAGACATTCAAATTGTAATTCACACACAAAAAAAGAAATACCCCTTTTGAGTGTTCTGTTTTTCTTTGTGGAAAATAAAAAAATAAATTTCAGGCCTGAAGTTATTTGATTTGCTTTGGTTAGGAATACTATAGCCATACGAACTGGGAGAGTTATTCAATTCCTAAGACAAGATGACAACAGAAGTTGAAAGAGCAATTTCACACATACCCAGGAGTCCATAGTTCCTCCCAGGTCTGATTCGGTTTTGGTGTAATCTGTCTGGTTATGCAAAATATCATGCTGTTTTCCATAGCAAACCCAGATGTTCCAGAGAGTACATAATTCCCACAACATATCATTTGTGCTGAAAACAGATTTTCAGAAGAATAGGTAGGAATATGTGGCTAGCAGACTTCCAACCACTGGAGTGGCTAGATCCAACCACATACAGGACTGCATACCTGTCTAGCATTCTGCTATACATTTCTCTTTCATCTTCCCAAGTACTTTAAAGTCAATCAATTTTGCCTCCAAAGAACTCCAATCCTGTATGTTATTGGATCCAAAGAGAGTGTAAGTATAGTATTCTTCTTAAAGAAAGGGATATGAAGTATTTCTTTGTCAAACGTGTGCCAGCATCATAGGCAATCTCAGAGAAGATGAGTGAGAAATTTTACCTCCTTTGAAAAAATAGGGAAAATATTTATTTATAACAGATTATAAGGAAAAAAGAATGAAAGATTTAACATTTTTAATAATCCAAGACAGACATTCAGACAACAGAAGTATCCACAGAATTACCCATCATCTAGATCTGACACAAGATCTTATTCTCTGATACAAGAAGCATACATACCTACCATGGCTTGGAGACTGTTTATTCTCAACAGGAAAGATGCAGTTCAAACATTTAGTAATAAAGTGCTGACTTGGTTAAAGAAATAAGTAGTACAAGGCATACTATTATGAAGAATTTGGAAAGTGACAGGTTGGGTTTATTATATTTAATTACTTTAAATGAGAATGTCCTTTTTTTCCTGTCTTTCACATATACATTTTTCAGTTTTTTCTGGTACTTAAGCCTAAATGCAAAAAAAGCAAATTATTTTGTTGCCAGTAACAATATGAGTTTAGGTTTTGTTTGGTTTCTTTTTGCCCACATAGCTTAACTTATACTATATTTGTAGTCATTGCAAAGAAGCTCAGAAACACAATAATTTCTTGGCATCTTTTTTGCCTTGAAAGTCTCAGGGGAGATTCTACTTTTTATAGAAGATGTGAACAAATAAATCGTCAGAAAACATGTCAAACTTGAAAGTCTCAGGCTTCAACAGTGGAAATAAGTACAACCTACTCTTGTGTCTTATAATTAGGTCTATTGATTTATGTGTTTTGTTTTACTTGCATTTCATACAAGTATAAACAGATGAGAAAGTAGTAAGGTAAAATAAAAAGAAAGCAAATAAAGTGTTTTAGCATAAATAAAATACCTAGGAGAAATGAAATTCATAATGATGTAATGTAGTGCAATATATTTATTTCTAGCTTGTTTTACCTGAAGCCGTTACTCTTTAAATATTTCTTCCACTTTTCTTTCAATTTGTCAAACAAATCTACATATACGTAAAGGCCCCTTCCTTCCCTCTTGTCTTCACCCCTCCATGATACTGCAGGAGACCTTGGAGCTCATCTCTTCTACAGGTGCAATGACTGCAGATTCTGGATAGATCCTGTCAAAAAAGGGCTTGTGACTGCCTCAGCTGCAGGAAAGTCACTGGAAGACTGGGCCAGTAAAGATAGGAGTTCAGGCAGGAATCATATTCTGTGAGCAGCCAGCAAATCTATATTCAAGGGGCAGAAGAAACGGGACAGAAGATGCTCTATGCCTGAGTGTTAAAAAGGGCTTGTTACTGTCCTACTGTCCATCTTCTTTTTCTGTGTTTCCTTTTCTCAGTGCCTTCAAAACCAGGATACTGGGAAGCAACATTCCTCATGCCTCCCCCTCTCCATTCCTTAATTTTTATCCTACCTGCTCTTTGTCAAGGAAGTACTATAGGTTTCAAGATCTGCAAGGTAATCCATCGAAAATAACTCTGTTTCTTGATCGATGGACTACTAATTATAGTCATAAGAGATGTACCTCTGCTTGCCTAAAGGTAAGTAGGGACAATCTTCTCTAATGAAGGACTTGCTTTATGTCTTGAAGAAGGTGCCACCTGAAAATGATAAGCCAAAGTTCTTGGTGAACTTTTACTCTCCAGTGAGTGAACCCAACTGACGTTCAGGTATTTTATACTTGCCTATTGAAGAGTTAATCGTAAATCAGTAAGACAGAATTTTTATTGGTTCTAATTATTATTAGATGATGCATTTTAAATAAACGGGAAGTCAAGAAAAAAGTTCCAGAGTTTCTGCTGTAGAAAAATCTTATTCCACAGTCTGACGAGTAATTAAATTTTCTAGTTTGAGTTCATTCAAGGATAAATATCAGTCATTATGAGACTTATGCCATCTTTAGTAAATATGTCTCAAAGTTATAGATTCTTGTAACATACGCACCAAAAAAACTACAAAGCTATTCAGATGGTCATCAATATTTTGTTCTTAATACCCATTTAAAATAAAATGCAACATACTTCCTAACTTTTGACTCCTCAAAACATAACAGAAATATTTGTAAGTTGAATGACAGATGGCTAGAACTGAATTGACTTCTATAACCAGAGCTCTCCTCCCTTGGTACGTATATATGAAAATGAAGTGCACTTATGAATGTCAAACTCTGCTTTCTTCCAGAAGTATAATACTTTTTTCTGGAAGTAAAATCAATACTATAAATCAATACCTTTGTAAACTACACAGCTGCAACAGTAAGGCATTACTGTCTTCAAGTTGTAATGCAATGATTTGAAAATATTTCTAAACTTTCATTTCTGAACTAAAATACTAGTTTTTTACTGCTATATTTACTATATATATAGTATAAATATATTTTTAAAAAATATATAGAAATACTGTAAATATATATATATTTTTTTATACTGCTATATATACTCTCCCAAAAGCATAGGCTCAGCTCTCTGTTAGCTATTCCAATGAAGCTCAGCCTTCAGATGGAAACAGCAGTGACATAAGTGATCTCACTACCAGCACAAATCAGTACAGTATTTCTAACACTCCACATCGTAATGCTTGACTGTGTTGTGTATTGAAGAGTATCTGTGATATATCAAACCTGAAATCAGCATTCCATGGCATAACTACTGTGGATAAGATGATCCATACTACAGTCCATATATGCTCTCTTATCTCATGGTAAGTGCAAGGTAATGTTTTGAAACCTGTTTCTTGCGGGGTAAGCTAAGTCATCTTGTGTTTTTTTGATGGCTGGGAACATGCGGTCAGTTCAGTACTGCTTCTGTGTGGTAACCTGTGATTTCACAGTAAGCGATCAAGCGTATGAGCTCATAGATAACATAAGACAAACATGAGTAAAAGCACTATTGCCAAATTACAATCACCTAATACCACTGTTGTCCTAAATGGATCACAAATGTATTAAAATTATCAACATTCATTTATTTTGTGCACTTCACTACAAAGCTGACAGAAATTTTGGTTGTACAAATAGAGCAACGCTGGGTAAGAAAATGGGACATATATAATATTTCTACTCTCGCAATAATGTTACAAGACATCTGAAGTTGGTAGAACTGTCTACTGTTCAAATTACATATAAATTACCTCTTTCCAAATATTTGACAGGAATATAACTTTGAAATGTTTTTGCAGCAAACCTTTCAACAACAATTTGAGGCACAATTACAGTTGAATGAAATTCTCTCACTGTTTTAAGTGAAAAGAAGAAATTGGACAGTAAGTGGCTGCTCAGGACTCTCAGCCAATGTCTCCTGTTAGGATATGTGGGATTACACTTACATTTATTTCCCCTAAAATCTCTATTTTATTTGTGACAGCAACCAAGATATGTATGCAAAGGATTAAAAGTACTTTTCAAGGTTACTGCAAAAATTACAGCTTGTCAGAAGATGGTGCTGTTAGGCCATTTTTATCTAAGAAAATTATTTTTAATTACAAAAATAAGTTTAATCTGTGTGGAAATCCCAAATGTTGATTGGCTTAAAATATGATCATTTTTAATAAATAAATTATTTTGCATTTGTTAAGGCAGAGCTTTGACCTTGAACTACTTAGCTAAGCGTGTACTGAAGCACTTTCTGAAATCTAGTCTCAATAACATGGGACTGAGTTTTGTTGCTGACAAATTCAATAACACTGTCAGGTGCAGAAGTATTCCACCTAAACCCGGGATAACTTCATACACTACAATTCGTGCATAACTTCATACCTTATTTTTTTTTTCAATTATTGGATATATTATAGGTATTCCTATTAATAATTGCATATTAGCAGTGAACTGAATGCATGGACTGCAAGGCCAAGGTCATACAGTTACATTAAATATGTAAAGAGCTAAGTATTGTAGAGGGCATACTGGGGGAAAACAACTAGGGAAAATTTCCATTACCACATAAATCTGAACATTAAAAATTGTTCTTATGCAAGAAATTTACATTTGGCTCTCTTATGCTGAAAATATACTCTTACTGCATCTCCAGCTATTCTCAACGGATATTTTATTCTATATGAATACTGATGAAAAATGTACAACTTGATGTCCAACCATTTTTTCTTTGCTATTTGACTGACATTTAAAGATCACTATTTTTCATAGCAGATTTCAACAAAGAAAGGGGAAACTTGATCAAGTACTGTAGGACAGATATTTATAGTTTTTTCTTCTAACCATGCACTTGAAACATATTTTCAATTTCCTTGCTGAACTAAAGCACTATCTTTATTCAACCTCAGCCACCTACAGTCCAAGTAAACTAAGTATTCACATTAACTGTCTGACATTGTTGGTGGTGAGTGAACATGAGCAAAACTGAATGTAAGACCAGATTGGAGGGAAGATCTGTTTTAAGAGACTCTTGCCTCGGAGAGTGGGAAGTGGGCACTTAGGGAAGGAAGCATAAGAACAAACCAAATATAGTCTGGTTCTTTCCATGGCTCCCTGCACCCTGCAGTTTACAGGCTAATCTGAACACTTGACTCACTTGTTCTCTTGGATCAGCTGTTTGGAAAGCTGTTCAGTATTGGAAAAGAAATAAAATGACAATGAAGATGACTTATAGAACTAAGCAGTGTCTTCCTTCCTTCCTGTTAGAATAAGAGGCTTTGAAAATTAGATATGAGATGCTACAGAATACTGGCAAGCAACAAGGTAGAGGTACATTATCTTAAGATGATGTCTCTCTCAAAATTGTATTTTGTTCTTTATCATTCTAATTTGAGCTTATCTCTCTGCAATCTGGTATTTAAAAAAATAAAATTAAAAAAAAAAAAAAGAAAAAAGAAAAAAGGCTGAGTAACATGGATCCATGCTGGGACTTGCCAGTAGGTCTTCCTGTGAACATCTGGTGCCTTGAAACACTTTCCATCACATTACCAGCAAGGGCTTTAGTTTTTAAAAAAAAGTACACGGAGGCTAGAGAGGCCAACGCAAAAAGACCAGACAGAGTGAGAAGACTACGAGGGACCATTGCACATGGTATCTACACTTCCATCAAAACAAGAATTGCGACATGACAAAGGAAAAACAGTCAGAGCTTTGCCCAGGTGCTTTGCCCAAAAACTTTATTCTTGGCATCACCCTATCGCTGTCTTGAGAGAACCTCCTCTCTCACTCTGTCCTTCCCTCAGTAAAATGACATTTGCCACAGCGATTTGTTTCACTTGTCCATTTAGATCCTAAACTATTTAAACTGAAGTAGTTGCTGGTCACTCATCTGCAGAGTGCCTGGGAAAATGGCACTGACCTTGGCTGCTCCTTAGGAAATGCTGTGAAGAGTACAATTAATATCTCCTCCAGGGGTTTTCTTCACTTGGAAATTACGCCAAGTTAAACCACAACCTTGAGAAGTCACTTAGGGGTGTTTTCTAATTGAATGTAATTGTCAAGTGAAACCAAATCCTGTGAGAGATTTCAACATTAACACAGCACCTCCAACTGCTTAGTCACTCTGACAAAGTGTTGATCTTCCTTCCCACGGTATTACAAACCATGAAATATAACAGTATAACAGTTAGAACAGCAGGATATTATTTCTGCTTCTGTCATTTATTCATCACATATTATTGAGGAAAATAACGTGTGTTTTGCTAAGCTGCTTCACTTGTTTTAAAGGAAATAATAACTGTGACCTACCATGCAGGGGGACTGAAGGACGCAATTCAACCTTAAAAAAAAGTGCTGAGATAAGAGATGCTAAAGAAGCTCAAGTATTTATTATGAGAATTTGCAGCAAATACTATTTTTCAGAATTACAGAAGTTCCTTACTTGGCATATGGTTGGCAGAAAGCTAGAAATTATGTTTTCTATAAATTTAATTTATATACACACAACACTTCATCCACATTCTTTTGTTGATACGCTTTTTTTATCAAGTTACCAACCTAATAGTTAGAGCTTAGAGATTTTTAATGGTGTCAGCTGTATTCTGAAGACTAACATTAGAGGCCTGTCCTTTTTGTATTAACAGACATAAATGGCAATATCAAAAAGAACGTAAAAAAAAAATCACATTTTGCAGTCTTTGCACTCTGCCTGCCGTGCAACCCACGTTCTTGACCTACTGAAAGCTAATGACAGAGTTAGGACTTAATACTCCAGCAATCATGCAGGTGATCTGTCAGACTGAAAGGATGAGCTCTCATATTAAAAAAGAAAGGGGGGAGGGAAATGAAAAAGCTGGTAACACATACAGCTTGTTATATTAACTTTGGCCAAATCCAAAAATGAAAGCGAACTAAGACTAAAACCAGTGGCCCAGAGCATAGGGAATTTAAGTAACTCAGAAGCAGCTAAGGCTCTCTGCACTTAATGAAAAAGCCACTGACCTTGAAGAGTGATCCAAGGGACCTAATTTAGAACTACTGGAAAAACAGAAAGGTTATGAGGCAAATAACCTATTTCTTCCATAACAGGACTTCTGAATGATGCCCTGGCTGAATGTAGCCATTTGTAATATGGAACGACCACACACACGCACAAAAAGAAAAAAAAGAAAAAGAATAGTCAAGAAAAAAATGAAATAATCCTACATTCTATGCATTTACATTAAGTTGCCTTCATGTATGGTGTATGTTGACATTAGCAGAGCACAGACTGAAGACACTTAACGCATCTCAAATTTACATCTAGGATAAAACGAAAGTCTTTCTCCCATCCTACAGACCAGATGAGATCTGTTATGTAAGTACATCATGGATGTACTTATATCAATAGAAAGATCAACAGAGGTTGAGAGAAATACTATTAATGTACAAGTGAAAAGCATACATATCCCTTGTAGGTTTTATTATGATATTTTATTATGTTACATTTTTTAAATATCAAAAGTTGGTATAATATATCTTAATTAGCGAGCTAGAATAATTTGCTTTCACCTGTTGCAGCAAAAGGATTCATTCATTTAGCTTAAAGCTCCCTGTGTTTGAGCCCACATATGATTTAACATAGGTTGGCTTTGAAAATCCAGTGCAGTAATTCAGCTCTATTAGTTTATCACATTACTAAGATACTGCATCTGGCATTAGTGAAGTGAAGAAAAATCATGCTTATATATAAATAAGCTTTCTCCTACTCTTGCTTATTTTCTTTCTTCTAAGCATTTGGATATATTGGGACAACAGAGAATTAAGCTAAGAGACATAAACCAAGAATTACGCTTTTCTTTGTGGGAGGACCCTCTAATGACCACTAACAGCAAGGTTGGAGGCACAATGGGTCCCTTTCCCCTTGCCTTGCTGATTATTTTTCATCATTATTTCTGATAATTATTGAGACTAATGAAGCACATCTCCCTGGCTGATAGCTCTGAAATGGAAAGACTACTACATATCATCTATAACTTGCTTTTAAACACAGTAACCTTGACTAACTGCTCTGGCAGAAGAAGAAGAAGAAGAAAGTTTCCAGTCTGTGTTACAGCAGGGAGCTGTGCTCTGGGCATGTCCCACTTCTGAGCGAACAGTGTTAACCACATTTCCCAGTCCTCCCAGCCAGGTCTGGATTGGAGCAATAGTGGCCATTTCAGGGCTGGGAAGCAGAAGGGGACTTAGACAAGTGCCTCAACACAAAACACCACCTTTTGTACTGGAAGTCTGTATCTCTGACATGCATCAGCTGCAAGAAGAATAAAGACTGAAATGACACCCACTATTTATTACTCTTCATAAGTCATTCGGCAGCTGCAAATACACAGGGATAAGTATTTGTGAATGTGTGCCGGCCTTTCACATAAATATCTTATCTTTGCTCTTGTGCTTCATCTTAGCTGCAGCTTAATGTTTTTTGAGAGGCTCTGCTTTTGTGCTGAAAGTACGTTCTGGATCTGATAATTTACTACAGAAGCCTGTATACTGCAGAGTACCTTTGTATTAGTCTCAATCATAAGAATGCTGATTTCATTTAGAACAATGAAATGTTTCTTTCTAATTTAGACCTGTCCCTTAAAAATAGCTTCATCTTTTCTCCTTCCACCAAACTCCTTCCATTCAAAGGGCTCTTGGGGAAGCTCACACTCAAGCCTTTGTGTTGGAAGAGTGAGAAGCAATACTTCAATATGGCAGACCTAAAATCTCTGTATTTTAAATATATATGTATATTTTAAGAGAGAATATAATGTCATAGTACACTGCAATTAGGCATGTTTTCAATTAAGTTCTTTCAATGAGTTCCTCAACACTGGTGCTGGCTTTGAACTTCATGACTCTCTGAATCTTCATTGTTCTCGTAACAAAATGTGCAGTAACCTCAAACGTGCAGTAATCTCAAATGTGCAGTAATCTCAAAACAATGCCCAGTAAATCAAGCAACTGGGAGATTTGCTTCAAAATGCACTGCTGTGTGAACGAAAATGCCCATGCAGTTGCAGCTAAATTTTTGAAGACATTCCAATCCATCAGACAACATTTATGCTTAAAATGGCATAAATCAATAAACATACTTCATTCAACAGGATTGTCCTTATATGACGTTGCAGAACAATATACTTACTGGATCCCAGATTTTGTCTGGAATCAGTGGTGTTCAATATGAATAAAAATAAGGAACACAAAGTAAGACCACATATGCCATGGTTTTGATGGCAGACTATTTCCCTTGGCAACATTTCTGGTTTACTTTTGATTAGACTTTGATTGAAACACTCATACCAAAACTAATTTATTCTGAGTTGTACAGGCTACAACAGGTAAAGTATAGTTTTACATTCTCGTGTCTCAGACCTCTCTCTGAAGTTAGAGATGCACATCAGTGGGATGGCAAGGTAGCTCACATGCCTCCCAGCTGGTAAGCAGTCAAATTAAGGAGAGAGATGTTCAGAGAAGGGGGAAGATCAGGTTCAAACATAGAGCTAATTACTGCCAGGAAAGACAAGTCAGTAAATGTCATACATTTGGGTTTATATTTGCTAAGTTGGAGTCCCTATACTATGCAGAATTAGTTGCAGTGAAGAAGTCCAAAGACCGTGATGAACCTGGACAGATAAAGACAGAAAACTCTTTTCTCCAAAAAAAGGCATCTGCCTTTCTGAGGGCGTTAAGTAGAAAGTAATACAAAATTTGACTTTGCTTGTCCTATAATATTTCTTTCCATTACAAGCAAGTCACTTGTTTCTTGATGATACATAGTATGTTGAGTGCCAACACAGTCTACACTTTCTGAGCAAAAGTACCCAACAAATCTGATACACTGCTTGCTAACAGACTGCCAGGAAAATAATTTGCCAAAAAATCTATAGTACAGACAAAACTGTTATTATCACCTTCATACTTTTTTGTCCTGATTTTGAGCAGTGGCTGACATCTATACTCAGTACAAAATAATCAGATATAGCGTGGGGAAAACAGTCTGATTATATTTTTATAGAGATTTCTGTATGTTACTCTCCCCATTTATTTCTCAATCTGGGCAATTCATTAAAAAAATACACAGACACCATCTTCCAATAGTATTTGAGCCACTGGGGGGTATATGACAGTTCTGATGAAAATTAATTGAAGTTGAAGCTATTAACACACGTTTGGATTGACTTTCTTATCTTAGACCACAGCTACTTGAGCACATTAATTACATAGTTGATCTTTCTGAGTACAGGAGGGAAAACAGTGTTGTTCATTCAACACTATATACCTTGTACACTGTCCATTCAGAAATGTATCACTGAATGTTAATTATCATGAAAGGGAAAGCCAGCTCTGCTCAAGAGAGGTCATATTTTCAAATACAGTACATGTTGTGCTTTAGTCAAGCAAAAGAAATTATTTAAGAAATACGAAGGCAACCAAATGCAAAACTGACAAAGATTAGCAAACATAACAATTAATAATTGCATTACACTGTAACAACAATAAATCCTTCTATAAAATACAGAACCAATTACAAGACACACAAATCATTAGTAGACTATTTAGATTTATGAGGAAAACTGCATCTCAATAAGAAAAAGCAAGCAATGTGCAAAACAACTTACAAAGCAAATTCCCAAATATTGTTCTTGACGAAGTTTGGGAACACTGACTTTGAAAAAAACAATCCCAAATCTTGGAACTCATAGCAGATGTCATCCCTCTGAACACCAGTTGCTTATATGCGGCCAACTGACTTGAACACTGTTTCATGTTTCATGGCTATATACTAGAACTATATAAAAGCATAAAGCTCACCTTGAGAAAAAAAAACCCCAAACCACAGGTCTTGTAAAACAAGATAACAGTACAGAATATCGGTACAGAAGTAGAATAATAGTATAATACTGAGAAAAGGTTAATGTATGAAAATATGACATAAAAATTTGTCTTTTTTAAACTAGAATATCATTAACTATTCTGTTGCTTGATTACTTCTGTTTGAAAAGGTATTAATAGTCAATCTTCTTGAATTCACTATTATAGTTTCCCAATTATATCTCTCATATTTCTCCCTTGTTGCCGCAAAATGTGTTTACAAGCTTCTGCTGTAGACACATTTCTCTCATATGTCTACAGCTACCTCTCTCACCAAAATCACAAAAATCACTATAATCACTACTTTGATTCAAACATTTGACAAACAGTACCACAGACAGCAAAGCAATAAAATAAATGTACTTTTTTTCAGTTCATGATTTTGTCCCCTATGGGACAAATTGTATAAGTTATATATATTATACGTGTGTATATATATGTAATTACAGATATACACACATGTATTTAAGTTATACTGCACAGTTTAAGAGATTAACCTCCTTATCTTTATCTTTGTTATACCTTGGTTATAACTTTCCTATTCTGTATAATTATTATGAATTATCATTTTTACTGATATTTCCTTTTCTTTTATTTCATTTATATTAGAATTCCAGATAGGTAGGAACCTAGATGCAAGGGAAGAACCTAACACAACAGCAGCTCTCCTCAGCTGTAAAATTAAAAAAAAAAAAAAAGTAAGAAAAGAAAATTAAGTACTTTTTTAACACATTTTCTAACAAAAGTACCTGGCTTAGGTACAGAATTTTGGAGTCTTTACAGACACATAGAACACAGTGTAATAGCATAGCTATTTAACCTTTAAAACATCCAATGGAAAATGCTACATTTACCAAACCCCCATTCCTTGTTATTCTTAAGTTTACTTTGATGAACAAAAAACCCCCCAAAACAAAAGGGAAAATCTTTTAAGGTATAAGGTAGATCAGCTGGAGGACTCATGGTTTACATGAGTCTAAACTTAGTAGTAGAAATAGTTTATACAGCCGAATATGTCAGGTTTGATCCTAAAAACTACTTTTTCACCTGAAGGAGCATACAGTGACTTTCTCTTTCAAATATCATGTTTCCAGTGATTTCTTACATAGAAGACAGAATGGCTTAATTAAAGACTCTGGACAGCAGCAAGTGCCCTGGTACCGCCAGGGCCATCAGTGGTGTGGCATTATGCTCAGATGGCTTCCCACAGGCTACTCACAAATCTGAATATCCCAGTGATTGTAGCAAACATCTATCATGTATTTGGTTATTGTCTCCTTAAAGAAGTATCTACCCTCAAAGCATTTGTTGGCTAAATTACATGAAAATCTAACAAACTAAAGATGAATAGTTGATTTTGAATTAGGTTCAAAAGCAAGTTAATACATATCAACCAGTGAATGAAGCCTGTCATGCCACCAAAGAATAACTTCTTGCCTCTCTCCGATTTCCAGCAGAGTAAACCCTTTTTTTGTGTATGATATTGCAGGAGGGAAATCTGGGCCATACATTCAGATCCATTCATCAACTTTCTTTTCGTAAGTGTTATATGCTGTAACAAGAGAAATGTAGCAAACCTCCAAAGCACACAGGCCGACTGATTATTTACCACAGAGAACAAATGCACAGCATTCAGTGGTAAAAGCAGTAGCTTTCTACTGTATAAAAGGAGTATTTGATCAGAAGTACTGAACAGAAACACAGAGCTGTAAGAGTGAGGAGAAAATTCTTTTCAAATTCATTCCTGATTAACTGAAGCTGTTAAACAAATTGTTAAAACTCAGAGTATGGACAGGACAAGAGCCTACTCAGCAACTGAATGATTACCAAAATTCTGCAGATCTAGAAAGGAAAAAGGAGAATGGCTGATGTATTTTTGCTTGATATCTTTTGTGTGCAGTCTAAATTGAGCAAAAAAAAAAGGGGGGGGGGCATAAATAATATATTAGCAACTAATTTGAAAGCACCTATGTGCCTTCATTGTAACTGAATTATTTTTGAAGTTCTACCATGACGGCTATACAGACAGACAGGTGAATACAAGGAAAATGAACTGAATATGTAAGGAACAAATAGGTATTTCTCAATTTAGAATATTCCACTGTTACTTTATTGAAATAGGGAATTCAAAATATAGTGAAATCAAATGCAATACCAGCTCATGGAAAATGCCCAGGTATATGTTAGAGGAATTCCCTGCTGAACAAAACTGAACACTGAACATGCAAATAACTTAGGCAGCAATGAGCTTGGCAAAAAAGATAAAAGCAAAAAGTGTTGCAAGAAAGCAGGAAGCTCTGAAAGTTAGATATTCACAGCTAGATATCCAAAGTCCATAAAATAATACAAACATGAAAAACCTTTGTAGAAGCCCTTCCAAAAAAAAAAAAAAAAAAAAAAAAAAAAGAAAGAGTTATGTATTCCTAGCACTCCTGAGTGTGAAAAGTTGTCCGAGCTTCGGAGTCCTCCTGATATGGGGTAAGGTTTATTAGCAAGAACATCTGAGGAGGCAGAGTCCTAAGCTTGTGTACAAAAAAATACCAGTAAAAAAGGGCAAGAAAATAAGGCAAGGCATATTGGTATTTTGCAAGGAGCTGTTAATGAAGACTTGAAAACAAGGAAAAATGACAGAAATGCACACTGAAAAATAAGTAGAGATAACATTGTTCTGATACTGTACAGTGCATTTAATAAAAAAAATATCAATTACCTAAAAATCTTATCTGAGGAGTAGCTACATTCAGGTTAATTTAAGCCTTTTACTCCCATACACAATTTCAGGAAAAGACAAGAGTTATTAAAGAAAGAAATTACTGATGTGACTCATGGTTTGATTATTAGCAAGGAACTTGTTAATTAATAAGATATATAGAAACTATTCATATCAGAAAACAAGAAACATCTTTAAATAATCTGTTGATTAAAAAGACACAGGTAAAGAGATAAATTGACAGAAGCTTTTAAACTTTGCAAGGATGATAAATTTGTCAAAATGAGGCAGCTTTTCCTTTTAACTGTAAATCAAAACTTTTATTAGCTATTTCAAGTATCTGTCCTAGTCTTTGTCACTGTTTCTAATGAACTCTCCTCTGAGATGTGCCATTTCCACTGAATACTTGTTTAGGGTAAGAATCAAGGGCTGAAGTTAGATCATGGGTGTTTGGTGCTTCTGCTTATTCTAACTCATTCGCATTCTGTGTAAGCCAAATCTTGTATTTTCCCATAGGATAACAAATGTCCAGATCTCAAGGAATGTATGCCTTCTAAATCAGATTTTGGATGCTAGCTTAAAAATAATTTTGGCTTCTTAATTGCACTTCTCAAATTCCCCCATTACTCGCTATCACATCGAGTAATCAACATTTGTGATGAAAATTCCTGCTCAGACTTACAGCAGCAAGTTAACCAAGCCTGGAGACCAAAAAGTTTAAAATCAGTTCACCACTGAGGTTTAAAATAAATAAAAATTGGCAGAACCCATTTTTTTTTAAAGATTCACAAATCACGTTGTGCCATGTACTATATACCTCAACAGTAAACAAACAAGTTAGCTGTTAATATCCCTCAGCCTTCTTTTGCTTGGTTCACTTGCAGGTTCACCTATATTAGTATTTGAAAACTGTACTATCCCTATTCCAAGTCCAATTCCTTACTTCTGTCTGATGTAAGAGTTGCTAGAAGGCAATATTCAAATACCTATCCACTGCCATATATAAGATGTCTGGAGTAGAAATCACACAGTATTTTTACTGTTGAAATACATAAAAGACATGATTACTGCCCTGAGAAGTGTGAAGTAAAATTCAAATAAACAAGGAGCATAGGAATAAGACAGGCAAAGGTAATTCTTCTGTACTGAGACAGTCTGTAGATGGTTAAGCAAGAGAATTAGGTTTTAAAAGAGACTAAAAATAGATTATAACATTATTATTTAAATACGGCCTTTAACTGTTTCTACTTGCCAAAAGATGCCATTTCTTTTAATTCATTTCTGTATCACTGTGTACTCCCAAATATATTTTTCCTTCCTTAGAAAAATATCTCACAATAATAAGAAGACCTTTTAACAGATCCTGCAAAGTTAATTGAAGCAAGGTAACTACTAAAGTTAATTGAAGCAAAGAAAGCTCAGTACCAAGGTGAAGTCATCTTCACTTAGGGTTCATATTTAGTAGGCAGTCAACCTAACAACACTACTAAAGGGAATAAAATTCGGTATGTCAGATTTAATGATACAGAAAGTAGAGAGATGGTATTAAAATGCAGTACAGGTACATAGTCTGAGAGAGTTTATGAGCCCTAGGTTTTATTACTCATATTCACCTATATGATCGGATGCTCTATATTATAATGCAATATTCAGATGTTCAGAGCAAGGTTGTGACACCGCTGTATAAACCTTGTAATGCAAAAGGATTTAGTCTCCACAAGGTAAATCTTCATACACATTGTTTTACACTTTTAAAGGTTTTATGAAACATAACCTTTTATATTGAATGAAACCTAAAAAACAGGATCATGACTGACTTTACAAACCAATTTGGCTATTTTCTTTTAATCCTGTAGATTTGTCTGAAAATCTAAATCTGGCATAGTCAACTCACTCTGTAGCCCTTTCCTAAATCATAAAGTTGTTGTTTTTCTGTTCCTATTCTTAATCACATAGTTCTCTTTCTTCTCTACTTCAAGTATGACACTTTTGGTCATCTCTTCTTTCCCCTCTCCATATTACAAATTAAGCTTTATTAATAGGTTTGATTTCTATAGACCCCTACTCCCTTTTTTCAAACAAAATCTCTGCACTTCTTTAGGCTTAACATACTGCATTTAATTAAAGAATAATTAATGTGGACCATCTTGAAATTGCTGCGTTTTCAGAGTCTATTAAAAGCCCTTAAATTATTCTGGTTTTAATATCTTTAGATACTTGATTAAATAGTAAAGAAAGAAATGTCTGTTCTCATATACTGAAATGATAGACTGCAGATTAGTAAAAGCAAAGAATGCCAAATTTCATCTTCATTATATTACTGTGCATTTTCTCTGTAACAATGAGGTAATCCATTTGCCGCTAGAATTTTTGGTATTTTGCAGAACAGTGAACAACATAAAGGACGTACTCAGCTTCTCAATGTAAGAAATGACTAAATAAATATATCATAGTACATAAACTAGATTAACCATAATAGATTAATGAGCAAAATCTGAGTAACAAATGAAAAACCAAACTGGAGGAGACAGACTTTTTAACTGTTCCTAATAGAGGAAAAATTATTAAGCACACATATAAGTAGTTCTTTTTCTTTCCTTTTCTTTTCTCACATGAAGAAGCTAGTGCTCTTCCCCCAGTTTTTGATGCTCTAAGATGATGATGTCTGGATAATTCGGCTCAGAGTCAGGGTATGCTACACTACAGCGCAAGTGGATTTACCTTCCTTCTGCCTTTTGCAGGTCCTTACAACATCATTCCTGCCTGCTCCTTCTCCATAGCTCAACAATCAATAGTTTTTCCCATCCCATGACAGCATAAATATTGGTTCATTGCTAAAACTCTCTTTTTTTGATGATGGAAGTGGAGTTATCCTATTATACAAAATCTAGGGTCTAATATGACTAATTCTAGGGTCAAGAATTTCCCTCATGAAGCATTTCATAGGTGTCAGCCAAATGACCATCAAGTAGATTTGGTCTTCAAGTATTCTCGGGGAAAAAAATGCAGTGAGATCCCTGGTGAAGATTACAGGGGTTGATAGGTTCACCTTTAACGTGCACATGTTTTGCAAATGCAGACAGTTTTATCATTTGGGGGGAAAAAAAAAAGGGGGGGATGTTGTGATTTGGACTGTCATGACTAAAGACAGGAATTTCAGAATAGGCCAGAAATCTCCGCAGGGCACCTACCTCTGAGCCGGCTGCTGACTGGGCATTTCCAGGATTTAAATGAAGGATGAAAATTTTATTAGATGCCAAATTATAGGTAAAGCAAGTGAGCAAAACATGGTCTGTATATTTTTCAAAAGTGTACAAAGCAAGTATTACACCTGAGATGTACACTTTTGCATCCTTACATTCCGTTATAAACTATATCTTTAGCTGAGCCATGAAAAGATATACTAAAAGTATTTAGAAACAAGTTAATAATTATTTAAAGTTCTACTTTTATCTTTGGCTTAATTTAATGGTGCTTTTTAACCTATTTGCCAATTCACACAGCAGTTCCTCCACTGCTTTGTATATATTACTGTGGACATTTATAGATGTATAACTTTTCCTGAAGCAAACTCCATCTAAACAACAGCCTTTTCTACTTTATTAATTTTCTCTTATCTTTTGGATCAAATGCTTAGATTTTTCATCATGCATAGTTATGTCGATAGGTATTCAATAACAATATGCAAATTGTTCAAAATAATTTTTTTTCCAGCAAACTAAAATTGATTGTTTCATGTCAAGCTGAATGAAAGTTGCATTTGGTAGAAAAAGGCTTTTTCCAACTTCTGAATGTGGTAATGTTCTCCCCCTGCCTTTTTTTTTTTTCCTTTGATTTCCAAAATTATCAGTTTTTCCTTCATCTGAAAAAGACAACTTTCAAGAAACTCCAAAGAAATTATGAACCATTATAACCTTATGATGTTAAAGCTTGAAAGGTATTCAGCTACATGGTAATGGGAGATGTGAGTACTGAGGAACTATACAGAGACAGACACCAGCAGTCACTATATCCCACAGTGATAACAGGAATGAAAACTACCTTCAAGGTAACAGTGTCTTGAGAACTACAAGAGGCCTTATTCTCACCGAACAACTTTTTACATTGGAGAATTTTTTTAATATGCATGTTTGAATTGTGGAATATGAGATAAATTATTTTTATATTTCTGAAATTACATAGTTTTCAGCCTTTTTTCAGGTGAATGACCATTGAAACATAATGTATGAAACCTCTGATTTAACAGAAAGAAAAAGACAAATACATTTAAAAATATCTCTGTGTAAAAATACACTGTGGTCAATATCTACATTACTCATTCCCATGTTTGCATTTAACCTTTGAAATAATTAAGCATTTAGATACTGCACCAAAACCTAACTAGTCTATAAAATTATTAGACTGTATGTCTGTATTATGTTTATTAATTATTTACTATGAATTTATATTCTCTGAAAGTTCAACATTGTTATTGATCAACATGGTTTCATAACTTTTATTTGCGATTAAGAGAATTTGTGTGCAACTAATACCTTGATATATACTCAGGCTGAATCACAAGTGAAAAAAGCATTAACTAATTAATTAATAATTAACTATTCACTGATTATTAAAACATCAGTTTTAAAATTGCAGCAAAGAAACAGAGTTGAGTAGCTGCTTAGTAAAATCCAAATATGCAAGTGCGAGGCACTTTTCCTCCTTTTCATACATGCCCTACTTTTACAAAGATGCAGTAAACTTCAATATATTCAAAATACCCTAACTTCCCTTTCTATTTTCCTGTTCTGTCTCCATATATAAATCTCAGAGGGAAAATCAGCTGATGATCTGTATCTCCAAGCTAGCATTCAATTACTCTCTTCCCCCTAGATCAGTTGTCAGGAGCTATGCAGTGATAGCAGCACTCCTGCAGTGCACATCTGAAAAAGTTCTTCAAACGCTGATCAAAACACACAGTTTACAGGCAGCTTCTCACAGTCCCACTTGTGTGATCCACACCCATGACACAGGTGCACAGAGCAGCATTTGCCCATAATGTCCATTCCTTATTATTACAGCATTTTTCTTCAGTTCTTAATATGATCACTCAGTTCCCTTCCCTTCACAGGTAAAGTGGTTTTACTTTATAGTAAAATATAGTATCTTGCTTTTAACTGTTACTTTTTATGAGGAAAAGTGACCTTATAAAAAAACCCCACAACTGAAGACCCTAAGGCTGCTGAAATGAAATAAAAGCAGTTTCTTTGAAACAATAGCAAAATTTATGTACTGAATTTCTGACATTTCTGTTTAGAAACCAGCTTCACTAGCCTGGCAGAGATACGGTGTTTGAAGCATCAAGGAACAGCAGGGAGAAACAAACAAACCGCAAAAAAGAAAGAAAGAAAGAAAACAACCCAGACTAAATTGGGTAAGAATAATAGGTATGAAAAAACCAGTGTGAAGACATAGGAAATTACGGAGAAAGCTAGTGCTGATTTAGCTGTGTGTATGCTGTGCATTATGGATACTAAGAAGTCCCATCTTCCTTTGGGATCCTTTGTGATCGATACCTCCTTAGCTCTCTGCCATGAAAGATCAGTTAAGACCGAGTCTAGCTTGAGGTACGTTCTCCGGGTTTTTCAAACAGAAGCACTGTTGACCCTGCCTCCCCTCCCAGCCCACCAGGAGCACCAGCATCGCAGACAGCGTTCCCCAGCGCGTCCCAGTTCCTCAGCTCTGGAGGTACTGAAAACAAACGCCGCGCTTTGCCAGTGGGCGCAAAACCATGGCAAAGCTATTGCTACTGCAAAATGGTGTGCAGTCTATCACATGGCTGTATACACTGCTGTGGATGCAAAGCTAACTCTAAAAATGGTTTGGGCTTAAGGGTAAGGAGCATTTTCCCTTGCAGCTGGTCTAAGTAAAGAACAACAAAAAGGCATAACGGTGTGGGGGCACACGATGACCAGCGGATAGAAAACTCTGGCCATTACCTGATCATCCAAACGAGTAACGATCAGCCAGCAGTCAGGCCTGTGGCGTATGAATGTATATATGAGTGTTATGAAGAATTGCCTAGTACTAAGGAAAGGGTAGCAACTGTCAAGGGTTTTTTGGTTGTGGGTTTTTTTAAGTAAAAGAAGTAGTAACACAAAAGAAGTCTTTTTTCTATTCAGTCAGCTCTGCACCAGGCAGTCTGCTAGCAGCAGAAGGCTGTGCTGTGCTTTTAATAGGTTCTTCTCTGGCCTTGACCAAAAGAAAAAGAAAACTGAAAAAGCAAATTGGCAAAGAGCTGGCGGAATTATTGATAAGATGAATTATTTCTTTAACACAGCCTAATATATTCCAATCATTTAAAAATTCTTGCAGACAAATAATTACCATTGTTTTATTCTTTCTCACATATTCTAATAAGAGTATGGCTTTGCCTGGAACCTGATGTGAGACCAGTTCTCAGATGACTGGAGCCCAGCTAAAATTATTTTTTTTAAATCGCTACTGTTCTTTGGCATACCCTTTGCTTCATGAAAATTACAGTCCTATGAGAAACCGAAAGGGGACACTGAACCACCAGTATACAGAAGGCGTGTCTATCGGAAGAGAGGGAGATCTAAAAAGGTCTGGATTAAGAGATTAAAATTATTCAGATTAGAGTGAAAATGTCTTCCACATACCATACTATGTTTTTTCTTCTCAATTGTAATAAACCTAATAAGAGGGAGGACAAAGAATGACAGCATCTTCCACATTTCATTACCAAATCATATGTTTTACCTTAGCCACTGGCAAGCTCACTTTATGAAGAACAAGTCCTGGAACTATTATGTTTTCCTTCATAATTCCTGAGGAAAGTAATGACACAGCATAGTTCTACATAGTGTGATCTGCAGTAAACAAACACTAGAATCCTCATGGATTGGGAGCACAGTAGATTCAAATAGTGCTTTTCCAAGCATCTGCCATTGCAAAGGGAAAGATTACCTGTGAGCATCAGGATGCATAATCTCTGGCCAGTGTCATTTAGTATTTCATCTACTTTGAGGCTGACTTCAACAGATGCAGACAGAAGTACTTCTTCCCTTTTACAAGCATTCCCTGGGAGCGTCTGTCAGAACAGAAAAACAAGTGGTTATTCACTAAAATTTATAGTTAGTAGACATATAATAGCCAATAGGAAATAATCTCTTATGCAGTACAACAGCTGAGCATGGAATTTTAAGAGGGGCTGCATAACTGACCAATAGCAATATCTGAAATAACACTGCTTAGGACAAGATTAATTTAGTCTTGTGCAACAGGGCATAATTCAGCCCTACAGGCATCAGGAAGGCGTGTTATCTTACATCCAGCATTCCAGATTGGATTTAGTGGTATTATGGGATATTTCTGTTTTTCTCTCAAGCATATAGTACTAGCCACTGCTGGAGGCAGAATATCAAACATTTATCTGCACCTATTTCCGTCATAATGAAGGACTAATTCAATTTTATAATAGGAGAGTCTAGCAATGAGTTGGAGATCAACCAGAGAACAGTGTACTGGAGGCTTCTGCGTGTTACTATAACAAAAGCGGCAGCCTGGCTTGGCTGGCTCCCTTAGTAGGATTAGAGTTCTGACACTTACCAATGCATTAGCCTTGGCAGACTTTGAATTATGCCTTATATATTTATTTAAAAATAAATTTCAAGTTCTGGACTCGCTTTCAAGGGGCTAAGAAGGTAGATTTACTTAGTGACAGTGTAGGATATGAAGGTATTGTTTGCTATTTCCATAATACCCTCATGGTTTGAAACCACATTCTGCTGTGACTTTTCTATTTGAATCTCAACATGTGACCAGTTTAGATAAGCAAAATTTGCTCCCTTTTCGGGGTGGTAACAGTGTTACACAACCCTGAAAGTTAAGCTACACTACACTTTGCTTCCCATTCTAATACGGGACTGCTGCAAGATTTCATTATTTGAAAATGATGAAACTTGACTAAGAGGACAAGTTTCAGCTACTGAAATAAATTAAGCTTCATCTAAGCCCTAGTGAATTAAAAAAAAAAAAAAAAAGCTGTATTTGACACATTTCCTACTTGAAAATGAAAATCAAGTATATAACGATTGAAAAACATGAACTTTTATTAACAAAGAAAACCTTCCAACTTGTATGCAAACTTCAGGAACAAGTTTATGCGTTCCTTCATCTTCTATCACCCCAAGGCTGTGACCTGACACTACATTCACCAGAACCAATAAACATAAAAGATTGTACTTGCAATGAAGCTGAACACAAAAGTGGAAGCAAGAAATTAGAATTTGCTTTAAGGACATCTATTTAATAAGTTCTTAAGTAACACTAAATGATACCAAAGTTGCAATTTTGTATTCTTGCATTTTAATTTTATATCAAATGATTTAATTTTTCATTTGTTACAAAATTGTATAACAAAAACAATATCTGCACTCATGACAATATCTGCACTCATTAATGTAATGAAAACTATTAATTCATTTCAAATTTTGTCAAAGCATGCAACTGTGCAGTTTTGTATACATTTTAATATCAGTATTATTATTAAGATGACCTCTCAACTAATAAATCTGAAATTTCAGAAGAGTAGATTTTTAAGAACTGCTGCACAGTGCTTCAGAATCATGTTCTCCAATAATCACATCAGTTTCTACTTTCAATTCAATAGTTCCTATTGAAAAGCAGAGAAAAAACAATGAAAAAAAAAGTCCTCATAAGTTACTCTACTTTAAAAAGGAGGAAGAAAGCATTTCTCCAACATAAATTTTGCTGAATTATTTATCCGTTGTTGATCTCCATTGATCTCCAACTTCTTCAGATATGTTTACTAGCCCATCTACATTTCTGCACTGTATTGGACACTACTATAGAGTACAGTGCTATCCAGAGCTTCCTTGGTGTTTTTATTAACTATAATCAAAATTCAAATACACGTTTCATAATGACATTCTATGTACGATTCTCTAGTGCTGTATCTGCAGCCTGGCTTTTGTCCAGAAACCTCAGTTCTATGTATCTTGTACGAAGATGAGAACTGTGTGTGTCCACATTTACATAAATAAAGGAAATGTAAGGGAAATCTCAGATTATCATTAAGGATTCAAAAAGAAACCCCATCCACTTTGTTTAGGTACTCTTACGGAAAATTACTTGCTGCTTTACAGGGTTTGAATAGCGATGGCCTGTGCAGTTACTGCAGCGAAGTCGGAAACCCTGAGATCCATCCTGCTTCCGCTGCTGCTCTCATTCCTTCTGTGAACGTATGTGATTTTAGGCTGCCACAATTCAACAAGCAAACACTCCCAGTCAGAAGCAGCTAACTAGCTGTAATACCCCCTGCGCTTCAATCTCTAGGCAAAAGTGTCAGGCAGATTTCTTTGCCTGTTCTCCCATGTTCTTCTCTCACAGTCTGACATATTCAAAAGGCAAAGAGACCAGCTGATTTACTCCATAGACAGTTAGACTTTTCCTGAATATTTTTCAAACTGCAAATTGTATGTCTTGCAGGCTCCTACAAGCACAGCAAACCTTTTGGTTGTTCATCTATTGGTAAGATGTACTTCCACATTTATAGGAAAGGATTTACCCATATTTGTGTGCCACAACAAGTAAGCATATCCTTGATAACTTTGCAGAGTCGGGAACCCAGAAAAATCACCCTGTCTTTCTAAGACTTTTGGAGATGCCCTGGGGCTTTTTTTTAATCTTCAACAGGAAAAGAGAAAAAGCCCTATGAAATTCAGTTAACACTTCCCTACCTCCTGTATCATTCTATAAACATGCAGGACATTTGTATCTTTACAGAAAGCTATTTTTTCTCATCTACTGGGAATGGTATCAGCTTATTTAGATAGTTTGAAAGGTGAAATTTGATACCTTCTTCTGTAAAGTCTGGGAACCCCAAGGTTACAAATATATTGCAAAGGCACCCCCCCGCCTTTTTTTTTTTCTTTCCTAAAAAGTCTTCTATTTTTTATTCTCAGTTTTCTGAGAGCCAATAGTCTCAAGACAATAATAGCTGGAAACAGATATGAAAAGATGATCTTTAATAGATTTCATTTCTTTCTCCCATTTGTTGTGATATAGGGTATCATGTTCCAAAACAATAAGATTTTATCAATGAAAGAAAAAGAGAAGTCTGAGCAGAAAAAAAAATGTACTTTTTTGAATTAAACAGCAAGACCGAAGATTCCATTAACTGCTTGAACTCTTAATTAGTAATGAGACTGCTTGTTCCGTTATTGTCATGTATTTAGAGAAGACGGTAAATGCATTTATCTATGTTTAGAGGCTATGGATAAATTTCTTTCAGGTTCACTCCAGTTTACTTTAGCTGTGCAGCACAGTTCTGGCCAGAGTAATTGCCAGTCATCTCGTTACACAGAATACATTCGGAGGAATATAGTTTTTTTCACAAGTCTTGGCAGTAATCCAGCTTGGAAGTAATCGCATCTGCTGATCCATTTTAAAAGTTACTACTGAAGCCAGCTACCATACATGTATACATATGTTCAAATATCCACTCTCACACACTTTTTTCAAGGTGTTCAGTTGTTTCCTCAAAAAATGAAATATTTGAGTATTCCTCAAATACTTACTGAGAATATGGTTTCAGTATGGAAGCTGCTGTATTTTGAGAAATCTGGTATTTCCGAGTGGTATGAAAAGTTTCTTGCCATTTTATTTTTCAAGTCATTTTTTACATCCTTTGGTCTAGAACTCCATCTCAAATCAAACAAATAAAATTACGTGTGTAAAACTGTGGAATACGTGAAGTTTTCACCCTCATTAATCCAGTTGACAAAATATTTGTCAATTCATGTAGAAACAGATACCATTTTTCCAGCTATTTTTTGTGGAATCTTCCTTTCAGACCACCAGCAAAACCAGGTTTCTCAATGACTTGAACACTTAAGAAAAAGTCCCTATACCATTCATGTCCCACTTATGCTTTTAGAATGCTTTAGTAATAAGGCTGTCTCTTTCCCCAGAAAAGAATAATTTCCCTACTGTACCACTTACCTGTTTTTCCACCAGGAAAAACAAAAATCCAAACCCGAGCATTTTCTTGAATAAGGACCACAACCTATTTCCACTATCTTTGGTTGATTTCACTTCCAGAAGGAAATTTCTGTTGTTAGCTTCAGCTGCTTAATAACTTGCTTTCTTACTGATACAGGTACACTTTCCAGACAGACGGTAACTAAAGAGGTTCAAGTCTAAACAACATGAAGGACTTTGGCAAAGGGGGGTGGGGATGGGCAGAAGTGGGGGAAAAAAGGAATTATAGCCTTGTTCCTAAAGAACAGATACAGATAGACACCTTTTCAATTTTTCCCTTTTCCTTTTCCCAGGATTCCCTAAGGAAAATTCTGCAGGCATAAAAAGACCTGCCTGCATTTAAAAAAGATTTTTCTGCATTATCCTTAATATCAGCAGTATATTTCAATCCCTTCCACTCGGAAATTGCTGTTCAAAAAGAATTAGCTTGTAATAGGATTTTATTCCTCTAGTTCATAGAACACAAGTGATTTCTTTACTTATGACTTTTTTAAGGCTATCTTGCATAAGTGATATAAAAATTGTCTTTCCACACTGAAGTGAAATAGTTAATTTTGTCACCATTTTTCTTTGCTGTTATAACATAGTTTTGAAAAACAGTGAAAAACAAAGGAATTTATTATAATTAATAATTGTATTATGATCACCTAGACCAAGGAGCTTACTCAATTGGGTGGTGCGAGATGAATAAAACAAGGATAGAAAACAAAGAATGTGGACACTGGATTGGAATAATCTTTGAAAGAAATTGATCAAGCTTGTTTCCTCGATATTATTCAATAATTTTCCTAATTTGTATTAATAGACGTTGATACACATGTACACAGTTAATCAAATACTATCTTCTGCAGTTTTGGGTTTGTCACGCTGATCGTTATCGAATCTTTTGGGCCTCAGCACCTCCTTAGATTACTACTGCACATTACAAACTGACTTCCAGCTCTGCTAATACATCTGGGAAGGGGCAGATACACGTGCACACTTTCCGTTTGGTCAATACCTGAGTCTACACACTGTTTTCACAGGCAAGGCTTAACTGTCTATATAGAGGCTTGGAAAAGATTGTCCCCCAAAAATACTTAGGGGAAAGTATCATCTGAAATAAGTAACAGATGCTTATAGAAACTGTCTAATACAATGAATGCCACTGAAGTATTAAACACTTTTCTCAACATTTTAGAACTACATCACTGTATAAAAATAGAAAAATATAAATTAGTTGTAAAGACCGTATGAAAAATTTACAATCATATCTAGCACATGAAATCAAAGAAAGGAGCAAAACTACTTTGGATACACTATAAAAGTGATACAGCATTCTTAAAATGATACAAAAATCTTATATCTAAATCTGGAAGGTTATATTGCCTCAGCATTAGAATTAGAATTCCCTATAAACTGAATATCCTAAAACTCCTTTACAGAAAATGAGGCTTCAGTTGAAAGAATACTGTAAATACTTGGGGACTTTTAGAAAAGGAGGTTTTCCATTCCAGGATCTCAGACTTTTCACATCCAGATACCTCAAATAAAGTAAATGGACAGAGATCACAGCATTCAGTTTTCAATTTTTGAAAACCTAAAGTAATCCTGATTATATTTATTTACATAATATCAAACTGAAATATATATATATATAATTGTCTCAAAATGAATACAGAAATCCCAAGCCACTACACATAAACTGAATGCCTTTGTAAATTAGTGTACAAATAATGCACGTTAGTTGAGAAGGATATTAGTAACGTGTATGCAGTAATATGTAAGGTATGGCAAAGCTTAGACTGCAAATGGAACTACCTTTCCCAATTCTGGTTCTCTTACTCTTCTGAATTTTCAACATTCATAATTTTGATTTTTATATAAATCACTGTTTCAAAACACAGCATTTGTTAGGTTTCTTCCTTTGAAGATTTCTGGTTTTAAGCGTCTGCATGCAAAAGAGAACAGAAAAAGTCTGGAAATCTCTGCATGAGGGCCTTTCAGGAGAGAACTATTTTTGTTGCTGAATATATGTTTTGTATCTTTGCACATTAATGGGTATTCTAAAAGTTATCTGGATTAAGCGCCATCAAAGTTAACAGCCTCTTTTTATAAGACTTTATCTTTTTCATTTTAAGATGTTATTAGAATAATAAAATTGGTGCCTGGTGGGCTGAAAGCAGACTGCCATTTAACATATTTAATGACCATCTGGAGATTTTTTATTCAAAGTTTTATTTTGTATTTTCTCTTAAGCACTTCTTACTTTTTTTAGAAAAAAGAAAATCTCATTTTTCCTTTCCAGTTTGGAAGCACTATGAGGTACAAACATAAAGGCCTTGACTCTACTTCTTTATCACTTTTTATCTCTTTGTCCTTTGGTTATTATCGATCTGCTCTAACTACCACAATCCAGAAAACCAGCCATCCCTCTTGCCAGAGAAAGGCAGCAGAGAGCAGACTCGAGGGCTGGAAGGTGAAGTATCCTGGTTCTACAGCGGCAGAACTACCAAAGGCAGAAAAGCATTCAGTGCTGTTTGCTCCCCCCTTAACCAGCTACAGTAAACTCTTTGGGTGTTCTCATAGTCAAACATTCAGAGAAACAAGCAATATTTGTCAAATCCAAGGAAGAGGAAGACAGGACTTACCCTGCTTGTGGAGAGTCCGATCATCCTGGGAGGCTGCTTGTGCTGGTGATCCTCCTGTGGAGCAGGTACCCCAGGGACCTGCATAGGGCTTCCTCAGTAGCATTACCTCCCTGAAGCTCAGTTCACGCTCCTTCGCGTCCAAGGCAAGCAGCAATCTCAGGGCAGGCACGCCAAGCGTCACCTGCATGTATGGGATACCCGCTTAAAGACTTTTATTGGGCATATGAGGCAAGGTTTTGGCAGCAGGAGGCCTGCAGCGGCAGCCTCTGGGAGGAGAGGTCAAGGTTGCCCTATGCCAGCTGCCACTGGTTCCAGCTGGTTCCAGCCGGTCCCACCACAGGCCACAGCCGAGCCAGTCAGTGGAGTCGGTGGTGCTGCGGGGAAAGCACGTCCGAGGGAGGGAAAACGCTGCTGGAGTGAGGGGAAAAGTGTGAGGATCGGCCCTGGGAACAGCAAGGCCAGGGAGGAAAGAGGGAGAGGAGTGCTCCAGGCCCGGAGCAGAGATTCCCCTGCAGCCTGTGGAGAGACCATTCAATGCCACTTTACATAGTACGTAAACTTCTTTGTGTTAATTCAATGGTTTTCATGTGTTTCAGAGTCTTTCTGGTTATGAAATATAAAGAAGTTCTCACATATCGCCTGGCTGTGATCATTTCTGTTAACAGATTGTCTGCAGTGCAAGTATTAGTTGTTAATAACATGATTATTTTCTTCTGAAGACAAACACAGATGGAGGGGAAGACCAATTTGGTCATCACATTGTATTTGTACTGGGCGACTGGCATCGTCCTCAGAAAACATTGCTCTGTCCCTGTCCTTGCTGGTTTTAATATTATATTCATTAATAAAATAATTGAACTAGATATCATCATGTATGTTATTTGGAGGTCAATGGATAATATCCTTAAATAATTAGTGCTAATTTATTAATATCTTTGCAGAATTTTGTGCTATGCAATTGTGAACTGTTAATTGAATGGCCTGTTAACATTTAAAAGTAGAAAAGACGATATAATAATACATGGCCCTGTATATGTGCAAAAAAGTGAGATAAGACTAGAAGGATTTTTTTTTAATCTATACAATTTCCAAAAAAACATTTCTCAATTCACTGTATATGCCTGGCATACAATATAAAACTTAACAAGAAGAAAGTCTGGCAAACTCTTTTCTAGATATATCTCAGCATTTTGATTACTGTTTATCTGGTCTATTCTTTGTCTACCAAATTGTATTTTGTGGACAATTTGGCAATTAGGATAGCAGGCATCTTTCTGAGAACACATGCCAAGAAGCAATGTATATCTGTGTATATTAATGGATGGAAATTTAGCACCATTTATATATGGACATATTGCATTTTAGGTAAGTAATAAATAGGGAGATAGAAACATCTTGTAAGGAATACTGTTGGGGGAAAAAAAAAAGAAAAGAAGAAAGGGGGGGGAAATATTCAGACTAATGCAAGGCTAAAGTGACATGTAAATGACAGAGCAGAATGTCCTCAACAGTCTCTTAGGAATCTGAAAGAGAGCTAAGGCACAATTGACAACCAGTCACCATGTGAATAAAAGATTAAATGCATTCGTACAATTGTTTGTGCAGTGAGGAATGGAGCGTTCCTTTGGAAGTGACAAAGCATTTCCAGAGTTATTCTTGGCAAAATTATGAAGTTAGCTCAACCAGCTAAGGGTGTTCCTATAGCTTATCTGAACTGTCATATCCTTGAATCACCTTTGCTTCCATGAACAAATCTGTTGGTCTTACCAACTAAATTATTTATGGTGTTCATTGTTATTGTTTATTATCTACAGTGACACATTTCAGTTCACATTTCAAATCTGAATTGCAAGGAGAAATGAGTCAGGTTCTTAAACATGAATGAAAGAATTGTTTGGGATGGTTCACAGATGGAATTTCTCTGTTTCTTCATGCTGAGAAGGACGTCAGTAACAGAGCTCTTTTGGAGACAATAAAATCTTACCTAATTCTAGTTTAATGTTATCTATTGCTGTCATGCAAGTGTTTGAATAATGTCTAAAGAAACACAGTTTACAAACTGAAAGGAAAGAATCCAAATATAATTTCTTCTTATTAATACTGTGCTTTTTATCTTTCCCCTAAAGTTGTGCTTTCTGTACCGCATTTAACGAAATTCAGAGTGGACCTCCAAACCATCTTCCTAGCTGTGATGGCAGCAGTTCCCAGCAGCATCTGGGCATCTTTGCCTCCACGTGGTGTCCTTCGGAGGGACATCTCAGGAAAGTAAGTCTCTGGCAAGACAGATAACTGTGGCTCCTAGTTTAAGTGCTCTTTCCTACAGGGACCAGCATAAGACCTCAAGTGTCAGAAAAGGTCACTATGGAAGTGGAGAGAATGTCCTAGGCAATAAAAAAATCCCCAACACCCTACTAAAGGCTCTTACCAGCTAATAATAATTTAATCCTGCTGTCAAGGAATAAGCACTGCTAGTGTACAAACCAAGGCAACATGTGCCACTACATCAAATTTCAAACACTAAGACAAAGTTCAATAATCCAAAGACATTGTTAGATTTATGGGGAGGACATATACAGCAACAACTCATAAATAAGAATATCCTTCAATCCATGTATATATTGGGGGAGAAAAAACAAAACCATGGGCTAAGAAGGAAAGAATTTCAAACAGCAAGAACTAGGTTGGAAAAAAGAGGTGCATAGTATATTAAATCTCTTACGTCTCCACAAAACATGCGATGATGCTGATTCACAGAAAACTGAATCCCCCATACTGAGCCTTATAACAGCACACACAAAAGCCTTGGATCATAGGAGACCAGTGGAGAAGCTTGCAATTAGGTCTAGGAAGAGAGATTCTGCATATGACAGCTGCATCGCATGACTGACGGTTCCCTGAATTAGCTCTACCATATCGAACCATACAAGCATCTCATGTAAAATGGCAGTTTTATTCTGCATTTCCCTTATATTAAGTATTTGCACCAGACTATAAGGGAAATATAATAAGTGACAGTACAAGGAAACTACAGGTGATGGCATAGTACTGTGCAATTTCAAAAGCGTTTCAGAGAGTATACATATTCAGGAGGGAAAGTCAGAAACACTGAAAAGGCCATGAAAAACATGTCTAGATATACAGGATAAATTCACACAAGTGCTGTAATTCTTCACCATAATAAAACAGAGACAACACTCGGACAGCAGAACTGCAGTAGAAAGCTAAGACAACTAAACTACATTTGTCTTAGTTTGCTTCACTGACCTATAAATAATATTTGACATGTGTCTAGTCACACATTTATTTTTCTGCAGTTTGACTATGACATTGCTACCCAATTTTCTTGTTAGTGTGAAAGATTATGTATTTAAAATTGTTAGAAGTATCTTTATTTCAGCTGCTCCTCTTAATTCGATTGAATCATAACTGAAACAGAACAATAGACACGTCATTTTTCTTCTAACAAATAAGAATTATATATTTGTATATTCTTTCCATTATTAGAAAATGACTGTAAAGCTGTATAAATAGTAGTTGTTAAATACTTAAAGGTAAACAACTATCAGAATTTGAAAATATAAACCAGTTGTTCTAAACTAAGGCCAAATTTCAGAGTAAAAATTGAAATTTGAGTATCATCACAAGTTGGACGCCAAGTTAAATGTTACCTGGCATCCTTCTGCTCTGCAAAACACATTGACTGATCAGCCATACATTGTGTTGCGACCAGTAAATTAAATGCATGCAGTTTCAAGTACATTAAGATTTTCTGCACTGGCTGGGCTGCCTTTGAGAATTGTAAAGTGAGGTTGAATTTCCACACCATTTGGAAGTAATTTACATCCAGTAGGGCACTTAGCTACAAGCTGATCAAAGTTGAGTGTCCTCAAAAGCAAGTCCTTGGATTCTGGAGGACCTAATTCTGGTCGGCATGTGGACTAAAGGCAGTCTCTGAAAGGAAAAATAAGATTCAATTAGTGTAATTTATTTCACATTTTCATATTTCTGAGTCTTCAGCTTTCATCTCCAGAACACTCATTTTTTTTTTTTTTTTAAATCTGAGCATCTCTAAAGATAAATGCAAGCTGTATTTCAAACAGAATCTAGTATTCAACATCATTTTTTTCTCACAAAATTTCTGTTCTTCCAAACTTTTATTCCTTGTTTGCTGGACTCACAACAAAACAAAAAATACTCCATGTTCCTCTTGAGTCATATGAGTGTGCCTTCATGATTCAGTTTCTTTCATTTCTTTCAGTCTGCCTTACTCGTCTTCAGAAATGCTGTTCAGCTGAGCACCCCGTTATGCTCCTCAGCCATGCTCCTACAAAGTGTAATCTCCAACTGCCCCTTTTCTTTTTGCTTCTCCCACCACCACCATTAACAAAATGAGATTTATGAACAACTTAAGTATATATTCTCTGTCCCAGGCTCAAAAATTATTTCAACAGAAGTGAAATAATGTCTTTGGTATTCTTTAAAAATCCATGGAAATAATACCTGGGGCTGAAATTCTTCTCTGAGCCCTTCAACTGCAGCTCAAGTGTACAAATTCAAACTGAAGGAAACGTAATATTAAAAATTACAGAGCTTGCACTGAAATATATATTCAGTATTTCAGTCTGCAGAAAGTAATTGCAATAAGAACAAATCTAATGATGAAATTTTTAACAACTGCCTTTTTAGTTTAAGTTGCAAACCAGAGATGGAGAAGATGCCTGGATAGCAAGGTGAAAGCAAAGACACAACTGACAAGGCAACATGCAATCATAATCCTCCATTCCATAAAATAGCCTTGTTACACTCACAAGAGATGACTGTCAAAAATTTACCAGGGTCATAACCATTAATCATTTTATTTAGCTGATAAGCAGGCAGCTTGCTGACTTAATTATATGTAACAGCACCCTTAAAATTCCTGTACTTGCATAAATGTTGACAACACTACAGATTTGTATTTGGGCATTCTTGTTACTCAAGCGACTTCAGAGCCTAAACATTAATTACACTTACATAATTATTGTGCTGACAATTAATCTGAAATTCTGTGCTGAACATGGAATGTTTACTTTTTTTATCCAAATTGACATATTTGGTTTATTCCCTCAGTCACAGATGTACAGCCACCCCTTCGTCAATCTGGACTAACTGCATTATGTTAATTAGAAAAGAAAGTTTAATTTCTTTCCCCCGTGTACCCAAAGGAATCAAGAGGACATGGTTGCTAAGACACATTCCTGTAAAAGAAAAGAATTTCTACATATTCACATCCAGCAAATGGTGATTATGTACTGAAAACAAACTTCTGTAAACAGAAAGCAGTGAACTAAATTTTGATGATTAAAGATTATTGTGTAAAACTGCAAGAACTTTAATAAGTCAGAATTTAATTTGTGATAAAACCAGTATGCTTGGCCATTAAGGTTGGCAGCTAAGATTGAAATGTGTGCCGCAGTAAAAGAAGTTAGGGACAAATACTCAAAATTGGTTATTATTTTCCTAATTACATTTACCACCTCCTACTATTCTTTATAAGTAATAAAAACCTATAAAATGTACAGAGCTTAATTGTTCTATTCCAATGCATATAGTACACACAAGAGACAATTTCCTTAGGTAAATATTTACTTGTTTGTAAATAGTTTAAATTTTGATGAATCTCATATCTTTAATTCCCTTTTTAATTTCCATAGTAAATAACATATGAAACTTTCTTTAAAAAATAGTTGTAAATTGAAAATATTTCCCACAGCATACCTCTGTAAATTACCCATAGCTATTACTTCATCAGACTGGAGAAATAATGGAATTGTTTTCTCCAAAATATTTTACAGCTGGTTATGATTTCAAAGATAGCTTTACATTAAGTTCACATAAGTTATTGAGGATGTGCTGTGATTTAGCCCCAGCCGGCATCTAAGCCCCCCCCAGCCGCTCGCTCATTCCCCCACAGTGGGATGGGGGAGAGAATCAGAAGAGTAAAAGTGAGAAAACTCGTGGGTTGAGATAAAGACAGCTTAATAGGGAAAGCAAAAGCCGCGCACGCAAGCAAAGCAAAACAAGGAATTCATTCACTGCTTCCCATGGGCAGGCAGGTGTTCAGCCATCTCCAGGAAAGCAGGGCTCCATCACACGTAACTGTTACTTGGGAAGACAAACGCCATCACCCTGAACGTCCCCCCCTTCCTTCTTCTTCTCCCAGGTTTATATACTGAGCATGACGCCATATGGTCTGGAATAGCCCTTTGGGCAGTTGGGGTCAGCTGTCCCAGCCATGCCTCCTCCCAACTTCTTGTGCACCTGGCAGACTGTGGGAAACTGAAAAGTCCTTGATTTAGTATAAGCACTACTTAGCAACAACTAAAATATCGCTGTATTATCAACACTGTTTTCAGCAAAAATCCAAAACATAACTCCATAGTAGCTACTATAAAGAAAATTAACTCTATCCCAGCCAAAACCAGCACAGGATGCAAAATGAGAGCTGCGGGTTTATATTATTTATGGAGGCCTAGGTGAAAAAACCCTTGTTCCTAGAAAAGCCTTACCAAAGGTAACCAATATCTCAATGTAGGAAAAGGAAATTTCTGATTTTTCTTTTTTTTTTTCAGTTGCAGCTGTGCATTGGAAATGAACTGGAACCAGTAACCTTAAATTATCAAAACATAGATTAATAGAAGTAGTTTGCCTAAAGCTTGCTCTAATAATGGAACATTTTTGAATGTTCTGCTCCCTTGTAGGACTAGCTGCCAAGGTATGAAATATCACAAGACAGACCAATTCCAGGGCATTTTAAAGACAAGAAATGCCGGGGCTTTTAATCATGGAACCTCTTTTCCATAGGCTTTAGTCTAACTGCTCACATCCAGGAGCTTCAAGGAGATACCGACTTTTCAAAGCATGTTGCTGAACAGGCTGAACTCTGACAAATGTCTAAAGGCGAGACAAGAAAACATTTACTCTTTCTGTGCCAGTCCATGAAGAAGGTGGATATTCTAAGAAATGTTAGTACCTGCTATAACCTTTTTTCTCAGCAGCTCCCGCTGCCTGCGTACCAAGGATTGGTGGCCCTGACTGGGAGTGGAAGTGCTGGGAAATAGTCTGTAGAGAGATGAGAAAGGCAAAATTTCAGCCAGAGGTAGGGCTGCTAGTAGCCCATAGATGCAAGAGGAAAAACACCAATGTAGCAAGGTATAAAATTCCAAAGGAAACAAACCAAAGCAAAACAAAAATAAAAACAGGGAGGATAATTGGGTCAGCTGCGCATCAGGATGATTTGATGATGTCCACAGAGCTGGTATGAGATGGACCTAGATCCACACTAGGGTCTGACCTGGGTGCCACAGACTCCTACCCTCCGCTCCTGGAGAGGGTACGCAAGTGCTTAGCTCCATAGCTCATTGCATCTTAGCAATCGTTTATGTGTGTTTGCCAATGAATTACTGCTTTATATTTTTAAGTGATGTATATTTTGCTTGCGGAGTCTCTTTGTACCCAATTAAAGAGGCTTGACCCAAAAGAGAGGCCGTGACACTATCTTCTGCGAGGGGTACTTTGCATAAGCTGGTGCATACAAATGCCTCCCACCCACCATGGTAAGCCCTGTGTAGTCATGTAAGTCGCAGACTCGGGCCTCAATGTGAACTTAAAAATGTCTCCTTTTATCTATTTTTTATTATAGAACTCATAGTTTTTACCGTTAAGTGTGTGCAGTGTTCAGCAATACCTATTAAAATCCCACATAACATACATGCACTAGCAAATGAGCAATACAAAAGCACAGTGTTCAAAATTATACAAACAATTAGGTGTTACATTAATTATATCAGTAACTTAGAGAACATATGACACTTCACAAAAATCAAGAGCCAATGCTCTTAGTCTAATCATATCTCTTAAATTGTATCTGTTATTCCAGAATTAAAACTTTAGTAATTTAATCCTCAGTTAAAAATTCACCTTTAATCATCTTCATATGTCTTTATATCTAGAGTTTTACCTTTATAAAATTTGAATGTATATATATTTTAATGGCATATAGGTTCCCAACTTCCTATGGCTTTTCTGACAGTCTCAACCTAAAAGCATTTTGAATGACTTTATTTTCTGTTCCACATGCTGAATACTAATATAATGACAACTATGGCTATAACAATACTTAAGTGTACAATTTTTTAATTCTTTTTTCCTTATTACTCTTTATAACCTTTTGTCCAAAAAAGTTTAGTTCAAACTCTCTAGACATTAAAGTAAGATAATCCAGTATACTTTGGACCAGAAGAGTAGAATTAACTTCCCAAAGTTCTACATAATTCCTGCAGTTTCAATTCATGAAAGACTATATTATGTTTTTTAATATATTCTTGAAGTTAACTATATAACTTCATGTTATATCAATGTACATTAGTGCTATATTGGTTAAAAGGGATACCACTTCACAGTTTATGCCTTGTCAACTTCAAATACACCCACACTGTTTCACAAGACTAAATTGAACATTTACTTGTCATTTCAATGCTGCTGTTATTTGAAAATATTATGGCTCTAAGCAGCAAACACAATCACATTCTTATATTATTAAATCCTACCCGTGCATCAACCTAAAGAACTCCAGAGTTCTTCCTAAAAAGGAAGGAAGGTAAGCAAAGTAAGACGTTTCCTAAGAACGGTAAAATAAGAAATACAATTTACATCTTCAGTTATGCTTTTCCCTAGATCCAAACTGCAGATAAAAGAATGACAGTGATGTGGAAGTGTTCAACCAGAGGAAAAAACCTCCAAATGATAGTGACATCTAAGTTACTGAAAAGAAGCCACCTCTGGCGTGAAATGTAGTAGACTTGCAACAATAAACTTCGTAAATGTGAAGTAAAGAAAATAAATATATAAAATGTCAATGATAGTTTAGATTCGTCAGAGAGCATTGTGTTTCAAATATGTCAAGAAGCAAAGCAAATCCACGTAAGTAAACTCAATCACAAAATCCTCAGGTATCTCCATAGCCATTATCGCTATATTGTTCCCCTATATACTTCTTGATTGTAGATCTACAAGCAATGGCTTTGAACATCATAACTAACAGAAAGTAACTAACAGAAACTAACTGAAATACTCTCTAGGTTACCCTGAACTTTGTTCATTATTTTGTCGGTGGAAGCAGGACATGTTAGAATACAACACTCCAAAAAGTGCGCATTCTTTAAGAATTAAAGGTATTGCATTTATATGGCAAATACATTTCAAATATGTTTAGCATATTTAAATATATGTTTAAATGTTAACATGTTTAACGTTTAAATATAAGCAATGCTTTAAAAATTGGTAGTTGTATTTGGAGAGGCCATGCCATTACTGACCTGAAATTACCATTTTAATCTTAGCAGATTAGATTCCTTTCCCATGTTTGTATTACATTTACAAAATGAGTGATGTTGATTTTTTGTAAGGATCCTTGGTTCTTGTACTTTGGGACAACCTCATAACTTTGTTAGCTACTAACAAACTAGGTTGCACTGTACAGGTTTTTCACATTGTTTTAACTTAGATGAACCTCTACCAAACCTGATCATGTCAAAAACCGGTAACTAAACACTTCATGATTGTTATATGTGCATTTTTTCTGTGGCAAATCTTTTTAAATTTTATTTTATTTGCAGTAATTCTGCTTCACTTTTCCCAACCTTATTTTCAAATAATTAAAATATTTATATCCTAAATACTGTTCCCTGACATTATGCTTCATAGAACAGCAGTCCTTCTAAAGGCAAGGTAACTGTGCTAAATAGTGTACCTTCCCCTATTTAAGATTACAAAACTGAGGACAAAATTTGTCTACCTATTATTTCTTTACCCGGAGACGGGCAGGAAAAGAGAATCGAGTTAATGACTTGACTTTAAATTCAAGTTAGAGCAAGTATTCTCCAAGAAAAAGTTACTTTCAAAGTAAGTTGTAATGTCAGATCTCCAGACTGAAACACTCTTTTCAGAAAGAAAAAACAAAAAACCAAACCAAACCTCACCTCTACCTCTCAACAGTACTGAAAATAAACAATTATTCATAAAGGCAAGAACTCAGTAGAAAAATACAAGTAGTACAGGACAGCAATATAAATGACAATTACTTGAACAAATTGGTGAACTAAAACTCTTTAAGAAGTACGAATATCAGGTTTTTATTGTCTTGGGATAATGCAAACAGTCTGGTAGTGATGCATATGTTTAAGTTTAGTATCAACAGTGAAAATTTAATAATATCTATGTTATCTAAGGACTATATATTTAATTTTAAGAGAAAATTAAGAATAAGTAATACCCCCTCTAACGTGCCTGTTTCTGGATTTTAACAAATAATTTTAGCAAAAAAGTGACAGAATTCCTGACTGAAAACCATTACCAGGTAGAAAAAATTATTAGCATTCTCTTCTGGTGGATTTGAGGCCAGCTTCAGACTGGAAACAGCCATTGTGAACTCTTCAGTTGGGGTTTTTTTTTGTGACAAAGTCTGCTCTGAATAGCATCTTTTTAAACTCTTCCTCAGTAGGACTGAAGGCCACTGAGACAACCAGGCACAACAGCAGGCCTACTGCTGCTGGCAAACCTCGGGAAAGTGTTGGTGGTGACATAGATGACACTGACAGGCTGACACTGTAGATTAATTTACAATTAAAGTTATTTCTGATATCCTGATCATCAAGTCAGACCATCTGCAATGAGATATTTGTCCTTAAGGCACAGGGAGAAACATATATATAGACATTACCTCACCAAAGGCAGGGACTGACTCTGGTCTGGCAACAGAACTATCAAAAAGCTATCAAAAGAATAACAGTCAGACCCACTTTCTATTTGATTGTGTTGGCTATTTTCTTTTTATAGTTGTTCATTTTTATTTTATTCCTCTGAAGTACATCCACTCCCCATGAAAAGCTGAAGCTGTGGCTGCTTTGAAAATTGTCTGCAACCATGAGCAAACATAATTTTCTTCCTTGTTTGGGAAAGCTACAATTCATAAGCTACGGCTAACAGACAGAAAAATGGGACCAAAGGGTAGAAAAATTATTCTGATTTGAAAGGCATAACTATACAGTTCTTGAAAAAACATATGTATTTCCTGGAGCTTGATGAAAATCCATCAAATCCACACCTTTTGTAGACATCAAATAGAACACTGCATTAATTACTCTAGAAACACAGTTCAAACAGTGGTTCTATCAGGAAGTTCTCGCTGAGTAACCATACCACAGTATGCTAGCCAGGAATACATCCTATAGCTTTTATAAAACAGCTCACTTCATGTTGGCAATCCTGCTTTTGAGTGAAAAATCTGTGGAAGCAAATACAGCCATTGCTTGAACAAACTATATATATTTTGTAATTATTTTCTATTCTGTTTCTTATGCCTCATTTTATCCCAATTTTCACGTCATCTGCATATCTATATTTCCATGTTTTCAGTAAATCAGATGCTGAAAAGCTTACAGGACAGGGTGCCATCTATAAAACAGCCACAAGTTAGCATATCTACAACTTGTAGAGGTTAAAGGGGAGATACACATGCCAAAGCTGGAGTTTTTAGTGCTCCATTACTAGGCTGAGAAAGTATAAATTTATTTATAAGTAAATTGTCAAAACAAAGCATTTAATAGGTTAGCTTATACTGCAAGTCACTGATGCCCTTGGGCTAACAGAATTTATAAGAACTCTATTGATTTTCTTCCCTCTTCTGACTCAATGCATATTTTATATAGCGTATTTTTGGCTGCTTAGGCTCTTTTTCAGAGTTGTTCATTTTCCAGGATAAATACTGATGGGAGCATTTCACTTTTGCATATGAAAATAAAAGGCTTCAGTGCTCTGAATTTCAGAGTTAATTAACAGTGAGTAAATCTGTGAAAATTAAAATGAGCTTTACAAAGCAATAAGGTCCAGGGGTGGGTCACATACCTGCCTTTGTGACTGACTGAATATAAGCCTTTAAATGATACAGACGTGACTATGCTGATGTTCAGTGATAATAAAATAGAGTCAGATAATGTGAAAAAAACAAAATAAGAGTGTGCATAGGTATTTAAACAGCTCATAGATCATACATTTAACTGGCAGAAACGAGGACAAAGTAAACAACTTTAACTGAAATTGAAAGAATGTAAAATGACAAAATTTTCTTCTTTTTTAAAATAAAAAAGGGAAACGTTACTTTATGAGATTGAGCTTCCAAAAGACCATCCAAACCTTTTTCTGAGGCCAGTCGTTTTTAAGCAATGCTGCCTTTTCAGGTGTTTAAACTCATTTGGTAGTGGAGATGTGATATTTGTAAACAAAGTACAGACCTTTTAGAACAAAGGAAGAAGCTTTTGGCCTTTTGTGCCTGCTGGGAAACCAAAAACTTCTACAGGAGAAAACTGCCTACAAATACAGATCTGAACTTGCTATAGAAGAAACCCTTCGGTTTCAATTTTTAATAGAATAATCTGAAAAGAAGTTTGTGTTTCTTACAAGGAAATTAGGCAATGAGTAGTAGACTAAGAAATAAATCTAGTTTTCCATGTGACAATTCATTTACGTTAAATCTGAATGGAAAAACCTTAAAAATTTAAACTTCTCGTAGCTCCAGTTTTCCCTTCGTCATGATTAAAGCACAGTATCTTCTTATCTTTAATGTTTAAGCATTTATCTGCCTCCGTACAGTGTTATTTCACCATTTTGCAAAATGCAGTGTTTCTCAAATATGTTAAATTTTAAAGGTGGACTTCAGAACAGTTTGAATGGTTTTTAAGCATACCGTTGTCTGTACTAACAATCGTTTCAAAGATCTAGTTAAGATGGGAGAACTTAAAAAGAATTACACATACGAAACTTGAAAACATGTCTGCTTCCATTCAAAAGCAAGTTTACAGGGAAAGCAAATAGAATTCTTATTTGTTTAATTTCTCTAGACTTAATAGTAGTGCATAGCATTCAAGGAAGTCATGAAAGCTCTAAGATGGACGTGTTTTTGAAAGAAGTTGTTTTATACATAGCCAGAGAGATAAAACATATGACATTTCTTTTGACCTAATGAAAAATCAAAGACCATTAATTTGTTGAAAATATACAATCAGATTTAAAGAAGTTATCTGTTCAGCAAGCAGTGATAATATGATCAGGATTTTTTTTTTTTTTACAACTATTGTATTTATGATTTATTAACTTTATTATTACCTGCAGTTCTCTCTTTCTGAGTGTGTTATATACACCTTTCACATTTGCTGAAATGAATGTTTTGAAACATACTGGTAAGCCAGGTTGAAATATATTAATAATTTTTGCTTATGAGTTCATATTCCACTATTCTTTAAGTTTCAAACTAACTACTTAATTGCCAAGTGAGCCAAGGAAAAGTACTGGTTTTAAAATAGCTAGTAGACATTGCTAAAGGAAGCCTGAACAGAGTGGAAGACACTGAATTAATTACCTGTTCTTTGACTGAGAGATAAAATAGCATGCAGAGAAGTTAAGCTGTTTTTTTTTCTCTGTATAAAACTTAACACTAATGCCTTTGGGTATTGTTTTTCTGTGCATTTGTTTTCTAAGGGGTTATATCTATTTCCTTTTCTTATAATATTTAGTTTAGGTAGATTATTGATAATCTCTATGCATTCTTCTTTTCAGTTAGAAAGCACTGGAAGTCTAAGATAATTATTTCACTTCTTTCACGCCTTCTAGCTGTGTTTAATTGGACTTTTAATTTTATCTTCATAAGCAGAACCATGACGGTGAAGCCAATCTTATGTAATGACTTATCTGTCATGGCCACAAAAACAACACTGGAGAGGGCAAGTAACTTTATGTAAAAACTTTTGCTTTCAAACTGAAGGTTTTTTAAATTAAATTTTTATGGTAGCGAAGATCTACGTGCATTCACTTTCTTATCAAGGGTAGAAAGCAGAACTGAAACTCGCCCATCTAAAGAGGAATCTGTGCTGCTTCGGCAGAACATAACATTAAACACATTCCCTCCTCTCATCTTCATCTCTTGATGGCTGTTTGTTTGCGTGCAATGACTGGATGTGGAGGGGATGCAATGTGACAGGGAGTAGGTTTTGTAATTATTACGCAGGAAGGGTCGTCTTGAATTTGCGGAGGGAAAATTCTTCTTAGGGCTATGGGAGATTCCATTCAATACAGCAAGAGTGCTGCTGTGGTTTTAAAATATGCATCAGAAGAGTGGTTGTCTTGGACAAAAGCTCCTTGTGGTAAATAAGATACTTACGAGATGCCAGTAGTAGTGGGCTCTTTCAACTTCTGTTCCAAGTATCTCTACCAGCACAACAGAAATTGCCTCTCATGTGCAGAGTTGTATATCAAAAGTCTTAATTTATATTTCTCCTTAATATTAGAAGAGTTGCAAACCTATACCAAGTATAATTATATATATATTTGTAGAAGCAGACCGTCACTCCAACTGAACACTTACTTTCCAAATAAGTCTTTTAAAAAAATTGTAAATGCCTTGAATTTGGTGTGCCTACAACAGAAGTAGTTTCTGCAGCAATGTGTGAAGTTAACAGCCACTCTCCCAACCACCCTTCATTAACTCTTTTTCTTTTATTTCTTTCTTATAAACAAATTTTGGAGGGATTTTGGTGCCACATCCCATCACCCAGTAGGTGGGATACCGAGACACAGATGAACTGAGAAACATCCCTAAACCCTGTGTGCCTTACTTCTGAGGAGCCCTATAATAACACAGGAGCAATCATCCCTATATTAAAATCTCTTCCACTCATGTTTTCACATAAGAAATTAACTACGACTGCTTTATTAATCCTCATAAATTTTTGATGCACTCTTTACTTTCCAAACTGCTTATCAGGCTCTTTCCTTCTTTTTTAATGTCTTTCCTATAGAAGAAAGTATACTGGATGTATCTTTTTTTAATTTCATAAAAATTAGGCCCCATTTCAATTCACAGATACTGATAGGCAAAGGCATTTGTAGGTACTTCCATACAGGTACTGTATTGCATAAACTCAAATTGAATCTTTCATATAAAACCACTTAAATTTTCATTATCACCAGTAGGCATTGAAAGGCTATGTGTCAAAACTTGCTGGATGCCCTCTTAGAAAAATAGCCAGCTCTTGAATCCTAAACACATGCCAGAATATTAGCACTGTTTATTAAATAGAGGAGAGTTGGTGGTAAATGGGTTAGAAAATTACATATTGTATTATTGAAATTCTTTTAAGGGGAAGTTTTAATATCAAATTGTAATATTTTAAGCTTAGTGGTGTCTGTTGCTGGGTAACAAATAATAGCATTTTACTGGCTGCCTGAATACAGTTTCTTTTAGATCCTTTTGAAAGTTGTCTCATGACTGACCAAAAGAGGATTTTTTTTGGTTTAGCCGTAGCATATACTATACTTACTTCTGTCTGCACTGTAGAAAGTATTCAGCCATGACCTGTCAGCATGGTGACAGATTGATTACAAATTGCAATTTAAATGATTAAACTAAAATAAAACATATGTTCTACTTAAAGGATGGCCAATAGTAAATTTTTTCTTCCTCTTATTTATCCTTTTTATTTTTCTAGGAACAGCCGAACATTCAAAAACACGTACCACTGTTAGTCTTCAGTCAATAGCATTGTGCAGAATCCTGAAATGGAATTTACGTGAGCAGAGGATATAGGAATAATTTCCTCAAGGCAATTACTTTCATTGTTTTCTTCCTCTGTGAGGCATACAGACCTAACCATTCTTGCAGGACATGTAACTGATACAATCCTGTACTACATTATATAGAGTCATTATGAATTAATGGCAAATCGGTGATCTTTGGATTTTCTGATTCTTTTATTTTTATTTTAAGAAGCATATGGATTTATTCATTTGTATTTCTGGTAACACGATGAGATATAAAAAGCACAGATGTAAAAAGCACACAATTCTAAAGTGAGCTTTCACATGTTAGATTTAGATAAGCCCATGGACTCACTGTTCCTCATATTTTCTTGCAAATACATTTTATTTAGAGAGATTTAAAGCCATTTTCATTTTGGTTTAATATGATTATTTCAAATTTTACCTCTGAAATGTTTTATTGAGCCTAGCCTTTCATATTTTTCCCAGACAACTCCTTTTCTGATCTGCTGCACATCTATTTCCAAGTCTGTAAATTAAGTAGAGACTATGATAACAATTTCCTATTTCTTAGTATTCATGTTCGGGTTTTATTCAATTTATTTTAACTCATTTTCATACCTCTGTCAAATCTGGTCTAGTTAGTGATTTCTTTGCCCCATTTCTTTTGTCTTTCATAAAAGAAACTTTACTATTACCTGGGGAAGAAGAAGTTTCCCAAAGTTCCTCTCCAAGTCTGAGGTCTATTCCATTACTATCTTGGTTCTGCTGCAATACAGTATTTGAACTTATTTTTGCACATCAAAGGAGCAGAGAACAGAAGTCTCATTGTGGCTACGTGTTACGAAGTTTAGGTCAGGGCTGTCATATCTTTGCACGCGTTCTTTCCATATTATTTTTTAAAAGACATAAAAGAATGTGTTAATGCTCAGCCCTAAAGAAGGAGCAGTTGCACAGTACAGTACTTCATTCGCTAATAAGACTATAACAAAAGGCCAGCTTCAGGTGTAAATGGAAATGTGTTCTTCTACCTGAAGGTGAATTTTGCATCACAAATTCTTTCTCAATGCAGAGCTGGGTTTCTGGGCTTGATGACAAAGATATGTAGTGTTTGCATATAGCACTGGGAGTTGCCAAAAGCTCAGAGTAAAACATACATTGAAACCCAGAAAATGTTATTTTATGCAATTATATGACACCTTGAAAGTTTGGTCTTACATTTACATCTATACATAACTATTGGAAAGGAAGCAAAATATAAGGCAAAATAAATGGATAGATAATCCCAATAAAATCTACATGCTGTCACTTCCTGTGCAGAGGATATAAAGCAATAAGTGTTTATTGTCATGAGAAAACCTGCATTTCAAAAATAATTTCATCACACTATGAAGTTTAAGGAGAGAAGGAAAAAATATGCTCATAAATTACTTTTGCTTGAGAACAAATTTGCAGGTATTTCCAGAAATACATGAGCAGAAAAAAGGTATTCACGGAAAAAAATCAGTTTTGCTGACCAAATTCAAAAGAAGGCTGGTGTGGTTCATAATCTGGTGTTACTACAGCATGTGGATTAAACTTGTACCTTTAAACATACTTAACAAATTGGAATTCCAGCTATGAAATTTCAACTTTAATTACAGATTATTTGAAGAGTCAATTATATCATTATATATTTTAAAAGATATTTAATTACCTTTAAATTAGGTGCATTTAAATTTTGTATAGTTTCTGGACATAACGATGCTATTGGACATTATAAATTAAACGTCTTTCAAAATATCATTATAATCTTGTGTCCTGCATTTGAAATTGATTATTGTTTCAGAGCACTACACCAATGAGTCAGTACTTCCAAGTACCAAAGGTCTTGCTGTTTTTGTCATTGTTGCAGAATTATCGTGGCTCCCAGTTAAGAAATCATTTTGGAAGAACCTACCTACACAACTGCGGAGAGTCCGTTCCTTTTTCCATAGAAGTCCTGGAAATTACAAAGAGTGTATTTCCTTATCGACATTTTCAGTTTGGAGAGACTAGAAGACAGTATGCACTTCAAAGCTCTTTCCTTCTTTTTACCTGTCTTGAGAATCAAATTGAGAAAAAAGAAACAAAACCCAAAAAACTACAAACAACAACAACAACAAAAAACCCAAAGAAAAAAGGCCCAAACCACCAAAACTTATAGAATCCTTTCGTAAATACCTTTTTTTAGAAATAACTCAAATGTCAGTCTGTAAATGGACATGCGAAATAGGTGTGAATCATCATTCCCAGTGCTAGTCAGCATCAGAATAAGGATTAGAAATGAATAGTTCCATTTACCTTCATTATCATACTTAAATTATGAGACCATACATATTACAGCTCTGAATAAAAAAAATCCATTGAGGAGAGAAACAAATATATCTCTATGATTTGAAAGAACGCAGAAAATTTTAATTTTCACCACAAATTCTTCCATAAGCACAGTTAAACCTGTGAGTATTGAGCTGGATATAGTCTGTCTTGGTATCTCTAGTTCTCCCTCTCAAACCACCAGCCCTCTACCTAAAGAAAAGAAAAAGAAAAAAAAAAGCCCCCAGCACCTCAGTAAATGTTAGGAAAGAATAAAGAAAGAAGACATGCTGTTCTGTATCTCAACTCATTAGCAGCTAATGAAGCAGAGAATAACAGCAGTCCAGAAGGAAATAGTATATGATTCAGTTGAAAAAGGGCAGAAAATGAAGACAGATAATGGGTGTAATGAGCCAACAGAGGAATTTTGAGGTTGCACCTTTGAATTCATAGCTAACTCCAGATGTTTTTCCTCACGTAATGAAAGACATGGAGAAAAATAACAACTTTTTTTTTTGTTTTTTTGTTTTTTTACAGTTGATGTTTTCTCATTGTTATTTCAAAGAGACAACAGACTGGATTATCCCTAACTACAACTATGCTTTGTCATAATAAATCTTCAGAATTATTCTGGACAAGAATGAATGAAGATCACTGGCACTTAAAGTAATATTTTCTTCAGAGAATGAGCCAATAGATTGACATTCTCTTCTATGGAAGCTAATACGAAGCATGTTCAAGGATAGTATTTGGGCAACAGGCCATATAAAATAACTTGAAAAACTTTTATTGATGTAAATCATAGGCTTTAAAAAGTAGCTCACTGTAACCACTACCAATATCAGTATTAGAGTTGCAAGATGAAATTCAGAAGTATATTTTCATCTTAAATCTTTTTAAGGATTAAATGTTCTCAAAATATACCTCCTTGGCTACACAGAAAGGGATACGAGAAGTCTAAATAAGTGGCAGGACAGCTAGACTCTCTGCACGTGCTAAAATTTCATCTTCGCTTAAAACCAGATTAAGTTGGGGCCTCCCTCTTGAATTAATCCTTTAGTCCCTGACCACCAATTTTTAGCTGCAAATAAAATACAACAGATTAATTCTCAAAGGTGTTCTTATGTCTAAACTTTTTGTTTTGTTTTGTTTTTTTTTTTTTTGTTATTAAAGTTTAGGCATTGGAACTTTGTTGAGAAAACAAAGTGATTTGTGTAAACATTTAATTGTTGGTTTGTTATCTATTAGATACCATAAGGCTTTAATGCTGCCACTGGCACTTTCAGTTATTAAAAACTACATTTAGATAAAAATAATCTTAAGGCTCTTCATATTAATTTAAAAAGTAGTGGACATTCCAGCTACTCTTCCTTCCCAGATTTGTGGAAAAACTGGGAATAAGCATAAAAAAAGAGAAAAGAGTGTCCTGTTTACTGTATCCAAGCTGTTGCCAAAGGCCTCTTTGGACATTCAGACACCCCCACACACTATTTCTTTCCTCAATATGTGAAATTTCAATAGAATATATACAGTTTCCTCTTTCCAATCCCATTTCTGTATAACAAAAATCTGTATTTTTTATTTATATGGTCTGATGACCATATTCATACTTTTTAGAAGTTATTCTAGACATCTTCACACATCTAACCTCTGCAAAGTCTTTGGTAGATGAAATACTAACATAAATAGTGCGACATTTAATTGGTCAAGACAAAACTTTCTAGCTTACTCCCAATTCTTACAGAGGCATATTTTGAATAGTAATTATAAACTAGTTTATCATCTTCTGCCAAATTAATGACCTTCACCATAATGACCATATACTCCAGTACTATAGAAAGAATACGCTTTTTCTCTTTTTAACACTTTTGGGGGGATTTCTTTTTTTTGTCTTCTAGTACTTAACAAGTAAGCATTATTTTAAAAAGAAGACACTACAGATAAATAGTTTGAAGGGCCTCACTACTCGTTAAGGACAAATGAAAGAAAACTTTATAAGCAAAGCTGTCAATGGGGACAGCCACGTGTGATTGATGGGTTACATGACAAGCTCAATCAGTCAGTCACCTCAGCAGCTGTCCTGGGGGATCTTGTGACCAGCAGTGCAGCAGTGCCATGCAAACAGGGGCTGTTCCATAGCACAGCGCAGACAGAGACAGGAATTAAACCAACAGGGAAAATCCCGAAGCCATCAGTACTAGCTTACCCCAGCACTGCTCCACACACCCGCGACTAGCCAGCAGTAGAGCGGTGTTGTGCCTGCGGATGTACTGACACCGTTTACATTGTTAACCCCTATGGATCTCTCTCTTGCTCCAGTTCTCCAAGGCATGACGTGTTTAGTGACTCTCAGCTGTCGGAAAGGAGGATTCTTGGCATCTTTTTCTTGCATCATCACCTGATGTTATTTTAAAGAACAGTATTGCAAAGAGGATTAAAATCCTAAGGGTATTTTGCTCTCTAACAGCCTCAGAGACCCTGTTACAGACACAGCAGGACAGGAGACCACTCTCCTACCTAGACATGATCTCCTAATACATTTGGGATAGAAGCAGAAAAGACAGGTCAATTGGCCAAACCTGTCACTCCCTGCTTTCTACCGTTACTTTTCTGTTGATCATCTTTCCTCTGCTCTTTCAAAAATAATCTTTCCAGCTGCAAACTTGGAAGCGTGGGTGGAAATTTTGACAGTCCGAAGAGTAATCATTTAAAGTGTGTTTCCTCACATTTACTTCAGTTGTAATATTCCCAGTTTATATATTAGTAGTTTCTACATCTTGTAGTTCCCATTTAGGTATTTTAAAGAAGTTGACTCTGCCACATGCAGTTACTTGGGGTATTTACCATGGAACACTAAGTTTAATGAATCATTAAAAATTACTCACAAAATAAATATTGTATAGAGAGAGGAACCTAAAGTCCACAGCCAATATATAGAACTGAGAATATTAGTATTTTGCTTACAACAGGATGTCAACAAGATGTTACATTACTTTCTCTGAAGAGTAATAAAGGTGTAACCAAACACAAGCTGATAGTATTTGATGACTATTCCTTTTACTTGTTTCCTTGACTTTGTAAATTGATGTTTGGAAAATTATAAACGTGTCTTCCCTGCAGGCAGAGGAATCCAGAAGAGCAACACTGCAAACTCTCTTTGGCAAGGTGCATTACACATTGGATGTCATCATCAGAAACGTCGCAAAATAGTGTTGTTACAAACACAAATGATGCTACCTAGAATAGATACTTTATAGTGGGGTAACACCTGCCATTGCTGAGATTATCTCAATGCATGCCATCCACAGGTTGAAAAGCACATAGGGAAAACGGGCCTAAATTTCAACAAATATTTCAAGAGTACATAAGAGAATGGAATTGGTTAAACGAACAGGTGTATTCAAAATAAGTTAGTCGTTTCATTTTTTAAATTAATCATCAGAAAGAAGTTTCAGTAAGGCTTTATTTTATTCCTTGTCATTTTTCTCTCCCTCCCTCCCCCTAACAAAGAGTAAATACCAGCCTCTCCTTCATCCTACATACTATTTTCTTAGAAACAGCAATTACTCTTTCTGCGACAGTAGAAAGAACCGGCAAAATAGTCCTCATACCTGCTAACTTTTCAAGTAGGATTTTTCGGTATTTGAGCCAGACATGCTATATGTGACATACTACAGCTGGCAAGTGATAGGATTTTCAGATTTAAAAAACTGTCCGTCTGTTCACTACTTTAAGTATAACTCTTAGACAAAATTAATTATATGCCTTTCTCTCTTTACGTCGTAACTTTTCTCTAATATTCCTAGGTAGTAGCCTCAAGACCATTCTCAGTGTAAAAATCCCAAATTGTGTGTTGAATTGCAAGTGCAACATAAACCTTAAAGGCAGCAATATCATTATTGCCATAAGCTCATCTTTATGTCAGCTTAGCATTTGCTAGGGAACAACTTAAGAGTTATTTTTAGGCATTTAAACAGGGGCACATCTGGCATGGGGCGTTCATTAATGAAGTGTGTTAAAACTGGTAAGACATTGCTGACATCAACAGAGGAAAACGTTGAGATTCTGGAACATTTGGCCTGGTATTTTTATGTGCTGCTTTGAATGCTAAGTGTTAATAATGATGAATCAAAACCTGGCAGAACGTTCTTTTTGTAATACCAGCCATAACATTACAATCTTTCAAGGTGTTCACACAAATTTCTGGCTTCAAATTAAGTAAATTCAAGCATTTGGACATACTTCTAGAATTATATCTCAGGCATAAACTGTATTTGGTACCATGTACTGTTACAGAGATAGCCTGGAAATAATTAATTGCTAGACAATCCATTTTTAAAACCAGTGACTGATCATATCAATTATGATATGCTTTCCATAATAATAATGGTCTAAAATATGCAGCATATTGTAGACAAAATACAGCTTCAGCAAGCATCCTTTGTTTTAAAATAGTTGGGAAAAAATTATGTACATAGTACTTTTGATCAGTCTAACCTGGAAGAGGTCTTGTTTATAATATACTTCCAGAGAAAGTCTTTGAAGATGCATAATCTGGTAGAATGTCCCCCAGCCTGTACTTTGTATGTAAATTTGTTTTCCTGTTTTGCCCTTTATTTCTTATTGTAGTAAGAGCAAGTGTTTTCTGTATGAGAACTCAGATAAAAAATAAAAATTCAGAAGTGCAGTAAATAAGCAAAAATTCAGTAGCATAGAGGACGATGGAATTATGGAAAAATAAATGTATGCTGAACAATTAGATAGTGGGTAAGTAAAAGAGGCTTTTTGAAACTATACTGCTAATTTTCTTCTTAGTATTTCCTATTCCATATTTCCTATCTTGAATAGCATGGAAGTAAGTGACCACAAAGTCACTCGTTCCTCACTGTTCATAATTTGTTGGATTGAAAAGAGAGTTTTCTCCATAACTTTACATAATGTGCACGCAGAAAGTGTTACATTATAAGCTTAAGGCTTATTGGCATAGGAGCATGATGAAACATGCCACTCTAACATATACATCTTTACCTCCTGATCTTGTGAGAAATCTACATTTTCCATTCATAAGCAACAACACATTAAATCCTCTGACAGAAAGTGAATCAAATTAAACATTGAGTATGCCCTAGAACTTACAAAAAAGTTTATAAAATTATTTACACATCCAAATACTCAGCATCACCCAGAAAACAGAACATAAAGGGTCACAGTCTAGCATCCTAGACAAAATTAGGACGATAATACTTACATCATTCCTGACAGATGGAAGGGTTACAAGACTTTCCATCACTGGAGGCATTTAAAAGCAAGTTAGATAATCTATTCATTACTTAACGGTTTGGACTACAGTAGGAAGGTACCTATAAACCAACAAGACCTATTTCAGGTATACTACAAATATTCTAGCTGTACATGAGCTAAAGAAATAAGGGAAGCCTTATTTTGATGCACTTAACTTGAAAAGAAATGAAGGAAAAGAAAATTGAACACTGTAGTAGCTATAGACATGACTAGAAATTTCCCCTGGATATATATTTATTCCAGAAATAATGCTGGAAACAATTTATACACAACCTTCCTTTTCCACACAGGGAAATCACTCAGACATGAAGGTCTTGAAATTACATTCTCACAGTAAACAGTAGGAGTATCATGCTTCAAAGTATAAAATAGTTCAACACAGAAACGTAAGCATTTAACAGCACAGGTCTAAATAGCAGCAATCTTGCTGCCTTTTGCAAAAGTGGTACGCTCAAGTACAAAGTCAGGCTAGAAGTATATAAAACATCTGGTCAGAGGAGTTCTTTGTCTGTATGACATTGAATCACCACTCATTTCATATTAAATATATACACTAATCTTGTCCACAGATCATGTCTTTAATTCTACAAAGAGTAGGGATTTATTTTCTTTTAAAGTTAAAATTGTGGCAAAGATTTGCATACTATGAAGAGGAAAGGTAAATACTGGCTATATGTTGAGAGGAAGAAGGTCTGAGACACCAGAACAGCAGAAGTGATCTTTTTAATTTGCTAAGGTCCACCAGAGGATGTTCCTTGAAATTCCTCAGTAACAGAAGAAAGTTATTTCAGATCTCTGGAGGAAATTGCTTAATTCATTTGCATGACATTTAGTGTCATACTCATGCTGAGAAATGCACATACAGTTGGAAGGGAATAATTCATTAAAGTAAAGGGTATAAGGTAATTCTCAAACTTCCAGAGTTTTTGTACAGAGAGAAGTCCAAATCCTGCTGATACTCAGGCAAATTATATATAGTAAGATCTGTGTTTTGGCTAACAGCAGCAAAGATATTGGCTGTGTCGGACACTTCTGCATCCAGCCTTGAAGTTTTCCAACTGGAATTGATACTGACTTATGCTTGGCTGTAGTGTGGATGACATGCTCTCAAGAAGGTCTGGAAAAGAGAAATGAGACTTCCTGCCAACAGCAGGAGAGGTTCACATCCATAAAGAGACTGCCCTACAAAGCCAAATCCAGATTCCTCATTAGTAAAACCAGTAGGATCAGTTTAATCATGTGGTCAGCAGTGGTCCCGGCACAGAATCCGGGGCAGGTGCACAACAAGTGGCATACCTGAATATTACCAACTACAGGACCAAGACACCTGAAGCAAAAGTTTGCAGCATATGTCAAAATATAGTTTAAAACTGTGCTTGCAATGACTATACTTCAAAGCAATCTACATCTCATTGCTGCATGAGCAGCACAAAAATAAGAGCAGAAAGGCTACGCACAATGCGATGCTTGAAACATTAAGAAGTTAAGAATTAATATCTCCTTTCTTAACAATCTGAGAGTCTTCTCCTGGGTAAAGCCACTTTTAAATTGTTACTTTTTAATATCTATTTTTGAAGCTATTGTGAACTGTTGAGTACCTGGCCTTTTTAAAAACTTAACCACTCTCTTTGAATTCCCAAACAGAAAAGGAACACTGTTTCAGGAATTAGTCAGATACATAAAAGAATTGAACATCTGTGAAAACCTAACTGGAAATTATTCCGCTGTGCAGTCTGTGACATTGGGCGAGCTTGTTCAAGACAGTTTGCTATGACTGATGTATGGCTCGATGATAAGGTAAACCTGTCTAATGGTTATCTACCACTGAAAGAGGAGGTTCGGCCCTGTTCTTGAATTCTCTTCCCTTGTGTTGGAACTCAAAATTGATTTGCTGTAGTTAAATGGTTAAAGATGGTAAACTGCAAGAAACTGTTGTTTGTGCCGTTAAGGACTTCTGATCCCATGGCTTTATCACAGCAAGTTCTGATACAGCCTGCAAAATACCCATCCAATACCTTGCATATGCAACCGATATCGTTAAGATCCAAGAAACTCTGTTTAGACAGTGGAGCAGAGAGACCTTGTATTTCTGGACTCCTCATTAGTTTTCTGAGGCTATACACAAGCCAGAGTGACTAAATTAGGTTACCAGGAAAATAAGCTTTAGGAACTCCCTACAGCTGGTCAAGTAAATTGGCATTGTTGTGAGTTCAAATGCTACTAATAGAAACTTGTTTACATTTCTTCCTCACCTTTTGGGAAAAAAAAAAGTTTTTAAAAAAATAATAATAATTTTTAATAATAATAATAAAAATAAAAATAATAATAAGACAGAGCTTTGCACGCCAAGATTTTTAGCTATTCATTTTCTGCCCATGGAGACAAAGCCAATCTCATAAATAACTAGGCTATAATCCAAAGCCAGAAATCAAGACTCATTTTATGAAATTTCTTTCCCTCAAAAAACTTGAAAGAACGTTTGTGTTGGTGTGTATTGGCGATGAGCATTTCTCAGAAGTGATTTTTTCCCCCTGTGGAAAGGGTTTTGCTTTTTCATACCACCTCAGACCATTAGCACTGTCTTTAGAAACCTTGTATTTTCTTTCACAAGCTTCCACATGCTCTAGCTGGAACTGCTTCTGTGTGTATAATCTTATAAAAACAATGATGGTAACAGTGTATATAATTCAAACAATTAAGCTACTGCAATGGGGGGAGTATAATGTCTCTGTGTGTTAAATCATATTTGCAGTTTGGGTACTGTCCTGCATAATATATTTGAATGGTGCAATGTTTTGTCTGCCATAAATAGCAGCTTTTACTTTCTTTGTGATTCTACTATATCAGCCATGCACTAGGATAAACAACACACCATAAAAGAGCAGAAGGCACAGTTAAGATAGAATCATTATGCAAATAGGTTATGGCATGCTTTATATGAGAACAGCTTCCCTAAAGAGACCTAATGGGATGACTGACCTATAAAGCATTTAATTTGTTGTTAGCATTTCATTTAATTGTCTTTCAGTTCCTCTAGGAATAAAACTTTTAATTGTAAAAACTTCTAAATGACATAATGGTTGATTTCTCTTTCTGTAACTAACAGGTTCCTCTCACAGTAAAAATAGCTTGCTGTAATTTCTAACTGTACTTTTAAAATTCTGGTATAATTCTGGTGAAAAAGTTAGGATATTAGACTTCAGCTGATAAAACTCCATTAAAAGAATGTTATTCTAGAAATGTTAATGAGAGGCATGCTGAAGAAAGACTATATATCTTGATATACAGGTATACAACAGATGATCAATTTTTCTCACTTTTGACCTTTGAGTGGTAGACTCAGGATCCATAGTCCTAGCAGAATTGATTATTGTGTGAAGGTTACATGCAATAGGGGGTAAATAGAGTATATAAATAAATCTTCATTTTATTTGACCAACTACTAAAGGAGATTTAAAATCACTACAAAAATCCAATGGCATCTAGTATTAATTATCAAGTCTAAGTAAAGGGACTATATAAATAACGTATTATGAAAAGTATCGGTTATTTCAATGAAAGCCTTCAGATGTGTTTACAAAGATAAATCATTTTTTTTTTCAAAGAGAGGCAAATTTTATGTCTCGAAAGGCAGGCCTGGAGGCACCTCTTAGGATATGATAAAGTAAGAGGCCATTACTGTTGGGAATCTGGTTTAAAAGTTTGGACTTTTTTTGGATGAACAATGGGATGGCTGACATCATTTCAGTTTAAATTGCTATACTTTTCTGACTGAGTGAAAAATACTGGGACTTCTTTCACAGAAATGATGAAGGAAACATTTTTTAATCAACACATCAGTATTTGAGGCATCCAGGTGAAATGGAACCAGCTTCAGTGTCTCCCTGTTCTTCCCAACAATGATGTGGTTCATTTTTCTGCATGAAGCTCCTCAACATCTCCAGAGGACTTTCTTTCATGTTATGCATTTACCTAAATGTGTTCTGGCACCTGGATATACTATATTCCATGTGATGACCTAACCCTGTACCTTTGATATTATTTTTAGGCCAGATGAGTATCCGTACAAAGTAGAACTGCATAAGCAGAAGAAAGACATCCATCACAGTCAACTGATCCTGGCATGGATAGACTTTCTGCTTCTGGCCTATTTAAATATGGCCAAATAATTTCAGCTGGCAGATCTGAGAGAACCTGCTTGCCCCTATATGTCTAGCGTTGAGAACTGCTGTGTAAATCCTTATGTCAATAGGGAGACTCATATCTGACTGGGAAGAGGTTCTTACAAATCTTGGACAAGTGTCCCAACAGGTGAGATGTAGGGTATACGATTTCTTCTGAGTTTATTGTGAACACTTGAACTAAATGTTATTATTGTAAATCTGAATAGAATCTGAATCTATTTATAGTCTTTATGGTGCTGTAGCCATATCAGAAAATCAACTGCTTTCACACCCAAACCTTCCTCTTTTACTCCTCTGTGTTGGCTGTGTACCTCCATGTTCCACATGGGGAGGAATGTTGACAGGGGATTCAACTTGAGAAGGAGTTAGCACGGTCTGCCTTCACACTTGGATCTAAGAAGTATTTACATGTCCAAGAAGAAAGCCCTAGCCAGTGGAATTCCTCAGGCATCAATGCTAGTTCCAAATAGTAGTCGATATCCTTATGAACGAGTCGGATGACAGGAGTGAACACAATCTCACCAAGGTTGCAGATAATACTAAACTGGGAGAAAAAAAACCTCAACAAGCTGGAAGATCATGCCAGCAAGAATTGCATGAGGTTCAACAAAGATAAATGTGAAGTCCTAAACCTGGGATGGAATAATCCCAAATAACAGTACAGGCCGAGGAGTCACCCTGCTGAAAATAACCTGGGAGTCCTGGTGAACAGCAAGCTGAGCCTGAGCCAGAAATACGCCCTGGCAGCCAAGACTGTCCACAGCATCTTGGGTTGCATCAGCAAGAGAACAGCCACAAAGATCAGGGGATGTGATCATTCCACCCCATTCAATACTTGTCTGGCCACACCTGGAATACTTTATCCAGTTTTGATTCCCCAGTTTCAAAGAGACAACAAAAAATGGAAAAGGTACAGCAGAGGAGAGCCACCAAGATAATCAGATGGTGGGAGAACTTGGCACGTGAAGGAAGGATGAAAGAATTTGTTTTGTTCATCCAAGAGAAGACAAGACTCAGGGAAAAACCAATCACAGACTTCCAGTAGCTAAAAGGTAATTATAGAAATGATGGAGGTGCTCTCTTCACAAGGATGCATTCTGACAGGATGAGAGGCAATGGGCTTAAGTTGCTTCAGGGGAAATATTGGTCTGGAAATAAGAAAACAATTCATTGCAAGAAAAAACCAACATAGGAATAAGTTACAGAGAAGTGGTGGAATCTCCCTCGCTGGAAATATTCTAGTCTCAGCTTGACAGCAATAGCCTTTCAACAGAAGGTTGGGCCAGATGGTCTCCAGAGATGCCTCCCAACCTAGATTTTTCTATGTTTCTAAAAAAGTCTGGTATGCTGCTATGACAATTCTTCCTACCCAGCCTTTTTTAAAACTTAAAATCTTGTTTGAAGTTTATACTTCATTTCACAACCATTTATCATGTTAATAACTTTGTTATGAGAAGAAACCTCCTTTCTACAAATTGAACAAGTGAAAACACTTCAGTCATTAGTAAAATATGTTTAGAAGCTAAGTATGCTGAGAAGTTATGATAAAGACAAGAACCGCTAACCAGCTATGGATTTGTGATGGATATATTTTCGTTCTTGGTCCAGAGAATATTAAATCTAAACATAAACAGAGAGTGCAACATATTTAAAAAGGTCAGAGCAAAAGATTCCAATTCTCATCTCAAGCAAGAAAAAAAAAAAATCAGGATTTTTATAAAGGCTCTTCCTAATTCTAAAGTATTGAAATAAAATTGAAAGACACATTTTTAGTGGGGATAGAAATACACGTGATCCTTCCAGAAAGAAAGCTTTTAGTATTCTGTTGGCATTCTTTTCCAGGAAGCTGCAGAACTCATGCATTTTCATTTAGATTCTTCCATCTTAACCTTTTTTCATGTCATTGCACCCTTAAGCAAGAGTGTGTAATGTGTATTACTTTATCCATTAATCTCCCATTTCTACTGTTACTATACCTCAAAATGATTCACCGTGGATAATTCTGAAATATTTTGTCCAGCATAATACCACGCTCAACAAGCAATTCAAAGCAATCAAATAAAAAATGAAAAAGCCTAAACCTCAGAAATATCCAAGGTTTATCATCCCACTATTTTCTAAATATATTAATATTAAAAAAAAACCAAACCCACACTTTGTAATTCTACAAACCCTGTCCACATTCTGGAATTATTATACATTTCTGAAAGCAAGATAAACGCACACACATTGCTGTTTATAAACTAATTTACAGGACTAGTTTAAGAAAGTTAAGGTAACTTGAATTAAAAGGAAGAGACGTTGAACTATTGATGCTGAGAAATTTAGAGTTCCCAACAATGGGTGAAAAGGACAGTAAAAGTTGCTTGGAGAGGATACCAAAAGCAATAAGAGGCCTCAAAATATAACAGATGCAACTGCAAATTCTGGTAACGCTTCGGGATTCTAAGTGCTGAGGACAGAGTGATTCCTGTAGTCATTTTGTTGAAAGCAGTTAATTGGAAAAGGAATCAGAGTGAAAGAAGGGAACAGGTAGGATTTCTAACATGGCTGAAGAGTGAGGGAATAAAAATGCTCTGCTGCTTTTTTTTATACTACTTTCAGAATGTGACACTTGAGATAATTTTACCTAAAATTGTAGTTTCACTACAATTTTATGAAATGTGGTGTTGAGGTCAGTTAATATTTAATTGCAAACATGCCAAATTTCACTTGTGGCACTGTGAACACAATGGCTTAGTAAGCATTGAAGGGTAACCATTACTGATGTCAGTCATCACATTAAAATGATGCATTTCTATTTTTTGCATTCACAGAAAGGGAAAAGATGAGCTGACTAAGCAAATCATGGAGAAAGAAGAGATGTTTACAAAAATGCAGTTGTATCCAGTAGGAATGTGCTGAATCAATGCTCTCTACACACAGATTTAATGTTACTGAAGATAGCTTGCTCCCTAAACTGTTTATATTATAAAACCTTATGCAGCTCACAGTGGGATGAGTGGAAAATCACACTTGTTTAACTCCTTTAATTCAGAAGTTTTTCTTCAGAAAAAATTGAATTCATCTCTACACAGATTAATGCTCCTAAACTGATTTATATTCAAGTCCCTTAGTAAAGCATCTGTTAAGTTTCTCCATATCATATGTGTGTTAGGCAGAGAGCCTTAGGGTTTTTAACTATAATAAATCCAAAGTTGATTTTCAAACCTATTGCTACTAAGGCAGTTTTCCATTTCACAACAACTTCCTCTTCGGTTTATGTCCTTTAAAATGTATTTGCCCTCTACTAATCAAGGATGTTTGGAAAACTCTCTGATTGCTTTCTCCATGATCATCATCTCTACTATCCCCTCAGATAACACTGTTTATTTCAACTGTCTCAGATATCTATAACGTTGCAGAAAAAAATATGGCCCAGTTTTGCCAGAAAAACTTAGCACAATTCTAGTTTCACTTTCACAGCTTTAAATAAGTGATAGTTTTCGAGTTAGTATGACTTTTGTTTGAGCAAAGGAAAGGACAGTGAGACTGAGAACTAAGCCTCTTTCCAGGTCACTGGTTGAATTAGCTTAATTTATTTATTGCTACCCAGGATTATCCACTGAATTATTTTCATAGCTTGATATCTTAGTCTGTAAATTATTTATTAAAAGTTAACCAGAATTAATGTTTTATAACACAACAGGACCTTGCACTGTGTATGTCAAAAAACAGTGTCCAAACTACATGGCATTTGTTTTCATTTGTGAAGAAACATCTCTTGTGTAGTAACTGTAAAAGCTCCTTCATCAAGGCATCTCTCTTGGGAAGTGATTTAAGACAGTGGAACAAACTCCTGAGGAACTCCGGAGCATATAAAATTAAGCCCAACCTACAAATGTAAAATGCATTTCTTTGGGATTTGTACTCCAAGATCAACACACAACTTTCCTGCTGAAAAGAACAAAATACACGGACTGACAAATCTCACTCACTGTTCCTAACAGATAACTAGAACAGACTACTAAATATTAGGATGAACAGTGTGGAACAAAACCGAAATAAAAATTATATCATGTTTGAATTTCCAAGATTAAATTTCAGATTTTCTTTTTTCTTATGAATGTTCTGTAAATATTCAATCACTGCTAATTGTTGCCGAAAACGTAAACGAAGAAAAGCTACAATCAAAACACAGACGGGTTTCACCACACTATAAAGGTTTTAAAAGTTCACCTTTTGAAAGTTTATGTATAAACTGCATGCAACTATCAGTCCATTGGATCATTTTTTACATCTTCCCCTAAGCAGTGCTCTCTCATAAACAGCTTGGAAACCTGCCATACATCCATGGGATTTTTTATATAATTACAGGAGCACGGTTTCAGTCATAATCTAGAAACACGTGGAAAGTAAGAATTTACAAAGGGAAACAATGGCAGCATCAGTCCTGCAGGACTTACTTAAATTTACAGGTTTCAGCAGATGTTTGGGCTGCGACCTTTCAGAGATATACAGTTAGTGTCTTATGAAAGAATTGTTCTGTGATCAAGCAAAGACTTCTTGAGACGTGAATATGAGAAGAGCTATCACTATCACAAAAATCTACAAATCTACAAAATACTTACCATGAAGTGCTGTCATTATTACACTGGATCCTTCCTTCTTTGTTACTATTATTACTGATTATTCTATTTTGAAGTGAAGGGACAGGCATTCTCCATAGTCTGAGTATTCCACTTGCAAGAGGATGCAGAGACTTTGTGAAAACGTGTCTGTGTCTTATTTAAATCATGCAGGGGATGGATAAAGACTACATTAATGGCAAACAAAGTTTAGACTAACGTGGCCAGAATAACTGGCTAGAAAAAAAAAGTCAAATGGCTTGGTGGGATTTGACATTTAATTTTGCTGGCAAGGCATCGTATGAAATTAAGAAGAAAACTGAGGCTTTAGAAAGAATATTGTTAGAATCTGCTTATAATGGGTTAAATTCTAAGGTGAAATTTCCGTGATTCTAAAGAAAATTCAACTCTGACTCTAAGCTGTAGCCAATATGCGTAGCACTATTAAGGGCCCATAAAATGAATCACAAAATTTATTTTCTTTATTAAAAGAATGTAAAATGAAATGTTAACTTTCAGCCTTTTTCATATTAAGTCAGTGTATGGAAAAATAATCAAAAAGCATATAAGAACTGGAACTTCCTTGCCATATTTTGCTTTTAAGAAAGGAGAAATAATAAAAGAAGAAATAAAGGGGAAAATGTTAAAAAACAAATACTACTTTAATAGTCTGAAGATGAAAGGTGTAATAGATTTCCCTGGTTTTCCAAGTGTGGTTTAGCATTTAGAGAAGAGTGACAAATTTTTTATAACTCAGGCTGAAATTTTGTACCCTGTGAATGCGGGTAATAATACAAATTAATAACCTGAAATACAAGCTAAACATTTTGAAATCCAGTCATGTCTGAGCGGCAAATGAATTCACAAGACTAACTTTTGGGTTCCATTTTTAAGTATTCCCACATTTCAATGAACAAAAAAAGAGCACACCCCTTTTAGCGTGGTTTTCAAAGGCTGTATTTGTAAACGTGGTGGGGTTTGCATACACTGTTCTTTAGAAAGGTTACAGTTCTGTATGTTTTGGCACTATGGTTATTTGATGTGGTGTGGTCTTTTATGTTGGTGTTATAATAAAGCAGGTTCACATTCTCCTTTAGTTGTATAAAAATGTTGATTTGAACAGTGTTCACTGTACAGATTAATCATGTTTCATCACTGCAGTACCATGAATTTCTGTTATATCTGACTATTGACATCTTCGTACTTGGCAAGACAATACAGCGAAACTTGTGAAGATAGTCAGCTACCTCTCCCCTCATTCCGTATGTAATCTAAATCTGAATGCAGAGTAAAGCTCTTTTAAATTGTTGCCACTGATGACTACTCTGCAGTAGGAGGTGAACTGTAATCATATTAATGTAGTTTAATCAGAAGCCACCAACCAGTTGCAGCAACCTGTAGGACACGCTGCGATGGACAATACACACATGTTGCATAAAGGACTGTGCTCCATCTCCAGGAACTAGGACTTGTCTCATTCTCAGAGACACAGGGTTTAATACAGTAAAGCTACACAGAAAAGCAGAATGATGCTTGACAGGTACAAAGAAAACAAGGAAGAATGCTTAGAAGTTAAAGCAAACTTCTAAATGTGACCTTTTCTGCCCTTTCTGTTGGATTGGACATTCTGATCACTTATATGCCACTACCTAAAAATGTAAAAGCTATATTGGGATGAGGCTAGAAGGGTGAAATATTAGCTGAGAAAATGACAATGTTCTTTGTTGGTGATTTATTCTAGCTTCAGTTAATGTGTTTTCTTAAGCTTTTGCATAGTGTCATCTTCATTCTAAATTGTTAAGTTTCAGACATGCAGCTATATTATTAAAAATTCCTTTTGATAGAATTAGACTATCATTACCAGGTAATGAGGAGAACATTACTGACTTTGTGAGGAATTATGTCTTCCAGGATTTTCATCTAAATTAAACTTTGGTCTGACTTAAAAGAATAAATTGTCTCTGAAGTCTACCGTTTCCTTGGTGATATTTTTTATTCTTGTGTCATAATGCAAGTAAAAGAAACATTTGAAACTTTTGTAAGATTACTTTCCAATACTGCAAAATATGAAGATCACACAAGTATTGAATGATGCCAAATGAATGGAGTAGAGAGCATGCAATTATGACTAAAGTGGGATTAAATAAGTAAAGGTTAAGTGCAAGCATGACATGATAGAGCAGGGGAAAAAGGAAAGGAAAAATTTCACTGTGCTTCTTTTCATAACTCATACATACAAGTTCTGTAAGTCACAGATAATGTAGGTAGATTGTATATATGTGTGTTGTGCAATACAGAGTGCTATGAAGTTGCACAGAGAATCGATTGTGTTTTAAATGACAGAAATTACTAAGAAACAAACACACATGGAATAAAGGCAGAAATATTTTTTAAAATTAGATGTTGAAGATATTTCTGCTTGAGAAAATAACATTCTAGCTTCCTTGGGGTCCATATACCTCTCGGAGATTCGTATTCTCTTTCTCTTTCTTTCCATACAATATATATTATTTTGGAATATATGTATGTATACACACACTAGTGGGAGGGCAAACGGAAATACCATAGTGCAAGTTTGGGGAGTCCAACGCAGATATGTACTAATTTGACTTTTGTCTTCAAAGACAACTACTTTCATTATCTGGAATTTGTAATAAATAAAACAGCTACAGAGTCACTATCTCGTAGAAAAGCCATACACCAAAGGACTACACAAAGAACAGAATAAATTATTGACAGTAAGAAATCCAAACCAAAGAACTTCTTCATATCCCTAATGCCTGTTCCAAGTGGATAAAAATTATATGAAAATCTAAAAATTTTCCAGAGAGACATGAGGGAAAAATGAAATCAAGCATTTTGCCCCAGAATACATTTTGTTATATAAAAAAACCTGATGCAAGTAGAGCAGTGGGAAGCTTTCAAAGCAGTTAGATCTGAAAAACACCAATAACTTTAAAGAAAGACCTTATTTCAATATTCATACTGACTAATACCAATGACAACAGAATCTCTTTGAAGAGAAGCTCCTGGGTTTACCTTTGAGAACGCTCATCACTGCACATGCTTGCCTCCTTTGTATCTTGCAGAAATTTCCAGAAGCAGAACTCTTGAAAGCACGTATTTATTCTATGGCAGTGTATTACTGTTTTCTCAAGACAGTTTGTCAGGTTAGTGTCACCCTTTTGTAACTGAAGAGTCATTATGATCAGAGCCAGCTAACTCTTTAAGGATCCATATGTAGAATCACTCTTCATGGGGCAGATGATTCTCTCTCACATTGACATTATTTTATGATGATGTGTTACAATTTCAATCAGAAAAGGTCAGAGCTGGCACTAAAAGAACAGTGATTTATTATTCGAGGAAGATTGCATTGCAACCCATAAAGCATTCAGTACTACTATTAAGACAAGAACTACAGTCAGAATAGTAGCGATACTACAGGCCAAGGGTATTTAACTGCTGCCCCAGCAGGAAGTATAAGAATAATTCCATTTATTTAGCAATTTAAAAAGTACAGTTCTGTGCCTTTTTATTCTCTCCTAATTAAAGTCATAAATAATAATTTGATTAATAATGGCCAAAGCCACTGTCCAATCTTTATTCTTTTTCCTATAGCCCAGTAGTCTTTCAAATATTAATGAAATATTAATTAAAGTTTTTTTGCTAGAACGGGACAGAGAGATAGAAAATTAGCTAAACATATGTGACTATTATACTGCAAATGGGATCAAGTACATTCTATTTTTTAAATTTTATGTGGACATTTTAAGAAATCTGAGAAGACAAATAAGCCTTGATAAACCAATCTTTTACAGAAGAATAGCTCAATCAACATTCTAAGAAAAGTATTCACTTGTCTGGAAACATATACACTTAATTAGGAGTCTGATTTTGTTTCAAATCCTGTGAAATTGTGTGGACATCCACAGCAGTGGAATAGCCAAGAACCAAGGTGTAGTCACAGTGCTAAAATAGCAGTAGAGATGATGTACCTCATCACTCTCTCTTAACGAGGAAAGTGCATTTGGAGACAGTGGGCTGTTGGCTTGCGTGAGGACTCAAGGTCATTATCTAGACAGAACATTAATTTCTCTCGGAAGAATTCTTACATTGTGAGTTGAAATGAGAAAAATAGAAAACTCTTACTTGTTAGGATCTATGCCTAATTTCTCCACAGTTGAACATTTACTTGGACTTTGCATTCATCACAGCAGGGAAAATGGTTGCAGCCGGACTAAAATGTGTGCATTGCCTTGCTGCTTGAATGGATCTCCAGAACATTCTTTTCAAATATGGTTTGAAGAATAATAGGAAACAGTAGTGAAAAAGAGTACTGCTAATATAGATGGAAGTTCTTCAGTTGTCTTTACCTCATCACCCCAAAGCACCTCCCAAAATATCAGGGACTGTTTACTAATTTTCAGCTTATTTTGCCAGTGCAATGAATACTTCATTCAAAAGGTATTGGTTTTGCGGAATACTTTGGTGACTTCTAACCAGTGGATTCCCACTCAAAAAGTGTACCTTAATAATACCTTTTATTCCTGTGTATAAACTGCTTTAAAAACCTTTTACAGTAGAAACAGAATTTTCCTTCTAATTTCTTGAAAGTCTTCAATTAATGTAACCTATTATTTCATAGCATGCATTAAAATATTAACTTTTAATTCTTATCAGCATCATTAGGGTATTTCTTCAATTCACATGTCCATCTTCAGTAACAGTATTCTCATAAGTGGCTAGCAGAAATATCTTTAAAAAAAGAAGCCAATCCTAAATGAGAAAATCAAGCATGAGAATATTTAAATTTCTTCAAAATTCCATTTGGGGACCAAAAAGCCAGAGTTGTTTTATTTTCTTTATTCTTGAGGAGTGGGAAAGCAAACAAACGAGGCATGATTTCTCTGCAGTTATCTGGAACCTGGAAAACTTGAGACCATGGAAGAAGTCAAGATAAGGTCTCAGGCTTTAAAAGACTAAAAGCCTTCTCTTGAGCTCAGAGGTCTGAATATAGATGAGACAGCTTAAAATAAACCAAGCCTCTATGAAGTTAATATATTGTTACAAGGTTTCAGTATCAGAATCTGATTTAATCATCGTTACCACCGTGGAAAACTGAGTTACAGGTGCCCCTTGTACTTCAGAATTTTTTTTTTTTTTTAAATGATAAATAATCGCTTCCAAAAGGTTTGGACCATATTAATCATGTGGAAAATCATCACAGGTCAAGGCACAACAAGGTAATAAGTACTGCCTGAATATGCTAATAAGCATCTTTCGTAAGTAAGGTCAGAAAGTGCATCTGTGGCAGAATCAGGAATAGAATAGTTATATGCTAATCTAAATTGTAAGATCATTGTCTTCTTTCCTCTTGCTGGAGCCTTTTTTTTAATTATTATTTAACCAAATTACACTTTCTGCTATTCTGCTATCAATCACTATTTTTTTCTTTCTTTAAATGGAAATTTTGAAGTTTCTTTGAAAGGAATAAAGGGTTTTGGTGAGCTCTGAACTCTGAGGTGAAGCAGCCAAATTCAGGATGTTGTAGAGCAAGAAGGGTTTTGTTCTGTTGCATACAGTTTGCAAGCAGAAGCTATACTATTTGGGAACTCGGTAGCAGGGAAAGAAATGCATTAATGTAATAAATTTGAGTGCTTTAAATAATGTGTGACCTAATAGACTGCTTTAAAATATTAAAATTTCAAATTATGAAAGATTCCTCTTATACCTGATCTATGAGGATGTTTCGGCAATTTCCATTATATCTATAATGATAGCTGCTTCGGAATTGCTGATCCTGACAACTTCACTGAATTGGTTGTAAATCTGCAGAGAATGTACCCCAAAAAACAGCTGGCTACATACGGGAAAATCCACAAAATTGTTGAAAGATACTAAAATAGATGCTAAAAGCTTACTTTTATGATTAAGATATGTATGCCAAAATATATATTACTCATTACATGTTGTAAAGACAAGGTAAGTAGGTTATGAATTCACATCTTACCTTACAATACAGTATTTATGGTTAAGCTGCCTTATTTCTAGCATGGTAACTTCAAAATCCATCAAGCTTTAGACTTAAGCCCAAAGCAGAGAGAACAGAGAAAAAAAAATAAAACTGTGTTCCATAGTTAAGAAATAAGAACCTCTAAAAGCAATACTTGTTAAACTATACGTGTTCAAATAAAAAAAAATATTTATAAATGTTAGAGTGGTAAAGACAAAACATTCTTCTAATCATCTGAATGTATGAAGCACATCACAAATCTCTCCAACAGCTCATCTTTTACTGTGAAAATAATCTGTAAAAATGTCTGAATTTGTTTTGACTGCTTTGACTACCTAGGAGTTTATTTTTGTGACTGTTACAGCTATACATTTATGGGAGAGTAGAAAGACAGACTTAACAGGCTGTTCTGAGGCCAAAAAGGCATGGATCACTAAACCCTGCTATTAACCTGCCCGTCCTTGGATAACCTCATTATTCTCATTGAAATTAGGCTCAAAACATAACTGATTTCAGAGATGTATTTGGAATATCTTATTTATGAATACATATGTCTGCTTCGTCAAACTAAATACTAACTTGTTTCTTGTGCTCTTTATTTTTATGGCTCATATCCACTAGCCAAAATGTCCTTTGTAAGGCATAATTTGGCCTGATTTGGGGACAGCACTATTATCCCTATACCATTCTACCTTCAAGAAAGAGCTCTCTCTGAAAATTAATTCCGTCTTACCTTTTGGATGTCTGCTACCTTCTAGATAATTTGGTTTTTAAACAAATATTGAAGAGACGTTTCCACTCTCTGTAAATTGCTGCCTCCTTGTTTGTACTGCAGTTCAGATAGATTTTAAAGCCTTGACTTCAGATTCCAAAGCTCCTTCACATTAAGTCCCTTGGCACTTCAGTCTTGTTGACTTCACTAATTAGTTTCCGTAATTTCTCAGTCTGCTCTTTTGGAATTAGAAACCTTAGTAGCCAACCTGGTTTTGTTTATCCTTCTATTTAATTGAAAATGTATCAGTTCATGTTCATTTATTCCAAGGTTATTCTCTTTGACCGGCTAATAGTATACCCGCCTGTTGGTTCACTGACTATCCAGAGTGAAGGAATCTAATGACTAATGCATCCGACAGTACGAAGTTTCTGTCATTATTGGCAGCACTTGCTCCAGTCGATATGTGCAAATGTAATGTCTACCGTAATGACACAGATCTTGGTAGAATTCCTCTCTCCATAACATTAGCAATGTCTACATCTATTTAAATCTGTCCGTGGAAACTGGAGCAGAACAAAACACTGACTTAGAGAATGGTTTTTCACAATCTTTCCCAAAGTGATTTTCTGATTCTTACCTCTACGGCACTGTGTTTCTCTTAAAACATGCTACACCAGTGTGCCATTGCCTATTTTTCGTTTTTTCAAAACCAGCTTTTCGAAAAGCAACTACTCTTCAATTTCTCTGTTCTAGTCATGATGGCTCTTAAACAATATTTGTATTATTTCCCAAATGATTTTTTTAAACCAAGATGACTTGACATAAAAAACAAAACAAACCAAACAAAAACCAAAAAACCACCCACCCAAACCTGTTTGAGTCAGATATTTATGCACATGCATATAAAGACATATTCTGGAACTTCATTCAGTGAAACTTGAGCTCTGGCTGTACCTATAACATTTAGTATAGCATTCATACTGGGTTGTTGCATGAATGTTTGTAATATTAGTAAAAATATTGCCAAAAAATGCTTAAATTGGTACCCACATTCAAAGGACTTGTATAAGTTTCCTGTCGTTATACCGACAGGGCAAATGTTTTATGGAGTAGGGCATGGCTCTGCGTATCGTACCACATCATTTTCAGATGCTCCATAGATATATTTGAGGTAAATATATATGTATATATATAAAAGACCTGAAAAAGTATAATTTAAATGCAGTTATCTCTGGTTTGTTTGGTTCATTAACAAAAAGGAAACCCAATCCTCCAAACTGCCAAATCACGGTGTGTGTTTTTTAAAACCTCATTTTAACTGTAGTATTATCTGTGTTCCAACACCCCATCTTCTACTCCACCTATTTTATTTTTTTTTATGTGTCTGCTTTGAAAAGTGAAAATAAACTTCTTTATTCAATCTGGTGTTCTGCTTTACTATATAACAAAGACAGAATAAGTCTTTGTTACAATGTATTCAACATACATTTGTGCTATTTTTCTAGTCTTTTATTTGATTGAACAACACATTAATTCTTCCTTCTAATTAAAATATTATATTTAATTTTATACATAGATGGCCTATAAGAACATTGTTTTGATGATGTCATTTAAAGCACGTTAATAGAGTAATATATATCACCGTAATCTATGTTACATTTGTTTCCTGTTGGAGTTTTGAATCTAGGTAGCAACTGACAAAATATTGAAAAAACACTTTGCAAAGAATTATTTACTGGCATTTTGTTTTAGGTCTGTACCAAGATTTTTGTATCTGGGACTTCAGTGCTGACTCTAGGATAGGTTACTGTACATCTGAGATAAACTCTTTCTATCAAGAGATTTTAGTATGCATATCACAGTTTAAAATATATGTTGTAGCCTATTTTATCCTTTTGCATTTTAATATTGAACCAAAGACTTACTTCATGTAATTGATCTATAAATATCTTAGAATGAAACAGTCAATTCAACTGGAATAAAGTTAAGATTTTGTTTTTAACAAATTAAAAAAAACAACCCTCCCTACACAACCTCTTTAACCTATAGGTCTTTCCCATATTCTTAATTTGAGTAGCTTCTTTCTTTTTTTAATCAGAAATCAAGCCTTTTGCAAATCCACAGTTTGGTAGCAGAACCTGATAGTGAAACTCCTTCATTAACTCTAGTACACAACTACATCAATTCTGAAACGGGGTAAAGGACTGTGTGCGAAACATCAAGGGGGCATTCCTGAGAAGCTAAAGCAAACCATAGAGATATAAAGAATTGACTCTTCAGGGTGATCATTATGGCAAGGTAGGAGTTGTTGTTGAGAAGAATTGTAACCAAATATAAGGTAAGAACTGTTGTCGCAGCCTTGGGAGAAGAGTTGGAAACCAGAGAAAAAGAGTTATCCTTGTAATGGGCGTTGGTCAAAATGGGTAAGTACTTACTTGGGATCATGACTGCACAAAGAAAGACACTGGGGAGCTGGACTTGGCAGTGAGTGCTCGGCTTCTTTTCAACTTGAAATGAATTCTCAAACACTTGCTGAGATTCAGTTCCCATCCAATGGCAAGCATGTCATTGCAATTAATTTCATTTTAATGGCTGTTAAACAAAACAAAACAAAACAATCACTTTTTCAAAATCAAACACAGCCCTTTTAAGCAGCACTCCAGATGATCAGTTGGTTGTCAACTTATTGTATCAGAAGATCTATTCAACCCTTCGCAAAATTGAAAACATATCTTCCATTACCAAAGCCATTTCATTTTCAATCCTCAACTTTAAGGACATGTCATCCCACATGACAGCAGCAGAAATTTTCATTAATCTCTCCATGTTTGGAATTGTGAATTTTCCTTAATTACAGTCTACAGCACATAACAAATAAGTAAACTAATGTTTAAAACACACGATGAGCAGCAGAAGTAGTCAGAGATACAGAATTTAATAACTCACAGTGCAGTTATCTTCAGCTAAGTTAACTTTAGCAGTTTTATCACAGACAAAATCTATTACACAGTCCAATAAATCATATATTGGAACTTAATAAGCAAGCAGTAAACATATAAAGTTCACTATACCTGGGTAAATTCATGGCAGTACAGCTCCAAAATCTGCCTTTTATTATGCTGAAAACACACATATTTTCACAATGAAAATGACAATTTTTGGAAGCCAAGTATTTGTCACTATGACAGAACTGTGTTCAAATCCTAAAGATATCAGATAGTTTATTGAGCATTTTTTTATAGACGTTTTTTTTCGAGTATGAAAAATGGCACAGAATGGATGAGGAATAAGGTTATTAACAATTTTCTATTTTAACAATTGTTCTATTTTAACATTGTTCTAATTAACAATTTTCCGCAAATTGCTTGATTTTTAGATCGGCAGAATAATCACCCATAGCTACCTTCAACCTCAAAAATACGTACGAAAGTACAGACCTTACCTGAAAAGCTGATGAAACCAATCATTTCAAAGTAGATTGTTTTGCCCTTAAGTTATGCAACAGCAGTGTGTTCTCTATAACTACTCCTATTAAACCTTCCAGAATTTCAGCACCTTAAGACCAGAGCTTTGCAGATGACTGCTGTCTCCACATCTTTTCACCCCAAAATATCACTGTCCAAAACCAAAGCATGATCTGCCCCCACAGTCGGTCCAAATATCATATGTAAAAACAAAGCCCATTCCATACATCTGATAAACTATCTGTATGCTGGGACTGCCCTTTCTGTTTGCCATCATGTTCTCCAGCTTCCAGTCTGCTACTTTTGCCTTCTATTTTCTCCTTTTCCCCCTTTTAACTTAACGACTTTAGCAGGGTTTCAACTCAGTTGTTCACACTGATTCAATCCCAGCTTAATATTATAAAAAAAATTAAATTTATATGTGACAGGAAAAAGAGTGATAAAAGTGTTGCAGAGAATTTGAGAAAATTGATACATTTGATTTTACAAGCTTAAAAGCCTCCAGCGTTCTGTAACATGCTTGTGCGTAGCCTCTCTGAAAACAGAAAATGAAAATAGTATGGATACTTTCATAGAACATTTATAACAGAAAACACATCTACAGACACAAACCTTTGCTAGGAGCAAAAAAACTGATATGGATTACCTTTGACTTCTCTTTCACTTCACTGGAAACACATGATAACATACGGTTTTGACAGGAAAATGAAAGGAATTAACAAAACGGTAACTGAAGACACGTTCCAACTTTAGATCCCAATTATAGCCCACATTGCTTAAAGCTAGGAAATGTGCAAACATCTAACACAAATGAAGAAGAGAAATCTAATGAAAAAGACAACATGACATGAGAAAAACGGAGCAGAAGCAGCTAATTAAACCTATACAATTGTAATGCAGAAGAATTACTGAGAGAGGCAGAAGTTAGTGATAAACTTGTAGCGCTCTCACGCTGAAAGAAGATTTAAAATTAAACAACCTGCAAAACACAAGATATATGTAGGGTTGGGGGTGTTGAGTAGCTAGCATCGCATTTTTTTCCTCAGCTGTAACCTATTATGCCATCCGATCTACATACCAAAGATTGCACTGGACAGGTTGGCCTTTTTGCTGCAGGGTTTTGATAACAAGCTGTGTAGTGCACTTTATGAGATGCTTTTTTCTTTGGAAGAGAAACCTCCATCCACCATCATTATTAACAACAACCAAGCATAAGTATATTTAAAAGGCAACGTTCATTTCACTTCCTATGAAGGCTCATTCTGTAATTAAAATAGTCTGCAAAACTTCCTACTTGACAGTAAGGTATCGACTACTGATCTACAACCTAGCTAAAGAATAAAGCAGCAGAATTAACTTGACACCAGGAAATTAAGGACCTGGCATGGATCATTAATACTGTTAATTTTTGGCACGTGGAGTGCAACAGCAATGAAGTAACATGGCAATAAGACTCATTCAACTTCCACAGGTAGCATGCAATAGGAAAGGGCAACCAAAGGGCCATGCTTAGATCCCTCTGAATGGGAGGATCCACATCTCCATGCAGAACAGGAACACAGGCTCCGGATCTGGAAGAGACACCTGTGCAGGACAAAAGGAGGAGCTCTCACCTCTGCACACTCTACTGGGCAATGATACTGTAAATCCCGGAACAGAAATCTGCAGAGGGAGACCGAGTTAACACGTCACCCTGTCACCCCAGGTGCTCTAGGAGTCCTCTCTTGTTATGAGCAAGTCTCTATCATATACCTCTACTTGTTCCCTCGCCATATTTTTGCAAGTCTATATGGAACTGAAAATCTTCTAGACTCATGATGCTTGAGGTGTTTTTACAGATTTCCTGTTAACTTTTTGAAAATTTGCTGTAAAGTGGAAGAAAAGCAAAAAAGAGTTGCACTAGTAGTTTGTTGCTTGGAAGGGCATACTTTATATGGAATAACTTCTGCAAGTTGCTAAGGCTTTTAAAATAGTCTCTAACATGCTCTCCATTGCCACAACAGTTACTTAAACAAGCTGATAATGTAATCATGTTAATGATTACACAACTCCACTGAAATCAGACTTAATCAGAACAGCTTTGTGTATTCAACACAAATGATAAACCCCTATAATCTAAGCCTTTGTATATGCTCTGTACCTGCTTTCCCACCATTACAGGCAAATGAAGAACTCTCTTTGTAATAAACTGTTTTTTAGCTGGAGTGAAAATCTATACTTGACTTCCAGGCTTCACTGACTAGGCAGATATGACCTTCTCCCTTTCTTCCTTCCAAAGTAAGTATTTCTCTACTTGGTGAAACAAAAGGTTGAGCAGAATAGGAAAATATTCTCCTCTGTAACTCATTGTTGTGCAACTCATTAACTTTAAAAACAATCACGGCTTAACACACACACACACACACACCCCCCCCCCGATGACAACATGTCTGTATTTACAATGTAGATTTAACTCCTAAAATATCATTAAGTCTTCTGTAAATCTTCTTTTCTTCAAACACTGATTTCCTTCAAAAGAGGTTTAGAGTTCGCGCTGAAAAATGCTATGAGAAGTCTTGGAATATCTCGAAACACTTTTTTTTATATCTATAAAACAATCATCTACATTCATTTATAAGCAGTCAACTTCCACTCTGGCATAAGGGCAAGAAAAAAAGGATGGGTTTTGAATTTATAATTTAGAAATTTTAAGACACTGCTTAGGAAATGTAAGTGTAATGACTTAAATTTCTTGCCTTTTTCTGCAAACTTTTATGTTTTTTTGACAATTTATCGTCATCAACGGTGTCTTGTTTTTAAAACTTCCTATAGAGAAAGCTTTACGAATGAAAAACAATTAACTACTTTTTTCCCCAATATCAATGAGTTTCTCACAACAAAACTGAATAAGTTGTTCCTCCTAATCTGAATTGTTATACGCTATTTTTGTAAGAACAGATGCTTCAGTTATTTCCCAGTGATCACTTTCTCTGACCTAAATTACTTCGTTCTTTGCTACTGATCATGATTACTACAGAATTTGTCAAGTACTTTTCATTTAAGTCTCTGAAAATCTCAAAATAGTCCTTAAAGCATTCCCCACTTCCTTGAAATAGTCATATATGTTAGAGATTATCTCAGTTCTTTATCGTAGGTTTCTTCCTACGCAAACTTTGCACTGTATTTGGTTTGCCCAGTATCCCTGCGCATCTGCACCCTCTAAACACAAAAGAGAAGTCCATTTCCAAAACTGATAGAGCAAGAATGAAACTGTCAAATATCTGTGAAGCGCATTTTTACAGCAGAAAACAATTTGGTTTTATATTACCAGTGTATTTTAACTGAAATTTACAAGTAGCACTTTTAAAAGTACAAAGTGCTAATTTAAGAGAACATATATGGACCCACAATAGTTTCCAGCAGTATATGTACATTAGGATTCCATGTATTAGTGTAGCAAAAGACTTCTCAAAAATAGAAATAAATCACATTAATTTGCTCAGTCCTGTTGTATGTGTCCTGCAGTAAATTAGTTAAATGCAACCATCCTTTTGTTTTTCCATTCTCTTATACAGCAGCAAGATTGGTAATGTTATTAATACAACCTCTTCCTGATGAAGGAATGTGTTTAGACAATGTGTTTATCATAGCTTCTTTCATCCAAAGTACTTTCTTGTCAGCCGAGACAGGAAATTTCCTATCAAGCCAACTTCGTCATAAATCCCTTACTTCTAGTACTGTTTCTTTACATCTCAAGAGTATATATGAAAATATACAAGCTAAATTCCTATCAGTCCTAAAAGTACTGCTATTCTATTTTTATTGATGAGACTGATTTAAAAAGAAAGTGATAAAATAAGGGTAACATTTGCCAAAGTTCATAGGCAACCAGCTGAAATCCAATACTCAATGGCCATGTAGAAACTTAAGTGGGCCAAAATCATAATTTCCCTGGAGAGACACGGTCAAAATGTTCAAAGCAAGGTGTATACAACACACAGACTGACACACATAACAAAATGCTACCTTATTTACAGGAGTTATATGTGCAATAACTCCTTATATTACTTCACAGCAATGCTCAGTATGTTTCCCTTTGTTTAAAACATGCTACCATGTTTTTAACATGCTACCATGTTATCTTACCAAGATAGGAAAATGTAATAATAGGTATCTTCCAAGTAAAATAATTCTATCAAGCAATCTGTCATGGTCAGCTTCCCCACCTTAAAAAAAAAAAAAAATAAAAGGAAAATACAAATGAAACTACTCCCTAGTTTTGTTTCCAGAAGATAAAACTGGAAAATGTTTTTTGTACACTGAGAAAATCATAGTGATTAACAATGGGGTCCAGCATAATTTCCAATGAATGACAAATACCCATTTTAACTATACAGCCATTTTCTTGTGCCACTTAAAGTGCCACAGCCACTTTAGCTTGTAAAGCAATCGTTTTTATTTCCTGGATTTCAAGGGTTATACAATACATTTTCCTTCTCTAACATGTAAACTTGCAGAATGTAACGAAATGTGGGATTACAAATACCAATTCTTTCTCACACATGGGAAGAAGAGAATCGAGACCTATAAAACTGATTTCATATTTTCTGAGTTTTATTTACCAAATATCTCAAAAACTTTGATGTGAAAAAAACCCAGAGAAGCATTTTTAAGTACGTTAAAAGAATAACAAGAAGGGCTTGTTAACAATAACAAGAAGGGCTTGTAAAGAATAACAAGAAAGGCTTCCACAGGTGTATCAACCAGAAAAGGAAAGTCAAAGAAAGCATACCTCCACTGATGAACAAGAATGGTGACCTAGTATCAACAGACGAGGAGAAGGCTGAGGTGCTCAACAACTTTTTTGCTTCAGTCTTCTCTGGCAACCGCTCTCCTCACCCCTCCCAAGTCAATGGACAACATGGTGGGGATGAGGGGGGTAAAGCTCCCCACTGTAAGGGAAGATCAGGTTCGTGACCACCTGAGGAACCTGAACATATATAAATCGATGGGACCTGATGATTTGCATCCCAGAGTCCTGAGGGAATTGGCTGAGGTAGGTGCCAAGCCACTCTCCGTGATATTTGAAAAGTCATGGCAGTCAGGTGAAGTCCCTGGTGACTGGAAGAAGGGAAACATCGTGCCCATCTTTAAAAAGGGTAGAAAGGATGACCCTGGGAACTACCGACCTGTCAGCCTCACCTCTGCGCCTGGGAAGATCATGGAACAGATCCTCCTAGAAGCTATGCTAGAGCACATGGAGGACAGGGAGGTGATTCAAGACAGCCAACATAGCTTCACCAAGGGCAAGTCCTGCCTGACCAACCTCGTGGCTTTCTACGATGGAGCTACCACATCAGTGGACAAGGGAAAAGCAACGGATCTCTTCTATCTAGACTTTTGTAAAGCCTTTGACACACTTCTGTAAAGCCTCCCTCACAACATCCTTCTCTCTAAATTGGAGAGATACAGATTTGATGGGTGGACTGTTCAGTGGGTAAGGAATTGGTTGGGTGGTCGCATCCAGAGGGTAGCGGTCAATGGCTCAATGTCCAGATGGAGATCAGTGATGAGTAGTGTCCCTCAGGGGTCTGTACTAGGACCAGTGCTGTTCAATATTTTCATCAATGACATTGACAGCGAGATCGAGTGCACCCTCAGCAAGTTTGCAGATGACACCAAGCCAAGTGGTGCAGCTGACATGTTAGAAGGATGGGTTGTCATCCAGAGGGACCTGGACAAGCTGGAGAAGTGGGCCTGTGTGAACCTCATGAGGTTCAACAAGGCCAAGTGCAGGGTCCTACACCTGGGTCAGGGCAATCCTCGGTTTCAATACAGGCTGGGGGATGATGTGATCGAGAGCAGCCCTGCGGAAAAGGACTTGGGGGTACTGATGGACGAAAAGCTGGACATGAACCAACAATGTGCGCTCACAGCCCAGAAGGCCAACCGTATCCTGGGCTGCATCAAAAGAAGCATGGCCAGCAGGTCGAGGGAGGGGATTCTGCCACTCTGCTCTCCTCTGGTGAGACCCCACCTGCAGTGCTGCGTCCAGCTCTGGAGCCCTCAGCACAAGAAGGACATGGAGCTGTTGGAGCAGGTCCAGAGGAGGGCCACGAAAATGATCCAAGGGCTGGAGCACCTCTCCTACGAGAACAGGCTGAGAGAGTTGGGGTTGTTCAGCCTGGAGAAGAGAAGGCTGCAGGGAGACCTTATAGCAGCCTTCCAGTACTTAAAGGGGGCCTATAGGAAAGACGGGGACAGACTTTTTAGCAAAGCCTGTTGTGATAGGACAAGGAGCAATGGTTTTAAACTAACAGAGGGCAGATTTAGACTGGATTTAAGACACAAATTTTTTACAATGAGGGTGGTGAGGCACTGGAACAGGTTGCCCAGAGAGGTAGTGGAGGCTCCATCCCTGGAAACATTCAAGGCCAGGTTGGACGGGGCTCTGAGCAACCTGGTCCAGTTAAAGATGTCCCTGCTCTTGCAGGGGGGTTGGACTAGATGACCTGTAAAGGTCCCTTCCAATCCAAAGCATTCTATGATTCTATGATTCTAGGTTGGTTCTTAAATTTACTAGGAAACAAAGTTTTCCTTTTTAGTGGCATGTTTTATTCTAAATTAGAAAGCTATAAATAATGTAACAAAAGCAAAATAAAGCAGATCAGGCACATCTCTTATTCTTGGTGGATGGTCTAGCTGGATTGCTACATGAATTTTCTGATCCTTGCACCATATATTGTTTAGGAACTACTCAGAAAATGAAACTACATTAAAGTTTTTGTTAAATTTTAATTATCTAAATTTAAGGCCAAAACCAAAAGCTGAAATATTAGATATGAGTAGAAATCAATTATCACCCTCAGTAAAAACAGGGCTCTCATGATTTCCTGATCAATATGAAATTTCTGGAACATAGTCATGAGTATTAGAGAAACAGCAGGTACCAAAGGCTTTCATAAATACAAGTTAATTTTGTCATTTATTAATGTCTCATTTATATTTTAAAAGAAAACCAACCAACCAAACATCCCTGATGGATGAAATAAGATTCTTTTTGGGGAAATCAGCATGCGTGAGGCACACTACTTCAGTATGGACAGTATGGAATTATTATTAAAAGAGCTTGGCAAAAATTCTAAAAATATAAAGATCCTTTCTCTGGATTTGCTTCTCTGGTAGGACCTTATTAGACCTTACTGAATGCATATTGGCAAATAAATAGTAGAGTTTCAAAAAATAAGGTGCATGGCAGTGACACAATTGGCACTGCACTTACCAGAACAGCAGTGCACTTAACCAGAATGCGGAGTCCTCTCTTCATTTTGATGGACCACCTCTACGTTATACTGCTTTCCAAATACAAGTTATCCCTACTTGCCATTCAGATGTGGCAGTCATCTGAAAATCTTCTAACAGTCAGTTAAGCACTGTGTGTTTATGCTTGAAAAATAATTCAACTCCAGGATTTGCCAGAAAATGGCCTACTAATATCTTAGGCGCGTATCAAAAAGCATCAAAACTCCTGTTTGTTCAAGGAATTAATACTGATAGTGATGGTCTATGCATCTGAAGGCTGGTGTTCACTATTCAAATTAGCTTTTCAAAATAATTTAGAAGAAACGAGCATCTTAGGAAGGGGTTTTTGACATAAACAATGCTGAGCTATTATAGAAATCTATCAAACATTCAGCAATATCTGCAGTTCCTTTGTGTCTTTTTAGATAATAGCCTCAGACCCTTGACATATTAGATAGGTTTGGAAATAAAAGTAAGCATGCAGATAAGACAAAGAATAAAACTGACAACCAAAACAGCCCGAATCAAACACGAGACTGATATTCTTGACTTGAACAGAGAAGGGTAGAGCACAGAAAGAGACAGGCACTTTATTTTTCTTTTATCCACTGCTTTTAACAGACAATTCCTTTGTCTGGTTTTGTAACTCTGTATGGTGGCATCTGTAAATGAGAAAAATCATAGAGCTCGAAGGGACTTTCAAAGGTCATCTAGTCCCTTCCCTGTAGATCAACTCTAACTATGTTACAGATGTTTGTCTAACCTTTTCTAAAAGTTGCCAGAAATGATCAGCAAACTATACCAATGCTTCAGCATCTTTACCACTAAAAAACTTTTCTTCATATCAAATCTGAATCTCTCTTACTGCAATTAACCCCCAATATTATTTATCTATGCAGGATAAACATAAGAAATAGCTTATTTCTTTTCCCTGAGAAAAAAATATCCAGCTTTACTTTTTCCATTTGAAGACTCTTATCACATTCCTGCTTCATCTTATCCTCTTTAGCCCGAATAATCACAGCTCCTTTAATCTTTCCTTCGGCTGTGTCTCCTACCATTCTTGCTATTTTCTTTTGACTCTCCCAAATGACTCTTGGAGTGTCAAATCTGGACAAAGACCTGCAGCTGAGCCCCTATCACAGCTGAGTACAGGAAAAAGGTTGCTTCGTGCATCCAGCAAAACACAAATTCATATCCTTATATGCCACAGTACAGGTTGCCTTGCTGGTAATAACGTGCCGTAATTGATTGTGTTTAGCTTGCAAGTCGTAAGCAGTCCTCAGACACTCCCACCCAAAGAACTGCTGTCTAGACAATTATTCTTGTCCCAGTGGAAGACCTAACCCTTTTAACAGATTACAGCAAGTTCATTTTGAATTACAACCCTGACTTACTTGTAGTTTCTTCCAGCATTATGTCATGCATAAAGTGAGTATGTATACTCCCTTCTCTATCTTTGAGTCATCTATGATGATAACAGGGCTCAAGGTAACCCCATTTAGTTTACACTTCCATTTTGACACCTGCTAATTGGCAACTCATCTCTAAATGGAGTTTCCTTTTCAGTTTTGCATTACTCAAAGTTTAAACTTTTTTATTTACAAGACTTTGACTAATCTCACAGCATCTCTTTTCAGCCAATGCTGTAAGTGTGGAAAATGTCATTTAGCATTATAAAGCAGAAAAAATCAGTACCTTTAAATTGTATTATTATAACTCTGAAAAAAAACCACCCAGATTAATATTGTCTAACCTTATATTAGTCCCTGCTGGAGTGCTGTGTGCAGTTGTGGGCTCCCCAGTAAAAGAGAGACATGGACATACTGGAGAGAGTCCAGCATAGGGCCATGATGTGATTAAGGGACTGGAGCATCTCTCATACAAGGAGAGGTTAAGAGAGCTGGGACGAGAGTTCAGCCTCAAGGAGCAAAGGCTCCGGGGGGGAATTGTGTGAATGTGTATAAACACCTGATGAGGGTAATAAAGATGATGAAGCTGGACCCTTTTCAGTGGTATCCAGTGTCAGGACAAGAAGCAATGGGCATAAACTGAAACAGGAAATTGCACATAAGAAAAAGCTTTTTGGGGTTTTTTTTTGTTGTTGTTGTTTTGGTTGTTTTTTTTACTGTGAGAATGGTCAAACATGGCAACAGGTTGGCCAGAGAGCTTGTGGAGTCACCATCCTTGAAGATCTACAAAACCTGACTGGACACGGCCCTGAACAACCTGCTCTAGGTGACTGCTTTTTGAGCAGAGGTCTTGGACTAGATCTCCAGAGGTCCTCTAGTATTCAACTACTCTGTGTTTCTTTTTTTGAGTTCTTAGCTGGTTGATCATTTTTATTAGCTTCTGAAATTGTGGCTCTCTTTTCACAGAAGAATACATTATGAGTATTTTTTATTAATAATAAAATTTTTATCAGGACCAATTTTGTTTAAGCTGGGTATAGTCAAAGATATTGCAATTACAGACAACTGCAAAATTGTCACTTGTTTGATAATCAGTAATATTTATAATTAATGTTCTGTTCAGATATTAGGTATGACCCAGATACAAAAACCAAACCAAAAAAACCCTTGTAACTAGCTGAGCAGTATGAAATTAACTTTCGTTATTAAGCAGCTTCTTGTTAATGTTGCTGAATTTAAAAAAAAAGCAAAACATTTTATATTCCTCTATATCCATCTAATCTTATTGCCAGTTGAAGTCGTTGCAATTTATTCTTTAATAAGATATACTTAGTTACCTTTTTAATGTGTTTGAATAAAGACTGAAGAAAAACTATCAGTACCTGAATCATAAACAATTAACTGTTACAATGACCACACTTCACTGAAGTTTGAGCAACAGCCTTTAGATTCATGAAAAGGTATAAACTATATAACTAAGTTAATATTTGAGAACACTGACAGGCACTACCATACTCTAGCTGGCAGGTCGGGGGAAGCAAATGTTGCCTGGTATTCAGCATATCCCGTTCTGGGCCCCAAGTACAAAAGAGATGGCCCAAACTGAAGAGTCCAGTAAAGCGCCATGGAAGGGGTTCAGCTCAAGGACCTATGGTGAGATGAGACTGAGGACATTAATTGGTCTTGTTTATTCCAGGATGAGAAGGCTAAGCCAGGAGGATCCACCAGCAACCAGCCACCTAATGGAGAGCCTTAGAGAAGGCAGAAAGAGACACACAAAAATGAAAACCAAGAGGTGATGGTCACAGGCCTCTACAATGGACAGTTGGGCGGGACACAAGGGAAAAATCAGACCACTGGCCTTGAGAGTCTGTGTGCATTTCCAGTTCTTGGACATTTTCAAAACTTGCCTGGAGAAGGCCATGAGCAACTTGAATTTACTTTTAAAATTTTATTAATATAAATTGAATGGGGATACCTTTAGTTAAATTAATCTTAGTACTTAGCCCTGGTTTGAGAAGGAGGCTGAAATGAGGGACCTCTACAGGTCATCCCAACCTAATTTTTTCTCCAATTCCAGCTACATGATGCTATATAATCAGATATTTCTGAAATATTGAAGTCTGTGCTGTATTGGAGATTCTGCTTTGAATCTTAGTGATTTTATGGTTCACTTCCTATTTTGAAGCATTTGCATTGACATTAGTACACATCTTACATTCTTTTTACGATACATTCTTCCATATCACATCTCACTAGGGCCATTATATTTAAATATAGCATATTATTTTTGTTTCAAAACTTTTTTAAAAAAATCATGCATACTTCTTTAAGATTTCTGCTCCTCTATTCATTTATTCTTGATGAAATGAGCAAGAATCATAATTTCAGGTCTTTTTATTTTACTTTTCAAGGTATAATGCATCATTTAAAAAGGAAATATAGCTCTAAAAATTGCTGTTAAGGACCATAAAGCAGAGAAATAACATGTAGTTCCTTTGCAAGGTTTTTATCTTAACAGCATTACTAACTGTGACATTTATCCTGCTTAACCTCACCAAATGTACCCTAGGGAAATGTCAACAGAGTCTTATGGTTTTAATACAAATGAATTATCAAAGAGTTTGAATAATGTAATCATCTTAATGTATTCAGTTTTTATAATGAACATCTGTTATGGGGATAGAGAAGCAAAGTGACTGGTTAATGTAACAATTAAATAAACAATTAAAGGTAAAAATTAAACTGATTTTACAATTTTAACTATTTAGAGTAACAACCCGAAGTAACTGTCATTGAAATATTCCTTATTTCTGTTGGGTACAATTTTTCTTTGACAGAATTCATATACGCTTTCTAGATGCTTGTTATGGGTATAATCCTGTTTACAAAGACAGCTTGTTCCCTGGATAGAAATCTTCTCCCTTGAGTGATGCATATTTGTGTTCTTAAAGTTCCTGCCAAATCTCTTACTTTACATGCCTTTGCCAATAATCCTTTTACAGTGTATTTTCTGTCAACTCCATTTATTAAGAGGGTTGTTTTCAAACATCCTGCTAGCATACATTACAGTAATTCTACTCTCATGGGAATACATTCTTTAATTATAGAGATGGCCTAACAAATGCCTCTGATATTTACTGCTATTATATTTTATTCTGGCATTATACTTTATGACCTGAATATAAATTTTGGAAAATTTACATGAATGATACGTAATTTTGCAGTCTATACTTTTTTGAACTACATTTTATGAGTCATCCCAAGAAATCTTTTTTTTTTTTTTTTTAAGGAAATCATGCCATCATTTACAATTCAGCAAATAAATATCCTCAGTTTTATCCGAGTTCCTGAATGACATTTCACTCATTCTCCATGCTCTGAACCTTGTTCATACACTGTAACCAGTTTGTTCTTTTGCTCCTGAAACGCAGAAATTTGAATATACTTTAGGCACATTTGTCAGCTTGTCATCACACATCCATATAGACAGGACATTTTAGGTCCTGAGTATGCAAATCTGGTCTATTGATATATATACTCTGAGAGTATATGTACTCTCAGACATCCCTTGCCAGGTTGGTTCAAGGCTTGATTCATCTGCTTTTTCTGATGCCGTTTGCTTGACAGCTACTATTTGCTGTTCATAATTTGTTAGACAGTGATAATGCAAGCTGCATTCAGAGTAATATTACAATGAACGTGAAAGTTATCACATGATTCAAGGTCTTAATTACTCTTGGATTTACCACAGAATCCCAGTGACAGAGAGAAGTCATGACTTTGACCACAACTTAACTGGAGTTTAACATATGATATTTTTTACTGCTATTATAACACTTAGCTTTTAGATTCCTCACTGAAACCCATGTTCTCAGTGTAAATGACTGTGTTTGGTATGTCATGTCCAGGGGGCTTATATACCTCAGAATGGTATTCACAGCTTCTGGTGTATTGACTAGGAAAAAACCAAAATGATTACATTTGAATTTTGAAGGAAAACAGGTCTATACTCTTGAGGCTTACACACTAAGCTGAGGTCTTCAAGCAGTTCTCTGCCTCCTGTCAGGATTCAGAATTTATAACCAGCACTAGAGTAATTGCCCATCTCTTTATTTAGCAAGAATGAGTATAGTAATATACCTTAAAAATCTAGATATAACAATGGTATTTTCTCTTTCGATATAGAAGTGTTGTAGTCAAAACACGTTAGATACAGTAGGCAGGTCCAAATCTGATTTAAATGTACGTTTCTAGCTGTTCTAGAGAGTACTTTATACCATCCTAAAAATCTTCCTATTGAAAGCATGACACAAGAAAGTGAAGATTTCAGAAATCACAATTAGGCAGAGTATGATAATTATTTCTGAAAATCAGTGGAGAAGGCCTTGGAAGTGAGGAATCCTGGCTCTACTGGTTGCTCACCCTTCAATAGCCAAGGGAATAACTGTGTCTCCTGCATGACAACTCTGAAACCCGGGCACATAGGCAAGTTTTCTCACAGGGAAAATCAGTCATTTCAGTCAAGAGCTAACGTAGAAGTTGCTGCTGTCAAAATCACAAGAACATATGCATAATTTTCATTCTTGCATTCACATTCATCATTACTAAGAAGCATGCAGAGCAACCAGAACAGATGCCTGTGACTCTGAACATCACTTACTCAGTTTACTGTCTGCTGGGTTTGATTACTCAGTTGAGGATGCCCTCACCTGTCTGCCTGATTATGGTTTTCCTTTCGCTTCACTGTCTGGTTATCACTATCAACCCTGAATTTCACAGCACTCCATGCCCCTTTACTTATCCCACTATTCGATCTCAATCCTTTTCAAACCACTGAATCATCTAAACCCTTACAGCCTGACCAGTTTCCCTAGGGGAAAGTAACGACATGCTTTTCTCAGGATCTTCTACGCAATTTTCTGCGTATAATTTTTTTTTTTTTTCCCCTATAACCAGATTATGTGGAATTCTTTTAGGAATGGTGACGCTATGGTCATCCAGAGACCTGCATCTGTTTCATATGATGCAGGGGACAAGGGACTCTGGGTATCAGGTATGGTCTGAGCATAGCTGGTCTTTCCTTTCGCGTAGTAAGGACCTGGAATAACTAGGCAGATCATCTCGTCTAGGACAAGATGTGAAATAGAGGCAAAGCTGTGACATAGCTGTGACGTAGCCACCTTGTGTATGAAAAGAGACCAGAATTTAGATAAATCTTCCTAGAGCACTTGGAAGCACTAGCTGACTGTTGTCTCTTCACATTCAGGCAGAAATTGGAAGGATTACACTTCTTGACATAAAATGCTGATATTCTGCCCCAGTTATGCTTTAAATGCCTTTTGTGAACTAAGCCTTGGTCTTTTAAAATTAATTATCTTTAATTACCAGGTTCACTCTTCTTTCCTCTGAAAATTGTCACTTCATTTGCTTTGTTCTAATATTTGCTTACCTTCCCAGTTAAACATGACTTTTCATATAGAAATTCTCAGTTGTACAGCAGGGTATTTCTAGCTAATTTCCTTAATACCCAAAGGATGCACATAATCTGGACTTTGAGAAATGAGTATTAATTTTTTTCCTGTATATTCCCTCCTTTGATCTTAGTTATTTTTACAAGGTCAGTTCTAAGCATAACTTCATAAATTTTCAGATACCTCCTCTAATTTCATTTTCTATGTCCTTCAGCATTAGCAGTCAGAGGTAAATGATAACCCAGATTTTTTCTGTGCATCATTTTCCACTTCCTGAAGATTTCACCGCTGTGTTCCCTGGAGTTTCATTTTCTAGCATGCCAGAAACCAAAATTCTTTTGACATAAAACTACCTCTCCAAATCTTGCCTTTGCATGGCTCCTTGAGTTACTCATTTTCATTAATATTCCATCTATATGAACCAGCACATTAGATTTCAGTAATGCATAGAAAATCACAATTGGTGTCACCCACTTTGCTTCTGCAGTCTATTTCTGTTTGTTTCTTCTCTTTCCATACATCCATTTTAATACATTAACATAGACTCTCCATTTTTCTTCTAATCTGATTTCTGTCTCAGATAATACATTTCTGAGTAAACTGAAATGGCCTTGCAGGTTTTAGCCCAGGTGCCACTCGAACCCCGCTCCCCTTCACCATCCCCTTTCCCCCAAAACAGGTCTTGAAGGCATTACGGTTCATGCAGACCATGAAATAGCCTGCTGTTCAGAAAAGATTTGTTGCTGAAAGTGATAACTCTTTGTCCTGGTAAGTTTTGTGTGCCTTTGTGCTTTGCTTTTCAGTGAGTGCTTTAAAGGCAGAGGGGAAAGGATTTCCAAGATTTTGACAATGACAAGTATATCCATTAAAGATGAATTAAATTATTTTAATGCTTGAAAATTAAAAAGAATCCAATATTTTAGGTTATATTAAAAATAATAACTTGGTGGTAATATGCGGTATAATGGATTATAAGATATATATTGAATAATGGCAGAAAATCCAAGAAGTCTATCTGTGATAATGAGCCTGTAACTTTAATTGACATTCAAATCTTGTTTAAACATTGGCCTATTGAACTGTAAGTCTCTCTATTTAATTGAGTTTAATGCTAAAATAGAAAAGATATTTTAATTTTAGATGTGGCCACTAAAAAAAAACTAAATTAAAGTGATAAGATCTGAAATCTCAGGGAAATTAGAATCAAGTTTTTCTTAACTCAGTAAAATTGATCCTATAGGACCTAGTCTTTTTGAGGACCTGATGACCTATATATGATTTTCACTATTGTATTTTGCATATTTGTATATTTTTTACTTTTTTTTTTCTCTTTCCTTTCTTGAAAGCAGAGTTGAATTTACTTTCCAAAATCATGTAAGAGTTTGACATGATTTCTCAAAAATGTTACGAAGCAAGTAATTTGCTTTAGCGCTGCCAAGGCTAAGAAAGGAGGAAAAGTTTGAGCACAGACTTTTCACCCTTCTTCCAAAGTAGAGCTAATAATGAAGATTTGGCAGGAGAAACAGCTTTATCTTTGCAAAAAGTTTCCCTTACAAACCTATATTATTACTTATGGAGTCATCCAAAGTTCATTCCTTAATATTTTTAAGAAGTCTTTCCTATAAAAATATTCACCATTCTCCAAATTATTCAGTTTAATACAAAGACACTTATACTCCTGTATTCTATACACACTCTTCTTCACAAATAAGGCGTCTTACAAAAGCAGACATACACATACTCTGTAAATAGAGAGAGCAGACATACACATACTCTGTAAATAGAGAGAGCATCACAGAATGCATGAACCACTGTCCAAGAAATTGCTTGGAAAATGTTCTTTGAAATACTGTACAACTTTTGTTACAGTGTTAGATAAAAGAAGATAAAACATTCAACAAAAGCCTCTTCTATGAAATTATGAATAAAAGTGTTTCATTTTCATATTAGAAAATTAATCAGTCGCTAAGGGTTCTATGGACATTGCAATTATTTTGACCAACAAAACTTTAAGAATGCATGTATTCTACTCTGTCTTCCACAGAAAGTTGGACTTAATTCCCAAGCCCTTCTTTTTGTTTTGTCTTAGTATTTCCTAAATTACATGTGAAAAAGCATAGAAATTTGTCTTACAGCTCAAATACCCCGTCTCCTGCTTGTATCTTATTCCATACCCTTCCCTGCTGCACCTCACAAACCTGTTAGTCATAGCAGCAGTTTTGGATGCAGAACAACAGACTCTGCTTGGTCTAGCAAGTTGTTTGGGTTTGGTGGTTTTTTTTTTTCTTTCTCCACAGACTTTTTTTTTTAAAAAATTACACACCACATTTGTTCACAGGTGGGTAATTCTACTCACCAAAGCTGTTTACCAAAGCCATCGTGCACCAGTTTGGGTCCTGTCTTCTCCTACACTTGTCTCGCAACTGGAAAGGTTAAAACAGAGATTAGCCTTTGGGTTATGTCAGAAAGAACTGATACAATTTTTGGATTTGACACTTCAGAGATTTGTAACTGACTTGTATGAAATTCAGTCACTTAACTCTTTAATGACTCACTCTTAGTGGGAAAATTTACTAAAAACTAGAGGGCTCCAGCTCTCCAATAACATTGGAAAATATTGCAAAGAATTATTGTATCTTTGTGCATGTAGTACCTATCTCACACGCAAAAAAAACCCCCAACAAAACCCCACACCTCTTGAATTCAGCAACACTGTGACTATAAGTAGCCTATCAGAAGGATCAGGTAAAACCCTTCATCCTAACACCAAGAGGCCTGGCTTGCTAAAAAAAAGAATGAGTCATAGCTGCTATCAAGAAATTTATTTCTGATACAGAAACAAACAAACAAAACTTCCATGCATTTCAGAGCCTACTTTTTAAGAGGAAAATTGAACACTGTGAACAGCAGTCTCAAAACAAACTATTTTCTGGCCACCATTAAAATAAAGCAAAATTAAATGTTCATATATATTAGAGAATATATAATTAATACATTCCACTCTCAATACCAGATGTTCTTTTCCTCCAAAAGCCTAAAATTTGTGAGTAAAGAGATAAAAATGTCTTCTCAATCGCTGATAAACAGATAATTAAAAGCAAACTAGGCTTGAAATTAGATTATATACTTTTACAAGAGGCTGTATACTTAAAGAATTATAAACTAATTGCAGGGAAAAAAAGGTAGGCTTTAATTTGTTGAAGCACAGGATGAGGCAAACTTTCAGAGACTAAGCTTGAAATGAGAGCCTTTTGTAGTACAAAAACATGATGAGACAGCCTTTCATAGCATTTCAAGCTTTTCCGTAATGTATTGTCATTGTAGCCAAAGAACCCGTCATATATGATAATTTTCACACAGTTTTGAATAAGAACCTCAAACAGATCAAAACAAACTTTCAAGTTGCTTTGTGGTTTGTAAATATATTTAGAAATTACTTTGTATCGTAAACAATAGCACTCTAAACACTTCAAAAAGAAAGCTGTGAGTTATGTTACCTAAGGAAAGTAATGCTATTTACTGAGAATAGTTTACAACACTTACAGGGGATAGAAACATTTATGTAAACAGCAAATAACTTTGTAAAGCATACTTGTACAGCAGCCATATTGATTAAAGTTACTGCTGAATTTTCTATTTCATTGCTTTTAGTTCTCTTAATATACTGAAAAAAATGATTGAATTCTCTCAGCCCAGGGAACATGTGACTTGTTAAATATTTGAAAATATATAAGTATTAGACTGCACAAACCTCATAATTTCTTCTGAGGAATAACCTAGGGAAAAAAAAATCTTCCTCATGCTGTTACTCATTATCCTCAGAACAGTCACCGCTTAAAAACTGCACCTTGCAGTTAAATGTATGGGCAAATATTGGCAGTGAAATGTATCACTAAAGCTTGTTGTATATGGAACATCAAATGAACAGCTTATTGCAGGAATCACATCTAAGGAAGACAAAGCCAAGATTGATACCGAGGGAGGTAGGGCCAAATAAAAATGTTACGTATTCCCAAGAAGATTCAGATTAAGAAAGTAATTTAAGTTATGTATCTACCTGACCAGTAAAGAACAGTGAATTTTCCATTGATTATTCCATTTTCCATACTGCTTAGTTTTAACACACCACCGCTTGGCCAGTCTGTTCTCATGGCTCTGACTTAGTTAACAGGAGACTAGACTCCAAAGGTGCTACAACCCAAAAATTGTTGCTAACTGGTAGAGTAAGTTAGGAGCTAGATTGAAAAAGATGCGCTTTTTATATAATGACATTTGGAAAATGAAAATGAGAAGTATTATTGTCACTGACATATTTTCATTTTCTTAGGACAAATGAGAGCATGTCGTGTTGACAGAAACATACAACGTGACTCATTTAAGGTACGTGCAAGAGCACAAAGTGCTTTTCTTTATTAAAAATTTTATAGAAGCTGATTTTTTTCCATTACGACCAGATCCAAATCCTTATTGCATTTCATGACAAATGTTGGAGGAATTTGCACTCTTAGATTCCCCTAAATGCTGTATGTTGAAAGATACTGTGCTAGCCATATAATCTTTATCACTGCTATACAAGAAGGTTTTATTCATTTTAAATCATACAGATCCCAAAACAATAATCCAAAAGGCAGACTTAACTGAGTTCCCTTGGAAGCACACCACTCAGATTATTTTCTCTAAATCTCTAAGGCCATTAGCAGAAACCTGATAAATGAGAAATAGTACTGAATAAAAAGAATGTTACTGCAAGGCTATAATTTCATTTTATAGAATTTTTCTAATATTTTAAGTTTTTAATAGCACCAAGATTAACTGAGTCATACTTCATTATATTACTTTGCTTCAAATACTTGACCTCCTTTGATTTCATTAATAGAAAGTATTCTTTTCTTCTGTGAACACTATTATCATTGTTGTTTTATAATACTTTTCCTAGCTTTTATAGGTCAACAATGTGTGCATAAACTATACAAATACTTACCAGTTTTACTTTTGTCACTTTGTATACTGGTGGATGTTGCTGGATATTCCAAAAATCACAAATCGATAACGACATTTATAGTAGACATATACATTCAGCAAAGAAAAATCACATATTCTCAATTATTCTTGGTTCAGCAGTTCTGTTTGTATGCGCACAGACAACAAATATGCCAAACTGATGAAAACCAGATCTAAATAAACAACTCATTTCAAGTTCTTGCATAATCCTTCCTGTGCAAAACAAATATCTACCAGGAGCAGCTCCACAAATCTCCCATTAATTTCCTTTATCAGCATTACTCCATTTTGAATATTCATTTGTAAGGCATGCTTCTCTTTGTAAGCAACACTCCCCATTCCTAGTAGATATCAAACGACATAACAGGGCTCCTACTATAATCTAGTAATTCTTGTCTTTTATCAGGTGGCACTGGGGCAAGCGTTGTCTCTCATTTTCTCTCTCTTTTTTCTGTTTTTCTCAAAAAATGGTGGCAGATAACTATTTCCGTAGGCTTGCAAGGATGGAGGTGGCTGCTGAACCTGGCATGTGTTCAGCTCATGTGAATCAGACAGTTTACACAAACAAGCCCAGTAATGACTGAAGAAAAATTTCCAGTGTTTTCAATGGAGGGCACGATGTGCCCAAAGGTTTCAGATTTTTGCTCTCTACTCAACATTGCTTCCTCTACTCAACATATTTAGCCCGGTCTCATTTAATTTGAATTTCACCTTTGAAAGAAGGACTTCCATCCTTGTCTGTTTGAAGAGCTTTTTATTAGAAAAATACATAATTTTGCCATCTCATGTATTAATAGATTTATTTTTCCTAAAATTTGCTCTGTTTTCATGTCTTCCTAATAATAAAACCAAAACCATAAACATGTCTTATCTTAAAAATAAAATTGCTTGGTCAAATATGGATTTACAAAATACTTATGCATTCCTTTTCTACCACAGCCCTAGTAATTAAGAGTTGGACAGCATTTAATTAGCTTGTCAAGCCTAACTACAAGCTCTTACATATAGGGGTTTTTTCTTCAGAAGAATTGTATCAAAATTTTATAATCTGCCTCTTCACAGACTGAACCTTCCTACTGAAAACAAATTATTTTATTCCTTCTGGAAATGTGAATCATGTCCTAAATCCCATGCCATATAAATAATACCTCCTGGACACAGACAGATCAAACATAAAAAGTCTAAGCCTTAATCCTCATCCCCAGACAAATGCAAGCAACTTTAGAAAGCAAATATATCATGTGTCTGAAAAAGGCTTGTTCTGCTCCAAAGTCAGCAATACACAACCATCACTGAATACTATTGTTGCTTCCGTATCAGTTTGCCCTTCATTTTACAAAAGGATACTTGTGGTATCCAACAGTGATGTGTTTTTAACAGCACTACAAGTTATTTATAAAGATAATTACCTTTAAGCTACAGAACTAAACTGAGAAAATGCTATTTTTACATTCTTCTTCACTTATTACTTGAGAAGGCACACAAATGCATGCATATACACACCCTTTTCACATGATCTACCACCTTTTTTGAACTCAAATGTGCTGCATATATTTTGAGCAGTAAAGAGCTGAACTTTCAGGTAATTTTAGCAGCTTAAAAGCTTTATTAAAACCTCATTAAGAAAAGTAGCAACAATTCCTGACTAACACGATACTGCAAATGAAGAATATTGCTGTTCAGAGGTGGATTAAACATGTGCAGGGTCTTTAGAAATGCTTAATGCAGTTGTTTTTTGCTTGAGAATCATTCTTGGCATGCCAGTGCTCCATTCCATATCACATCCTTCAGTAAGACAATGAATAATCCTTACCTAAAGAGCAGTTAGAGATTCTTAATTTCAACTCTTTCATTTCCCTTAACTAGAGAAAGTACCAAGGGCAGAAAATATAGGCAAGCCCCAACTGCCATTAACAGTAAATGAGATTTGTATAAGTAACTTATTTGAAACTTATATCTCTCCACCTGCACCACATACGTCTGCTACATAATTAGTTTATATGTTTTTATAGATGCCACATATACTCCTGTTTCTCCATAGGTGAAATATCTTTCCCTCTTTTGGGACCATAAACAAAGTGGACAAACAGCCATCAAGCAGCTCCTGTGTTTCTAGTTTCCTAAGAAGAAAAGCTGATCCAAACATCATGTTTTGAAAACTGCTGTCCAGATTGCAGGACCCATTGCACGCTGCATCCAGCTCTGTCCCTACGTATGCACCCTGATTTTCTCCCAGAGGAAATGCACACATAGGTATGCTCTGAAACGACGTCAGAAAAATGTAGGACGTGCTCCCAGGTCCTCAGTTCAGCCACGCTCTTTGTAAACCCTACAATCACTTTTTACCTTGCTAGTAAGTTTGATTTTGCTTAGAAATATTTTTATATGCTAATTTTATGTATAACAGTTTTCAGAATGCAATATGACATATGGGAACAGCAGCTTAACAAATTTCATAAACGTGAATGCTTATCACAAACAATGTCACAGGGCTTTGACTCTTATAACTTTGTCTTCTCTATTGTTAGCTGGTAATGTGCCTGTAAATGCATAAATTCTACATTGTAAAGTTTACATTTCAACATTTTCCTTATTAAAGGTTATTAACAATATGTGACCCCATGTAGTAGTATAACATGATCTAGCATTTTCTTTAAAGTGATTTGTTGGATAGACTAAAGAAAATCTAGTTATTAGCAAAAAAATGTCTTTTTTTCCCCAGATCTTTTAAAAGGCTTTGTAATTTTCAGAGAAAATCTGCAGTCCTACTCTTATGTTTTAACTTTTCTTATTGTAGGACATGAAAGGATGGGAAGATGAATTTTCAAAAGATTTTTCTTGTGGTAATTTCTTACCATACACTGTAGGTGGTAATTCAGAGTGTCTAGACTAAAAATGAGATGTTATCTCAGCGACTTTAATAAAAACTATCTGTACAGGCTTGTTGGTGCTTCAAAATATTTTTTAAAAGGTAGAAATTAATGCTTCTTAATACGCTGTCATCTTTAACCCTCTTACATTTCTTTGGGGCAATTATGGCCACACTTTCTCCAGCAGAAAGAACTGCTGCCTGTCCACCACCTACTTCCTCTCCATTTAAGAAAATTATAAAAAGACTGTGTATTAAAATGTCAAATTCTGCCACTGGGCAAAAGACTGGTAAAATATGAATTCAGTAATCATGCCTAGAATTCACAGATAGGAAAAGTACAAACTTTTCAGATGACCTCAACAAGATGAATCCTTCTCATGGAGTTAGATGGTAATCTTTTAGGTTGTTTATTCTCCTCTTCGTTATCAGTACATCTTAATATGCAAAAGTGAAATGATCTCTGGACGCTCTGCAGATATCCTTCTGCAGGTGAATTTGTTGGCTGTTTGAACTGTGTATGTTATCTGCCCATTTTTTACATACATCTTTCTCCTGCCATCTTAAGCATCAAAGCAGGTTCCGTATCAGAACAGGTGATCACCATCTTAGATCAAACACAGATATGAGCTAGTAGAACAACATGCATATTGGGCTTTTCGGGGGGAAACACTGCAAATTGTCAGCAATTTGTTTCAATGAGTATGTAAAGATGCAACTAGAAGATAAAGGATATAATACTAAAGGCAAACAAAAATATTGGCCGGTCATCTGCTACAAAAATCTTCCTACACTTACTTGTATAAGATTTAATATAAAATAAAATTTGTAACAACATAAACCAGTGCCTTGGATTTTATTGTAGCCTGGTTTTTAGCACTTTTTTTCTGGTATCTAATTTCTCTACCTGTAACGTTATAAATCTGTCAGTCACGCTGGAGGGAAAAACGAACAAACAAAAACCCCCTGATAACACCATAACATAATTGCTAACTCAGAAAATACGGTCTGATTTTGGTGGAGGCTCTGAATACCAAGCTGCTCTAAGAGCTCTACTCTTGGACTACTGTTACAACCAGCAATGCAAACTGCAACATGAAATAAATTCATCAGCACAGCTTCTCATAGGCTACACTTATTTTACTGCAGTGGGTTGAATTACAGCTATTCCCATTTCATAAAAATCAAATTTGAGAAGTCTATCAAAATATGTCAATTTTACAAAAAACATTTGCTACCTCTGTCAGATGTTATTTGTCTTCACTCTCCTTGTATATAGAAAAATAGTAATGCCACTGACTTCTTACAAGCACGTCTCTAAAAACGTATAATAATATTTACAAAATCAGCATTTTTTAATACAGTTTGGTAGATGAGATATTGTTTTGTATTTCCTAAGGTCTCATTTTGTGTTATGATAGACAATTAAACAGCTGGCGTATTTCAAACAAAGTCATGGTTGATGAGATTTCTGTGTAATGTTGTCACAATATTAAACTATGCAACCAAGCACACAGCAATGGCGACAATCTTTTTCTAAATTTAGCTCTCTGATTTATAACGCCTCCCACAGAATTTCATTTCCTTAAGATTCACTACCATATTTGGATTTCTTATCTGTACTAAACAGTTGCCTCTTGTCTTAAAGAGGCTATCAAGAATGTATTGCATACATCATTTCCCATACACTTAGAATTTCCTTCTCAAAACAATACTGATAGGTAGCAGGGATAAATTTGAAAAACAAGTTTAAGCAGCAATTCAAAACACCAGCTCAACCTACATATATAAAGTATTTGTATTGCACAACTTTTCCCAACAGTTATAAAAAATACACTTGTTAATTAAATGACCCCATCAAGCTAAAACATAAACCCACATCACACCTCCTGTACTATTGTTTCTGTGCACTTTAACATAAAGGTGATCCTCTCTGTTGGCCTTGAGTGTTAAATGGCAAAAACCCTAAAACCTGACTATTTCTTTCACTGCAAAGTTCAAAGTCAATAAGTTTCTGTAAAATACTGCTCATGTACATTATATGCGTATACATTGTTTGTATAGATATTTTTATTTTTAATTTATCATTGTTATGTACATTATTTGAGTAGATATATTCTTAGAACAAATAGCATATTGGATATCATCTTGCATCCAATATATAAAGAAAAGGTTACATGCTTACTCCACATAAGCATCGGTCATATTGCCGTACGCAAATGTTCAAGAAGCAGCTCTCACACACAGCTCAGTGGAATACACGGTTCCTTTGTTTTCTGTGGTTACTTTATATTCCACAAAAAACACATTTCCTGAGAGAGAGCCTTATGAATCTGTGCTTGTGATCTCACTTAATCGTAAGAGCTGGCTATTTACTCCAGCCTTCTTCTAGCCAGTTACTTATCTATGGCAGGACATTCTCTTGTAGTTCATTGGGGTTTTTGTTTTCTTAAAGCCTTTTGCAACAGATTTTATCAAAATCCTTTTGGAAATGGTAGCAATTTAGAGAAATCAGATCACCTTTATCTGCATTCTTGCTGACATCTTCGAAGAACTCCAAGCAGCTGGCAAGGCAGGACCTCACTTTTTAAAAGCCATGTCACTCTTCCCAAGTAAACTGTACTTGTTCAGGTATTGAGTGATTCCATCCTTTATGATATTCTCTAAATATATGCTTACATAGTTGTAGTTGTCTAGACTCTTCCTCTGCTTCTTCCCAAAGGCCTTGTAAAGGCTAGTTTATGGGGGGGGGGGGGGAGGGTTTATAAACATGCAGACCTCCAGACTTTTAGGTGCTAAGGAAATAGGGACTTACACATATCTCCCCGGTCTCTTCTACAGTGAACACCAGCACAAATAATTCATTTATCTTCTCTGCAGTTTTAACTTAACTACAGCTCTTATGAGATAAATTTCTAAATAAAAATTCCCATTCCCTACTCCGATTTTTTCAAATACTTAGGTGGTGTAGTTTGAAATAAATAAAAATTAATTCAGCTTAATTTAATCCATTCTAATGAATTTACATCTGTATGGATGGTAGAAAGTCCAAGTTTTAGACATGTACTACTTGCCTTCTCTTTATTCACCAATGTGCAGAATTTGTTTCATATGAAGTTAGTAATTATTATCACTCAGCTTCTTATATCAGTAAAAGCAGCATTACTGATATGTTCCAATTTAAATTTTTAAGAGAAAGGTTAAATTCAGACAGACAATTAGACAACCACTCAAAATACAATTCTGCTAAGCCACTTGAGTTCAAGATACTCTATTGTATTAATTTCTCTCCATTGCTGCTCACAGGCTGTTTTACAAGACTAAAAAACAAAGCCTCTGAACTACATCATAAAAAATGCCTATAACTTTGATCTCACACCACACTGACAGTCTTGAGACTTAGCTCTTAAGAAAGCCAGGCAAACTTCCATCAAAAAAAATAGATATCAGGATGGAGAAATTTCTCTAAGTTTTTTTTTTTTAATTCACAATTTATAACACTTCAATTTCTAATCATATGGAGAGCAGGAAATTGTGAGCTTGAGTTCTTAGTATAGTTTGAAAAGCCATTAAAATCAATTTCGGCTTCCGAAAAATCAAGGTCAATCATGTGCAGAACTGTTCTTCCTACTTCTTTGATGCTTCCTATGTCTCCTTCTCCATTAAAAAAGCATTACTAGAGGGAGTCTCATCACTACTGTTCATATCTACCCGTATAATCCTCTCATTAAAGGGTTACTAAGGTTTACACTGTATGGAATAAATTTTCAAACCTACTACAGTTAAAGAATGAACAGGTTACATGGGAAAATAGATCAGAGTTTTTGCTCTTTAGATCCCCAACCCGGAGATGTAGCTAATTTTGAAGCTTCTCATCTCTCCTGAAGAAAAATTATGCAGCAGGATTACCCTGGTAGGCTTGGCGTACAGTTCAGGATATGATAGATAATATTCTTTTTGTCATCACAATATTCCCATGAAGCACAGGATTCACATATTATGTAGTGATCTGCTTTGGTTTTCTGTGGGAATACTTTATAACTGAAGTAGCATTGAATTTCAAGGTAACTCGCCAACAGTAGTGCAAGTTCTACAGAATGTTTCATTTTTTCTTAATAATGCCCACTACTACAGCTATCCTCAAATTATAAATAAACAAAAACCCCTTTGTAATTATATCAGCAAAATGCAAATATTAATTCCACTACCCTGTGGTATACATATAAATAAAAAACCCTCTGGTATATTCAAATAATTCTATTAAAGAATAAAACAGCTATAAAACAACTATAACTTATCCAAGTTAAAAGCCTCTCTCGTTAATATTATTTGCCTAAAGAATGACAGCAAAGCACATTGGGATGCTGAAAGCTGATAGTTAAGATATGCATAAACAGTGGTCAGTATTTCACACTACATATTCACATTGCAGAAAAAAGACTATGTCCCACACTTAATTTATTACGACTGTACTGTACTGTTCATATACTCTTACCTCAGTAAGATAAAGGAGAATGAAGTTTCAATTTCTATAATTTGGTTATTAAACTTTACTTTAGGTTATAAGATATTTCAACAACTATTGCATATTTTATTTTTATGCTGGTTTTATCCATGACTTTAAATAGCGTATGAGACAACTCTTTTATCTTTCTAACCTTTACAGCTATGCCATCAGTCTTGAAAACCTTTTCAGTTACTATAACAAATATGATCAGAAAAACTTTTTGTCCGAACCAAATCAGCTTATTTCATGATTATTTACATAGTCAAAGTTCCCAAGAGTGCTTCAGTAATTAATTAGCAGGAAACATACTGAAGAGAGTAATACATATGGGATATTCATCCTTTTTCTTCTAAGATACCAGTTCAAGTTTATTTGAATTGGGGGGGGGGGAGCGAGCGGCTGTGTGGTGCTTAGTCGCCGACTGAAGCTAAACCACGACAGTTATTACAGATGAGAAAAAGGTGCTTTGTTTTTGTTTATTCCCTGGTGTCAGATAAAAACTGTTAATTGCATGTCTGGTCTCAGTCCATTTCTTTCCTGGCCATTAATACAGAAATTGTTTTAAATGCCTTTCGGAAAGAAAGCACTAAACAAACAAACAAACAACAACAACAAAATTTCAGACACATACCCAACATTTATTCTGCAAAATATACAGGACAGTATACATCCTGAAGCCTCTGTGGAATTGGTTATTTGAAACTGATGTTGATGTTAGAAAACACCTCTGTTGGCCTGTGCTAACCAGAATTAAGACACTGAAAGAAGATGACCTGTACCATATTCTCTGAATATGAGCAACTGCTTGGCACCAGTTTGTATCAGAAATAAACCAACCAGAAAAAACTCCCAGTGGAATTATTGAACAGGTAAAAGGCCCACTAAAGATAAAGCTCTCCAGAATGTGGACAAGAAGTTAAGAGTGAGTTAAGAATTTTTAAAAGCACTTACTCTACAAAATGTCAGTACCAGGATAGTTGAAGTTTTGACAGTAGTTATTTCGATGGGACGTGATGCTTTGATGGTTATGAATATAGAAAAAATATCTGGAAAAAAAAGGAATGCAAAGTTATTCAATGAACATATACATATTTTGATTAAAGAACTGTAAGAAACAGGAGATGTTAACGATAAAATTACTAGGCTTAAATTATACGGTAGCCTCTGGAGGAGTATTTGCAGAGGTGAACAGTTGGCGTTACGCACACAGCTAGATACTTAGTCAAGAGCTTTGTCAGTAGTCCTTCCACAGGGCCAGCCGTGTCAAGACAGCAGACACGCACAAACTGAGTGGCAGGACTCACCAGTGCCAGTTAGTAACCCAAGCTGGTTTTGAATGAAATCTGGTTCAAATCCTAACCACTTTCAGCACAGGTCAAGTTATACTATCACCTCTTCTGATGTCCTGTAACCTTTTCAAAGATGATTTCACAGAGAGCAAAGAGAAACCAAGTTGTTGATAGCTCCGATATCTTGGTGCGGACCTACCTGTCCACGTTTCAGAACAAGGCATTTTGGCAAGCACGTGGTCTGTATCACTTCAGGGGACAGGCACCCTCCAGAAGCTGGTCAGTGAGGTTCCGTCTTCGCAGATCAGTTTGGTGAAGGGCCATGTTACACAAGGCTGAAATCATTTTGAAATCGAAGCCTGACTGAAACAGACTTTCTGTCAGATTTCTGTCTCAGAAGAAGTGCATCATGAAAGCTTCCCTCACTTTTCACAGATTAAAATGAGATTGAGCCCACAGACTAAGATCACAAAGCAGCTGTCATCCCTACTCTGAGTGCAAGATGTAGCTATACTTTCATACGTGTAGTAACGTGCTCACTGCCGTCATGGCAGTACAGACAGCAAACTGATGCACTGCTCAGGAAAAAGGCATCCTTCATATACAGAGAAATCAAAGTGAAAAATAGCATCCTTTTTAATAAGTGGTATAGGAAGTAGAATACAGTGTCGCTGCACTGGGACAGTAATTATAAGTCATGGTGAGTCTGTAGTGTATTCAGATTTGTCTTTGTATTTTCATGTCCCCTTTGCCTGCCTCTCCTTTTTGAATTTTCTGTTTCCTTGTCCAGCTATTATCTTGCTATAATTGCTCTTGCTTTTCTCTCCTCAGAGTATGTACTATTATTTACTTATTAATCTGTAGTTTCCTGTATGTGAACCTTAATAAAATATGAAATTAATGCAAAGCAAAACCAGAGGTGAATAAGTAATGGAATATGTTATCTTTTATGTCTCTTAACATCTCTCAATTTGGTCACTACCTCCTGTTTTAATGTCCCTGCTTTTGAGGTCTCTTTAAAACCACAAGCACAGACCCAGAGAAGAAATATGCAACGTAGAAAACAGAAACATGACTCCCTCAGGCAGAATATTAAACATTTCTTTTCCTTTTTTGAGAAATATCAGGTATTCATAGACAAAGCCACTTAAATAGATATTTCTTAACGGAAGCTTTTCTTTCCCTTCCTTGAGAATGAAAGCCATGCACTCTGTTTGCAAAGCTGTCATATAATGTTTCAGTAAAGCCAAAGGAAATTTGGGTATTTAAGAAGCTCTTTCAGGCAGGGAGTATAAGGCACTAAGACTGCGAGTTGCTAAGTGGCTCCTGTTTAGGTGACAAGCTTCTCATGACAAATTGCCCTGGAGGACAACTTGGAGATTCAAAGAGAACTCACAGAATCTCTCTGACAAAATGCTGCTGAGGGGAGGGGTGAAGGACAAGAGAAACCTTCCTTCCACTCCCCAACAGGGAAGAATTCCTCAGATGGGCAAAGCTTCTAGCACAGCGGTTTGACTACTGGTTTTGGCCAGATTAACAGTACAAAGCACAGCATATATATTAAAGAAAGCATTACACTTATTTTTGGTGTAATTATTTTTCTAACAAAATTAGAAACCACAAAGTGAAGCCAGTCTTGGTGGAATCTATAGAAAGGATCCAGATGTTGACCTTCTTTCTTCTACAAGTCCCATGGAAGTTGACTGACCTTCCTGTAATAATGTATTTGGGCATTACCCGTGCAGCTGAGGGTTCTGGCACTGGGAGAAGGGATGAAAAGCTGTTTTAACATCAGCTGTTGAACATGAAATAGTAGGCCAGTATGGGGAGGCTGGGAGAAAGCCAGAATAGGGGAGTCTGGTCCCTGAAACATTCAGGATGGAGTCATCAGACACTAACTAATAAGAAGCCAAGCCTTTAGGAAGACAGAAGCAGGAAAGAGAAGCATTCAGGAAGACAGAGAAAAAAACATTTATGCAGAACTATTGTGACCTTTGTATTTATCATCTTACGTTGTAAAATATTCAGAAACACTTTAAAGCAAAGAATTCATAAATTAAATTGCCAGTGTCATCTTTAACAGAAATAAATGGTGGGTGATTATTTAAATTTGGTAAATAAAAGCTGAGTGCTTAATTATCAACTCATTTCAAAATATGTGCTTTTGCAATAAAAGCCAGCCAGGGATCAGTTCGCATCCCTTGAAGAACTGCCTTGAATCAGTAGTCTGAGATGTGAATAAACCATTATTCCGTCAACTTTCAGACCTTCGACACATCTAAGAGAGAGAGAGTGCAGAGTTTGGAAGGCTTCCCAGAATGTTTCTGAAATTAACTATCAATGCAGTTAAGTGTAGTAAAATTCAAATTAAAAAGAAACTGGGGTTTTGCAGATTCAACAGAAGAGGCTGCTCCAAAAGTGCATATTTATGTGTCATCAGATTGGTCCACTTTCCTAAAAGATGAGAGTGAGACGTCTATGTTTAGTAGGAAAAGAGTGCGATCCTTATAAACAGAAACCAAATAAATTTGTGTATCCCTTTTCAGTTGCCATACTGGAATTATGTGAAGAAAACTGACCTTTATCTTCCTGTGAATTTATCCCACAAGATCCCCAAATCTTGTTAGCAAACAAGATTCGAAAGACCAGAAGGGAAGATTATAATATTTTCAAGATTTTCTATCGGAATCAGTAGAAAATGGTATGCCTTGATGAAAAAAGTAAGAAAAAACGTATCAGCAAATATTGCCATTTATGTGAGCAAATGGTCTCTTCCATAATCTGAAGTCAAAGTATTTTACTCTCTTCAAAGAATTTCACAGTATCATTCACAGTAACTAATCACACTTTTCTAAGGATTTCAGTGATTCTAATTCTGCTTTGTAAGAAATATAATTTTAGATGCCTATTACTTTTTAATATATATTTTCATATCAACACTACTCATCGCAGCTTAGAATTAATTTTAAATGTAAACTTAATTGTAATGTACAAATTGTAATGTAAAATGTAAACCGAATTTCCAAGAATCTTATTGTTTGGTTACAGAGTAGTTATAAACCTCAGATCTCTCATTTGATTTGTTCTTGTCCTGGTTTCAGCTGGGATGGAGTTAATTTTCTTTATAGTGGCTGGTATGGGGCTATGTTTCGGATTTGTGCTGAAAACAGTGTTGGTAACACAGGGATGTTTTAGTTGTTGCTGCACAGGTCAAGGACTTTTCAGCTTCCCATGCTCTGCCAGGTGCAGAAGAAGTTGGGAGGGGACACAGCTGGGACAGGGCTATTCCTGGCCAAAGGGCTTTCCAGACCATATGGCATCATGCTCAGCATATAAAGAAGAAGAAGAAGAAGAAGAAGAAGAAGAAGAAGAAGAAGGAAGGGGGGGACGTTCAGAGTGATGGCGTTTGTCTTCCCAAGTGACAGTTACGGGTGATGGAGCCCTGCTTTCCTGGAGATGGCTGAACCCTGCCTGCCCATGGGAAGCAGTGAATGAATTCCTTGTTTTGCTTTGCTTGTGTGCGTGGCTTTTGCTTTCCCTGTTAAACTGTCTTTATCTCAACCCACGAGTTTTCTCACTTTTACTCTTCTGATTCTCTCCCCCATCCCACTGAGGGGCAATGAGTGAGCGAGCGGCTGGGGGGGGCTTAGCCCCGGCTGGGGTTAAACCATGATAGTTCTTTAACCTGTAATTAAGTTGTGTTGTTGCTGTTTTAAAACTTCTCATGTATTGATTCCGTTAATTTAGACTATGCTTTCTTTTCAACTAAGTTTGTAAAGTAAAAGGAGCACCTTACTATTAGCATGGTAATTCCTGGTTTTCTGTGGGTTTGGTAGCACTGGTCAGCAACCTGGACTGAAATGAATGCAAGATACATATATTCTTTTTGAAAACGCAAGGACTAATGAAGAGTCTCTGATTCCTAATATTTTTACTCAATCCTTTTGTCTGACAGGCTTCCTGAAAGGAAGGCCTTAAGGCCATTCTTAATATCAAAGTTAATCAATTTCTGCTCACCATTGTACAGTTCTTTTTAAGTGTTATATCTGTCATCTTTACGTTAGGGTCAGGATCAAGAAAACGGAAACATCAGTGAGTATTCCTGTAGTAGGACCTCCTGAGACCTCAAGATAATAAAGACAACTTTTGCAGTGAAATTTTCTGTGAATTTTTTTTCTGTGAAATTCAGACCAGTCTACTAGAAAACTTCAAGAAATAGTAGAATGGCGCTTTAAGGGTTTATTGTGTCCCTGTGAAAAAAAGAATTTTCTGGAAGAATTAAGAAGCATGAACTGCACACTTAAAAAAAAGTTAATGAAATAACAAAAACCAACTTTGTCAGTCCAAGAACAGGTATTTACTGAAACCCTAAGCATCACAGATAACGGAAATAGAGCATTCTTTGATTTATGATGAATACACGGAATTTGAAAACTGCTTAGAATGTAATGACTTCTGATGCTAAAGCCTGTTAAAGTAACCTCTGAGCTGAGGTTTCTGATATACATTGTACACGGTTTCTGATATACATTTAACTTTGACAGATATAATCTCCAGGCCTTATTATCATCTTAGAGTTCCTTAAAGTTCTTGAAAAAAAGTCAGAAAGGTAAGCTTTCATGAAGGGACTAAATCCATTTGGGAAGTTTCTTGCCTCTGAATCTGCTAAGATCAAAGTTTCTTCCGTTGAGTTTCCATTCCTAGTCGGCTGCAATGCTTAGACTGAAAGATGGCACGCCTTTGTGAGCATAACTGAAATCACGTTATTTAAACTTTTAAAGTATATTAAGAAGGGAAATAACCTAAGATTATTATCTAAAGCACATCCGATTTGAAATAAAAGGGTTCTATTCTACTATCCTTAAAATTCATATGCAACAAAAGAGCTAATTTCATCTTATTTGTAGCTCAAGATTCTGTATTTATCTGCGTTCCTTTGGAGGTTTTGGTTTTGCTCACCCCACCTGGAACATCCAACAGCCCTGGCAGGATCACAAAAACCCAAAAGCATGAGACTGCATGCTTTCATACAGTGTCCTGCTGATGTGCAGACTTCTCAAAAGTCAGAATAACTGCCTGTAGCTTTCCAACCTCAAAACCCAGACAGAACCTTATTAACCATCCATCCTATTTTTGAAACATTTAACATGGCATTCAGGTTCTTACAAACTTAATTCATAATAACATCTTTACATAATATGATCTTTGCTTCATCTCAAGAAAACAATTATTTAAAAAACATGAATTAAGAGATTAAAAAAAGTTACTGTCATTTTGTCTATTAAAGTCAAATGCAATGAAGTATACTGACAGGTTTTGTACAATATGACAGAGATTAAAGGAAACCTTTAACCAGGAACAGAAATTAAGCCCTAAGGCTTCCTGATGCAAATAATTACATTCATTATTTTTATTGGAAATAGTAGTGAATGGGTAAGCTAGGGGCTTGAAAGCCTTTGTAAAGATTTTTTCATTAAACATATATTTATGTTGTATTCTGTTTGTTTCTGTATCATTCAATATCCACTGCTCCGCATCCTAATATTCATATTACAAGAATATTGGGATAGGAATGTCTTGCAGCATGAGGTCTTGTTCGTAAAGCATGCATGTCTCCATTGCATATACGCATACCACAAGACCACAGGAAGCAAACTGTTTTGTGTTGCTTGCATAAAAACTGTAAAATTAAGGTAGTGGTAGGTATCAGATAACCCATGCAGATAACAACCACCAGATGACACTGCACTGGCCCAGCCAAGATAGCTTGGCACCCAAGAGGTTAAGGCCCCTCTGGACAAGCCACAGAAGACTGATTCTGACCTGTGCAAAGACGAAGTGTAATCCTTTGGTCCAGAGTGGTCTTGATCCATAGAAAAAATTATATATGAACACCAATGATGCACAGTGAAGCTTGGGAAAGCGAGAAGACACCACTTCAGTTGTGACTTCCTGTGTAGAAGAGCTCTCAAGCCCGGTCTCTGCCACCTGCACCTCCCAGATGAAGAACCACCAATGACTATAGGCAACAAGACAGCGTCATACTTGTGTGGTATTATAAATCAAATGCTCAATTACTATGTTTGATTAATGCTTGAATCTTAATTGTTAACAGATGGATTGCCGGAAAGTTGAGCATAGAGGGTCATTTGAAGCTTTGAGGTTTGCCTGATGTCTCAGTCTCTGAAAATATTTCCATCATAGTGGTACCAACTTTCCTGCAAACCAGTGTTGCCCTGCCCTACAATTTCTTTTTTTTTTTTTCTTTTTTTTTTTAAAGTATTACCTTGTTCATTCAATAGCAGCGTTACGTACTGTGGGGTTTTAGATACATACTGCAGGAGGTAAGCCTACCATTCACTCCATTAAAGAGAAAAAGAACAATTTGATAAGATAGAAGATCTGAAGTCCAAAAGAAGGCATTTAGGTTTTAATCCACTGTTGCATCCTGAGTAGATATTATATACTCTACAGAGCAACAATTCCTTTCAAAGGATTATTTCCAATGCTGCAGTAGCACCCAAGTTCAGGTCAAGATTAGTGTCCCATCACATTGGAGGATATGCAGACACATAATCAGATACTGTTTATGCCATAATCTGAAAAAAAATACAATTCAATTCTTAGAAAGTTAATTTGACCTCAACATATTCTGAAACGATAATTGTATTTCACCTATTAATAATAAGCTATGCAATTTTATTAAATCTTTGTAGAAAGATGACAGCTTTTAATCAGATTCTCTAAGGAAACTGTTGAAGTTTTCCTCTTATCACTAACTATTAATATTTAATTTAATCAATTTTGTTAAGGACAGAGAGCAAGCATTCCTTCAAAGCATTCCTGTTGTCGATGTGGCTAAGAGTTGGAACAGTTTATGCACTGTTGGCATGTTCACGTCTCTCCTGAGACGCACAGTAAAGCAACATTACTACATTTGTTTCACTGATGAAAACACATTGTCCTCTATCTTTGCCATCTACTGCATTACTCCTAAGTAAAATAAGCAATAGAAGAGATCTGTCAAAAGTTAGATACCTCAATTTTTGAATGAGTTTGAATTTACACGTGTAAAAGGACATCAGTAATTTTCTCACATTTTCCTAATCTTCCCTGATGGATTCAGGCCATGCTTTTCATTTACTCCAGATGCGATAACCAAACTGTCAGCTATGTTTCAGCTTTTCCTTTAATCTTTCCCTGGAGCCAATAATAAAAGATTAGTAATTGACAGTGGTTGCTAGGCTAGGGGTAATGCTTATTTTAAACACGAGAAGCAAGAGCTGTATTCTTTGAAGGGATAATTTGTGGGAGGCCAGAAAATTGGATTACTTTGTTATCTGTTGTGTAAATGACAAAGATATTTAGTGTCCTTAAAATGTCAAGGCAAGTTTAATTAAAAATTTACTACCTAATTTGAAGGTGGGAGAAGAGAAGAAAAGAGAGGGAATGGAGTAATGTTTATAGGTAATTTAGAAACTTTGCCAGGAAGCATATAATGTTAATAAAAGTTATAAAAAAAATAAAAGGATACTGCTGTTCTGATGTATAAACGTATAGTCAAGTTGTGAACCATACAGACTTTTTTGAAAAGGAAAAAGTATCCATTCTCATCAGAAGCTAAATGTATGCAACACATCATCAACTAGACATTAATGACATTATTACCTATATTTGAAAAGTCCAGAGCTGGAAATGAGAGAAAGTCTCAAGAAAACATTTAGAAAAAATGAGCTTCCTTAGAAAGAAATTTTCCAACCACATCCATGCTTTACTAAAGTTGTCTGCACAGAGATGAATTTCACTTCAACTGTGAAGTCACTTAATTACACAGCATATTACTACACCAAGTAACATAGCACTTTTCCTAGATTATATACAGAGCACTTTTTTTTTCTCTTGTAAAGCGAGGGAAATTGCATGGAGAACATTAATACTTGGGGACAGATTCTGTTTCAGGCAGCACAGCTGAGCTCAACTCCACTACTGCATGTAGACATTCATGAACTAATCAAATTGGCTATAGGAAATCTGAATTGAAATATTAGTGCAAAACTTCATTGGTGTGGCTCTTACCGAGAAAAGCTGTGGCTGAAATGTTGTCATTGACAGCAGGCAACATAACACAGATTTTGCTGAAATAAGGTACACGCTTTGAGCAAGGTCAACAAATTTTTGTAAGTAAAAGTACGTTACAATTTTATTTTTAAACAAATGTTGACATGTCTCACTGAATAAATTATCTATCTTTAAGCTGCTATTATACACCTCAATTTTTTTTTTTCTGTTTATTAATCTGGCTTCTTTCAGTTATGTAGATCTTTCTTTATAAATCAGATATATGTATAGATAACTGTGTAGATAGCTAAGGCACAAGCTACCCTTACAGCTGGTGCTCCTGCTTACTGACAGCAGGAACAGAAATAACGCTGTACTCCGCCTACGCACCGCAGGCGGGTGCGCCAGCAGCGTGGCATAGGTGCGGTACCACCTCTTGCCACCTAGGAGCAGACCAGTAATCTGAGCACTTTCCTTGTCACTACCCTTTTGAGAAAAATTTGTATCTGTAAGTATTTTATCCCCTAATAATAGTGTCTAGCACCTTATCTTGGTCACATATTGTTTTTCTTATAACTAAGGAATTTTTTACTGCAAAATATGTAAAGAAAGTACAATACAATCCAATACTGAGATCTTTCATAGATAGGATGGATGACAAGCACCATGGTAAAAATAAAAATGTCCAAGAAAACTGGGAAAGCAAAAAAGAGAAAGATGGCTTTGAATTTTCCAACCCATTTAATTCATAAATATTATAGCTTTCGTGGAAATGTGCTGCAGTGCCACTGAGCTGATTCAGTATCAAGGAACTTTATCTAAATCATCACAGTTTGGCTTATGCCTTTTCTGTAAATGTAAAGAGACTTACAGAGTTTACAAATTAGCTTCAAACACACTTTGCTCATGAAATATTATACTGCTATTAGCTTACAACATATTGTGCTATATGACTGACTTAAAGCCATGCACATAAGGGAGACAACTGTAACTATGTTACAGAAAAAAATCTCTGGCTATATTAGTTTATTCTTTCAAGCTTTACAATCATTTCTGATTTCATTCTCATGAATTGAAATCCCAGTTCTCCACACAATAAATCACTGGTCAATGAGGAATTTGAGTACCATTTGAAACAGTCAGTCTCAATATGGAAGTAGTATTTGTAGAAGCATGTATTTGAGTTAGATGGATACGTGTGTTCTGTGACCTCTTTCACAGAGGTCACCTTCACTATTAATAGACAGAACTGTGGTTTCACTAAAAACGTGTGAAGGGAAATGGACTGTTAGAATTTAGGAGAAAGATGGAAAACATTACAGTTCAGCATATGTCTATTTTTAAGCACATCTCACTTTCAAAAACATATTTGGCATTTGTAATTATAAAAGCTCCTTTAGTTTTGTACCTAATTTAGAATAACATTTTCTGCAATCAAATGTCCAGAAAAGTGGATAGAAAATGGGATGGTATTTTCCTGTAAATATTTTACTATATGCAGTTAAGTATAGATTCTTTCTGAAAATTTACATTGTTAAATCAATAACAGCACCAGGTTCAATCAGCGTGGAGACTGGAGTTCAAGAATACATACAGACTGATGAGCTAGATTTGACTAAAAGCCCGAGTTAAATAGCTACCTGCTTCACTATTTGTGAAAGAATCTAAAGGTCACATAACTCAATATTGGGATAAATTTTCCCAGGGCAGGTAAGTGAAACAATAAAATGCTTTTTATGGTTACAAATTAGCAGATAATTTGAATATTTGAACCTTTAAGAGTGGATAAAGTGGCACAGCAGGATGATTTATAAGATGGATTTTGAAAAATAGAAAAGGAAACACAAGAACATTTTCATAGTGTCTCAGAGTCTATAAATCGATGAATTCTATTCGTAATCAATAACATCTATCAGAAAAATAAAGAGCTAGAATCCTTGTAACCAGATATATTAATCCCTAAATTGAATGGAAAATATTGACAATATAAGTCTCTAAAGAACTGAATTTTCCTCTTGGAGTTTAGCTATTTGTTTGTACAACTTTTTATTAAGTATTATCTCAAGAATCTGGCATATTGTCTGACTTCATCAATGATCAAGAAGAGAGAGGAAAAAATATGTTAGAATAGAATTATTTAAAGAACATCTATTAAAAAAGTGAAGTGGGTTTTTCAGCCTCTATTTTATTCTTTTTGTATACAGAGATATTACTAATATTTCAGAAAAATTATTTTTAGTTTCCGAAAAAAAGTATCTGGACTTAAGCCAGAGATGATCGATCTTTTATGATGCTTTTTCCAAAAAAGAAGAGAATATGGAGAGTGCCTGAATCACAGGTGCCTCCATAATGTAGTGATACATATTTATTAATACGTCTTAGCTGGGATACACTTGTGGGAAAGGGGTTGATCACAGTGAGAGGTTGCATAAAATTTTTGTTTTATGATGACTTCTTCAGAAGTGACAACTAAACCACTTTACTTTTATACATTAAAATGACAAAAGATGCAGAAAACACAGAAAAGAAAAAGGGATCCTTGATAGGGTACACTTGGGAAGGCTATTCTGTGTTTGAGGTTGACTTGAAAACGTTACCTTTCTAACATGAGAGAAGAGCTGCAGCCTATTTTTACTGCATGGAGTTGGCAACAAGATAAAGCTTTTAAGGCAAAATATTACTTTCACTGTTATGACAAAATGTCACAGGTCGGGATTTCTTTACGAGACAAATGTCATTTAGGAGCATTGAAAGGAGAGTCCCAAACTCATTTTCCTTGTCCATAACTTCCTATCCCTCTTACTACTTGTATGAGACTCCGTGTCTGGGCAGCTGCTAAAGCGCTGCTGCCGCAGCGTGCCCGCCCCCAGCCCCTCCGCTGCCCCCATGGGCACCAGCAGCAAAGCTGGGAAAGAGCCTGAGTGTAACGGGTCAAAATATTTTGAGGAGCAGAGGATGATACTGGTCACAGATATGGGTTTCAGTGAGTGACTTGGTGATTGACAAAGAATTCACACGTCTCTCAGCAAAATCTCAGACTTGGCAGGGCCAAGGGACACTAAGAAGGTTTCCCTACAGTATGAAACCACATCAAAAGGCAGAGGATGCTCCCAAGGCAACCAGAGACACGCAGAAGACAAAGTGAGAGACCCTCTTTCTCTTGTAAGCTCCTGGCCCAAACTCTTTTCCCTGAAAGAACTCTTTTCGCTGAAACATCAGCAGCCCTGACAAACCCATGGGCCAACAGGAACAGACAAAGCAGAGCTCATTTACTTTATACAGCAGGAAAAAAAAAAAGCAACACCCAAATTAAATGTTACAAAGAAAAAGTAATGAGAACGTTATCTTTGCATTGAAATTTATAACTAGAAGTTATTTCTAAACACTCAGTAGAAGTCTGTTAAAACTCCATTCATACTTCAGTTGGCTAAAATTCACATACCTAATGAAAGAAACAGTAAATCTGGACTGCAGAAAGTACAATTTCACTTAGGCATGACAAGGAGAAAAGCAGTCTAAGATCCGTTAAATACCAGAGTAATTTTAACTGTCCAGGAAATGACTCTCTGAAAAAGGCAGTAAATGATAAAATTAAGGCTTGTGGACTGAATTAATTCACATCCTTTTCCTTTCCCAAATATCTATGGAAGACATTAGTTTCCTTCTCTAAAAAATAAAGAGCTGTAATAGTTATCAACAGCTAAAATAGTGCATAGAACAGCTCTTGACAGATTTTTTTTTTTTTAAGGGTAAATTCTACTTCAGAAAATTTACTGTTCAGACACTAATCTGAAGAAATGCCAAAAAAAGAAAAAAAATCTTTAGCAATATAGTTCATAATTACATAAGCACACTTACAAAATTGTTTGGCTCTTACTTTTCTGAGTTCCCTTTCATAGAAGAAACATGATATCAGTTGAAAACAATTGATACAGAAATCTTCATCAAAACTGTCTTGTACTTTGTCATTATAAAAAAGGTTAACAACAGAGAGCAGAATTTTTGCAACAAGATATGAAAGAACAATTTAAGTCTAAGAGCACTTAGAAGTAAGTGACAGCAGCATTATACAAAAAATACATATGCATATTTACTTCAACAAGCTCTTCGTGATGGAGAGACCTTTTGAATTGCCCTCTGCTGTCATTCCATAGACCTGTAAAACCTTTCAAATGCGGTTAGCAACTTTTTTCCAAGAGAAAATATCTATTACCATGCCACTCTCAGACTGGATTTTACTGATTTCAATGCAGTATAATAAACTGGGAAGGTTAAGTTTTGCTCTCAAATACAGTTTATCAGTTACAGGCCTGAGTTCAACTCATGGTGTTGAACTGAAAATTTCAAATCAACCTAGGGGGCACTAGTTGGAGAGTAATCATCTCAAAGAATAACTTGGCAAAGCATACACAGATACTGGTTCTTCTTAATGATCCATCTGTAATTCTAGCCTGTAAAGTTGGCAAGTAAGGAATTCCCTGCCATTCAAAACTTAGACATTAAAACAAAAAACATGGTGCAGGTAGAATAATTTATCTCATGCATGTATATTGGCATATACATGCTCTCAGGCATGTATATTTATCTCATACATGTAAAATATGCATGTATATTGGCTAGCAAAAATTGTGGTGATACCAGAAAGATTTTTTTCTTATGAAGCAGCAGAAATTGTCATCTCTTTATAAGGTTGTTGATGGGTCTTTCTATAGTAAACTGCTAGGCAATAAGGAATAGGAAGGGTTTGGGCAGCTAGCAAACAATCTTCAAATGGTTTCCATTCTTTCCCTGGATATAAAAATTTTCACACAGCTCTAGTATTGCATGACATCTTTGAGCTAAAATCTAATGTTTTTGCATGTTATTCCCTTCACACCTGAAAGCAGTTCATCTTCCACGGGAGCTCCAGGTGCAAATAAACTAATGGTGAAGCCATATAGACAGTATATGCCAATCCTTATAGGTCTATGCCTGTGTTCATGTTGGTAAAGAATATATCTGTTAAGGCTGAAGTTGTTTAACTGTTGACTTCTCTATTTTCTCAAAACATTGACATTTCCTTGACTTTGTGAAGGTAGAAAACACAGTTCAAGATGCACTCCTGGTATTGAGGAGAGGCTGCTGCAATTGCCATTTGTTTGCTCCAGCAAGCACATGGAACAAAATATACTATTTTGTAAATTATACAGAAAATATCATTAGAGTTCAGATTTAGATTGACATATGCTGAGCATTCATGCATGAAACTATCCAAATAAATAATGAGGAGAATCTGAGTTAGTTTTACAGTGATTTTTTTTTTTTTTTTTTAACTTATAGGTAAGAAAATTGAGCTGATCAATTATGTTAGAATTGATGATGACATGGACAGGCCAACATTTGGTAGTAATCTAGAGCACTGAGCCTTCTAGACAAGTGAAGAAAATTATATAGCTATTTCCTTCAAGTTATATAGTGAGATCCAAAGATTATCCCTTCTTCCCATAGATGTTGCTATATGCTTGTAAGCACAAGAGGCAGAGAAGAGGAATGGAAAAAACAAGAATATTTATGCTGAGGTAAGAAATGCTTCACAGGTCATATACTGGATTTCAAGTGCTTTGCAGGCATCGGTATATTAATATAATAAACGTGACAGTAATTGATTCTTGAAAAATCTTGGTTGTTCAGGTTTTGCGTAATAATAGTAACCTGGTAACACTTAATTTCATTGTTCCTCTAATGAATCAAGTTTCCAGACTTTCAAATATCCTAGATAATCTATCTTATAGGCATATTAACCTAGACAAAGGCATCAGATTAAGTTTTATTAAATATGTTTCTACATGTACTAATGTATCTGTAAATTTATGTAAGGGAAAATTAAGAATATAGAGTTTTGTGTTTTTCAGCTACCACAAACAAGGAACATGTGCATGTGCACATGCCTATTACACCTGTTGTTACAGCTCAACAATTCTGATTTCGATGAAACTAAGAGAATGGTAAATCATAGGTTTTCCTCTGAGATGCTAAACACTGACTTTTCTGATCAAGCTCATCTTACTGCAATACCAGTTAACATATTTCTTCAGTAGAACTGGATTGTGCCCAAACAGCCATAGCACTGTATAATATTGCATCTATGCTAAAATAATGGATTATTATAGGGTATAATTTTTAAACAAAGACAGACGCATTTGAAAAATGTCAATGGTTTGATATGAAGCAATTCAGTTTTGAAACCTACACTCTTACTCTCTTTTCCCTCCCCCCGTCAAGTCTAAATATCACATATACAGGAGCATAAAGAGCTGTTTGATTTTCATGCTAGCACAGGGGTAGCTTTTTAGGCAAGAAGTAAAAGGCTAAATTATAAGGAATGGTTGGTTTAAATCAAATGCAAATATTGAACAAAGAAAATTATTTTTAAGGACCAAGATCAGTGAGACATTCAATAGTTTAAAAGGCTGTGCATGACACACTGCGTAACTACAGAAGGCATAGATCTTCAAATCATATCTAAATGTTTTGTGCCATATGCCAAACTGTGTTACTGTAATTTATTCAATTCCGTGCATATAAAGATCACTGGTAATAGCAACGTATATGATCAGTACATATGCCACTGCATTTGTTTTTTCTGCACCAGCTATGAATAGTCTTTACAAGTACAGAACTAATATTCAAAGCAGTAATATTTCATACAAAGGTTTGTATTAATGCTAATCCACCTGCTAGGTCTAGCTGCTTCTGCTGCATCTCACCTTTCAAATTCCTTTTGTAAAAAATTATCCAGGATCACATTCTTTAAAAACTTCAGCTTAAAGCTGATGACTACTTTACTTAAGATACTTAAGTTATATCTTAAAGTAATGACTACTTTAAATTGGAACTGTTCATCAGAAGGTACTTTTATTTACAGCAGCAATTCACTTGGCAGGTAGCAAGGGCAGATGAGACAGACTAAAAGGGGTGGAGCACATCGTAGAACTTTCCAACTGAAGAATTTATATAGTAGTATCAACCCTTTCCACTTCCATTCACTGCTGCCCAAGGACATACTGAATTTGGGGGTGCTGGTAAGGGATCTTCTAAAAGCATTTTTTAAGGTTCCATCATAAACCAAGCTAATAATACAGGACATAAGAATATGAACTGAAGGTAGGACAAGTTACTACTTTAGAGCCTACTCAATCAGTATTCAGCTTCTCTTGATGGAGGATGAGGAAGTGTTTGTGTTTTGTTCAGAATATGCAGATGAAAGTATTCACAGTCCCAGTTTGATTACAAACACATAAAAACATGTTGCTTCTTTCTTGAAAAGATTCTTGCTGTGAGAGTTTATGCAGAATTTGCATCTTGACTGTAATTAAGAAGAACATAAAAAAGGTTTCTTTTGAAAGGGCATGATGACAAGACAGTCAAGAGGATAATGACAACAAATGTTGGCATCTTTCACTTTGATAGAAGGCATATTATTTCTGTTCAAAGACAGTACCTTGATAGTCATGATGATAAAATGCAGGTAAAAGCTATAGATAAACTTAACAATGGGCAAACATCTCTAGAAACCAGCTTTGGGAGATTAAGAAATAAATAGATGGTAACTGTATTTATGCCATTGACCCTATTGATATTCCCCAGCAAAGTTGATTTTTATTATTATTATCTGTTACTGTATTTATTTCGTCTTGAAGTTTATTTTTCTTTTGCCAAAGTAATCTTATCTTGAATCAATTATTTGTTTTCACTGCTGTCTTATGAAACTTTTGCAATAACTTTAGACATGAATATGCATGTGTGTTATTTAACTACATCAAATGTTTTAACATGCTTTCATCAGAAATTCTTGCGAGTTTTTCAAGGTTCTTTGTCAGAATGGTAAGTCTTTTATATAGTAAACTCTTTACAAAGTTAATGTCTTTAGAGTAATGAATTAATGTCTTTAGAGTAATGAAGTTTTGAGGATGAAAGATTAAATCCCCGAAGGTTTACAATCTTGAAAGTATTTTTCACAGGAATATTCCTCTTTTCTTCATTGCAATTATTAGGACTGCACACCAGTTAAGAAAAACGCTCTGCTAAACGTTCTAACCAGTCATAATACTCATCTGGATTCACAATATATTCCTATTCTACTATTATTTAAGAAAGAGTTTTGTTATCGTCTGTGGACTAAAAAAGATAAATTGAAATCACTTTACTCATGTTGCACCCAAATGTGCATTTAACCTTGAATGAATTACTGTAGGCCTATAAATCACTTATGAGATACAAAACTGATGTCTAGAAGGTACAAACGAGAAATAAAAAGAGAGTACCTGGTTAAACCAAGGAAATTTAACTCAGTTGAGTGAGATATCTGAGTAAACTGTATATTGATTAGCATTACTAATTTATGGAAACTTCAATGTGCGACCTGTGGGGAGAAGAGGGAATGCTCTAAAACGCATTGGTAGAACCAAAACTCACTGCTATGGCTATGATTACAAAGTTATAAGAGGATAAAACAAACACCTCTTTCCCCACCCATGTAGAAATTTATATGGGGGGATTGCAGGGGCTGAATGGAGACCCTTCCCGAGATATAACTTTTAAACCAACACCATTTTATATGGAAATTTGGTGGCTCCATTTTTACCTTTTTGCCTTGGGGTCCTTTCTATCATGCTTATTGTTAATGCATGCTACGTACAGCAAGATGAGCTTCAGCTAATGTCACTGTTACAAGCTATCCATGTTTTCCAGTGGTAACTTTGCCACTACCTCCTGGGAAATTTACTGAATCTCACAAACACAATCCTAAGAATTATCCCAGTGAGAGAGAAAAATACTAATCCCCTTTTGACAAAAGATGGGTCAGACCTTATGATTATGGCCACTAATCATCAAAATAAAGTGATTTTTTTATCACAGCAGATAATTGCATATATTTTGTATCTTAGATGAAATTTTTAAGAAAGTGCATCTTCCCTAAATAAAGGCTGAAAACTGAATATGTTGACTTTTCTTTTAGCTTAACTTCAACTAAATGAAAAAAGAAAGACTCATGTACAAAAACTGGCTGTTTGTTAATGGAAATTGGTAAACAGTTGCAAGCAGTAAGGATTTTAAGAATGTTAACAGCTTCATAACACAAGTAGCAGTGGTAAAAACAACAGCCAAAAACTTGAAAACAAGCCCAATTTATGAATGTATTTCTATGATCTGGTTGCCTCCAGTTGCAAGGAACTGAGCTCTATGACCCAGCAGGTCCCATTGCACCCTCTGTCCTTTATTAACTTGTATTTATTCGGATATAGCCTTTTAAAAGAAGCTGAGCATCAACAAACTGAAAGTGGAGTAGTACAAAAGGCCCAAAGGAAGGTTAAAAAAAAGTAATGAAAATCTGTGTTGTTTATGGGTGTCTAGGGAAATCACAGCTCTAGCTCTCTATAAGTTAAAATATAACAATTTCATTCTAAATAGCTTTTGTGCCATTCCAGACAGCTTCAGGTGGTACAAAAAAAAGCAAATTTTGCATTTTTCTATGATTCAGCCTCACAAATTACGCCTCCTGATGCAATACGGGTAGGATAATTATATAGACCATACATGTGCAAAAGGTAATTCTGAGGTCTTTAATAAGTAGCTAACCTTTCCAGAGGAATAAGCAAACTAAGTCTGCACTGCATCCTTACTGAAATAGCTACAGATAAACCTAAAGGAGCATGTATGTAACACATTGATGCGCAGGCTGTTTTTGTATGTTGATGTTTGTATGTTGAAATCTACACCATGATGAGTTTAAGGGCTCTACATAAATTTCTGATGTGTTTCAATCCAATCAGCTCCTCTCACAGGTGAGAAATGTCTAAAGTACTGTCCTGGGATGGTATTTTACTGCAGAATCTCAGCACACAACACTATTTTTCCCCTCTACATAGTAGCGTGATAAAGCTGTCATGATTCTGCTATATGTTTTAGCAATAGCCAACTACCATCCAACCTTGTTAGCCTATGTAGCGATTACTAGGTGAGTACATGTATAAAGATAAGTATGTATACACACACATATATAGTAGGCTAGTACGCTAATCTATAGTACAGATTAGGGATTGCCAGCTGTACCGTCACTCAACCACCACAAACTTTGACAGTATGTCGTGGGCATCAAGCTCGTGGTCATAGGCATTGTGTAGGTATTAACCCAGATCCCTTTTCTACTTCTTGCTTGTCCAGTCAATATTATATAAACCCACCTTCCTCAAATCTGTTATTGTTTGCATTGCCCCATTCAGCATTCATCTCAAGAAATAAATGAACATAGAAGCTATGGAAAGAATGTGAACAGATTAATGGTAACAGAAAAAGTTAATGAACCATATCATTATTTTGAGCTTGAAAAGGTCCTCAAAACCCCCACTAAACAAAACCAATCTGCTCCATTCCCTCAGATGTTCTGCAGTGCCCTGAGGTTGGTTGAGCAATACACAGATCCAGGGTTGGGAGAAGCAATAGTGGACTAACAATGAATTTTAATGCAGTTGTCAGAATTGCCACTGAATAGATTCACTTCAACACATTATATTTTAGTTTATTTAGCTTGGCATTTCAGAATTCCTACTCTACTGTATTTTCATTGTGGCTTACTTTAAAAACGTGAAACCAGTATCAGGTTATCAAGTTATCCTCCCTGTAACAGTCAGCTTATTATTCTTGAGATACTTATTTGTTAAATAAATATTTTTGGATTTATGAAAAAATTACATGTTTTATTCACAGCAGATTTTAAATTGAAATTCCATAGCTATAGAATATCCAAAGTCCCACAAGCCACAGAGACTTTAACTAAACTGATTACAATTGAAAAAAGAAAAAAAAAAGCAGGTAAAACCTTTGACCTAGAACAAAGCTCTGCAGGAGCAAATCACATGCAGGAGACAAGCGCACCTAAGATGGTGTCACAAGTTGACAATCATTCCCTCAATAATATTATCTGGTATAATATAGCAACTTATGGCATTCTTTTTATGGAGATGGGAACTGACAGACTTGACCTGAAAGACCCAACATTTTTCTGTGTCCTGTGAAACATAATGTATCCGCTCAGGAGATGTTCCCTTCACCCACACATGCTCTTTTCCCAGTCCTAAAGCCATTAATATCTTTTGCAAAGCCATTCTTTTTTTTTTTCTTCTTCTTTTTTTCTTTTTTTTTTTTTTTTAAACACCACACTGAAAAGCACCAGTGAACACCGTACAGTGTTTCATAAGCATAAGAAATGGAGAAACAGGAATAAGATTTTGACCAGCTGACAGCTAACACAGGGAGAAAGAGGTGGTGACAGCTCCAGCTGTTCATATCTTAAGTGCCACTTATTTCTTAAATAATTGTCAATTCGCAATGAAAAAATGTGGAAGTGAAGTCATTCTACAGCTATACCATTAACTAAAGTTATGACTTTGGTATTTTACATTACTGGATTTATCCTAATTGAGAAGTAAAGAATTAATTACATTGTTTCAGCTTTTGGTTAATGCTTTTCTTTTTTCACTGTAACTTTATTTTCCCTCTTCCCTTTAATTTTCCTGTCCTGTAGATTAAAAAAAGGAAGACAGTGAATAACATAATAACAACTAAATAACCTTTTCTGTAGAAAGAAATATTTTAAATAAGGAAAAGTACAATCTCAATTTTTAAAGTTTCTTCAGTATGTGACTAAAATTCTGAAGGCCCTGGATTTTCAGGCTTCTCTCTTTAGGCTTTAATGGAGTGTCCAAAAACTAACTCAAGTGCCTCTCTTCTGCACACTATTAAGAAGACACATCAATGGTCTTTTTTTCTTAATTTATATGTTCTGTTACAGCCTCTTTTCTACAGTTTCCAGCCATGCATCCCTTTCACTGGGCTGCCTCACAAGTTAGCTCAGAAGTTAACCCACATCTCCACCTTATTCCAAGGTATAGTGACTTTCTCTTAATTGGACCCAAATATTTAATATGTTGAGGCTGTAATTCCAGAAGATACAGTCTGTCACCAAATCTTAGTCTTAAAGACAGAAGAATTCATAAGACTTTATAAACTAACAAGCTAACTAAGTCTTGAACACCACTGTTTTCTACATCCTTTGCCGTTTGAAACTATAGTCTGGACCCCTGCCCAGAAAACTAATTTTGGAGTCAAAAACTTTGCTCCTCTAAATTGCTCATGTTGTGTATATTTCAGTGAACTATACCTAAATAAATTACATCAGGAAAGTGTTACCTTTTATTTCATATTCATTCTTAATTTTATGCTGAGAATCTGATGAGAGAGAGATCTGTATTCAGAATTTCTACGATATGACCTTTCATGAATTTGATTTAGTAAAGCCTCAGATGTGATAGTTCCCATTTGCACGCTTTGTTTTATATGGATGACATTTTCCCTCAAACATTAACCTGCCATTTTATTGTCTCCCAGCTACCTTCAATATGTTTCATAGATAGAACAATTTTGACTTGTCACAAAATCAAAATTGGTCCACAAAAATTTAGCTTTAGTAAAGAAAATGCATTTTTGTTCTTTTTTGCCCTTATGAGAGCAGAATTTTATATTAAGCCTCCTGTCATTTTTTTCATAGAACACATAGATTGCTTTTCTCCTAGGCCATGTATTTTACATGAGTCTAAAGGGCCTTTCATGTGGTACTGCATGTCATCTGTAGCCATTAAGGTATTATTTATAGAACTATATCTAACGAAAACCCAGGAAAATTCTTTTACGCTATTCCATTGACTAAAAACCATGAACCAGTTAAGAAACCGAGCTCTATGAAATCATTGACATGTTTTCCTTTGTAGTTGTCTAATATGGTTACTGCCATATACTTTGGATGTTTATCTCATCTACATGAGCCACACAAAGAATTAAGAATTTACTAAGACAAAACATATGAAAATATTGCAGGGTGGGGGAATTGGTTCATATTCTGTCTTATAGCATAAAGTTTTTACTTGTCCAGGAGAATCACTGCAAAACCAAAGGCTATATTCAGAGATGATAATTCCTTTTGTATCATCACTAACAAGAATGCTGAGCCATTACAGAACAAAAATGATGGCTAGCAGGTCATCCGACAGTTCTCGGTACAGTTCTTATGTCTCAGAAGACAAAGTGCTGCAAACTCGTACCCAGCCACTGTCTGCCGTCAGTGCACAGGACATAAAAGATCAACAGGCAACTAAGGCATTTACCAGTGGGAATAAGCTGGTTTTCTATCACCATGAACTTCTGATTTCTAGCCTTTTGATTCTATTCAGGTAGCTAAGACAGGTGCAAACCTCTTTTTCAGTATTTGATTCCTTCAGTGAAACAGTAGTATCTGCTGTGGGTTGTGCTGCTTCATCATTCCACAAAACGTAGACAGAAATATACAATTATTTTTCTCCAAAATTAAAAATAATCTGAATGTTATTGAAACACATGTGTTAGTAGCGCCTATGAAGAAACACAAGTTATTCTTTTGGTTTAATAGTTGTTGTCTTTAAAATAAGGGTGCACGATGTTACAAAAACAAGTAAAAAATTACTTGAAATTCATGAGAGAACACCTTTCTCAGTATAATTAAAATATTTTTGTAAAATATATAGTATGAATTTTTCATAAGCTATTGTTAGTGCACTACCAACCTTGAAAACTAAAATACTGAGCATCTTAAGACATCTTGACTTCTCTGCTCTGAAAACTAGTACAAAACATGCACTTCCCTGCACACTAAGTACCTAGCTGAATGACTCCCTACAGCTCAGCATTCTTTGTTAACTCAATTGCCAAACTTTTATAAAAAGTTATTACGAAAAGGCCAGAGGAAAAAGGTCCCAAACTGTGGCTTATGCATATCCCATACTCTCACATATCTTGGTAAATAATTATGATTAATGGACATAATTCTTATTCTAATAATATTGGAGTTACAGAGAAAGCAACAGGTTAATGAGAAGATATAACAACCTTATAATAAAATTAATTCTTTAAAAAGTAAGACAAATCACATACATACATATATATATATATATATAGTCTAAAGAATCCAGATCTTGCAAACCAGAGCCTTATTTTCCATGACAAGAGTGAAGCATAGATGAGAGAAGTAGTTTTAAAGTTCTCCTGAAATATCTCCAGATTACTACTTTGAGAGATGGGACAAAACCCGATTTCATTTGGAAGCAGAGGAAGGGATCTTCCCCAGAACGTTCTGGTCTCAGATTGCTGTACTGCCCAGATGAACTGCGAGTTCTCCTGAGCCTTTCGCTATGAGTCTGAAGTTCTCGCTGCTGTTTCACCAACACCACACTTCTCAGAGAAGTTGTTTTGTCATATTTATTAAAAACGTTAATAATAGCAGTGAACTATGTCATCTCAGAAAGCTCTATAATGCAAAGCTTTACTCCTTAAGGACTCTGAGGTAGTTGATATTCTACATAATAATGAAATACATGAAGAAATATTTTTATGTGTTGAAAACACAAGGCTTCAATGCAATAATTTTTTTTTAAAGAGCAGTTTTAAAGTCCTAGAAGGACAATATATTAAAATAAGAAAAGGCAGTCTTACCCATCCACTTGCATGGAGAAAAAATTTTAGCACAGGAGGCCCCTTCCCCTCCCTGACCCTACTATTCATCAACCACAAAAAACCACTAACAACAAAAAAGGGGTATGATGGAGACATGTGCAGTTGAATTCATTGCCTAAACAACAGCAGAGGATTCGATACTTTTTTTGTTGTTGTATTTAAAAAGTTTGTCCTTTCACATGGGTGACAACCTCCTTTCCTGCTGAACATGTGTCTTGGTATCCTCATGTGTCGATCATCAGTTTTCAAAAGCAAGTGCTAAATTTTCATCCATGTGAAACATCTAGCTGTTGTACAAAGATAATTGCTTTTCAAATCCACCTAGAAACATATTCTGAGCTCAAGATCATAAAGGTAGGAAACAAAAGGACTATAAACAAATAAATAACAAACAAGATAAACCCCTCTACTTTCCTGCCTAAAATAATACAATACTAATGCTGGTAACTCCTTAACAGAAAAATATTTATGCTACTTTATTCTCCCCTAAACATTCATCATGCCACCAGCCACAACGATGAGAAGGAGGTGCCAGGCCTATCAGCACTACCGCTTGCCACCATCTGCCAGCAGAGAATGAGATTTTAGATATATATTTGCTTAGCACTGATGCTGATAGTATACAGGAATTTGCATTCAGTGCCACAGAAATGTCAGCCCAGGGAAGAGGGTGGACACTTTGGAGTGTCAGCGTATCTATCAAAACTAGGCAGTGTGACAGCTGTGTTGGAAAAATGCAGCTATTTGGAAAAAAAACAAAAACAAAAAAAAACAACAAACAAAAAAACCACAAACAAACCCCAACAAAACAAAACACCAAAAAACCACAAAACCAAAAAACACAACAAAAACCCAACCATTGCCATATTCACAGTAAAAATGACAGGATTAAATAAGAAGAGAGTGTGTTCAGATCAGTTGGCTTAAACAGAGAGAGACTGGAAAGAGTAAGAAGGAAATGACTTAGAAAACTGAAGGAATCCTGTCTGGTTCTCAAGAAGTGAATGTCAGATGTTTCACACCTGGAAAATTACATATATATAAAAAAGGTTGGAAAAGGCTATATATACATAAAGATGAAAATGGAACACTGCAAAACATGTAAAATGACTGATACTGACATTTGCAGTTATATCAGCATTCCTCTCGACATTATGGTTCAAACACGTGGCTTTGTTTTTTCTGGGTTTTTTTTGGAGGGAGGGGAGTTAAGTTTGGGGTTTTGTTTTGATTTTTTATTGTTGGTTTGGTTTTTTGTTTTGTTTTGTAAAGCGTATGCTTTATAGAACTTTTGTCCTGACAAAGGCAGATCTAGTTCACAACAACGAGTTGTAACGTTTCCCAGGAAAGGTTCAGGCAGGGCTGAGCAGCACTGCATGACTTAGAGTGTTTCATCCAGCTAATAAAGTGTGTCCTGTGAGTAGCAGCAAACTTCACGGGGAAATATCCCCCTAACACCTACCTCAGCGAAGTTCAGCACTGTATGCACTCCTGACCTCGGACCCGAGGTGGCCTGGGGACCAGCCACCTCCGCGTCACCCCCTTCCATACAGACGGCTGCAGCCAGTGCTCAGCTGCTCCTCAGCGCCCGCTCCTCCGCCCCAGTGCATGGGGACCTCTGGCAGCAGAGTATCCAGCTGTGTTTCCAGGCTCTTCAGTTTAAATAAATCCCTCTTGTCAATACCAATCACTATAAAGCCACCCGTTCATGTCTTAGGGAATATGAGAGGCATGTGGGACTGTGAGTAGAAATCTTTGCCATCAGGGCTGTTTTCAAACCAGAAAGTGTATGATTTTTCCCATTTCCCTCTTCGCTTTTTGCACCGGTGTCTTTGATCAGTGTGACCAGTTGCTGCAGGCACACTTGCTGTTTTGTGGGTCTTTTTTATTTCCCAGATGGCACAGTATTGCTCATGTAGCTTTGCAAAATTGCAGTATACATATTTTTGCTCCCCCAAAGCTCCAGAAACAGACTTGTAAAAAACAAAGTTCAGGTTTTCTGAGGATGAATTTTCACTACTTGAACTCTTTTCACTCTTCACACACGCTGTCCATGAGCCTTTCCCTCTGACAGCCCCTGATCCCTCATCCTTCCCCACGCTCTCCTGCCTCTGACGGACCTCCGGACCAGCAGCAATACCACTGCTGCCCTCTGTGACCACGAGATAGTTTCAGACCGGCCACTAGTGTTTAGTGTGGAAACAGGATAGAAAAAGTGCAGGTTGTTCAAAAGGTTACACAAGTAATGTAAAGACATTTGGAAGATTTCATACTGGCGGGGGCGGGGGGGGACAGTGGGAGAACTGTTAGAACTGCTTGATCAGCAACACTTTAATTTCCCTACAATAGCTGATACAGCTGAATTAGTGAAATTATCCTTATTCAAAGATCATTCTAGCAACTTACAAAGTGATTAAATCACTGCTTGCTCATTTATTATTTCTGTATTCTCATCTATTTTTACTGAAATCCTAAAACAAAATTACTGCCAAAAATATAGCTGGTTTATTTCTCATAATAACCTAGATTGATTTTACCACCATAATATTTAAATGCGTTTTATTTCCTAAGGCATTAAATGTAGTTTACAGTTAGCTGCAATAGAGTGCCTTGCATCAAAAATGTTGGGCATTTAGCTGAGACAAAAGGACTGTGGCCTTTTTGTATAATTATTCATTTTATATTTCCTCCCCTTCCCACTGTAATTCAGCTTATATATACATAGGCAGTGCAATGATAACCAAAAGGATATAATTTTATTAATCCGTTGAATTTTATGCATTTATGTCTAGAATTGAGTAGAAATGTAATAATACTGATCTACTTCCATAGAGACTTGGATTTAGAATAGGCCAGTTCATTAAATCTCCCCTGGAGAAGCACTCACATCAGCCAAATGAGTTATTTGGGTTTTCTACAGTCTGCCACAGTGATACAGGAACTCTACAACTGCTTAGAAAAGCAGTTTTGGCAAAGATGAATACACGCACACATATTATTACAACCTGAACTGCAATAGGCAGACACCTTTATGAAGGTAAAAGTGATCTAGAGAGACAATAGCTGGGCAACTCGCCATAAAGTCACACCAACATCCTGACATTCCGGGTCAGGACTGTGCTAAGAAATAGTACAACGTATTGTCCTTTCAGGTCTGATGGCATACGTAGGCTCTAAGTAGCTAAAATGCTGAACCGGGATTCGGGAGGGTTCTTATTTAGGTAATTTGGAGCTACGTTCTCCATGATGACACTTTGCGTTCACAACAGGTACAAAAGAGAGTGAGATTTATTGTTGTGAATTCTGAAACCAAAATCCAAAGAATTATTCTCAAAATTTATTTCAAATTCTGAACATGAATGCTACTCAGTTTACAAGAATAGACGTTAGTTTTGTTGAAGAACTCCCCACCAGATACAGAAAACTAATAAGAGACAATTCCATGTGATTTCCTAATAATCACACAACAGCTAGGCTCCTTACAGCCAAGGTCGGCCAAATTGTTCACGTGAATTTTAAAATCTATAGCTTTTGGGCTTCATTTCTACAGTAACAAAGATGTCAGTGTAATAATGATTACATTGAGCTTATATACACAGAGCTTTTAACATGAGCTTACTCTGTGAAATGCCTTCTAGAGGTGCCATAGTTCCTTAAAAGGAATGAAATCAGCACAACAGTAGTATTCTTTTGCTTTGAAAAAGAATTTTCCCAATTTTTATTAAGAATTTCCTAAGTAATTATTATTCATTAAAGATGTATAAGTGTCCAGGGGACACTGTCACCTGGATTTAATGAAGTTTTTTTCTCCTCTGTTTATAATTTTTTTTTAATGGACTATGAAGTGTCCAACAAAGATCTTATTACAATAAAACATGGAAGGTCAGGCATTTAAATGTAATCCTTTACAATGGATTATTTAAAAGTTTTTTTGAAGTCTACATCAACATAAGCGTTAATATTAATTCGGAAGTTTAACCCATATTATATTAAAATCAATGACAATCACATTTAAATTTTATATAAAAGCTGGAAGAAGGTAGGCCATCAGAAGAGAAAAAATATATTTTTGTCTTACCTGTAACCGCTTAGAAAAATGAACAAAATTTCTTTTCACACAGATGCTTATAAAGCATTTTTCAGGGCCTTCACAAGCCAATGCTATTCCTCCTTCAATTACTCCTTCAATTGATAGGACAGTATTAATATTAAAGTTTGTTATGCCAATGTAGAATCAGATTTATCTCAGGGTTCAAAGTTATTCTTGCAGTTTTAGCTGAAGTAGTACCCATCTGTCATGCATGGTCTTCAAGATTTTGGCATTCTACTGATAGTCATCAACAACCTTTTTGTCACTCTTGCAATCTTCTGTTCTTGGAACAGAAAAAGTCAGCCATTTTAAATCGTTTTGGTTAGTTTTAGCAATCCTTATCTTTTTCATGAAACTTTTAAACAAACTAGATCTGTAGAATAAAAATTGAAGAAATCCTAACTAGTCTGTAACCACAAAAATACTAAATGATTTTTAAGATTCGTTTACAAACACCAGAGGTAGATATTGTTCTTTAAATGACCTACTAAAGTTTGTAAAGCTAAATAATTTATAAACTAATACAGCTAAATTCAACTTATATTCATCTTTGAAGTTGCTTCTTTTATTCAAGATCTGAAGGAAGATTTCACCTGAAAGCTTGTTCTATTTTTTACCTGAAAGCCTTTGTTCTCTTTTCCAAATAAAATTGTTTATAAGGAAAGATTACCCAAAGAAAAGAAAGAATATCCTCTGCTCAGAAATCTTATCTTGAAATAGAAAGAACGTTTTAGGCTCTCAAATATTTTTCTGTTAATGTTACAGCCATGAAATGATAACCTATGGAATCCAGTGCAAGAACATAGGAATAGCCTTCCTGGACCAGACCAAGGCTTTGTGTCGTTCTGTCTCTAACAAGCAGCCATAGATGGGCGTTTCGGAAAGACAAAGAACAGACCAAACATATATGACCCTTCCTTGGACTGGATGGATTTGACTGTTTAGCACTCTCCAGCAGATCTTTTCTTAAAGAATTTGTCTAGTAGCTGCCATCTCATGCAGTATTTGACCAAATTTAATATCTGACTTCCCCCCCCCCCCGCCCAAAAGGAGCAGACGGGCAGCTGTCATTACAAGAGAGCTGTACGTATTACTCACAGTCTGTCAGAATAAAGAGCAGAGAAGCGAGGGCTTTGTCAGAAGTACTAACTTCATTCCTGCATTTTATGTCAAACAGAGGGTTTAAAAACGACCCTTCATACAGTGTCCAGCCCTTAACTTCTGTATGCTGAAGAGCCAAAGAATTTCACTTGTAAAAGCTTTAGCTATAGAAAGACGTCAGGAGTAAAGCCACAGGAAATTCGTTACGGAATATTAATGGCTAGTCCGCATTTCAAAAATCTAGAGAGTGCAAAGGTGACCCTAAATACATACTCATTTTTCTACCCTTATTTTGTCTTCTCATTCTCTCCTTATTGCAAAGCAATTTTTTCATGGCTATTTGTTTCAGATACCAAAACCATTAAACTCCAGTTTTTCCAAATGCTGATACTGAGCTCATTTGCTTATGAATTTTGGCAGAATTGGCTGTTGCAGAAGACATTTCCAGGAGTGGTCATCAATTGAGGAATAGATATAAATAAAAACTAAAAACTAGCCTAATGGGCAGAGCAGTTATGTGCTCATACTATGGGTTAGCAACTATTTGCCTAATGAGAGTGATTTCTAGGCTGTAGGTATTTACATCTCAGGGAAGGAAAAATGAAAATCATAAAATAAAAAAGCCAACAGAAGACGAACAGCAAGAGCCTCAGAATACTGCAAACTGATGTGGATTGCTCCGTAACTGCAAGTTTGGTAATAGCATTTTTTTCCACAGAAAACAGCAGTGTTTTCTTAGTTATCACAGATTACGGACACTGATTATAACGTCAGCTTATCTAAGTTCCTGCAAACTAGTTATGTTAAGAGATGGAATAATGAATATTCCAGGTGTTCACAGAGTATCTGTAACTGTGCTAACAGTCTTTGACAACAAAATTTTAAGTACTGCTGTTAATACTGCTAGTAAATAGTAGGTGCTCATTATATAAAACACCATGTTCCAGAAGACATTTTAACAAAGAGTTATTTAATCTGTACAAAAAATAAACTGTGGAAACCCTTTTCAGTTACCACACTAGTAATATTTCCTATTGCTTTTCAAAAGATAACAACATTCTCCCCATTTTTGGGCTGCCACATCACGAGCGTAAGTTGTTATTACTCCATTTAAGTGAAAGGTGAATTGGTAAAGGGAAACGACACATCCACAGGCTGTAGCTGTAAGCTTTGACTTATTCCTACTCATTCTATTCAGGTCGTTTTGACTGATACTGCTAGTAGACCTTCAAATATATATATTTGAAAAACCAAAACAGGTATGGGTTCAAATCTTTACCAAGTGCATAGTTTGAATATCAGGTTTAAAATATGGAAATAAATTCACGTGTCTTATAACCGATATCTGAATCTAAACAAGACCATAATCTTCTATCACTGTAATATCTGAGCACTCTCCTAGAGGTAATACACAAAAAAATTCACCAAAACCAGACCTCCAAAATTATCCAGATCAACTGAGAACTGGAGAAAGCACTAGAAGAGAAATTCCTGGACATAAAAAAAAAAAAAAAAAAAAAAAGGAAAAAGCCTCTCTGGAAGAAAGGGACAAGTGTAATAAAAGAAACTTTCTCTCTCTGTGTTTTACTGTGGTTTTATGATAAAATTTTCGTACTTGTGGACATTTGGTTCAGTTGATTTGTGAAAAGGCAGTTTGTTGAATACTTGAATACTAATGATGATGCTAGAAAGCTGTGCATTACTGGAGGAGAGAAGACAAAAAGTAGGCAAAGTTTAAGATCACAGTGGCTACAGCAGAGTAATTTGTGGAACTCCAGTGCATGTTTTGCCTGTTATCCGTTACCTGCCTTAAATTTCTGTTTCCTTGCTTATGAGGATTTCAATGATGATGGTTGCTTGTACCGTAGGAAACTATGTGTGGTAATCCTTACAGTTTCTTAAAATGGGAATGCGCTTTCTCACACGGAAGAGAAAGAAACAACCTACGGCAACCAGAAGAAATTACTATCATGCCAGCCAAGACCGCTCCATTCATTTCTCCAGTAGCTTTTTTCCTATGGATTATCTCTCAGAAAGCTCTCTTAGCACAGTGACACGACAGTCGTTCTTTGTATCAGTTTTGCCATACCCAGCACCTTCTGACAAATTGGAAGCATGCCCTTAAGAAACGAACCCTCAGATGGAGTTTCACATCATCTGAACTCTGCCATCCAACTTTTACTGTTTGCTGCCAGGGGTCAGTTACAGAAAGCAGTAACACCAGTCAGGGGAAAGCAAATTCACCAGATCTGACTCTCGTGCCCTGCTTTTTGGAGGCTACCACCACACCAAGCAACTGGCATCTTCCTACGCGGAAGGGAAAAAAAGAGTGAAGAATAAGTAATTTCTCCCTTACGTTTCTAAAGATGCTCTGTTTGTTCAGACTTTGGCACTCACTTTCTCTGTGTTTCCTTTTTTCTTTTTTTTTTTTTCCTTAAAATAAAAATTATTCTGAATAAGAAAAAGTCTGATTGTTAATTGGGTACAGAAAATGAATGTTCATACATGTTTTCTTAAAAATCTGTACCTGTTGCTGTAAGTAATTCTTAAGTTACTTGAAAGAAGTCTAGCTAGCATCTAGACAGAAAAGAAAGTGCATTCTCCATTAGCATACATATGTCAGAATTCATCAGAATGACCTATCTGGATATTTTTCACTGTTATTTCCATATGACTGTGCTGGTAGGTGCTGCAAAAGTGTTCAAAAATGTGATGTATTCCTGAACTGCATTCATAGAAAATTACAGTACAATACTGTAACAGATCATAATTGATAAATTCAATGAAAGAACTGTTTAACTTTGTTTTCAGTGTGAATGCTGAAGAACTTGTCCGGAAAAGTGTCAGGGAATTTTGACTGCCTGAGGGGTACATTATGGGGGGGGTTTTTTGTGTGTGTGTGTGTTATTTCTGAGAGTATTTATTTTATTTCTTCCCCCCTGCCTCTGAAAATTAATACAATATTGACCGGTGTTCTACTGACTAGCAGTTAAATCAGAGTTCATTCACAGTGTTTAATATTTTTTTATCCAAGTTATAAATACATTTTTGCCCTGAATTCAGCCATCTCAATTTTTACAGTCACTATACCACCTTATAACTACCTTTTACCTGTATAGCTACCAGGGATAAAAGTTAGTTGCATTTCAAAGTCAATACGTGTGTGTGTGGCACTTCATAGATCATCTAAACAACTTTGCATAGACAGGGAATGGAGAAAAAAAATCGCACGGAAGACTTTAAATGTTGAATTATGCTGATTTTGATGGTTTAAGTACAACTTTCAGTACTACCTTAGGTATCTAGTATTGCAATGCAATAGTCTGAATGGTGGTAAAGTTTCATTTACTTACAGAATCACAGAATCATATAGGTTGGAAAAGACCTTTAAGATCATCGAGTCCAACCGTAAACCTAACACTGCCAAGCCCACCACTACACCATGTCCCTAAGCACCTCATCCAAACGTCCTTTAAATACCTCCAGGGACGGCGACTCCACCACTTCCCTGGGCAGCCTGTTCCAATGCTTGATAACCCTTTCAGTGAAGTAAAATTTCCTAATATCCAGTCTAAACCTCCCCTGGCGCAACTTGAGGCCATTTCCTCTCGTCCTATCGCTTGTTACCTGGGAGAAGAGACCGACCCCCACCTCTCTACAGCCTCCTTTCAGGCAGTTGTAGAGAGCGATAAGGTCTCCCCTCAGCCTCCTTTTCTCCAGGCTTAGAACACATACAAACATCTTCAGTTTAACTGGATTTTAGGGGTGTAGGAAGGTTTCACTCTCACCTAACAAACAATCAGTAGTCTTCTGCCACAGAGCACCTGACAGGTCCTGCAATATATCACCACATACATTTTTTTTTTTTCTGCAGTGAACCAGATTATATTTTGTACTCTTCGAAATGGTAGAAATACTTTCAGCCTAGTGAAGAGTATTTGACTACTACTTCCTAACTATCTTCAAAAGAAATGTTTCTTGTGATATAAAAGTTGAAGCATCAGACTGAGCTGTCTGTGACTTTCCTTATCCTTTCTGGTTACTCACTAATTACCGCAGTGAAAGGCTCCCCAAGACCTATGCGGTTCCAAGAATGAGTCATGGCCTGAAGATGCAATAATTGCAGAAAGGAAGTCTGTGCTTGAGAATAGGTGTTTTAAGCATTCCTACTGATTCAGTCCCCTTCACTGCAAAAATTATTTTGTTGCCTCAAAACATGCTTTGCTAGAAAAAGCTGAAACCTTTCAAAGAGTTATTTCCCCAACCCGTTAGCTAACACACTTCCACTGCGATAATATTAACACTATAAATGATCATAGTCCATCTTAATGTAAAATAAAATATGTAATATAAGTCACTGCTGAAGGTAATTTAACCTGTTACAGTTTATTTTAAGAGGAAGCAGAAACACGCACATATAACCCATATGCCTAGAAAAGTAACGCACATTAGTTGAACAGTTACAGTTATACGCTTGATATACAAGCTGGCCTGCCTCGTCCCTAATTTACGAGAAAAGCTACTATCTAATTCAGAATTCTATAATTCTCATAATAACATCTATAGCAAGAGAATGCCCACAATGACCCAAAGACAAACTTCTAGAATACTGAATCTGTGAGGAAAAAAAAAAAAATCCAGATTCCTGTGCAATCTGTGTTCATAATCCAAAACAACTTGTACGCTCTTATTGAACATGAACTCTTAATGGCACCTCCTGTACAGGAAAGTAAATAAACAAAGTCATCTCAAAGAGGTCTTGATCCCCCTGGTATTATCTTTTATGGGTAGAATGGTACTGCTCAGCAAATATGTCCTGTAAGACATGCTGTCTCTATAAAATCTGTACAATCCTTTTCTAGGCGAATTGCCCCTGGCGAAGAAGTGTCGGAAAATGACCTCAAGCAACTGTGCCACTGGGATCTGTCATCATTTGACTACGACCTAATAAAATTTCAGTCTAAGGCAAATTTTCATTAATTTTATGGCTCCTAGAAGACTAATAAAATACATATAACTTTTAAGTATATACCTATGCTTGCTGAGCTAAATCTTTAATTGTAGCCCAAATCAGCCAAGCACTTAAACAGATGCTTTATTTTTGAGCACTTAATTCTACTGACTTTGATGGGTCTGTGTAGGTGCTTAACATCAGGTGTCTGCTTCGTTCTTTTGCAGGATTTATATTGAGAGTGCTTAGTGCTTTGAAAATCCATCCTTTCCTAGGGGTGGTTTTTTGTGTGTTTTTTTGCTTTGTTTTTGGTTTGTTTGGTTCGGTTTGGTTTTTTTTTTTTAATAAGGAAAATAAACTAAAGCAAAAATATCATAAATGTAAGACTAAACTAAAAATAACAGCAGCTTTCTTATCTTTCTAAAATTATAATTGATGATGTGAAGTTGCTGAGTACTTTCTCCTTGTACTTTCCAGTTGATGCAACATCGACCTTTACTTGTAAAAATTCATCTTTTAATTAAGCCAATGAGTTTTTCATATTGCCCTAACGCCTGTAATAATTGTTATGATTCTATTATTTTCTTTGTTAAATACATTTGTAGTTTTAAATGACAGGAAGTCAAGCTAGCAATTTGTAAAGATGTGTGAATAAGGAAATTGCTCTATTCATATGCTCATAATGAACAGAGAGATAACATAATGATGCTTTGTATTCTCTCACCCTCCAACAAGAGGAAAGAAAAGCAAAGGAGGTGGCCTGGATAATTTCCTGCAACCCTCCCTTTGTTCTTAAGCCTTTTTAGCAGTATTTATTGAGGAATGCAAAGGAAGAAAAATCATCCAAACCAGGCTTTGAACGTACCGCTTTAGTGACACAGCTTCCAAGAACAAGAAAAAGCTCATTCATTAGAACAAAAAGCTGGAAAAAAGCCAATGCACAACCGCACACATTACCGCAGTCATTCTGTACCACCTCATACCACTACTACTCCATTTAATATACTACTACTAAAATATGTGCAAACCTAAGTTGTTCCAGCCTTAAATTACGCCTTATGTCAACCTCTTCAGCTATGTCAACGCTGTAAATAAAAAACTATTGAAGACATTTTACTGTTCAAGACACTCACTGTCTGGTTAAACAGTGGGGAAGCAAAGGGCATAGATGCTATGGAGAGTTGCTACTTTCCTTTGATTTTAAAGGCTTCATAGACACACCTGACAGAGGACATGAGGGAGGGAAAAGAGAGCCTTAGTGACATTGGCACTGTCTTCTTTCCTTTCCCAGGTTTCAGAGCAAGTTGCATACCCATAAACACAGAAAGGGTTCAGCTACTCCACTACCCTTGCATCACCTTTCCCCACCTAATGAGCTAAATCTGCCCTTTCTGCCTTACTTTTCACAGATCCTTGAAACACCACTAAACATAGATATTTGGGGGGCGGGGGATCACTTTTTAAATAGACAGTTTGTCAAATAAATGATGTTTGCTTAGTTATTTAAAGAGATTTTATAACTACACGTTGCTATTCAATCAAGTGCCTTGATTTTTCCCCCCCACTGTTTATAGATAAACTGTAATGCTCAAACATTGCTACTAATTATGTATGAAATTCTGAACAGCAGATACATGAACATATATTCATGCCAATTTGCTCACTTTAAGCATTGTTCATCTTCCAAGTTCTGTCAATTTCTATTTGAACCCGAAGAAATTCTGAAAAATGATCCTGCATTAAACAGATAAGATTAAGAGTCAGGACATAAACAAAATGAAAAAGAGCAACACATCAGAAGTGAGACTCCTTACTCCACCCAGATTTCCTGGAACTGAAGATGTCTCAGCGATCTACTCTTTATAATTTTATGTCACCCAGCTTTCCTACCTGCTACCTCCCCTTACCCCAAGTTATTTATTCTAACTATTTAAGTTCGGTTTTGCAAAACAGGTTATTTGTTAGAGGGGTTTGGAAATTTGACCCTATATCACATGAAGAATTTCTTAGGCCCAGCATAGCTTTTCTTGCTGGCATTTCTTTCTGATTATAGCATCTGACTTTGAGAATCATCAAGTACCTTCAATTACCATTTAAAACGAAAATTTGTATTTTATGTTTGGGGTTGTTCCATAATTATATGCTTTGTGAGAACTTTATTACAATGGATTCAATACTAAAATGAAATTGTCACTTCACAATTTTATGGAATTGAAAATGCCTGCAAAATGGTAACAGTAAGCTTTATGTCCCTTTACCAGCTAAGGGACATGGCATAAACTTTCTATTACATCACAAATTTTGAATTTTTTTTCTTTGTTTTCTTTGGCATCTTTTAACTCACTTTAAAATACATTTACAGAGCACAAACCAAACCACTCCCCCACCCTCAAAATGTAAAATGTATTTATACTGAAAGTATTTATCATGTCATTTCAGTAACATGATATATCATAAGATATGAACGGACCTGACACATCTCAATGAGGCATATCACAAAACAATACATTGCCCAGAGCCAGTTTGACATTTCAAAGAATCTTGGGTGTAAAATTGGTTTAAATAGAAAATATTGTTTGCGGTAACTATCAAAATCTTGATGATTAAGATTTGTTTTCTCTTTAGGAAATTATACAGGGAACAGGGAGACAAAACTATGATAGTATAAATATATTCCAATTGGAATATGTTGGGATTTTTGTGTGTTTGAGAACTTGTTAAAATTGGCAGTACTTTTGGATAGCTTAACTGTTTATGTTGCCAGGAGAGTCAAGTGGTTTGGTTTTCAATTGTTTGCTGATCTTTGTATTTTGCTTCATTTCTGGCTTGGTGTCCTTAAATTAACTTTTTTTTTTTTTTCTTTTTTCTTTTTTAAACCTTTAAAACATAGTAGTTTGATTTTAACCTTCTTTTTGCTTGTAAACCTATTTTACATCCCTTCTTAAATCTGTAATTCAAAACCTCTTTAACTTGTCTGTACCTATATCAGGCTTTTAAATGGCAAACCATTTACAATAAACTTCAAGCAAAATTTCAATGTTCTGTGTGTGGACTTCAAAGCCCATTTCAAAATTTTAAACGTATGATTTGGATTTATTTGAAATAGGGGTGTTAATATATGGAGCTAATGTTAATACACAGAGGTAAGAAACTTTTCAGAAAGGTGTTCATCCAAATGCTCTTATTTGAAGGGAGAAACAAAGTTGGCATATTCATCGTAAAAAATCTGTGATATAAGTAGCTCTTCTATATTTTAACATGTGTTGTGTGCAGGAGCACTGAATTAAATCTGCTTGTTATGTTTTCACCAACAGAGAGTCTGCACAAGTGCTCATGGGGGAAGGGAGATTCTAGAAGGCTGGGGACATTGTGATTCATGATTTTAGTATGAAATGATGTATTTCTCACTAACAGATCTAGAATTAAGATTAAATTACAAGTCAATTGCCTGAATGTCCTAATGAAAGGAAAATATATACATTTGCTCTACTTTTAAAGCATAATTTCCACATTCATATGTACACCTATATGCAATAGTTGCATGAAATTCTAATTTATACATAGAATATTTGTCTGTTTCTCACCATCCTACCCAGCAATAAATTAATTTTCCCCAAGTTGAGTCTGTTTTGCCTGTGATTGGCAAGTGATTGGCAAGTGATGTCCCTGTCTTTAACTCTACCCATGCGCTTCTTTTTCCATCTTATTTTCTCCTCCTGTCCTATTGAGGAGGGGGAATGAGCAAGTAGCCTGGTGGGTGTCTGGCAGCCAGCCAAGGTTAACACACCACAAGTAGACATCCACTTTATCTAACCTGCAGTTCATTTGACGCCCCCAAAATATGAAGCCAAAGGAAACAAACAAACAAACAAACAATCTTATATAGAAGAAAACAACAAGTTATCCCCATGGATTTGGTTCATTAACAATTTCTCTCACCTTAGAACTAAGACTTGTATCCAAACATTCTACTGGAAAGATAAAAGTTCAATTTGTTTTCAGTGATGCATCTTCTCAAATAAATCTGTGACAATTTTAACCATTACTGTCATATTTATGCAGCTGGAATACTAAATGAGTAATGTAAACATACAAAATATTTAAACGTCTTTAAAACATCTGTGAGAGTCAAAGGAGTGGCTAATTAATGCTTCTTGTGAACTACTGCGGCTTTCTATGCACAGCTTTGAACAGAGAACACCCTTCTCTGCAGCCCTACAGTATTTGCACCCATGCTCTATTGTGGCCTTAGTAGCACTTTGTGGTCTGAAATGATTAAACTTGGTTTCATATCTTATCACTTCTTTGGTTTTAATAAATGCTTTGTCTCTGTATAAAGCAGACATTGGTGCAAAGATCTCTTAAACTTTAAAATTAAGAAAAGGAGTTCTGCAGTTTTACTAATGCCTTATGAACAAATGGATTTCCTGTTATTTGGCTTGAACCTGATGCTTGCTGCTTTCATTTAATGTCCCTAATTCTTTTCACCTTTTTCTAGAAACCCATAATTTTATAAATTTCAGTTTTATACCCACACTCATCTCCTTGTTCTAGGATGAAAACAACTTGTTGCACCTCAAACAACCAATCCAAGAAGTTCAAGCAGGATTTAAGCATGAATTTAGCTAGCAGCATGAAAAAAAGAAAATATGATTTGGTTTGGTTGTGTTTTTCCCTCTCCTGTATAATTTTCCTATATTTCTTTCTCTGTTCTACAGTAAAAAGTTCAAGGAAATATACCGCTGATATTGGGATAGCTAACCCTTTCTATTTACTTAGAATAAAATAAACAACCTTTTCTTATTTACAAATATTTTAGCTTCTCAAGTTTTACCCATGCAAGCAATTTTTCTGGTTTGTATGGTAAATATACAGTGATGTATTTGACCTTAGCAAAAATAACCAAAATTGCAATAAAAAAAAATACACTATACGTTGTAAAGTCCCAGAGATATTAAATCTCAATATGGTTATTAAGAGTATTGTGTTTTTCATTACTTAGAAATAGTAGCCTCTTCTTACTCTCACCAGTATATTTGGGGGGTGCCCATTCTCTGGCAGACTGTTAGCACTGCTTTGGCAAGTGCTGCCTGTTTTCTGCGGTTATGTCCTGAAACATCCCTTGCGTGTTCATAGTATGATGTAGCCACAGGCATAAACTGTACTGATACATTTTATTTACTTCCCTTAGAGGTCTTGGAAAAGACAATGATGTCCCAATAGACGCTTGAAGACAGCAATAATAATTCAAAATACTGGTGATTTACTTTGATTAAACATTTCATCCCTGAATTCAATTCCAGAATCCAAAAAGTCACCACTGTGAGCCTCATCAACAACTGAACAGCTGGTTGGGATGTTATCCTTCTATCAGTCTTAACACCAGAGCAATGTCTTGTTTTTAGCGGTGATTCTAAGTGGTACTGCAACACTATCAACGAGTTTAATTCACTGAATTCATAGCCAAGCAGTTTTAGCATCCACTCCTTAAATTACTTCTAACGGTCCTTTACAGATCTGTTCCGCCAAGATTGTGATTTTCCTGAGGTGCCTGGGAAAGAGAAACAGTAGTGCTACTGACGTACATTTCATCACTGGATAGTCCTCATAAGCGTGAGTTTTTTAAAGATTAAGAAATAGCAAATCACTTACAGGTAGCATAAGTTAAACATTTGAATTACTTCACTGACCAATATTGGGATTACTTTTATGCTTGCTGTTATATTGTTTAAATGCTTTGCCAAATTTGGGCCGTTGCCTTCACAACCTTGTAGATTTTGTTTATCTAAGTATTTATATAGTTGTCCTTACTCCAATATCTGAATATCTTCACATAATGTAATATTTCCCCATAACTACCTTATCAACTAAGAAGGCAGACGGATCTTAAGGGTATTTATACTGTGCATTGTCCACAATCCACATTGACTAGATCTAATATCTTCTCACAGTATTGTGCAAAACCTTGCAGAAATACTGAGCTGGCTTCTTTTTAAATGAGAGCGTCCCAAAAGGGAGCCTTGGAGAGGCTGACACCGCAGTGGATCCGACCACCCCACATTCCCAAGTGGTGATACAGCAACAGGCTGAGCTGCAGGCTAAGTCCCATACAGAACCATTTTCCAAATTGCATACAGAAATGAAATTGTGGTCACAAAATTGTGGTCAAAACCACAAATGTAAACAGCTTAGACATGTTTGAAGCTATTTATGGAAATACGCTCTAGATTTACAGCACATTTATCTAATGTCTATCATTTTAAAACACAAGCTGGCACTTGGCTTTAGTTAAGGTAGCAGTGTTATTAAGTGCTGCCCACCCAGCACGGACAGGAAAGTTTCCCAAGGGTGGCAATCCTTGGGACCTGCGGCTGCCACCTGAAAAGGGAAGGGCTCAGCTGAGAGCTCAGGGTGTACAAAGTCACCGTGCATCACAGCAGGAGGAAGGTAAAAGCTCTTCCGCCTGCCTGAGTTGCCTCTGCAGACACAGAAAATCTGCGTTTTTATCTCTCTGTCATTATTGCTGCGTTGTAAAATAAATTAAAAGATTTACATCACATTAAGACAGAATCATTTCTGACAACCGATCTGAATGCAGAATATGCATATCAGGGCTGAAGAGAGATTATAAAATCTTGTTTTGAGTGAAACGTCACTGTCCACTAATAGATATTCAAGAGTAACTCCTGCAGGAAATAAGATCTGAGATTTTTGTCATTATACACAGAGAACGAAAGTGAAATGTTCAGACTGAGTTTAGTATTCTCTGTGCTCCCTTACAGGGGAGCAGAGAAAAGAATTAAAAGGGATTAAGACCCAGCAGCAAGCTAAGAAACATCTGCCTATTTATTACTTCTATGATGGAAGCCCTCTTACCTGCTCCGGCCATAATTAAATTTCTGATATCCTAGAGTTACCAATATATAAATATCTTTTCCTGTTGTTGAGTTCATTGACCGGTGATCCACACTGAAGTCTATAGCTCTACGCTGCATCTCATTCATCTTCATGTTTCAATTCACTATTTTCAATTCCCATTGAGCAATTGTTGAGTACATATCTAAACCTATAAGTAATCTACTTGTTATTTCATCCCTTTTATGTTAGGACGTCTTTCAATTTTTTAACTTAGAGCCTTACAAAAGTCAGAGTTAGATTTCTATGCGAATAAACAAAGGTTGTTCTATCAATCCCATTACATGCCTCTGGAGCAACCTTTTTGGCAACAAGATGTGCAAAAACTGATCATGACTATTTACCCTAATACACTTGCCAATTATGGCATTTTCTGCTTCATAATAAAAAGTGAAGGGATTTGTCCTCATCTGTATCTATTCAGTCAGCCTCTTCATTGCTGTGGAACATCCTTCATTGAATGGGAAGTTTGTAGTAGCCTTATGGAATAGTATTTTTCCCAAGAGTAACATACATTCAAGTTCTCAGTTCTCTCTTTTTCTTTTTTTTTTTTTTTTTTAAATACTTCTCCCTAAGAACTTCTGAGCAAACATTAAAATCCCAGTAAAAGCAGCAGTTCCACAGATTCATATCTCCCGAATACCAGTGGACTATAAGCAGTAGTCCATAAGCTGGCCCACTATAAACACTGAAACTCAGAAATTCATTTGTCCAGTCCTGTAATACAGCTGATAAGCAAGTAAGTTCAAAGTTTAACAAACGTTTGTTGGTCTAGAACTAGAATTCAGGTTCTGAAGCGTCTGTAGACACAACTTCAGCAGTGCAGAGTTTACGACATTTCTGAAACTTCATAAGCAATTTGTAGACAAGTGAAATATGGCCTTGTATATTTTCAAATTTCGTATTTTTAATTCTTGCTACTATTCTACTACTCCAGCTACAATCAAAGCAGCATTATTTCAATTTATCTTATTGCTAATTTAGCTAGTTTATATCTCAGCTTCCTAGTATTAAATTTACATCCAGTGTCTACTTCAGCAAGTTACTTAAATAACAAAAGGTGAATGTGTTATATAATGGCATATATGTATGAGATGCATCTGTATTGTCAGTAGCATATACCCACGAGAAACATCATCACCAAGTTTAGTCATCATTGCACATACTCTGCTCATATTATCTCTCTTGTATTGAAGGAATCCAACACCACCAAAGAATTATTTCCACCTCTTGATAGATTTCTAGTATCCCAAGAGACCTTTCCATTTCAACCCATCGTTACTAGAACACGGACTATATTTCTTACATTCCAAACCCAAACATGGCATCAATTTCACTGGAATACATCTTAGTAACATTATACGGGTCACACGTAAAATTCCTGCGACCACAGCTAAAGGAGGAAGGATAATGAACGGCTCAATTAACATGGAAAACCATGTAGGAGGTGACATTTCAGTAAGGAATTTTTTCTTTGGCTATAGGAGAAAAAACCAGAATATTTTTGACATTTCTGCAACAGCCTTCACAGCTTGAATAGTGCCTCCAACCTTGAATATGATTTCCAACATCATGTAAATTTTAGCATATTTTATTTTGTATTTTTATATCTTACACGTAGAAAGACTATCAGTTACTACGGTGTGAGAATGCTTAATGGAATGGCCAATAACAAGTGTCTCTGTCAGGCACTGTCCTGCAAATAATCCACCAGAGAAAAGAGAAATACTACAGTATTCAAAGCACTTATTTCCCCTCCTTCAAGCTATTTAAGCTCACTAAGGGATTACTTGAAACCACTATCAAAAGATTAACAACTGCCCACTAAAACAAGAAGGCATTGTTTGATTTTGTACTTTTGTTTTGATATTACACTAGCTTTAACACTTACCTCCCTTTCTAATGCATTAAATTATAATGGATTAATATGTAGTACTATAAAATTTGGGCAAAAAGGACCAGCACTTCTAGACAACAAGAGGTACAGTTCTATGAATGAATACTCTTCTAACTATGGTATTTTCACTATTCATACTGATTTTATTAGATAACAGCATCTGGAGAACTGTTAAAAGCAGCAAAGTATAAATAGCATCAAATTACTGTGCAAGGCAGTTGTCAGCAGGCACTGAAATACTCTGGAAAGACGTCGTTTTTTTCCCCACCTTCCTACCTACATAAGGAGAGACCAGAGAATGTTTCACACCATTTGTTCCTTGATGCCTGTTTCTGTTCTGACTCCATACTTTGTCTCCTCCTCACTGTCTGAGTGGGTACATATCGACACCATTACTCTTGATTCATAAAGATGATCTATAACCAGAGTGCAATAAGTCACTGTGCATTTAATTCACAGCAAGAAACATTTTTTTAAAAGATGTTACTTATATATATATATATATATATATATATATATATATAGGCTGTGAAAATCTACTATGTTGTGAGCAATCCAGGCTACATTAGCAACAATCAGCAAATATAACTCTTATCTGTTAATAGCACTACTTTTTCCTTCCAGCCTGTCATCAGCTGTATCAATCTCTACCTGCGCCTGTGATTTCCAAGGATGAAGCCACAGCATTAAGTGGAAAGTATTTCCTCTTTTGTTGAAATAACAACAGCAGCAGCATCAATTTTTCATTAATGGCATGACACAATTTCACAACTCAAAATTATACTTAAGTCCAACTAAGCTGATTGTAAATTGACCATTTTAAAAACATTTATTGGAATACCAAACACGTCACCCAAAAATCAGTCATTTTCAAGGTAATTGCTCACTAAATCATAGATATGAAAAGACTACATTTCAGTACTGAGCAAACAAGTTGTGAAGAATTTTCATTCTTTCACAAAAGAAGAGTTTCATCATTGTAAGCACCTGTCCTTTACCACTTCTCTCATACTTGCTTGTAATTCAGTGCTGGCAGCTACAGCTGCCAAAATGCTTGTATTAGTCTGGAAAGGAGTACTTGATTTAAAATTGAGGTTGCAGCAGCTTTTAAGTAATGTTGAAAACTGGGACAGATGTACTTACTACAGTACCAGTCAGAGAAGCACTGTTATTACGGTAATAGTCACTGAACAAACATTTTTATAACTAAATTTCAATCATGCCATAAGTATTGCACTTCTTATGGATTTCCACAGGGTAATGAATCAACATCCTGCAAATGACATATGATAATATATGTACTTGTCAGCATATATACTGAATCACAGAGTCATCTTTAACCAGGTCCATTTTATTGCAATCACAATAGTAACCTATTACTTTAGTGACTTCTCCCAGTGTTAGCCTATGACAGTGTACATTTTTCATGCCTGATGATTCATTACAGAAATGTCACGGAATATATGGAAAGACTATGTTTACAGAAAGCCACACTGACTGGATCGTGAATCATAACGGCTTTGTTGGAAGTACTGCAGAAGAAAACGTGGTGTTCGATTGAAAGATGGATTTAAACAATTTGTTTGATTATTTTCTGCAGTAACTACTTTCTTTCTCATAAGCTTAGTTGGATATATGGTTAAGATGAAAACAATGCAACTTGATAACTAATAGCAAAAATATAATAAAAACAGATTCTCTGTCTCCTGGGAAAGCATTCTAATTTTTGCAATGTGAAGCATCTCTGAAAGTAGGTAGCGAAATAGTCTTTGCCAATATCAGAATTTTACTTTGAGGTTTATTCTGAAAAGGTTTTCTTCTAAAAAAAGGTGTTTCTACTAACTGAAATGCATCAAATGCACTTTCATGATGCACTATATTTCCATGTCCATTATATCATAGTCAGAAATCCTTATTAGAACTATATCTCAATTGCAGGACTGCTAAGAGATTCAAATTCCCAAATTTGTAACGCAGAGACAAAGTAACAGATTAATTTATTTCATCACTTCTCTTGCCTTCATTCCCATAATTTTCAACATCTGATATATTGCCTACAGGAGAGTTGGACTAAATGCACAAGCACATTTTTATTAAGGATATCCTCTTGCTAAAGGGACAGTTATAAGCCGTAAAGTTATTATTTCTCCTATGAAAATGAAGGTAGCTCACTCACTCTGAATGAAAAAAAATTTTAAGCCCAGATCCTTAGAACTCACTGCTAATGCTATGAATGAAAGCAGTATGTCTATAACCAGAAAAGCTACAATTTAAAATACAAATCTGCTCAATTCTTTAGCAGTGTTTTGCAGATCTGTACTGCTTGGAAATGAACAGGTTTGTTAAGAGGACACAACAGATAATGGGTAAATTCATTATCAAACAGAGAGATGAGTGTCCTTATACAGGTTAAATTCCAGTTGTATCCTTTAATTCCTCTATATTACATTTGTAAGAGAGTTGACAAACAGGATTTTTGCTTTATTTAACCTAGTTAGAAGAATGCATCAAATATATCAGACACTTCTGCTAAAATATCCCATGTACTTATCCTACATACAGTGTCGACGTTAAGTATATGCTTACTTCTTCAAGTGTACTTGCAAACTTTTTTTTAAAAAAAAACCAGAAGATCTAACGTAATGTCTATCACACAGAATAAAGACTGCTCGGAGGCACTGCGGACACTGCAGAGAAAAACTGAGTGTGGAATAAGCAGAAGAGGGCAGCATCTTACCACGTTTTAATGTCTATAGACTTGGCTTCCTAAAGTTAAGACATTATAACGGGCATATTTTGTTGAATGCTAATTTTGTTCAAAGATGACCTACATTCGTTAAAAATTTCCCTTTCGTTAACGCATAATATATCACCTTGCTAGTTAGGCATTTAAAAAAAAAAAAATCCTCTGTAAGCTAATTGCTAATAACAGCTGATAACATTTGCAAAAAAGCAAAGTAACTTACCTTTATGCATCCAACCACAGTTTCCATTTTACTTTGGTAAAAACGAAATTTCTAAATGGAAGCAGCAGTAGTAATGCTTGAGCTCAAAAACAGAGCCCAAACAAAGCACCAGGTCTGAATGCTCCAAAGTTTTATCACACAGCTCCTTCTAATATTTAAGCAATTGTTTAAAATCAGAAATAGAGAATGTATTAAGACCATACAAGTATAATATAATATTCAAACATTTCTGTGCAATGCAACCTATATGACACTTCTATGCTCCTAATAAACATAGTTATGTGTTGATAAATATCATACAGGGAATGTATATCTATGAATGTTTGTATTTGTTACACATTGCATGAAACGTACAGGTGTTTAAAACTTTGTTAGCCACTGAGATTAGTAAGTAAAATGAGATTTTTGTCAACTAGCAACAGAATCTCAAATAATGGATTAGAGGAATGATAATATCGGAAGTATTTTTCTAAAGAAAAACATTCACTAATCTTTGTAACATTTTTAAGACTGCATCCACTTTTCTGTGCTATATGGCCATATTCCTCACAAACCCTGAATTACCTACAAAATCATTCTCTTAGAATTGCGATTTCAGATGCAAACGGTTGTGCTCCCTTATAAGAACGTTCCTTACACTTTTTTGCAAAAGTGTCTCATCTAATTTTATTTGGTCAATCCACATACCCATAGCTGTCTTACTATAGGAAGCCAATTAGCAAATGAAAAGTAGTAGTAGTAAATGAATTTATGATAAAAATTACATTTGAAGGAAATCAGAACAATAATTTTATGCTTATAAATATTTCTAAAAACAAGCAGTACATTAATGCCTTATATGCAGATGAATTTGTTTACTTGGTAAGTTTATAAAAGTGCTGTTTGTTTAAAAACATGACCTATGACAAAACTTATGAATCTGCACAAATGCCCTCCCATATGTCACATGAAATAACTTCCACATAATCTGTGGCAGGTTGTGCAGTGAATATGCAGTTTTACACTGAAATTTCTAGAATTGCATTTGAGACAGCTTCTTGCAGGGATTGTTTAAAACAGCTGAATTAACATTGTACAAGTCAAACATTCTTAAAAACGTAGGCACACATTTAAATAGAAATTTTTAATTAAGTTAAATGAAAACAACATCACAATGTCACAGAATGCTACAGAGTACTTCAACATGGTTATAGAAATCAGTTTAACACAGATGAGTATTTTAACAGATTAAAATAGGTATCCCTTGAAATAGGAAGCTTCTGCTGGTGAAGCCTCTTGCCTTTGGAAGCTGTTCATATAGACTTTTGGCCATTGCACTCCATTTTGCCCAGCAGAAAGCAATAAGAAAAAAAACCTGGTGAACTGATACTGGAGTATCAGTTATTCTGGAGCAAGGCTCACCATGTGATACCACTGGAAGCCTTAGCCCCAGTCACTATTCTTCTTAGCATCTGAGAGTTATTCTAACATGTCAGTCAAGAGAAAGTCAGAAATTAAAAAATGGGCTATCCTTTAGCAAGAGAATTAAGTTCACTGTTAATATTCAGTTTAATACAAATGAAACAAAATAAATAATGCACTTCAAATATAGCTTATGCAAATGCGAACTATTGTTATATGATCATCAAAATGCTGTTTCCTCCCTCTTCTTCCAACCATTCAGCTGAGGACGAGCTCAGAGGCAAGGTGGGAAGAAAACAGTTTCTGTCATTGTGTATCATGTATTCAGGCAGTCCAAAATAAACTTCTGACTTGATATTTGAAGCCTTTGCATGTGTGTCCGTGCCAACAACGTATTGCTACATCCTGCTTTTCAGGAAGAATATTGTGTATTTTTACCTTACCCCTTGGTTAGGGCAAAACAATGCAAGCTATTTGTGGGGAGAAAGTAAAATATAACTATGAGGGGGAAAAATGTTCTCTACCTTTGCCATTCAGGTCTGTAGCTTAGTCTTAAGATTCTCTATCTTTGCCATTCAGATCTGTAGCTTAGTCTTAAGTAAGAATCATATCACTATCAAATAGCTTCACATATTACTAATGAACAGAGTGCAAGACCAGGACTAAGATTATGTCTATGGGGAACATTTCCCCTTCATGTTAATATTATGTTTACTTATTCTCCACACTTATGTCATTTTTTTCTCTGCTTGATCATGGGTTTTGGTTTTCTTTAAATTCATTGCATTAAAAATGCTTAACTGATGGGGTTTTTTGTCCACAGAAATTATTTGGTTTTTATATGCAAATAAAACCATTATAAAGACATATCCTCAGACTGTTTTTTAATAACATTAATGCCTTGTCAGCTGTCTGTCGTAATATTTAAGTACATTCCACTCCTTACTAGCGTTAGACAAGAAAAGCTATACGTCAGCCCATAATGTATTTCACGTGCCATCTGCAAAGCACTGCATAACGCAGCATGCCCTAACTCGTATTTTCCCTAGCTGGTAGTGTCAGGCAGCTCCAAGTCACACCATGTAGTCTCACGGTCCCGTCAGCTCCTGAAGTGGTAGAGAAGTGATAGTAAGCAAGTGAGGTAACCATCCCAGTCTGATGGACGCCTGCAGCACTTCCCAGGCCCCTTCTTGAGAGCTAACTCGGGCAGAACTAGCCTTGTCCCTCTGTCCCCACAGGGCAAACATGCTGAGAACTGAAGATTCTTTGGGTCCGTACTTTACCGTGAGAGTCAGGCACCAACATCTTCTGTTTTGCTTTTCTGTTTGTGCTTCCCCCAACCAAACAAGTGATTTTTCCTCTGCTTTTTTCAGCATATTCTCAGTTTCTTTATGTTTCTCTTTCAAAGCTAAAATCAGAGCCTGCGGTATCTTCTGCCCTTCCATACCTAAACGGTTCCCATTTATGTTCATTGTGGCCATACAAAAAGTACTTGGAATCAAGAGAAATTTTGTAGAGTCTGCTGAGAAAATCTCCAGACAGATGGACCAGGCAGAGAGACCTACAAGGGGAGGGTAGGAGTGACACAAACCAAAATCCACCCGTGGCAACAGAGGCAAAGCTCCATTACGCACTTTCAGTGGAGAACAGCATGGCCCTGCTGGTGACCACCCTTGTAATAGCTTGCCTTGGGCTCTTTTTGCAGACTTCATGTTTATGCTATTTTAAGGTAATTGCAATGCATTATTTATCTTGTTTAAGTAAATTTTAGAAAAGTTTTAACCAAACCATCCAGTACTTATCACTTTTCCTTCTTCCAACATTCATCTTTAATGTACTTCTCCTGTAATCAAATAATCAGTAAGGACACAAATCTTTCAAGTAGAATAATCTCATTTGTTTGAATAACAAACAAATTAAAACAAATACAATTGGAATATGAGGTAACATTTATAGAATGTAAATTATAAACCTTTATTTCTCTACACAAAAAAAAATTGAAGACTAAATTCTTGATGGAACAAACTTGTTTAGTATAGAATTCCTTTATAGCATTTAAGCCATGCATTTACCCTCACTGAGGGATAATTGATTAATTGTTTCAAGAAGCAAAAATGTAAAAGTAATGAAGATGTGACATCCTTTTTACTATTTTTTTTCTGAGTTCTGAGTGATTCTTATTGAGAAACAGCCACCAGATATTTCAATACAATGTTAACAACTACTCTGTAATTGGAAAACATTGATCTCCTCAGACAGGTGGTCTTGGAAGATAGGAATTTACCTTAAAATTCCATACTTGAGATCAAGCAAGGTAGAAGCAGGTGGTTTCCATAATGAACTACCTTATTATCTATTATTCATTTATTCTATGCTAAAATGCTTACATCTATCACTTGCTTAGGTTGTGGTATCCTTGCACATTCTAAATTTCTAACAATACAATTTTCTCCCATTTCATTTAGCAAGAAAGCTGTGTGCTGCTTTTTGTGTAAAACAGATGTACACAATATGAGCAAGACACTAGACGGGTTCACCTTATGACTATACTTAAATTCGTTCCAGAGCTTTAAGGAATATCAAATGGTCTGGGTTGTTGTCAATATACTAAGAGAGTTTGATAATTCCTTTCCATTCATTTCCAGTCACTGAGCCATTTTAAACACTCAACAGCCAGAGGACTCGTTATTATAGTACTTAATAGCCTCACTAATGTTATGCGATGGCTAGGTATTGACCTTTCCAGTGCCATTTGAGGGACATTCCCAGATGAAGGACTCTATAAATGGTTCATTTGGGATGAAATAGGAAAATACTGTTTCCTTTGGACCCATGGGCAAGGCTGAAACCAGAAACTAAAGGATCAGAGAGGGCTGTACCTAAGAGTTTCCCAGGACCTACATAGCTAATAACTATCACATAATTCTGTACCGAAAATTTGCTAGTTTTTGTTTTCCACTTGGCATTCAAAATTCAGTATATGCTAAAAGCCTATTTACTGCTGTTAACAGGAACTTTTCTTTGTTGCTGTTGTTTTAAATTTCTTTCATATTTTAGTTTAATTCCAAGTTGATTGCCGAATGTTCATAAATTTGACACAGCTTAATGACTGCAATTATAATAGGGGCATTTTAGTTTTTAATACCCCTCTTGCTAGAGGCAGCATATGTACTTCCCCCCCCCCCCCCCCCCTTTTATTTTTGTGTCTGACATGTCTGGTAGCTATTATGGTTAGAATTTAAAAAATAAAATATTAAGCAGGGACTGATGATAAATAGTAGCTTAACTAAAAATAAAGGAAAGAAAACAGTATCTTAAGATGATTATAAATTCCAGCAGCTTTATAAATTATGATACAACTGTTGATTACATCTGCTATAAGCTCTTGGTTAGAGTTAAAAGTCTCTTGAGCATGGATCTCTGGCTCTACAATGAAGAAAGATGCACAGTCACCCCAGGGAAGTCTAAGAGCACAAAATTTACATGTTTAGTTTTGGGGGTTTTTTTTGTTTGTTTGCCTTTTTTTTTTTTTTTTTTTTAATCACTTGGTTTGTCCAAGGAATGAGATAAGTTTGGAACACAAGAATTACCACAAAACTTGGAGCATAAGTAACAGATTTAAACAGATTAAAAACCCACTTTTTATTGCCTCATTCCACTGTTAAAAGGACTCTGAAATAAGCACAAGAGACTGAGAAAATAATGCAACATTAACACATGGTAGAAAAGGAGTCAAACAGTTAATGAGCTCTCATCACATGTGAAAAATATTCTTGACCATACATATCCTAATTTCCTGTTTACAAAGCCACAGTATTCATCAGGGTTTGAATCTTGCCATTTTCAAGGACTTTGCCCAAATACCAAAAAACCGCCAAATTTGCTTTGCAGGATATGCAAGAATTATGTCAATTAGACTATGCACTGTCTTTGTCTGGATGAATTTTATTTTAGAGAAGTTAACAAGGGACTCCAAAATCGGTATGGCAAAAAATGTTCTTTTCCCACCGATTTTGCACGGTAGGAAATTGTAGTCAGATGGCTTTTTACTGTAGTATCAGTTTTTAAATCCTTAATGAAATTACCCTTACAAGTATCCTGTAAAACTGTGAAGTGTTATCTATTCCATTTGAGTAACTGAGGTACTAAAAACTAAATGACTTAGAGAAAAACTGGTGAAAAAAGGCTTAAGCTGAAATTTCTTAAGCCCTAGTCTAGTGGCTTATTCACCATGCTTTCTCTGGGAAATGTGATTAAATAAAAAAATCAATAAAGATTTAGGTTTGCCAGATAAAACACAAAAGCTTGAAAGTCCGCTGACAAGAATTCAGGGCACGAGGCCAAGTTTTTTCCGACTACATTGAGTGGATCAGTTAATAGCATGAAAACAACATAATAAGGAGAAAATTAGACATCTGCTTCAGGTGTAGCCATGAGGTATGTCCTCAAGGACTTCACTTTTACTTCTCCCAGTGCTAAGGGCAGTTGATGAATTCCTGACCCCATTAACATGAATGGTGAAACTCCCTTTACTTGAGACTGGCTACAGATTCACCCACACTCAGGCAGGGGCAGTGCAAAACACTTAACATCAAATTCACATCTCACTCTTAGGAGACTGTCTCAGCCACTAATTTTAAATGCTGCAAGGAGAGACGTTAGAATACTAAAAATCTGGGCTCCACAGAAGCCCCTAATGCGATGTTCAGAAAAGCAGGGAGTGGCACAATTTTGATGAAATAGCAAATTAACCAAATGTGCAGTTTTAGGAATAATCATCTTTGCAAAATTAAGTCAATTTTGCTCAAAACATTTATTTTTATATATACTGATATATATATAATTATAAGCTTCTACAGGTTTTGTTCACAAACCTAATTTTCATTTCAAACCACAATGACCTTAAGAAATAACTTATGTTTAAAGTAGTTTAAAAAACTGAGGTCCTGAAAATTAAATGCAAACTGTTGCATTTCAAATAAATATTTCATGTTACTGCAAAATGTTTTTTCTGGTTTGTGTTTCATTGTTAGTCTCCTCCAGCTCATCAAGCCAAAAAGATCAATTATCTGACTAGCTTTATACAAAAAGATCAAACGAGATAACACACATAGTTTGTGAATCTAGAAAATCAGCAGCAGCAGTCATGATCAGTAGCTTTTGCCACGTTAGATAGGAAACAAGGTCAACAAACTTTCAGAACTGAGCTGAAAAAAAAATAGGTGCTTTCTCACTGAGGGAAGATACAACAGACCTACTGCTGTCTGGAGAGAAAGTAGAATATTATTCTTAAATGACAGTGGAAGAACATGTAGTCTAGTTAATTTAACTTTCTTCTCTTTTTACAGGCACCACAGATCAGGGGATTAGCTACGCTGTTGATGAGAAAACGTACAGACCTTTAACACTAGTTGCTGACTATTCATTTGGTGAAAAAACCCTGTAACTACAATTCTATTATTGACAAATGTATTTTGCTCCTTCCTAGCTCTTACAATGATCCTCTTTCCTCTTTTTGATAGAAACATCTGGTGTCTTCTAGGCCAGCATAATAACCTAATAATGCTTCAGAATTAGCAACTACAGTCTATGAAGACCCCTGTCGAAATACCTGTAGACTATTTATATTTTACTTATCGGTGGTAAATAAAAATTTCATAATCATTATTGGGTTTTTGTGACTGTATAGTTTTTGGGTCTGTTTTTGTTTTTAAAGAGATCGGGCACGGTGAAGTACTATAATTCTGCACAAAGAACACTCATTTTGTGATTAGTTTAAATGTAATTAATCCTAATTTATAGCTGGCCATACATGTTTCCCCTTCAGCCTAGTAATTACCGATCAATTTGCAAGAACAACTAATTGTTTATTTTTTTTACTGCACCTTTACCTTATATATGTACATTACAAAGCAGTGTAGTGGTAAGGAAGGAACAAGTCAATTGGAGACATTTCTATTAGAAAAAAAGATGACAGCCACCCATGAATGGAATTCCCTTCAGTATAAAAATAGTATTAGAAATAGCTTAATGCAAGAGCTGTGTAATGATTAAAGATAAGATCTGAAAGAGCATCAGAATTTGCTATCCTATAACCTTCTCTAGTAGTTCCTATATCCGTGTAATATTACAAATGACTCGCAGAGAATGAGCCAGGACTGATTGCTCATCATGTCTTCAGGTAGAAGAATAAGGTGTCGGGAATGTTAGTAGATGGCAAATTCTGAACAGACAAAATGGACATGATGTATAGTTCAGTCGTGGACTGCCCTGTCACAAAACGCGACGGACACAAAACATTAACCTCTCTGGTCTCTAACTCGAAGCCTGTCAATGGGACGGAAATCCACTGAGGGTTACTGTGTAAACCAAAACTCCCTCTGGCTCAGGAAGTCTCTGCTCCACAAATTCTTACATGCCCCTTGACATCCACTTTTGGCCACTGTCAGAAACAAGAGAATTAAAGGGACCTTTAGACTGGTGTTATGCCATCGCTTTTTTGCCTTTATTAGGCTCAGGCAACACTTTTATATTGTGGAACCAATAATGTATAGGAACTCACGGCGACCCTGTGAAAGGGTATCTCTCCTTAAATTATTTCCAACCTTTGCTTCAGGAAGACAATGATTGCCAGGTAAGGTAAAAAAATGAACAATCTTTATATGACCATAAAAGATACTTGAACAGCTGTATTAAAGACAACGGTGTAACAACAGTGTATGTGGAAATACAAGTATAGCCCCTATATTTTGAAAACAAAAATTCATCAAAAATAAGTTCCTAGGAAGAGAGAGACAGGAAAAGACCCCAAGGTTTCTAGCAATAGCAGTAATTATTGAAAGAACGTTGCTGTTATATTTCTTCAGTCAGATATATCATCTAATATATTACTGATTTAGCCTAAACACAGTTTAATCAAAAGGTGCCCTAATCTGAAATAAGGCTCTGTGTGGCAGCCTGCTGCATTGCAGCTAGACGTCTGTGCTTGCTTGGTTATTAGTAGGGCCACCAGCAGAACAGCACTACGTTTAGATTTTTAATACCCTGTTGCTATGGCTTACTTTAAAAAAGCGTGATATATCAGCCAAGGCACATATTAACCTTCGGTAAGAGCCAACTATTTTAGACCAAGCCAAACAATGAACTGCAATCTTTTGGCCTTGGTTTGGATTTTGGCCAAGGACAGGTTCATTTAAATCACTGTGCAGTTGTCCAACTAAAACGATGGTTTACACACCACTTTGATTTATGTACTCTCTGAGTTTTTCAGTGGTGCTGACACCTCTGAAATTTTCATATACTTGGAATGCTAAATTGCATTTATTAACTTACTTTTTCTTAATCACCTTTTGAGGACTTTTAGAAGTAGCCTATTGACTGCAAAGCTGAAAAACATCACGGTATAAGACTGTGTGTGGGATCAGGCTATGGCCCATGCATTTTTCCAAAATGCAGATTCACTACAGAAAAGTTTCTAGGGAGAGAGATACAGGTATGAAGGAACCCAGATGCATATAGCATTATTTAAGCATTTTGATGCTATATTCCATTAGATATATTAGCAGTTACTTCCAGTCTCATGCCAATATTTGGCATAATTGGCATGCCAATTGCCATTCCAATGGCATTAGAATAAGAAGTATTTCAAAGGTAAAAAAAAAAAAAATACTAAGATGACAAATATACTCAACACTTAGTTTAACAAACCTGTGAACTACTGCCACGTATTTCTGTGGCAGACACTGTAGCAGCATGTGTTTGTCCTTGCTTGACCTACAGCCGGATGATGCTGCTTCTACAAGAAGTTAACCAGCCTTAGAGTAACGGTCCAGAGATACTCTTTGGTTATGTCTGCTGCTACTTATTAACAGGCAGAGCCCTGACACCCACTTACACCATAGGACAAACCATAGGACAAACCTGGACATAGGACAAACTAACTAACCATAGGACAAACTAACTAACCATAGGACAAACCTGGTTTTCTGCCTCATATCACATTTATAACTTCAATTCCATAGCTCTTGCCACATTTGAAAAGGTTGACATTCCGCTTGCCTCAAAGTGGCAAGGTGCAAGCTTATATCCAGTTTTCTATTTTAAGGGAAAACAATATGACATTTGGTCAGACTTCTACAATAAGCACAAGCTTATGAATAATTACTCTGTATGCTACATTTCATTCAGGTGCTGTATCTATAGGCAAATAGTAGGACAAATACAACTATCAACCTGCTGGCATAGAATTCATGTTTTTAAGCTATTTATTAAAAAAGGGTAAACATTTGTTTTCCCATTCATCATGAAGTCCTAAGAACATTTTACTTAAAATGCTAAAGCAGACGTCTACAAAACCTTGATTTAGAATAACCTTGAAGACAAAAGCAGCACCACTTTATAAAACTGCCATGTCTTTTTCTGACCAAAGCAATTCTGTGCTCTAGCTAAATAAAGTGAACTTCAACATCATAGATGTGTGTGATCAGCATGATGTTTTTTAATAATAAATAAAAAAAAGATTTATGAATGGCCAGCCATTGTTGACAATTCACTTTTCTTTATTGATTTTGCTTTCAAGCAAAATTGCCCAAACAAGATCTTTCTTGTTATTTTTAATATATTATTTTTATACAGTTACACTGAAAACTGTGTCTAACCCATAAAATAGCTTTACAGATGAGCAAAGTTATTTTTAAAAGTAAATCAGCAAATTAGATACCCCATTTCAGGGGAGTCCGTTTTTCACTGATACAATACTAAGTTTTGTGTTTGCTTTACTCAAACCCCCACTTTTCCCCCCCCAAGAGATTTACAATATTTTTCTATAAACTGTGTTAGTCCAGAAGATAGTTTCAACTTTTCAGTGGAACATAAATTATAACTTTTCATAGTAGTTTTCCTTTATGCAGGAAAAGATTCTTTTTAAAATCTGGCCAGGTCTTCAAACCAATGACTTACTCATCAATAATTTTATATCACCAAGCACACAAATCCCACTGAAGAATATACTAAGCAATTCTCATAACTTTTTTCTGCCTTCGTTTAGAGGAAAAGCACTATCAAGAAAGTTATTTGTAAACTATGGCTTTGCATATTTTATTTTTTTGTTTGGCTTCAGGTTAAGGTTTTCTTGGCATTTTGAGAAAAAACATGAAAGACAGAGAAAAAATGGTTCCTACATCTTAAATATCTAAATAACTTACACAAGGATACCTGCAATATATAGGACTTACTAAGTCTGAAATTTTTCTGTGTGTGTATATATATTTATGGCTTAGAGGGCAAGAATGGATTAGTGTAAAATAAATCCTGGGAAGACATTCAGAAGTACTGAGCACCCATGACATCAACAATTAAGAAATATTACTTCTGAGTCCAGTCTGAAAAATACTGAAAACTTTCAAGATGCAATGAAATTTCCTAGCTATTTCAAAGATGCTTTATAAGGGAAACAAAAACCCAAAAATATTAACTTGGTAACTCTGATGCATTCTTTTCCAGTACATTAAAAAAAAAAAAATCTAAAACCAATAACATTGTTTTGTTTTTCCAATCTGTGTCTGGACAGTGCTTTCCAATATTACAGTAAACCACAGCTTCAGAGCTGAGACAAAGAGCTGAAATGTTAGAAACCCTTTTTTGTTTTTTTTTTTTTTTTTTTAAGCAGTCCATAAAGATTGTGCTTTAAATTTTTAAATGCAAATTTTTCATAGATGTTTATTGGTTGTCCCTAGGTTTAAGCATCATGATTTAATGTCTTTGAAACAGTGCTGTAAATGTAAATTTATCACGGTTATTTTGTTGCCCATCTCAGTTAAGTTTAACAGCTTATTTGATGAGGTTTTGGATGAAAGTGGAAAAATTAGATATTAGAATGCACGGCATACAATGTAATTATACAAACCGTTATTTTAATATTTCTTGGACTTTGTATGCCATAATTTACAGTTGCATTGCAAGCACAATCTGGTTAGATATCTCTAGAAATTGAGTTTCAAATGTTTGTTCCTCTCAAATCATGTGGGGTGGAGGGGGGTGGAGGGGAAGGGACTACTGAATATAGATGTTATACAATCATCTGTGGTCATCTAAAAGCTCTTTATAGAATGTATGTATTTTATCACCATTTTATGTGTTTCTGGACCAACAAAGTTTTTTTGAACATGCTCAAATTTCACAAAATGGTAAATTTGAATAAAGTGAAAACTACATAATATGCATAAATAAGGAATATTGAATGCTCACACTTGAAGGATCTTTATAGTTTAACTAAACATACGAGATAAGGTAACTCTTAACAGTTTAAGCGCTGCTTAAGTATGCATTTTAAAGTATGAAAAAATGTGGATATCTGAGGAACTGACAAATATATCCACCCAAAATTTATACCTTGCCTAAACTAAGTCAAAACTAGAGGAGGTCGAATAACCGTTTTCACCACATTTTTTCAACTTTGCATGTTTCTACAGTAAAGCTGGTTGAACAATTCATAGATATGAACTCAAGTTAAAATTTTTATTTTCTTTGGCTTTGCTATCCTCTTAATTACCCATTAAATAATTTTCAAAAGATAAGGAATAAAAGACTGAAAAACAAAAAAAGTACTAGATATTTCTTTTTATGAAAAAACAGCAATAGGCCCAAACTGAATATCTGTATTTGTGGTCTTAAAATTAAATGGTATAAACTTTCACACGTTTCACAGTTCTTTGTAAGGTAGACCAATCACAAAGAGACAGAAAACAGAAGCAAATAGCCCAATTCTAATAAATTTGCCAACTCCTTTGACTCAAGCAGAATAATGAACATTCCCCCCTTTACCCTCACACATACATACAGGATAATTAGCCTCGTATGGATACCCAACCTTTTGCATGTTGTCTCACTCTAGTGATAATATAAACTACAAATTACATTATCAGCTGACTTTCTGAATTGAATGTGCGACTGACATTCTGAATTTAATGTGCAATTCTAGTCACTGATATACAGATTAATACATTAATATTAAACAGATCTGCAGTAATTAGTACCAATTAATGTAAAGGATAAGTTAATTTGCAAAGCATATCATTCAATATACAAGCCAATGTGTGTCAAACAGTATTATGCTAATTCCATAGCCCATATTTTAAAAGTCTTATTTACTGTGGTTGGGTTATCTGACTGTCTAGGGGCTCAGATCACTTGAAATACTATGTTTTTCAAAGCCAGGCAGGTGCAACTACTGTTCAGTTATACATCTAATTTCATTTTTACTGTATTAGCAAATCAGAAGCTTTATTTAGAAGACAAAAGACTATGAAGAGCAATATTTCTTGAAAGGTTCTTTTCAAGTTTAAAACTTTTTCTATTAGAGGTTTCAAGCTTGTAGAAATTTTCAAACTGAGATTTTATTTACAAAAGTAAATATTTTTGCTCCAGGAGTCTTTGCTCTCATGTTATTTCAATAAGAATTACTACAGAGCCTCAAGTGCTTTGAGTCAACTCAGAATACACTCAAAAATAGTTGCTGCCAGTCTTTGCATAGCAGGTTTTGTTCTTGTTGCAATATAAATATTACCCAATACACTTATTTTCCTGCATCTTATTAATATCAGCCAAATATTTGTAAGGTTACATATAAATGTTGTATGTGATTCCTTAAATCACTAATTAGGAGTGCAGTTTATTTGTAAACCAGAATATAACAAGAATATAACCATATAACTAGAATATAGTGATTAAAACCTAAGAACAATATTCCAAAATTGAAGGTTTGCAGTAACATCAAAGGAGGATTGGACATAACTGTAGAGAACACATGGAGAAAATAATAGTAGTGGGTGATGTAATTTATGATTCATCTAGGATGTAACTGTTCTTGATTGTTAACATTTGTTTGGACATTAAACACTGCAAAAGTAGAAGGGGAATTTATTGAAATTGAACCGACATGACATATACAAAATAACTGCATTTGTGCACTAGGAAGATTTGTTCTGACACAGTGACCTTCTAAAATTGTCAACAGAGAGTTAAGACTGCATTCTTATAAAAGTGTCAACAAAACTTTCTTCCTCTCCACCAAGACATTAGTCATTGTGGTTCAGGTTTTAAGACACCTAGCAGTGTGGTAATTTCAGGAGAGTTTATAATTCCCTCATCAAGAAAGTATTGAATCTGCAAGATTTTCTTTCCTGCGGTGTGAATAGGCGTCCCATGACTGCCAAGCATCAGACATCTGGTCTGAAAACGGGCGTTTCCAGGTCGGTTACCACCTTCCAACACCGCTGCATTTCTCCGTGTCACCTGTAGTCATGCGAAATCCTATGCACCATCACACCACCCCCTCAAGCAAGACTGCAGACTGGCAGCGTACGTAATGGAAAAGTATGACTTGGGTCAACTTTGCTGCTTGTATCCTGGCTGTTTGTTGAACACAAGAGAGAACTGCTGGACAAAGAAAAGCAGGTATGGAAGTTTACCTACACATTAAGACAGGGGTTAAAATCCTCAAGAAACCATTCCTTCAGAAAAAGCGTGGCAGTTGTTACTGCTGTTTGAACTGGAGGAATGTCAATTTTGTGACTTGTTCTCAGCCAACTGCTACTTGGTGCAGTACTTTACTACTCTTACCTGGACCATTTACATGTTTTTTGCACACATGAATAATGCTTATGCAATATCTGAAAAGCCTGCCAGGAGACAAAACCATGGAGAGGAAAAATAAAGTGCTTTTTTTTTTTATTTTTTTCATTCCTGAGTATGAGAAATATAGCTGATCACTTGATCACTTTGAGCTTGAAAATAAATAGCAAGGACTACTATACTTGGAATAATTGCTGGACGATTCCCTGCCTTACTTATATCTCTGTGACGCAGAAAAGCATTCCTTGGAGTGAATTAAACTGTTCATTGTATGGTCCCTAGGAACACAATTAAGATTATTCCCACTAATAACATCACCTTATATTGCGTGATATCAGAGACTGTATTACATGCCTGAGAACTTCAAACTCAAGTATTAAAAGAAGATACTATGATTCACTTATTTACAACAAGGTGGATCTCAGCTTCTGGAGAATCTTATCTCAGTATTTTTCATCTATGCTTGAAATATTTGCTATATACCGGAAAAGTCCTTATAATGACAAAACAGTGTGAAATAGCAGATGAATGATATATGGGGAAAAAAGCAATACCATAACACCTGAAAGCTTTGTCTTAATTAACAAAGGGGAAGCAAAGGTAGTTCGGGTTATTTGAAATGATCTAGTTATTTCTTTTCCTTCCCTATCTTTTACGTAGTTGATTCTTGTTTCATATTTACTTCCTGCTTGCCTGTCATTTGAGTTTGGTCTTGAGGCTAGAACAAGTCTTTTCTAATTCCATACATTATAAAATACTTCTTTATTGTCATTCTACCTAATGCTACTGCTCTACCTTACTGTGAACTAAAAAACACTAATCCTTCCTTCTGATTCTCCACTTGCTGATTTTGATCCCATTCAGAATTTGATTCAATATTGGAAGCCTTTTAGGTTTGAAATTGTCAGCATTATGGAGGTGTTCTCAAAAGTAAGCAAAACCAGTGAAAATGTTTGGAAATGAACAATTGTGTTTTATAAAGCAACTTCAATAATAATTTGACAGAAAAGGTAAATAGAACACAGCTAAGTTTAAAAATCTGCGTAAGTCAGAAGATGAGAAGGAGGAATATTGGAAAAAATATCATGACACTCTGGCTGCTTGAGCTAAATACAAGCTACTTCATTTTCCTAAAGTGGAATTTTATTTGTTAAAATTTGAAAGCTAAGCTTGCTATGGTGCAACGTTGTATTGTGTGGCCCTGAGCGACTGCTGCGTTCACTGTATTGGTTGCAGAACCCTTGTAATTATATACCTGCATGTTATCATTAACACACCAGACTGCCACATTTAGAACTAAGTATACTCAGTAAAATCCAAAAGAAAGCCCATTGCCACCGGGCTTGGGGGCCGGGGGGTGAGAAATACTCTGAGAACACATTCCTGAAGGCAAGGTCTTATCAGTCCGGAACTGCTATCTTTCTCCAAGTGAGCCTGAGAAGGTCATAAGGAATAGGAATTAAATGATCACAACCTGCCCTGCTCAACAATACACTATCACTTGTCTGCAATCTGTTCAGAAGCTTCAGCTCTAAAAGAGAAAGACTGAGAGTGGCAGGGGTATAAAAGAAAGTCTACTTGGTGCTATTAGGCTTCTAGCACACACACACAAATCCTTAATATTTTTGTAAGAGCAATAATAATAAAAAGAACAACTAGTTTTAGCTGCATTCATTCAGGTGGAAGCACTGTAATATACACAAACTCATAAAAGACACATGCTTAAAGGAAAGTCACAAAATGCTGACAGTATCTTAGAAATATATCAGTATTACAGGCGATAAAATGTATTTGTTTGTTCATGATTTACTGGGTGAGTGCTACATACTTTGTTAGAAAGGAGATGTCCAGGTTGCATACAGCTTTACCCTAGTAGCTGCACTAAGCGTGAAACATTTTGCCTTAAAAACACCGGAGTACGTCCAACAAGCTGAAGCTTCTGGACTAAAGGGCACCGCAAGAAGATAGAGAGCGAGTGCAAGTGAACTTGTACAGAACCTATGAGGTTGTGTGTCTATATGTGTGCATATACGTCCGTACAGGGTAAGAACCCAGGCTACCTCCTGGGAGAGCTCCTAGGCTACTGAGTAAAAACAAAGCAGTGACAAAGTCATAGAAATAAAACATGTTAGTTCAACCTGAAACTTTACCCTTATATCAATACAGCTCTAGACAGTAGCACACATTACTGATTCTTATCTTCTTAGCCTGTATTTGGCTGTATATAAAATACTGGCCAGTATTACCTCTATATTTAATCTGAGTCACTAGGGAATTAAATAGATGCGAGTCTGAAGATAGCGCTAAATTTAATTAAAATGACCTTTGTAATTACCATTTCCGTATTTCATACTGTACGATATTGATAAATAATTACATGAAAAAAAAGTATTTTCTCTCTCTTAAATAATCGTCTTTGCAACTTTCAGGACCTTTAAAAAGTTACATCCATGAGGCTGTTTCTTAAAACAAACAAACAAAAAACCAACAAAACCCCTTAAGATACAATATAGTTTTAGACCAAAATTGTGCTTAAAGATTCCTACTTGCAACCGTAGTATCTGACAAATTCTGTGGTTAAAAGCTGAAATCAGTTTCCTGGAGTTACAAATCTCTGTGTGTAGTCTCATAACTCCTTGCTTTAAGCAGGAAAAAAGAATCTGCCCATTGACTTAAAAAATGAGAATCTGTTTACTCCTACAAGTTTGAGCCTGCAGCAAAAAGCAGCATTAAAAAGCACGCCAGTTAAATACTGTCTCCTAAAACTTTGCTCTTGGAGACACCACAGTTTCTATAAAAGCATTTTCCCCCACACACACACTTAAAAAGGCTAACTGATCCCTTTTTCCCAGTTTCCAGTATTTTAAATGCACATTAAAGCTGACTCAAAAATTCAGGTTTTGCATCATAGCTATTTAGGCATTTAATCTGGTACCTTTATGCATACCAAAATAAAGATTTGTCTCTTACATGGCAAATTCCCTCACTAATACTTTCCAGTTAAGAGGCCTATTTATAGACTAACCTCATGAGAAATTCCACCTTTCCCTTTTGTTCATTCCTCCCCTACCAACCTAGGTTATGAGAGGACCCATGCACTCCCTTAAAGAAAGCAGAGGATTTTCTGCATGAATCACAGAATGTTTCTGAAATGGTTATCTTTATTTCTTTATAAATGTTCTATGCAATATTTAAGGCTTTCTGGCATACAATTCTCACTCCAATCAATTCTAAGCTATTAAGTTTCATAATCTCTTTGTTGCAGTGATGGCCATTAGAAAGGAAAAATTACAGGAGAGAAGACATAAAACATGGCAATACATAGTGATTTGTTTTTTTCCTTTGCGACAACACAAAACTGGGGGGTGGGTTTGATAGCTCACACTGATGTGGTGCCATTCAGAGGGACCTTGGCAGGCTGGAAAACGGGCTAACAGGAACCCCATGAAGTTCAACAAAGGAGAGGAATAACCCCACGCACCAACACAGGCTGGGACTACCTGGCTGGAAGGTGGCTTTGCAGAGAAGGACCGGGGGGTTGTGGTGGACACCAAATTGCCTGTGAGCCAGCAATGTGCCCTTGCAGTCAAGGCAGCCAACAGCACCATGGGCTGCGGTAGGCAGAGCATCGCTAGCAGGTGTAGGGAGGTGATCCTACCCCTCGGCTCAGCACTGGTGAGACACATCTGGAATGCTATGTCCAATGCCGGGCTCCCCAGCAAGGGAGACACGGGCATACCGGAACAAGTTCAGCAAAGTGATACAAAGGTTGTTAAGGAGTGGGTGGGTCTTATCGCTATGTATAAATACATGATGGGTGAAGTAAATAAGACAGAGCCAGACTCAGTGGTGCCCAGTGACAGGAGGCAATGGGCACAAAGTGAAGCACAGGAAATTCAATCTAAATACAAGAATTTTTTTTTTTTTTTTTTTTTTTTTTACTGTGAGGGCAATCAAACACTGAAACAGGTTGCCCAGAGAAGCTGTGGAGTCTCTGTCCTCCAAGATATTTAAAACCTGACTGGACTCAGCTCTGGGCAACCTGCTCCAGCTGACCCTGCTTGCGCAGGTGGTTGGACCAGGCGATCCCCAGAGGTCCCTGCCAACCTCAGCCATTCTGCGCAAAGATTCAAATCCATGTAATGGCATTTCAAGGTGAGACAAAGGATCTGTAGACACTGAAGGGGACATCAGTACATGTGGTACTGTGGCTAGACAGCTTCATTTCTCCAACCTAATTTACTTAAAGCTCTTCTATATTAACACTTGCCATCTGGTTTCCAGTGGGCACAGAAGCCTTCAATGAAAGTCTGAGCTAAGACACTACAACAAAGGGATTTGACTGTTGTGGGATTACTCACAATCTAACCTGGCACGAATTCAGAGAACAGAAAAAGCCAATGTTCAACCTCTTCTGAAAATCCAGAATTACATGTTGTTCTGTACCATGAGGCCATTATTAATCAAATTCGTCTAAAAGACACCTTTGATGCTTTTTGAGTACATGGAAGAATCAGTGAAAAGCTTAAGCTGTGGGGAACATCAAAATTTGTCTTCAAAAATCATGCTAACGTTTCTGATTTGAACAAAAATCACTGGTATCTTGGATACAACTTTTGTTCAGAATGTTTATAATCTAGGTTGTTTCTAGTTTTAATTCTCTAACTACTTGAAAGTTTTTATATTCCTGTTAGAATCAGAGAATCAGTTAAATTTATAATTAGGTGTGTTATGATTTTATAGTAAACAAGAAATTTCACTTTCTTTTGATGAGATTTGCTTACTTTCCTCTGCAGAAGCCTGATTAACGAGTACAACTGCCTGTCACAACTGAGTGGTAATTTCTTTAGTATAATTTACTTTCATTATCTGTAATTAATTACATAGAACAAATAATATAAGGAGACTTGGGTGGGGCAATTATGAGGCTTTATTCCTTGCTGAGCTGAACCTCATTTTCAGTGTAGGACTTTAACACTGAACAATGCTCACACTGTTGGAAGTTTTCATAAATAAGAAAAGTTATTATCAAATTATCAATAAAATTTGTAAGCATTCCAATAGGAACACTGAAGACTATACACGTGCATAGACTACACAGACTATAAAGGGCTACACAATACATTATGAACATTCTGAACTTGTTTTTAGACTAAAATGTAAAGATCATAAAATGCTATGAACAGATAGAGGTCTAGAAAGGAATGCAAAAGGTAATTTGTCCATCTTCTCATTATACCTAACCTGTTCTTAAAAACACACTGACAGCAAACCCACAACTTCTCTAAGTAACTTATTCTAACGCGCATCATCTCTGAGGTATAAGGACTTTCATAATCACTATTCTAAAAGCCTGTTAATATAAATTAATCTTATTCTTGAACATCATGAATCGTACTTGATTTTGCTTCTTTATTAAAATACTTAAATATTCTGGAAGACTTAGCCTACTTCTGTCTTGTATTTTCTACACTAAACAAACCCAGTTATTCAAACCTCTACTTACAGGGCTCCGGACTAATGTCTCTTAAAGATACAGCTGAACACAGTATTCATTCTTGACGTGCTCAGTTTATGACTCACTGACTCCTACATCCTTCCCTACACTTAGCATTGCCTACTCAATACTCCCTCATGTTGTATTTGTGCTTTTCATTTCTCCTTGCCAAATGTGGTACTTCACACTTCTATTTACTGAACGTTATCTGTGTGATTCGTATCATTTCTCCAATTTATGAAGGTTAATTTAAATTGTAACCTTGTCCTCCAAATTGTTTGCAGGCCCTTCCAGGTCATTGTCATCCACAGATTTGGTAAGTTCACTTTTTCCTTCCATCATTCAAGGTTAAAAGTATGAAAGAACTGAATCCAGAGCAACTCCCTCAGGCTCTATGTAGGAGTAAATGTGGAAATTTAGAGAAAAGTCATTCCAAATGAATGATTTTGTTTTATAACATGCAAGCATGTAGCGCTAAAAATACCAAGTAAAATAGCAAAATGTTTCATTTCAGAAGTATTTCAACAATGTTGACATTCCAATTTTTCCCTTACAAATTAAGCTTTGGGAAAAAATAAAAAAAAAAATCAGTATAATTGTACATAGTATTAACTTTGAAAGCTAAACTTCCTGATTAAAAAGGGGATTCTAACAACTTTACAGTATTGTATTTATTATACTGCTAATTCACCGACTTAACCTCAAAATAAGTTGTAAGAAAAGATGCACACTAGGATGCACTTGAAACTTTTTCTGGATTTTTCTCATTTTACACTGTAACCTTGCTGGGGTTCTGCTTTTGTTTTGTAAGCAGAAAGTAGAAACATCTATTTAGTTACAGTATATTGATTTTTGGAAATCAAATTGTAGAGGGTATACATAATAGGCATGAAAGGGTCTCAAACTGGTAATATAGGAATCAATAAATATTCAAGAGAACCGAGTATAAAGCAAATCAGGGAAAGTGACAGGTATACGCAGTATTCATTTCACTGTTCAGAAAAGATCTTTTCTTATTGGAAACTATAAAGCTAAATGAGAAACTGCTGAGCACTGATGTTACTGGGCAAACTTCCCAGAACACCCCTCAAGCCTTTCCTTTACATAGGTTCATGGACTCTCTCTAGGCAGCAATGAGAAAGATTTTAGGCCATAAGTAGTGAAGAACAAATGAAAATTAAATCTAACTGCTTGGGAGCAAATTTTTTTTTCAGTTGCAAACAATGAAGAAAACACCGTTACCAATGAACGTCTGCTTCTGGATTGGTGAAATGATGAATAATTCGTACGAATCATTTAGAGCATTTCTAGAGCATGATGCAAAGGGAAAAAATATACTAGAGTATGTCGTATGTATATATTGTGACAGCGTTATGAATCAGATTATTCACATGTATTTTGCAGACAGTTTATTAGATACTAGAAATAACATTGTCTCCACCCTTTTTCTTAGAGATTCTCTATGTCATTGTATTTCCATAAGGAAGTTTTTCGTGCTCCTGACTAGCCACACTAAGATTCATCATGCTACCAAACAAGGATTGAAGTTTCTTCTAAGGAATTTTAAAAAGTATATTTCCACATAAGAAATGATTTTTCAAAAAATAATTTTAAAAACTGTCTCTTATAGAAGGACTGTTAGTTATCTTATGTGATCTTTTATGCCAAGGAACACGATTCCCAATCCTTAACAGAAGTTGATATGCAAAGCACATTGAAAGAACAAAAGGAAAATATCAGGGGGTGGAAGAGGTAGATAAATGATTTTTTAAATCATCTAATTTGCTGATTTGGAGATACTGGTTTGTAGCAGTATTCCCCCAGTACATACACTTTTGAAATGTGGAACACAACTCTCCTGATATTCCAACCCTCAACTTCAGTGATTGGTTTTGCTTATAAAAAAGTGTAAATGTGTTTAGATGAGTTATCTGTGGCCTTCTGAGTACAAAAGGGTTTCTTTCTTTCAAATGGAGCTTTCAGAATTGGAATTTTTTTCATTCACTGTAAATCTTTATAATCCTGTGTAGATTTTTCCCTTAATCTTGTTCTCTTTATTTTCTTTGCTTTGTCATGAGCTTTCTCACCATACTGAGAAGGTTCTTTCCATTAGTGTCAGTATTGTTCTTTAGTTATCTCAGTTTAGAGCAAAAGAGCATGGGTACCGAGTATGCTGCTGCCCTCATTATACTGCCTTTTTCTTACTGCAGCTTGCAATACTAATCAAACTTTGTTTGTTTTCTTGGAAATGCAATGCAAAAGCAATAAGCCTCCAATGCTACTCTTTTTCTTTAAAAGCAAGAAAACAAAACAAAAATTTCCTATATGTTCATACACAAGTAACCTTTGAAGTTGATGAAATTCTGCTGCTACTGGAAATGGGACGGCACAAAATGAAGCATTAGAGACTAATAGCAAGACATAAGAAGGAGAAGGAAAGACAAAGAGGAGCATTTTACCAAAACCACAGTACAGAGACTTGACTTCTCTGTCTGTTGTTCATCCATGATTTTATTTATTTATGACAATTCTTTGGTGTTTTTCCACTATAACACCTGAGGAGACATCCACAAAGGTATATGATACATACACTTAGTCTAATAACACTAGTTAGTAACAAAAATGAAAGGATGTTTAAACAAACTTTGCTATGTCCCTATTCTCCTTTCCTACTGAAAGACACAGAAATGATTAAGGTATAATTTGGAAAAGTATTTTGCTTCCCCCCCAAAGTGTCACTTGGTAGCCCACATCAACAAGAGTGACGCTTTACTACATAAAGTTCGACTCCAGTATTTTTTATTTATTTTTACCTTTATGAACTCTACTCAAGCCATTCAAATAAAAACAAAGTACACATGTGCAGTCCTTTGAGGAAGTACGATCACATTGATGTTTCAGAATGATTTACGTTGATTTTGACATTACTATGTTGAAATAGAAATAAATAAAGGGAGGCATTTTTCATTACATTTACTTGGTAAAATGTTAGAACTGAAGAATTAGGGCATGATAATCCAAAAGTTGGACAATGTTAATCAAGCCTATCTTGTAACATAAAGGAAAATATGTAAAAGTGAAGAGTACACACCAGTCAGAACAGGAAACGAATTACTTGAAACAATTCCATTAAACTTCTTAGAGCTCAAGGTGCTAAAATGTGGGAATTCCATTGATGAATGAAACATTGTTACATAAGGACATATATTTACATTATTACCACACTGATTCATCACTAATAACATTATTTTGGAGAAAATAAAGATTTAAAAAGGGACTACTTAAGCGATCAACATTACTAAATCTCATATTGTTCCCACTGCAAATGACAACGGCTTCAAACAGAACAGTGTTGACCCCTGAAACGTAAACATCCTCTAATTAGCCTCTCTAATATCTGAAACAAATCCTGAGGACATGCTCAAATGCCCTTATGATCCCAATACTTGGCATAATGTAAAACTCTTTATCCTGGTCAACAAACAGGCTAAGACAGTTTCAAACAGTTTGCATCAATGCAGGAATAAGGCAAGTTCCTACGATCCTTCCCCAGTCGTCACAATCTTTCTTTTATTTCATAATTGTGTAAGCTGAATAACATCCAAAGACAAAATATTCCACCTTTCATTAACTACAGTTTACAGATAACTAATCAGTTTAACACTTGATGCCCGATCAGTCTTTTTATCTTGCCGCAACCTCTTAACTGCAAATTGCATTCTGTGTGTTCATGCATATCTCTGAAATGTACATAACCATAGCAGATATTTCTACTTAAATATATTGCTTAAATGTAAATACATTGCTTTCGAGGAATTTTAACACATTCCTCAAAATTATTAATTTCTAAAAAGGTTTTTTCCACATGAACTATAGTTTCATTAGTTGCCTGCTGCTAACATAGTCAAGATTTGGAAATGTTGCTCATTCCCAGCAAGATCAAATAACTGATGATATATTTTGAGTTATATTAGTACTTCACTAATACTGCTACCTATGTCTGACAAATCTGCATAGCTAGAATGCATCTGTAAATAACTCCAATATGTAAAGATTTACCAAGATATGGGTTTTTTTCAAATCTTTTAGTAAAAACCAAAGTATAAATTAATACATTATTTAAATTTAGAGTGGACTATTTGGGGTCAGCTTGGTTTGCCTTTTGCTCTCAAGCAAAACTGCATCTAACTGATCATCAGAATGCTATAACAACATGTAATGAAAAGGCAAAAATCTATTTATTCAAAAATAGTACTAACTTGGACTCAGCACATTAAAAACTTTCAAGACTGTTTTTGAAATCTGGTTCATCAGCAGAATTAGCAAAACAGGTATCCTTTACAGGCTTAAAGGATGTCCAAACCATCAGCTGTCATCCTTGTGAAACTCATGAAAAGAATGCATACGTGAAGATAACTATCAGAAATGTTCTAAGAGATTGCTAACCAAGCTACATGCAAGAGGAGGTGATCATTCTTGTTCAAATACTCCCTATACCCAGCGCAAGAGATGTATACGTAACACTGATGCTCAGTTTCAGAAACTGGCACTATTAACTGCCTAGACTGTACACCAGTTAGTTTCTGATGCCCTCAGAAAGAAGCCACATTCAGGCATCTTTATGGCAAAGCAGCCGAGAAAGCCATAAAAACTCTAGCAAGTTCCTCATCTAAAAAAATTGTGGCAACCACCTTGAAATGTCAAGGAAGTAGAGGCTTTTTGTGGGGGAAAAAAAACAAAACAAAAACAAAAAACAAAAAAACCCAAAAAAACCCAAAAAACCAAACCCCCAAACAAACCACAAACAACAACAAAACCACCCCAACTAAAGAAAGAAAACCCCAACAGCAACAAACCACACCGAAAAACAAACCAATAAAATACATGATGCCACAAGATCCAAAAACCTGAATGACAAGGAAATATTCCAAATAAAGAGTGGACAATGAGAAAACAAAGAAGTTTCCCTTCATATGTTCAATTTCATTGCTTCAGTCAGCTTTTCAGTTTTCATTATTTGTTCTTACAGTCAGAATGAGAATTACGGAAGCATTAGAAGACTATAATAGATATATTGGAAAGAGGGTAAAATAGTGAGTTAAATGAAAATTTAAGCAGAAATGTTTTATCCCACTAGGCTTTAGAAACGCAGTTCCTTTGAACTTTATATTTCTGGGTTAATACAACTTGGAATTTATGTTTATAAGTAGGAACCACCCACCTCCCCCATAAGAATTAGAGAGTGGCAACTGGGAGCACGTGTTGGACAAACACCACCACTTGGGAGCTGAGCAGGAAGGATTACCCAGAGCAGTGACTAGGTATCAAGGATTAAATATGCTACCTCCTTTGAAAACTTGAGAACTTTCTCCTCTCAGGGTCAGTCATTTTGCCCTATGCCTGCTCCGAGTGGTGGTGGAAAGGCTACCTCTGTTTCTTTTCCATGGGTAGAAATAGTTTGTATACTCCCTTTCTGTCCTTCAAGTATATTCACTTTCCTATCCCTCAGGAAAAATAAAGATACACATTTTCAGACTTGGTTTGAGAAATGAACCCCTTAACATGGTGTGGTCCTATAAGTGTTTTTCAACACAGTGAAAAAGATGATAGACTTTTATTATCTCTTTTCACATTAAATTCACGTTAAAATTCCAAATGGAGTCAAATCATTCTGCCTTCGTATATTCTGCAAGCTATACTTGTAGCAAACTCAGGCCAGTTTTAACCTGTTATATACCTGAGGCTATGCATTCTGTTGATGTTTCCCTTGTGTTACTATGATTGATTAATTACATCTCCTAATACAAAATAGCCAAAATGTTTACTCAAACATATGTGCCACTGAGTTGATTAAAATAAAAAAAATAAGAACACCACTTGTTAAATAGATCTCAAATATAATACAACTGTCTGAGCAACTGGTATTGTCCAGTCCCCAGCTACTACAGGATGGCAAACAATATGTGCATCTATTTCTAATGCACCAACTGAACATATGTCTGTCAGAGAAAGATGGAAATACAATGAGGCTAGGATAATTTAAATAAACAGCTGTCACTTTATGCAAGATTGCCTTTGGTGAGCTTTGATTTGTGTGTGTACAAAAAAGGAAAAGCGGAATTGCAGAACTAAACAGAATTACAAAACTAAAACAAGTAGGAAGGTCAGCATACTTGCCTCCCATTCTTCCGTAATCCATAAACAACTCCAAACCACAACCAAAGAAAAACTTATTCATCTGTGTTATTTGTTCCTTCATTATACTACTCGCTGTCAAAGATTTCACTACACTGCCCTAGGCCTATTAAGATTCATACAGAATGCATCTGTGAACTGTGTTTGTGCTTTCAAGAGAGGAAAGAAAGGCTTAAAATCATCCTCTTTTTTTAAGGTGAAACATACTTTAAGTCAATGAGTTTTACATTGCTTACATAGACCGTTCTTGGGGTAACACAGTTGCATTTCTGTATTTTGCATTTTAGAATGTATATATGGTTGTATAACAGGCACAAATTAAATTCACTTCCATTTTTTGTTCTTATTGAAGGATTCCACTGAAGAATGGGGCTCAAAAAACCATTAAGATAGAAAATTTCCGTGCCAATAATGTGTACTCTTTGAAGCTCAACTTGCCAGAACGAATAAGCAAAGTTAAAAACCAAGATTTCCAACCCTTTAAGGTCTCAAAGCACAGGAGAGATTCTTTCGTTTTAAGTGTATATGTAAGCCCCGATGTGAACATAATGTCAGATCCTGAAAAACGACTATCAATAATGTAAAAAGAAAGCAAAAGACAACCCCATAGGGAAGTACTACATAGAGATTTTCTCCACTTTGGAATGGAGATGAGAAAATGTGCAAGATTCCAAACTATCTGACTTTGAAATTTTTCCCTGGATCTAAACCCTCAGAGCAACATCTTCCTTTGGAATTATGTATAGTTGATTCAGAAACTGGTCTTTAGAAGACTTTAGTGTACATGATTTTTCATTCCATTTTTTTCCTTCACTAACACTAGAGAATGACATGTTGAAGTGTCATAAAACCTCTGGAAATCTCCATAAAATTCAGGGTCTTTTAAGCAAAACAGAAAGAGTACCAGCATAAGAACACAAGGCTAAGGAACAGTTTGAATCAGAAATAAGGCCACTGAAATGTATCAGGAACATTATTTATCACCAAGAAAAGACGGACTAAAGAGGAAAGAAAAGGGAAGAAGAGGTTTATCAATGATGACCTTTTAATGACAGCTTTAGTTATCAATACTTACACAAATTTCAGGAAAAAACCCACTACTTTTAGATCTGCGATGTCCAAAAATTCCTACTCCCCCTACCGTCAAAGACCATGCTTTGTCGCAATTTTCATCACCTCTTATTCTGTACACCCAGATGAAGCCTGCGGGGAACATACTTTACGGTCCCAAGGCCTACTTCATCTATATTCTTGATGAAGCAGAATGCCAACGCTCTGTCTACGTGTTATGTCTTAAAACCTCTGAAAGGGTTTTAAGCAGCAACAACTTCAGAAGAATCATTTGAACAGCATCTAAACAGCAACTAACATTGCCCTGCATGATTTGCCTCAGTACCAGGGGAAATAGGAGACTAGATCTAAGTAATATCCTGTTTATCACCACTCAGTTTCAATACAGAAGGATGTTCCAGGAGATTTTATCTGTGAAAGTAAAGCAGACCCAGGTACATGAATATCGTTTATCTTAGTAAGTGGAACCAGTAACTTCTTTGCTGCAAGGGCATAGTGGCACTGAAGTAATACGAAGGATAATGTAGACAGTCCTTTTCATTTCCATTCCAGTGGGCTCCAGAGCCATACTGAAACGAATTACAAACAAAGCTATTCCTCTTCACATTTCCCCAGGATTTCTTCCAAAATGGGAATGTTTTACCTTATTATAAATATTGACAGCATTATGACTTTTAAACTTGGATAATGTTGAAATCAAGAGAATTTACAGCAATACTGCTTGCAAACTAGTGAAATACAACCTACTGCTGATAAAACTGACTTCTGTAAGGCAAGCTTTAACTTCAGATTTTTGTTGTGAACCATGGAAGAGTATCAAAATCTATTTGTTTGCATTATTGGATATAGAGTCATATACTTCATTAAGGAAGTTCTCCAAAAAGAGCTGTAAATAGGTAACAAAATACCATGTCTGTTTATGGAACCATACCTAGCAAAACCAGTCATATTATACAGTATGAAGAATATTAATTCAGGAGAGGAAAAAAAATACTTACTATAAGCTTCAGCTAAATTTGTATCATACTAAAGGAAGAGAAACTGTTTCACGTAATCGGATTAAAGAAGCAATTAAAACTCTGTGGTAGAATGAAAACAGAATCAAATGTTCAGCTAGATAATGAAGCATGCAAAAGGGTGTGATGCTCCTCTAGAAAAACTACTATTTCTAGCACATTTTCTGGAAGAAAAAATGAGAATAAAAGCAGATTTCTGTCAACATCATATGGTAATTTTAGGGTTATGAACAACATCGGAGTTAATCCGTTTGCATGAGAACTCCAATTTCTTGGCACTGTATCTTTTGCTGGCAATAAACACAAAAACCCTCCAGATGTCACAGACTACATTGGGATTTGATCGTGAAAGGCAAAGCAGGTATAAGAAATAAATCACAGTAGTAGTGCAAGTCAACTCAACAGTTACAGTGTTTGATAGCAAACTAGTAGTTTTAGTTTTTTTGGATTAAAGTTTATGTCTATACTAGAGCTTAAGCAAATCAACAAAATTACATTTTCCCTAAGAAGCAGTAGTACATGGACACGTCCTGTCCTCCATGAATTCTTTGCACAGAAGTCTTAACAAGCCTACAGTATTAATCCATTACACTTCACGAAAGCTTACTTGAACTCAGAAACAGAAACGCTATCGCAGAACGTGATGCTGTTTTTCTATGGCTGTGCTTTGTGGGACAGTCACCTTAAATAATTAGCGGCCTTAATGATCTGGAAAACTGATATTCAGAGACCCTTTTAGAATTCAATCTATTTCTGTTTATTTTGTGATTATCAGTAGACCAGATAGCAGCAAAATAGATTTGATAACTTCACAAACTTCTACAGATACGTTTACTGCATGAGCAGTGATATACACTTCAACCCTTATGATTACTCTGGTATCATCAATACACTTGAGCTATGTTGAGAGGAACATGAACTGATCATATCAAACAGAAAATTAGGGCAGAGGTTCCATCATTTGAGCCAAAGCAACTATATAAAACCAACACATAGAATTCTTAGTCAAGACAATGGGGAGACACTGAGCTATATCTTTCCAAATAATGACAGATAAGATGTTATAGTACTGGCTCATTAAATTTAAGCTTGTGTTTCTGAAAAACAACACAGGTTAAAAATGTTACTGTTTGAAAGCTAAGTCAAATTTTCCTGTAGACACAGGAGTTTCCCCATCAAAATTAAAGAAAGATTATAAATGAAAAAATAAAGTCCTTTGATGACAGTTAATAGTCTCATTGCAGATGAAGTTTAAACTGCTGGTGGGGAAATAAAAATTGCTATAAAGGGCTTCCACAAAGTTCTATAAAAATAGAATTGCTCTATTCTTCGAGCCTATGGTTAGATTTTTAATCCACTACCCAGGTGCTTTAGATTGTATTTAATTTGATTACTGGATAAACAGACAGATACTCAGTGTGATTTTATATTAAAGAGTTTGATTTCTAAATTTTTTAATCAAAGTGATTTATACGAAAGATTACTGTTAGCTATAAAACAACAAAAAAAAACCCAAACCCCACAAGCTTGTTAATAAGCACATTAAAATTTCTATGATTCAGTTAAGGCTTGGTAGAAAAGTAGGAAAGTATAATTGTACACAACATTAAGACTGAAACTGTATCCTTAACTTTGTTAGAGGTCTACTGTTAATATCTATGTCTGATGTAATTCCTTGAACCTGAGAATTATATTTTCATCATACAAATTTGAGCACACAAGAAAGTCCTTTGGACCAAGGACATATGGACCAAGAGGAGTAGGGAATAAGATTTATGAAAATTATCTGAAAGTTATCTGGGTCAACTAAATATCCTCCATCTTACCCAGAATTACAGTCCGATATATTCCCAGCAGCTTAACATCAGAATGCATGAGAGAGGACACTGAAATTTAGGTCTGCCTGAAAGCTTGGAGTGAAATTGTCAGCTTGCAGAGAAATACAGTCCTGACATTTGCAACCAAGGCCATCCATGTGGTATCCTTTAACAAGGAGAGAATAGCTTGGCATTGCTCTGGAGCAAAAGCGAAAGAAAAAAATCATTAAGATGTGTTTAAGCAGGTATTCCAAGTCAAGCTGAACGTAGTCCAGTCTCATGCACTAGGTTTAAACTGCAGAAGCAAGGAATACTTTCCAGTAAAGGACATCTCACACATGCTCTGCTCTACAAGATGAACAATGGAAGCACACACTTTGAAGCCACCCTTACAGCTTCCAAAAGAAGGCACCTATGCTATATGAGGCTAAGTATGAACTGGACAGTCACTCTGACTGTTGTATCCCACAAAGGTCTTACGACCTTTTGACCAAAGGTGTTTATGTCTATTGCATCTATATAAACAGAATATGGACGCCAGCCAATTGATTGATTGGTTGGTTTCCTCCCCTTCCCCCCCGACCTTTCTTTTCCCCAGTAAACCACAATCTGTGCAAATAATCAGTGTGCAAAGAAGCTTTGTCTGGAAAACCTTTTTGATCTCTAAAATTCTTTTTCCTCACAATTAACATTCCTGATGGACAACATATACATCATCCTAGTATCTTTACGTTACTTTCTCTAAGTATGGGCCTCTAAACCTGCACATATCCTCACCTACGATGGTGAAGAATTTCTATCATGTTTCTCTAACAGGCAATAAGGATGTTTCTGTAACATCCTTAAAGAATACACATTTCCCAATATTATAAGACAGCTAGCTTCCTACTTCTAACTCAATGGCATGCAGTGAGGCAGAAAATAGCCACGTTCTTACAGATTACTAAAAAACTTCAGCCAACTTGAGAGTGCATACCTTACCTAGATGTTTTCTTTTTAGTTTGTACAAAGACAGCTGTATATTCACAAGGTCATGTGGACATCACCAAAAGCATTGCTTTTTCCTACAAAGTCTTACTGGTGAATCTACAGTTGAAGTTGTAAAGAACAAAAGTTAATTATATTTTCTTAATATTTAATAGTATTTCACAGTTGTACATAGTTTTTATATAAAAAGGAATTAAAAGGCAGTTTAAATGTATAAGCATTCAACTGTACTGTAAGTTAATCTATTACCCTTTTTTCACATATTCTTACAAAACTGGTATTTACAGTATTTGGAGGTCTCATTCATCCTCAAGATCTTCTTTATTTTCAGGCTATCCCATATATCTTTCTAGAAATATTGGACAGTTTATTGTCCAAGACAGGAAATTGCTGCTCTTTGCACTGCCTGGGGCAGGTTACATGCACAGCCGGTCTCCAAGCAGCTCCTCTTTACATACGGTAGCAACTTTCACTGCAAGCAGGGAAATGGCCTCGCATCTACTGCGTTAGAGACCTGCTTTAACAGTCCACCAGCAAGAACTATCTAGGACGCACAGCCTTCACTCACCAACAGTTTAGCAGAAGGTTGTGGCAAGGGTATTACAATATGTAAAACCATGGCCTGCCTTCCACTTAAGAATCTCCTTGTTTAAAAAGCAACACAGCACACTGTATTAAAGGTTAAGGATAACCGCTGAAAACACAGGAGTAAAAAGAAAAATTAAAATAGTGTTTGTGACCAGACTTCAAAGCCTCAGTGAAAAGCAGTGAATAACTGAGGTATAGTCACATGTAAACATTTTTACCCGAAGGAGCTTTAGGAATATTTTATCTTGATACTAAAAAGTTAATTCACTGTAGGAGCCTCCTTTCCACACTGCGCTTTGTGTAGTCCACTTATAGCACCGCAAAGAAGGTTGGGGTTTTTTTAATAAAAAGTTTCATTTCATAACGGTAGGAAGCAGCAGTTCTCACCTCCATAGTTTTGACGTTTCACAGTATTCATTCCTCTGCCTCATGCAAGCACCCTGCACAATCAGCACAGCCTCGAACCAGAGCGCTCCCGTGCCACGTTGCGTTGGGAAACACCTGGCAGGCGCAGACTGATCAACAGCTCCCATCCCCCTTCCGCGAATCCCTTCACTCAGGGCAGCTCTCCAGCGGTCATGCTACAGCTTATATTGAAATGGAATTATAAATATACTCTGCTTGGACATATGACCTACGAAAATATGGGGTTTTAAATCCTGCTCCTACAATCTATTTAGCAAAAGGCTAGCCTAAAAAGGCTATTTATGATTTCACGAAGTGAGCGAATTCTCCAATTCCATTATGATCTGTTTAATTCACCTGCATGAATATATCCTATAGAAGATGAACGAGCAGTTATTTACTGTACTTACTGGAAGTTACCTCAAAGTGCTAAAGATGTTTATTTGGTTATTTTCCTTTCAATGTCATTATTTCATCACCAATGTTGTAAAGTAGACATAAAATAGGCATAAAATAGACATGAAGAAATAAAACAAATAGATTAGACAAACCTATAGATAAATAGTTAAAACAAATAAATAACTAATGCCTGACCCTAATTATCAACAATTTAATTGGTTTGCCAGCAAAAATTACCTTGTTGATGCAAAAAGAAAACAAAAGGTTTCCTTAGCAGACTGACACTGCTAAATAAACATTACATTCCCATAAACCTCAATATTCTTTTGCTATAAAGCCCTAACTTTTAAAGCACCTGTGTGTTGGAAAATTTTGGCAAAGTTCTTACTAGGAAAATACATTATTTTTCTTTCCAGACTTGAAATAGACAATTTTGCTACTTTAATAAAAGAAGTGAACCTATGCATTAAAGTTTTAAATTTTCAGTAATATGACCTTTTTGAATTCCTGCTCATTTTAACAGGGTTTGTACCTTTCTGTAAAACAATTCAGTATTTCTCTACAGGTGAATTTAGTTTCTAAACTGTTAAAATTTTAATGACTTCCTGTCTTCAGAGAAACAAAAGGTGCTGTGTTTAGAGTTTTCTGATAATAAATTTACTACACAGATGAAAGGAAAATACAAAAGCATTTCAACTCAGTTTTCAAATTAAATTGAGAAAAAATTTCTTTTAATAACTTCATGAAAGAAGGACATAGGTTGCATTTAAAAATACATAGGAGTGCAGCAGCTAATGTAGGATTTTAATATAGGGCAGATAGATGTGCAGCTTTACTATTAAAACTAGTTTAAAAACAGAATTTACAATTCCATTTCGATATAAGCTGTATTTAATTGTACAAGATTTGTTATAATATGGAGCATATAAAGAAAAAGCAAGGTTTTCATCCCAGTTATCTTTCGATTACAGATTTTGATTTCAAAAGGAGTTCTGCTTTATGCAAACCAATCTGCACATATAGGAACTTCATGCAAAATATTAGAAACATAGTTCACCTACACACTGGGACTGGGTAAGCCTCACTTATTTCTGTATATTGATACAGAATATGCCTGCAAACAGACAGGCCCTTGTGCAGAGGTATGGTACACTACAGCTGTAAAATCATGACCTTGCTGGTGATCACACCTGTAAAATTTCCAATCTGGGCTATATAGAGGTGTTCAGATCTACAGATCTTTGCCTCTCTTATGCAAGCAATAATTCCTGTATGTGTCTTGTCCTTGCTCCCTCCTTCTACCCAGATAAAGCAAACCTTCTGAAGCTCCATTTCTTGTGCATCTTAATGGAAACTATTCTTCCTCACCACTGTCAATATACAAAAAAGTAAATTCACATGTAAAGGAATTCTTAAACTGAATGTGTATTTTTTTGATAGCTAACCTTGTTATTTGACATGATTAATCACATTTATTAGAAATAACCTATTACTTATCAATATTTGGGAGTGGTATATATGAATATACACTTCCTCTTCTCCTGAGGAAGGAAAGACAAACAACCAACATAATTACTACTACTTTTAGATTGCTAGACAGCTATTCCTTGACATGGTGCTCCTGGAAGCAGAGAGATGGCCATTTACTAGAAATCCAGACCTTTACGCTTGCCTTGGACAGATAAATGAATGCTAGTGGTACATTTTGTACGTGATAAAATAATCCTTGTTGTAGCAGCAGTCCTCCCACTTTAGGTTTAGGCTGAAATGTTAAAGTAACTTGAGCTGGTTTGTATGCCAGCATTGTGATTTTAAATTCATTTTGAATCAAGTCTACAACTAACTATCAATCAAATACAACATAAAAGGAGATTGCCCAAGAGTAGATGCTATGACAGCCCAGATGTATAATTACTAATGTATTTAGCAACACCCTGCAAATCTGTAATAAAGATCAATGGCTTACAGAATAATTTGGCATCTAAAGCACAGAACTCTGATTGTATTGTGTTTGTAAACATGTTTTAAGCTGTTAATAAGATAAGGTCTGTCAAGCAGAGGAAATTGAAGTCACTGTGGCAAAGATCCCTGAGATAGTTAGCATCACAAGAGAAAATGATATGCCAACTTCTCAGAGCATTCCTGCCGTTTGTGACATATGCAGCTGTACAAAACTGGCTTATGGGAGATCCCTGAACTAGTCAGGGTAGACAGTGCCACTCAAAACAAAAATCCCAGAGGTGAGGTTGCTGGTAGCAGCAGAACAGTTCTAGATGTAAGAAAAATACGTATTACTAAAAGCAATAGTTATTGTCTTGTCACGAGGCCACTGCAATAGTGAATTAGACATCTAGTTTACAGCTATGACCAGAAGTCATTAATTTCAATTTACTAGCAGTAGTTTGATTATTACTTAGTACTGAAGACCTGTAGAAATCCCCATGTGAACCACATTCAAAATTACTTGTTATTGTGGATTCCTCTGCTGCTATCTCCTCCTGATGGCAAGTTATCCACATTGGAAATATCTGGAAATCTTTCAGCAATGGGGAACATTTTCATCTGGGCCCCAAGCTACAGCTATAGAGAGCACTGTAACTGATCAATCCTAGGTAACAACTATGGAAAGTTACCATCATTTACAGACAGCTTTTCCATGGAAAATAATTTTCCAGAAAACCCAGGAGATGCTGGATATTTCTTGTAGTAAAATGAAGATAAAAAGAAGCAGTAACATTGCAAACCTAATTTCAAAAGGTCCAAATTCCACCTATTTTGTGTTTCGTTTTGTAAATACAAGAGAAGTTGACGTTTTCCTAATACTATCATTGCAATTCACAGAGTAAATTCACAAATGCATTTCTAGATAAAGAGAAAATAAAGTTTACAGAACAATATCAGAATAAAGGGAAAATAAGGTAACAGGTGTTTGAAAATTAGGAAAATCCTCATTCTTCTGAGGAGTGCTAGTTATAAGTAAAATAATTATTTCCATCAATGGTTTACAGAGGAAGTCACAGATACTATGCATTTCTCTTGCAAATCTATTGAAGCAACTAATCTACATTTTCTCTGACCAGATTAGATATTATTGTCTATGCTGCAGGTTTAAACCATATGAAGGCACAAACAAGAACTTTAGTATTTGTTAGAATAGAATAGTAACACTTTCACAGAAACAGTGGTCCACCTAGCTAAGTCACAGGGGTTTAGAGAATAAAGATTTTTTTTTTTTACAATAAGAGCATATTTATTCACACTACTTGTTATACAGGAAATTCAAGTAAAGGAACAAATAGCCAGTCAACAACGAAGCCTGGAAAAGATGCGTCCACATTCACAGTGTTAGTAAGTCTTATTAATTCTCTAAGTTCAAAACTTCAATATCACTAATCAACAATAATCAACTATAATTGATTTCTTTGTCTGTCATAACTTTTAAAAAAAATATTTTTTAAAATTAAGGGAAGCTAAACATGCTCTTTTTGAGGATGGAGTTTAGACACAATCCTGGGGTCACACTGACAAGAAAACCCCAACGCTTCTTTACCAAGATGTTGCCAAGAAAAAAAAAAGACCCTTATTTAGCCAAAAAAAAAATCTGCAAGCCTTCACAAATTATCTTTTTTTTCACAGAGTTAAGTAAGGAAAGGAAATACAGTCAGACACTCCATGCTCTCCTACTCTGTGGGATAGTCCAGAGAGCCCTACAGATCAAGGTTATTTTGGTTCTACAGGTGATTCCCTGACAAAACCATATTTTGCTACCAGGGCAGGTCTGTCAGTAATCCAAACCTGGCAGCAGGACGAGTTAACCCTGCACTCCTGTGCAGCAGTAGCTATAAGGTCCCCCAAGATGTCATAGCAACTTCGGTGAGGTTATTTCTTGTAGTAGCAAGAGTAAGTAGACAAATATCAGCTGGTGCTGAGAACACTAGACACTAGACTCTTTGGGAAGCCATGATAAATTAAATGTAACATTGCTTGTGCTAGTTCACCTGGCCTAGGGACAACCTAGCCGCAGGCAGATTTGCCGAGATAGAATCTTTTCTGCAAGGAGCATGTAGGTTAGCTACAAGCCCTATCCATTTAATTATGTGTTTCTATAGCCTTCATCACAATACTATTTAAACGCCTATGAAGTCTGCCAGTGGTGGAACTTGCCTCTGGTGGAGCTGTCAGGATCAGAAAAGAATGCTAAATTAACTAGGTTTTAAAACTGATAGGACGAGAAAGGTACCTGAAGGTCTATCGCTTTTCACTAATTCCCCTAGATCTTAAGAAACTCATTCTTTGGCATAATTCTCATTCTGTTTGACAGTAACCGACCCTGCAGCTATTCCACCTTTTGAATTCATCAATCAGATTCCTTTGCTTCTCAATGGTTGCTAATCCTATCTCATACTTCAGTTCCTGTACTGTCCAAACCCCCCTGAATTTAAAAAGCTTACAGGTAGGTCATAAACCATCAGGTTCTTGTAAGAGGTTGCTTCATTCTTTGCATATTAAAAGCCTTCAGCCAGCATGGGGAAATGCTCCTCTTTCAGTGCAAGGACTGAGACAGAAAAAAAACCAAAACAAACCCAAACCTCTTAGAGTGCAAACTAAGACACCTGTTAACAACTATTCAGTATAGACACATCAGGTTCTGGGTTCTATGGCTAGAAATGACAAATTTGCCATGTAACCACTGATCCCAGTCTGGAACCAAATTTTAAAATATTTGTATTTTAATAAAACATAACATTTCTATATCACAGTTCTACAACTCTATCAGCTTTGACTAATAGCTTCTTCTGTTTTGTGGGCTATTTAGCTTTGCTGTTCACAGGCACTGTATATTTAGCTTGCAAGAGACTAACAAAAGAGCATGTATGTCTTGTAAAAGTTAGGTGCTACCTGAATACAAGCTTGGTAGATCAAATTTAACCCTAAACATCAGGTCTTCACACAAGTGAATGCAGCAAAGGAAAACCAGAAGTCTGACCTCTTGTTGACACTTAAGAGAAATTCCATGGTGCAGATAACCAGCCTGAATACTAAGGAGAGCAGACAAGGATGAACATACCCTTCTACATCCTAACCGGATGACCAGGAATGCTGGAGGGCAGGAGAGAGATGGACCACAGGGAGTGGCCAGGCTCACATGCTCTCCCCTAAATAGCATCTCATTCTGCCAGTGTTGGGAGCAGCATACTGGTGTACACAAACCATTAATCTCATCAAGTAGAGCATTTCTTGCATCTTCCAATAAATTGGTACAACTACTTATGCCCCCATCCCATAATGAAACAGTAAACGTTGCACAAGGACAGTTACTATAGCCAAACATTTTGTTGTTAAAAAATTGCCTTAAATTGACAAATAACTTGGTACAGAACAATTCAAGAACTACTACAACTTTGTCAACTCATTAATTAGAAAAAGCCTTTCAAAAGCATCTTCTACTTTTGCATCTTCGGTTTCATGATCCTCCCTAAATGACGGGGCTAAACATCAGGGCTCTGAGATTAGTTTGCATCTATAAATATTTTTCTATTTATTAATATTTTCATCTGTGCTACTGAAGTTTCGATCTACTGATGAAATCAGCTTTTTTTTGCTGTGTTCAAATAAAAGCTAATTTGTACATAAAGAATAAAATCATGCATCAAAATAAAATCCAGTTTTTCTCACCAGCAAGTAATTTATGTTGTTCTTTTGAGTCATTATAGCATTCTGCAGCTCTTCTTCTCTGGTTATGGGCAAAGAAATAGTACAAGTCTGACAATGCAAAGCTTCTTTACTGTCTGTGCTATAAGCTTTACCTCTCCCTTTGGTAACATGGAAGACTCCAATTTCCCTAAGTGTTTTCCCTAAGCTCTTTATATTTGATTGTTTCTTCTGTTTCTTTCCACTGTTTTAAATTCCCTGTCTGATCTTAATTGACAACACAGGTTATGGCAGTGGGAGAAGAAAGAAACATACAATTATATTAAGAAAGGAAAGAACACCACAACTTAGGGAAATAAAAACAGATAGCATTTCTTGTTGATCCTGGCCAAATGGGGGTATCTTAGGAGAGGTAAACACAACCGCAGTACGAAATTATATCCATGATATCATTTCTAACAGATCAAATAAAGCAAATGACCTGGGATTCAAATTAACACATCTATGCAATTTATCTATCTGACTAGTTTATTTAAACATACAGAGTGTTTATCCAGTTTTCAGTGTGTGGAAAATGAAAAATTGAATAAATAGAAGGCTTTTTTCAGTGATTTTTTTTTCTGCTTTTAAACTGATTAGTCAATTGGCAATCAAGATTTTAGATTGTTTAAGGAAGATGCGGCTGATTAGCACTTTCCAGAAACTCTGCAGTCATTTCCCCTACAGCACGTTTTCTTTTTTTTTTTTACACCAGCAATAAATTACTTTTGTTGTTGTTACTAATGATAGGTGTGGTAAATCACATTAAGACAGTATACCCCTATATTAGAAAACATTGCGTTCCAAAGAAGACTAAAGTAATATATCATACTGAAAGAGATGTTTGAAAGATATTATAGCTTTTAATTCAATATGACCACAAAAGACACTAGTATTATCACCTCATAAGGCAAATTAAGGAGGAAAAAAAAAAAAAAAAAAGATTCTGCAGCTACATCTACATCAGTAAGTAGCACAGTCCAACAGGAGAGCTGTAGAACAAAACAGCACTGAGGACATTGTCCCATAGACAAATCAAAATGATATAGGTATGTTCATAGCAAAGTTTTGAACTTTGAATTATGACTAATAAAATATATGCCATGTCCTTTTGTAGTTGGAATGCACTAAGTCCATTCCTGGATCACATCTCTTATTTTAGTTGCATCCAGAAAACCCACAGTTCATGCACTCAGACTGCTTTGCAACTGGAGTAAAAGCCCAGTTAAGTGACTCAGGAGAATCACTTTAAAAGGACACTCTCAATCCCATTGACAAGCTGCCTTAGATGCAGCTACTTAGTCCATGAGACCAGACTAGATTTAACAGAAAATGCAGAAAAGCTCAGCTGTCATTTCCTTAACGCTGTCACTCCTCGGATCCAGTCCTCCTACACAGCATCCTCAGGTGCACGACTGCTGGACACAAATGTTCTTGAATAAGCGAACCTACTCTGCTCTTTGCAGAAGGTGCAGAAAACCAGCATCAGTTAGCATCTCAACTGAAGTACTAACAGCTCTGGTAGTACCCAGGGAAAGGGAACTATTGATTTCCTGAATGAACGTGCTTTTTATTTAAGCACAAATTTGCACATTGCAAGTGTTATTTTAATCCTAACTGTGCTACAGACTTCTCACAAATTCTCTCTTTACATCTCAGTTTCCCTATACACCAGGGTGCTAGAAAAGATTATTCTGGTCAAGAGCTCTGAGGTGATATAAGGCATTATTTTTATTGCAAATGATAAATGCTGAATTTGTATTTTGAATCTGTGCACATGAAGAGTAGGGAAAGAATATAAAAATGCGGAGGAGTATCTAGTAGCATGCCAAAGTGCAGCTTCACAGGGAAACTACTGTCTTTCAGAGAAGAACTGTCAGATAAACGTATAATAAACCACAATTGTGTTCAAAGCTAATGCTAATATGGCTCAGTGGGAGACTAGTTTTAAATGTCATATTTTCAAGCCCTTCTCTAAACTATCTTTCCTAGAGAATACTTCAAGGGAACTGGCATTATAATGAATTCCTTAGGCCTGATTTTCAGAGCTATTAAGTGCACCTATGATCACAAGTGAAATAGGAGATACAGACAGATATTCAGGCTTATCCTATCTAGATAGACAGGTTGTATAAATAGTCTATTTAAAGTATTCCCACCCAAGTGCAAAGGAAGGAAGACAAATCAGCTTGAATTAGGATGAAGGTGGCAGGATGACAATGCAACTCCTTATCTACCCGAAGCAAGCTAGTTCAAAATTATAGGAAAAAAAACCTGCTTATTCTTAAGATATGTACACCTTTGCATCCAAATACTATAAACACATATTGCCAATAGATAGTAAGAATAACAAATAAAATAATGAGGTTTGGTTATAATGAAAGGACAAACAATGAAGTAATTTTACAATGAGAAAACTCAAGTCATTAAGGCAAATTTATTTTTATAAGTATATCTATAATTGCATGTGCTTTTGAAATGTTCTGATTTTTGGTGGAACATAAATTCTCTAACAGAACTCAGAGAACCTGTCTACTGCTGTACTAGAACAAACAGGTAATTTAGAATAATTTGTTTGGTTTTGACATATCCATCCTGTTATTGCCTAGACAATGTGCATACAAATTTAAAATCTTATTGGCATAAAAGAGCTTCACCTGTATCTCTCACAATATTATACTGCTTTCTCTTGCAGGTTACTCCTTTCTCTCCTGTTGGCCATTTGGTAGCTGCAACAGAGGAAAGGCTTGTACAAAGAAAAATATCTGGTGCTTTGCACTGGGTAAGATGACAATGCATCAGACTGAGATGGAAAAAGAGGGAGTTTCATAGCAGAGGAGCAGTAGCTGAGAGCCCCCGGCCCCAAGTGCTCTGATTTTCCTTTAAGTAGAATTTGATGAAACAGAAATCTTGCTCAGAGCTGTTCATCACAGCTGGAGTAAACAATTGAACATGAGCCTCCTAGATGTTTAGTCAACAGGGAGCTGTCTGCCTAACATGTGCTTCAGCTAAAAAATATGAGATCTCAGAGATTCAGGATGTGGGACATCAGGATGATTTGACATTTGATGCAAACAGAGTCCATTAAAGCTCATTATTTAAATAAAGACCTATAAGAGTAAAGGCAATAATTAACGTATTTGGAGGCCTAAATGTTTTCTAAATATGAAAGACACAGGTTCCCCACCCACCAAATTTCTGCTAAAGAAAAACAAGAAGAGCTAAAGAACACTTAAAGAACAGGGAGACAGTGACAATTAGCCTCCTAATTAAAGGATAAGGATAAGCAAAAGGCTAGGCTGCAAAGAAAGTTATTCCAAGTAGGATATTCCCAGTTGTTCCTCAGTATAAATAAGACTGTTTTCTCCTCAAATGTCACAGCATATTAAGTGCCAGGAGAGAATTATTTCAGCATATGATGAACAAAACAACACAACCCCAAGGAACTAAGTCACTATGTGACAAAGCTGTCCATGAAGTGAATTGCCGTTCAAATTCCAGATAATTCAGACTCAAGACTCCTACAGTATGAATACTACTGTAGAGGCAAAAAATCCATGACATTTAATACCTTTCTCATTTCTTTTGATGCACTCGAACCATTTGTAAATGAAGGTCACAATAACTTTTTCAAGTATCCCAAGAAATGTAAGAAAACGGGGCATCTCCAAATCTTCTCAATCCAGGTTTGTAGTATAGAGTTTTCTTTCTGAGCACAGCCCCATAAATACAAGCAAAAGGAAAGGCAGTACTGCTAGTACTGCCCATTCTTGTGTTTCTCTTCTCAGGACACTATCATGAAATAAAACTATTCCCATGTCTTACTCTGACAATAATGCAGCTAATTATCTCCATAGTCTCCTATCTTATTGATACTGTGCTTCAAGATGCAATGTCTATGTCAACAAAAGTCACAGACCACCTCTACTGACAAACTTGGCTACACTGTACAAATACCAGGATTTCACAGACTACAGCTTATACATTTATCCACAAGTTTTGCAAAGAGGAATGGCATAAGATTCATTCCTGAATGGTTTGAAACTATCTTTAGCATTCTAATGTTCAGTCTTCATTTTATCATTGCACAGAACCTTATGAAAACTATTAGATACAATATTTAACTTCTGTGTAAGATGAAATTAAAATTGCTTTTTGAAAGAATGAAAAGGCCATATAACTATTAAATGCCTAACTATGATGCTTTCTCTATGCTTATTGACCTAGAAACAACAAACTAAAATTCACTTGACTTGCCATGCTTTATTTATTTAAGAACACAGTTGTGTCATGTTATTCAAAACACAAAATATTTCCAAAACATATTTTCAGACTTACTAATCTCTTCCATGAACACAATTAATTATGAGATGGCTAAGTCCTCAAGCAGTCCAAGCAACAAATAAAGTACACTTTTGATGACAAATTATGAATAAATGTCCTCTCTGTAATGTACCAAAATAGACCACAAGCACAGTTGTTTCTCTCACTGATCATTAATTCAGACCAAATTTAAGTATGACTGCTAATTAAAAATCTGTTGGTCTTCACTGCTTTATGACAAAAAAACCCCAAACAGAGCCAATGCTTGCACTGAACTAATTTTACTGACAAATGCTTGGCATCACAGTCTGCTGAAACTTCAGATTTAGTGAAAATCTAACAGTATTTTGATCAATTCTGAAATATGCCCAAACACTTAATTTTGTAAAGCATCTGTTACACACTGACTCTTCAAATGCTAAATATTTCAATGCCTGTTCTTCTTCTGTTGAGAAAGTTCAATTTATAATATTCAAAATCTTGCATGACATCCTGAGAAATATGGAAGACAGATGTGAAATATATTCTGCTCGATTATCTTTAAAGCTAAGCTTCTGTTGAAAATGAAAATGCTTAGTTATCTTTTAATACAGTTTTACTTATCTGCGGTAAGAAATTGGACATTATTGGATATTCCATTAGTTATAATTATTTATATACTAACAGTAAGTTACGAAGCTAATGCTAATGGCATACTCATTTCCCTGTTTCAGATCTCCACTGTGAACTCCCAAGCAGAATTCTTAAGAAGCCTATATTATGGTATTTGCACAGAAAAGTAACAAATGTGGTTTTACCTGCAGGCCTACATAAAGATGAAGGGGCTCATAGATCGC